>NC_056673.1:8585000-9185000 GCF_018350195.1 Panthera tigris | reverse complement strand
TGACTTTGGTATTTTCTGGAAAAATCAGCTGAATTCTATACTCATGAATAAGAAAGTCAGCTTAACAATATAATGAAATAAAAAACCTAAACCAATTTAAACACACCTTAAATACCTCCACTGATGTTCATGTATTCTTGATATTTTTAATGGTGTTGAGTCTCACGATGCAAAGCAAGAGTCAGAGCATGTGATATAGGATACTTTATCGTCAGTAGTTACAATGTGACCTGCCACATTAGGGCTGCCACCAAGGGAAATGAAATCCGTCACACTGATGCGGCCAGCCCTGGGGTTACTACAGCTATCAAGCAAGATGATATTCACTGCAAACTTGCAAGGCACTAGGAACATTAAGAACCAGGCACAGTAAAAGAGGCACTTTATTCCCCTCATGTAACATGTGAGGCATTACCTTTTCCAATTCTGGTTCTTCAGCCTGAAGGTGAAGGTCTTCATCTGGCTCGGAAACTTCAGGATTCTGAAGGGATACAGGATACGATCACTCAGTGATAGGCTGCTGATGACTCACAGCAGAGCCTCAGGTACCAACGGTCCACTGTGGATGTGGCATACATGGGATGATCCCTTTTGTTGTTTGATTTAGGGCTGAAATTAACAGGGTGGCCCCTTTTATTGGTTAATTTAGCGCTGAAATTACCGTCCCATAGTAACATCCAATCATCTTCTTCAACTTTGTTTGAGACAATGACAAACACAAGACTGAGAAAGATACAACCGCATAGTTTTTAATGGAGGCTTCCAACAAAGAACCAATTGTAACAAAAAAATAGATTTATAGTAAGAGGCCTTCAGATCCTACACAATTTTCCCTTTTCATATAGAGTTGAAATGTATTTCTCAGAAAGTATCTATCTTAAGAATAGTATTCAAAACCTACTAACACTATGTACTTTGTACAGCTGAAGATCATTTCAGTGTTGTGGGGGGTCGGGGGAACGTCTTGTAGTTACTCAGGTAGCATTTCAGGGACTTCTCACTACATTATTTTCTTAACCTTATAAGCTGTATCCCTATGAGGGCCTGATTTTATAAATGAGATGGTATTTTACTACCTCTTTCGATTAGTACTTTTGATTTTAGGTTTTGTGTGTGCCATTTAAAAAAACTATGGGTAATAAAACTACTGAAAGTCCATTGAGAAAAACTGTTATCTTATTTCTCCCCTTCCAAGTTCTTATCTAAAAAATAAAAACATTCAGCTTCCAGAAAATTAATGATGTGAACATCAACCTCTGGTAATTAGGGATGGGTCTGGCCATGTCAATACTAGACAAATACTTCAGATATGCTGATCAAGTGTAACATTTTGGTTTTTATTTATCTTTTCAAGGGTATGTTTTAAGGACTGTTTACACGTTATACATCCTGGCTATAAAGAGTGAAAGGTCACTACTATAGGTTACCGCAGATCACGACTAGACAAACTATATTTGTTGGTATTACCTTTCTTCGGAATCTATTTCAAAAAGTCACTGCTAAGACACGGCTTGTACCTCACTGACACCCACCTCAAACATACACACATACATATATATACTTAAATGTCTTCAGGGAAGCATTAAAAGATTCAGCTTAAATATCTAATTTCCAGTACTATCTTCCATACTTTCCAGCTGGAATCACTAGCTCACCCCACTGTTCTCTTGCCCTTAAACTCCCTTCTCACCTGAAGTACCCTTATAAATACTTTACAACTTAAATCCCACTTGTGAGTACTACCTAAGTCTAACTGTCCTCATGAGCTTTCTGTGACCAGTTTTGCCCATACTAATGCCCATTTCTTTTCTTACATAGCACTCATCATGTTTATCATACAGCTAAGCATCATTAGCAAAATTCCTAGCAATAGATGCAGGAACTATCATTCACCTAAACAAATTATGTAACTATTTCTTTTGTAGGCCTTACCTCAATGAGACTGTAAGCACCCTACAGCCAAGCTCTGTGTCTTAAACATCTTCTTTCTCTCCATGTCATCTATTAAGCTTGGTCACTTCTTAATGGGTAGAAAAGAGGAGATCACTGAGAGTGGGCACAAGGGGAACGGTCCCTCTTAATTAAGAGGGTGTGGGTGTGTCTGTGTGTACATACTTTCCCCAAAATTTCCTAAGCAATATTTCCAATTTAAAATATTCGATTCTTTTACCCCACAAATAACTGAAATTTCCTGGGAACAATACAAATTTAACATCAAAAGTAAATTTCCTAGACTGTTTATAAAAAAATAGCAAAAGTATTTTTGAAAGATCATGTGTCTTGATATTTGGTTCCATATGTACAGTGAAACTTCTTACAGATTACAAGCTTCACTATAATAAACCCAATTTTCATGGGGGAAACCATCTGATTCAGTTACCAGAAGGGGTCTGGGTGAGATACAGAAGTCACAGAATTCAGGAAAAATAGACATGCTCTTAAACCAAGATGCAGGTCAGGACTAGAGGAAACCCCAACTTACCAGAGGTCCAACAGAAAAAACCACAGCAGCCATAATCTCTTCCTCTGTGTTCCCCTCTCTGCCGAGAGTGGGGTCCTGCAAAGACATGGCTGAGAAAGAGAAATAAGCAATAAAAATCAATCCTGCCTTGGAAATCTCAGAATTACCTAATTGGAATCCTGACATTACAAGGAAGCATGACTAAAGGACACAAGATTAACCCCCAATATCAGTGAGAAAAAAAAGATCCTTGCTCCTGGATATTGTGACATTTTAATACCAATAAATGTAGTCACAGCTAGTAGGCCAGACATTGTACAAGGATTTTTTAAAATACAAGTGGGATTCATTTCTGGGCTGCAGGGCTGGTTCAATATTCGCAAATCAATCAATGTGATACAGCACATTAACAGAAGAAAGGATAAAAACCATATGATCCTGTCAATAGATCCAGGAAAAGCATTTGACAAAATACAGCATCTTTCTTAATAAAAACCCTCAAGAAAGTCAGGAAAGAAGGAACATACCTTAACATCGTAAAAGCCATATATGAAAGACCCACAGCTAATATCATCCTTAATGGGGAAAAACTAAGAGCTTTCCCTCTGAGATCACAAACACGAGAGGAATGTCCGCTTTCGCCACTTTTGTTTAACATAGTGTTGGAAGTCCTAGCCTCAGCAATCAGACAACAAAATGAAATAAAAGGCATCCAGATTGGCAAAGGAGTTAAACTTTCACTTTTTGCAGATGACATGATATTCTTCATGCAAAACCCGAAAGACTCCACCCCAAAACTGCTAGAACTAATACATGAATTCAGCAAAGTCACAAGATATAAAATCGATGTACAGAAATCAAGTTGCATTTCTATTTGCCAATAATGAAGCAACAGAAAGAGATATCAAGGAACTGATCTCATTTACAATTGCACCGAGAACCATAAAATACTTAGGAATAAACCTAACCAAAGAGGTAAAAGATCTGTACACTGAAAACTATAGAAAGCTTATGCAAGAAACTGAAGACACAAAGAAATGGGAAAACATTCCATGGTCATGGATTGGAAGAACAAATATTGTTAAAATGTTGACACTACCCAAAGCAATCTACACATTCAATGCAATCCCAATCAAAATAGCACCAACATTCTTCTCAGAGCTAGAGCAAACAATCCTAAAATATGTATGAAACCACAGAAGACCCCAAATAGCCAAAGTAATGTTGAAAAAGAAAACTAAAGCTGGAGGCATCACAATCCTGGCTGGACCTCAGCCTGTACTACAAAGGTGAAATCATCAAGACAGTATGGTATTTGGCACAAAAACAGACACATGGGAAAGAACAGACCAATGGAATAGAACAGAGAACCCAGAATTGGACCCACAAATGTATGGCCAACTAATCTTCGACAAAGCATGAAAGAGTATCCAATAGAAAAAAAGTGTCTCTTTAGCAAATGGTGCTGGGAGAACTGGACAGTAACATGCAGAAGAATGAAACTGGACCACTTTCTTGCAATTCAAAATGGATGAAAGACCTAAATGCGAGACAAGAAACCATCAAAATCCTAGAAGAGAAAACAGGCAACAATCTCTTTGCCCTCAGCCGCAGCAACTTCTTAATTGACACATCTCCAAAGGTAAGGGAAATAAAAGCAAATTGAACTACTGGGACCTCATCAAGATAAAAAGCTTCTGCAGAGCAAAGGAAACAATCAACAAAATTAAAGGCAACCAACGGAATGGGAGAAGATATCTGTAAATGACATATCAGATAAAGGGTTAGTATCCAAAATCTATGAAGACTTACCAAACTCAACACCCGAAAAACAAATAATCCAGTGAAGAAATGGGCAAAAGACATGAATAGACACTTCTAAAAAGAAGACATCCAAATGGCCAACTGACACGTGAAAAAATGCTCAACATCACTCGTCATCAGGGAAATGCAAATCAAAATCACATTGAGATACCACCTCACACTAATGAGAGTGGCTACAATTAAAACCTTAGGAAACAACAGACATTGATGAGGATGTGGAGATAGGGGAACCCTCTTGCATTATTGGTGGGAATGCAAAGTAGTGCAGCCATTCTGGGAAACAGCATGCAGGTTCCTCAAAAAATTAAAAATAGAATTACCCTACAACCCAGCAATGCACTACTAGGAATTTACCCAAGGATACAGGAGTGATGATTCATAGGGCCACATGTATCCCAGTGTTTATAGCAGCACTATCAACAATAACCAAATTATGGAAAGAGACCACATGTCCATCAACTGATGAATGGATGAAGATGTGGTGTATATATATACACACACACACACAAACACACACACACACACAATGGAATACTACTTGGCAACGAAAAAGAATGAAATCTTGCCATTTGAAACAATGTGGATGAAACTGGAGGATATTATGCTAAATGAAGTAAGTCAGAGAAAGACAGATATCATATGTTTTCACTCATAGGAGGAGGTTGAGAAACTTAACAGAAGATCATGGGAGAAGGGAAGGAAAAAATAGCTACTAACAGAGAGGGACGTAAACCATGAGAGACTCTTAAATACAGAGAACAACCTGAGGGTTGATGGGGGTTGGGGACCCAGGAGGTGGGGAAAATGGGTGATTGAGGAGGGCATTTTTTGGGATGAGCACTGGGTATTGTAGGTAAATGATGAATCATGGAAATCTACTCCCAAAGCCAAGAGCATGCTGTACACACTGTATGTTAGCTAACTTGACAATAAAAAAAAAATAAAATAAAATATCTTTTCTTTTAAAAAAATATTTATTTACTTTTTATTGAGTAAACTCTACCCCCAACATTGGGCTTGAACTCATGACCCCGAGATCAAGAGTTGCATGCTGTACTGAGCCAGCCAGGTTCCCCTAAAAATACCTTTTTATTCAAACTTCACATCAACCCAATGGTAATTATATTCCCATTCCACTGTGAAGAAAATGAGGCTTAGAAAAACTACACTACTTACCTGAGGCCATATATGACCTCAAATCAGTCTAATTCCAATGCTCACACCTTTTCCACTAAATCAATTTGCTGTGTGATGTGAAAAAAAAATAATTCAATCTTCCTTTGCCACAATCATCGACTCATCTAAAAATGAACCACTTTGGGGCACCTGGGTGGCTCAATCGGCCTAAGTGTCCAACACTTGATTTCAGCTCAGGTCATAATCTTGTGGCTCATGAGCTTGAGCCCTGTATCAAGCTCTGCACTGATGGCACAGAGCCTGCTTGGGACTCTCTCTCTGCCCCTCAGCCGTTTGCTCTCTTTGTCTCTCTTGAAATGAATAGATACACTTAAATTTTTTTTTAAAAAGAATACGCATCCAAGAGCTTGTATTCACAAGCGTAGTCTGAAGAACAGCAGCATGAACATTACTGGGGAGGTTGTGAAAGATACAAAATCTGAGGTTCAACTACAGAACCTACTGAATCAGAATGAGCTTTTTCATAAGATCCCTAGTTGATTCATATGCCACACATGAAAGCTGAAGGCAATATGGATCTAAAAAAGATCATGCCAACAAATTAGACAAGCTAGAAGAAACAAGTAATTTCCTAAAACATGTGATCTACTAAGACAGAATCGTGAAGAGTGAGAAAATCTGACAGGCCGATTACTAGTAAGGAGATGGAATCAATAAATCAATAATAAAAAATCTCCCCCAAAAAACAAAGTCCAGTACTAGGTAGGTTCATTGCTGAATTCTATCAAACATTTAAGAAGAATTAATACCAACTGTTCTCAAACTCTTTGAAAAAACAGAGAGGAAAGAATACTTCCAAATTGATTTTACAAGGCTAGCATTACCTGGATTCCAAATCCAGGCAAGGACACAAGAAAAGAAAATTAGAGGTCAATAACCCTGTTGAACACAGATGCAAAATTCCTCAACAAAATAGTAGCAAACTCAATTCAACAATATAGCAAAAGGATCATACACAATGACCAACTGGGATTTATTCCAGTGATGCAAGGATGGTTCAATATCTGCAAGGCAATCAATGTGATACACCACATTAGCAAAATGAAGAATAAAAATCGTATGATCATCTCAACAGACGCAGAAAAAGCATTTGGCAAAATTCAACATCCATTATGATAAAAACTGTCAACAAAGGGGGTATAGAGAGGACATAATGCAACATAATAAAGGCAATATATGACAAGCCCACAGCTAACACACTTAATGGTGAAATGATAAAACTTTTTCTAAGATCAGGAACAGAGCAAGACAAGGATGTCCATTGTCATCATTTATATTCAGCATGATATTGGAAGATCTATACATAAGATTTAACCATAAGACACTAAATGGAAAAATACTCTGTGCTCGTGCATTGGAAGAACCAATATTGTCCAAAGAAATTTACAGATTTAATGCAATCCCTATAAAAATACCAACATTTTTCACAAAACTAGAATACCTAAAATTTCCTTAAATGTTTCTCAAAAATAGTACTGCATTTTCCCAACACACACACACACACACACACACACACACACACACACACACTCACAATAGTACTACATTTCCCAGCAATTTCACTTCTGGGCATTTACATACAGGAAGCAAAAACACTAATTCAAAAAGATATCCACACCCATGGGTTCACTGTAGCATTAATTACAAAAGCCAAGGAATGGAAGTGTTTGTTGACAGATGAATGGATAATGTGAGACACAGATACACGACTATTATTCATCCATAAAAAAAAAAAAGGAAATCTTGCCATTTGTGAAAACATGGATGCACCAAGAGAGCATTATGCTAGGTGAAACAAGTCAGACAGATGTAAACAAGTATGACCTCACTCTTATGTGGAATATAACAAAACAAAACAAAATCTAAACTTGAACTCATAGGTTCAGAAAACAGATTGGTGGTTGCCAGAGGCAGGGATCAACAGTGGCAAGAAGATGGTCAAAAGCTATAAACTTCCACTTATAAAATAAGCAAGTCCTGGAAATGTAATATATATAATGGTGACTAAAGTTCATAATAATACTGTATTGTATATTTTAAGTTGATAAGAGAGTAAATCTTAAAAGATGTGTGGTGATGGACGTTAACTAGATTTGTGGTGATCACTTTGCAATATATACACATATTGAACCATGCTGTATGGCATGTTGTATGCCTGAAACTAATATAATGTTATATGTCAATTACATCTCAATTAAAAAATGAAGTAATAAGTATATTTGTGGATTAAAAAAAGAATGAAAGAAACCTCTCACTACAAATACACACACACACTAAAACAGACCATTATGCCAGGATACATTCCAAAATATTCAAGCCACAATTCACAACAACAACAAAAAGAAAATGAAGACACCTAAATTTGGGACTGGCAGTGCAATTTAAACACACTGTTTGGTATGACAACATATAATAGCATTCATCAAAGCTGGTGGAAAGAAGAAAAATAGCACACATATTAGAATATAATAAAAAGAAAAAGAAACAATGAATATGGTTAACAGAGAAAGGCCACAGGTTTATGATGAGACAGAAAGGTACGAATAATAAAAAGTAAGAGAATACTTATCTACAAATATGACTTAGCTGACCTGTAGCCAATCAAAAAAACAAATACATGCAACCTGATGGCTAGATATATGACCATCCACTAAGCCAGCAGAGACACCTAGGCACCGTTTCCCTTCCCGGCCCCCTTCTTAAATTTTTTTCTTTTTTTAACGTTTTATTTATTTTTGAGACAGGGAGAGACAGAGCATGAACAGGGGAGGGTCAGAAAGAGGGAGACACAGAATCTGAAACAGGCTCCAGGCTCCGTGCTGTCAGCACAGAGCCCGATGCGGGGCTCGAACCCACGGACCGCGAGATCATGACCTGAGCCGAAGTCGGACGCCCAACCAACTGAGCCACCCAGGCGCCCCCCGGCCCCCTTCTTAAATGAGGATGTGACCTTGCTGATGCTGAGTCTGGTTCAAGAACCAGGTGTGCCTGATAAATGAGATTTCCTTACACCCAACGGTACAGATTGTTAATATAAATTCATCCAACATGGTAATAGCAGTTTCATGTATAAAAAAGGGCAGTGACATACCAAGTTCTGAAACCCTACTTTGTGCAAAATGTGTTACCAGCAGTTGCATGGACCCTCAGTTAGGGACTCTGTTATGATTAATAAGCATGCTCAGTGTCCTCCTGTCCTGAATGAACACCTTACTTCACATAAGATTGAGGAGCTTTGGCTTAATAAACAGCAGAACGTTATTAACCTAATCTTAAAGTTTGTGCCAATCAGCTCATCCGAAATGATACTTGCAATAATAACCAATATCTTCTGAAAAACAAGAACTGTATAAAGCATGGCTGTTATAAATTCTAGAGGTGAAATTAAAATAAATATGGAGTATACTGGAACATATTCAAAAGTTATTTTCAAGTATTCAAGGAGCATTTGCTAATATTAATCCTATACTAGACTACTGACAATAAAGAAAATCTCAATCAAAAACAAGAAACTGAATACATGACATTCTCTAACCATGATGTAGTAGAATTACAAACATAAGCCTGAAGGGAGGAAGGAAAAAACTCAATCACCAGGGAATGAAAATCAAATAAACCCTCCTGAATACCTATTAAGTCTAAGAGAGAACTTTAATTGCCAGTGAATTAGAAAGTGAGAGAATAATAGATTAAAAACTCACTGATTCCTGCCAAAACTTTAAAAAGATAAAATTTATATCCCTAAAGACATTCAACTAACATTAAAAAATGCTTTTAATGTTTATTTATATTTTGACAGGGAGAGAGACAGACAGAGACAGAGACAGAGACAGCACGAGCGGGGGAGGGGCAGAGAGATGGAGACAGAATCTGAAGGAGGCTCCAGGCTCCACATTGTCAGCACAGAACCCAACGTGGGGCTCGAACTCACGAATCTTGAGATCATGACCTGAGCTGAAGTTGGATGCTTAGCTGAGTGACCCAGGTGCCCCACAACTAACATGTTTTTAAAGAATAAAAATATTAAACATCTAACTAAATAAGAAAAATAATTTACAAGCAAACCATAAGGAAGAAATAATAAGGAAACTAATAAATTAGAAAACAAAACAGCTGAGAACGGAAGGAGGTGATTCTCTAAATAATGAACATATAAGCCACTGGCTAAAGAAGAAAAAATACCAATAAACCAAAAATAGAAACAAGAAAGGGGCTATAACATATAAATCATCTTAAAATTGTAGGTCAATAAAAATAAAATTTTCCAAAGAACAATTTTTGTTAAAAAATATTCTAAGACTGACTCAAGCAGCAGAAAACTTAGGTAGGCCAATGCAGTAGCGACTGCTAATTGCCTTTCAACATCCAGTCTCCCCTTCTCCTTGACAAAGGTTTGAAATCTCAGCTGGCCACAAGGCCACCCAACTACAGACATTTCCCAGCCACCTTGCAGGCAGGTGTGCCCAGGTCACTAAATTATAACAAACGGGATTTGAATAAAAGGGTTGATATCACATCTTTTTTTTTTTTTTTAAAAGAGTTTTAGTTTATTTTTTTAAAGTTTACTTATTTATCTTGAGAGAGAGAGAGCATACGTGTGTCAGCAGGGGAGGGGCAGAGGGAGAAGGAGAGCGAGAATCCCAAGCAGGCTCTGCACTACCAGCACGGAGCCCAGCAAGGAGCCCAACATGGACCCCAATGAGGAACACAATGAAGGGCTCGAACACCCGAACTGTGAGATCATGACTTGAGCCGAAATCAAGAGTCTGACGCTTAACCAAATGAGCCACCCAAGTGCCCCCAGGTGACATCACATCTTTCCCAGGGAGCTGTCTGTCCTCCAGTTCTTTGTTTCCTACCCCCCCACCCCCTGCAAAAGGCTTGCAATGCAACAGTATGAAAGTGAGCCAGCTTCTACCATAGGAAAGACAACAGCCCCTAGGAGGTGCTGAAGCAAAATGAGGAATGGAACCTGGGTTTCTAGATGACCTAATGCCATAGAGCTGCCTACCCCTACCCACCCTTATCACTGCCAGTCACCTGAAAACTCAGACTTTTATGAGAAAGAAATAGTCTTTCTTGGGGTGCCTGGGTGGCTCAGTCAGTTGAACATCTTACTCTTGATGTAACAAAAAAAATTTTTTTTTAACATTTATTATTAAGAGACAGAGAAACACAGAGCGTGAGCAGGGGAGGGGTAGAGAGAGGAGGAGACATAGAATCCGAAGCAGGCTCTAGGCTATGAGCTGTCAGCACGGAGCCCGACGTGGGGTTCGAACTCACAAACTGTGAGATCATGACCTGAGCCGACGTCGATCACCTGACCAACTGAGCCACCCAGGCGCCCCTGACTCTTGATTTTTATAGTTAAGTCTCAGAGTTAATAAAAGTGCTTTTCCCATACTTCAGTGTTTCTCTACCTTATTTTAGGTCATGGGTTCCTTTGCAAATCTAATGAAAATGATTTTTTCCCCAGAAAACTCCTACATATAATTAGAAAACTCCCACATCTTAAATCTGAGGATACAAAAAGCTCATTAAAAAGGAAATTCTGGGGGCACCTGGGTGGCTCAGTTGGTTGAGCATCTCACTCTTGATTTCAGTTCAGGTCATGATCTCAAGATTCGCAGGACTGAGCCCCGAATAAGGCTCTGTGCTCCCAGTGCCTGGGATTCTTCCTCTCCCTCTCTGCCCCTCCCCTGCTCATGCTCTCTCTCCAGGTAAGAGAAGAAAAACAAGGAAATTCTGGGACGCCTGGCTGGTTCAGTCGGTAGAGTGTGTGACTCTTGATCACAGGGTCGAGAGTTCAAGCCCCACCTTGGGTGTAGAGATCACTGAAATAAAATCTTAAAAAAAAAAAAGGAAATTCCTCAGCTCCATCCAAGATCTGATCACCATCTCTAGGTATGAGACACAGAAATCTACATTGTCAACAAGCACCTCAAACATTTACCTTGATAAATATTGTTCTAAAGCAAACTAATTCCTCAACCCCAAATTAAATACTCTTCTTTTTAAAAATTTTTTTCAACGTTTGTTTGTTTATTTATTTAGAGAGACAGAGCATGAGTGGGGAGGGGCAGAGCGAGAGAGAGGGAGACACAGAATTCCAAGCAGGCTCCAGGCTTTGAGTTGTCAGCTCAGAGCCCGATGCAGGCCTCTGCGGGGCTCAAATTCACGAATAGTGAGATCATGACCCGAGCCTGAAGTAGGATGCAAAACCGACTGAGCCACCCAGGCATCCCATCAATTTTTAAAGATTAATGAACTCCTCCTTGGCAATATGCCATATAGATAATGCTAGTCAAATACGTTTAATACCAAACTGGGCAATAAGCATCTGTTTAAATTTTATAATCAGAATAGCCAACGCTATTTAATCGAGATCAGCTTGATCTCTATCGTGTACAAAACGCATAGAGAAAAAGACAGCAAGTCAACAAACGGAAGCCCACTGTGACCTCGGAGACCTGGGCCTGTGATGTTTACACTCCTACTTTTCTACACTTTCCAAGTAGACAATAAGAAGTATTTGCATATACATAGGAGTTTGGTGTAGTAATAAAGTTCCAGAGTGTCCACCTCCCCCCGGTTCTAACCTTGGCTTAGCTACTGGAGAAATGTGTCCATTGGCAAAATCATTTGAGCACACGTTATTAGCGAATGAGGCTTACCGCCCTGTTTCTCCTTTCACCTCGGCCATTATGCAGAAGATATCTAATCCAGGCCAACACTTCTCCATAGTCGTAATCGCCTAGATATTTTTTTTTCTGGATAGTGTCCCTGTCTGTCTTCCCAAGCACCGCGGAAGTATCAAAGACGTGAAAAATGTCACTTGCTGTGGGTCCTCAGCTAGCTTTGTTATTTTAAAATAACGAAGGGGGGGGCACCTGGGTGGCTCAGTCGGTTAAGCGTCTGACTTCAGCTCAGGTCATGATCTCGCGGTTCGTGAGTTCGAGCCCCATGTCGGGCTCTGTGCTGACAGCTCGGAGCCTGGAGCCTGCTTCGGATTCTGGGTCTCCCTCTGTCTCTGCCCCTCACCTGATCACGCTCCATCTCTCTCTCTCTCTCTCTCTCTCTCTCTCTCTCTCTCTCAAAAATAAATAAACATAAAAAAAAATAAATAAAATAAAATAAAATAAAATAAAATAAAATAAAATAAAATAAAATAAAATAAAATAAAATAAAATAACGAAGGGGTCCATGGTCTTGTTGAGAACTTCAGCGCCACGGACCAATCCAGCATTTCCCAGTCAAAGCAATAATGCCATTATCAGGTCTGGGAGAGACAGGTGATTTGAAAGTGATTACGTGAAATGCCATAAAATGAGACGGGGCGGGGAAGCTGCCTCGGTTACCGAAAGGACAGGAGTTCATCCACCTGTCAGGCCATCAGGTGTGAAATCGTTCCATCCCTGCGGGTTCAGAAGCCAGGACGGAGACTGTCCTTCCTCCAGCCTCGCCCTTTTTCCCTAAGTGCCCATCCGGGGTCCCCCCACTTCCTCCATCAAAGGCGCGGGACTGGGAAGAGGCGGAAGGTCAGGTCAGAGGCCAGCAGGCCCTAGTCGAACCCTACTAAGCCTACGGCCGCGCCCCGTGCTCCCCAACCCCAGCGCCGCGCCCGCCGCCGAGGGCACCGCCGGCCCCGGAGCCAAGCGTGGGGGAGACCGCGCCGACAGCCAGGCAGGAGGCCCAGCCCCAGTCGCCTCTCGGGTGGGCGTGTCGGCTCAGGGACGGGGGCTCTGGAGGGAACGGCCCCGCCCCGGACGCCGCCAGGAGCCCAGCGCCGAGGGAGGGGCGGCGGGGAACCGGGGCCCGGCGCCCGGGGCAACGAGTACCTGGCTGCCGAACTGAGGACAACTGAGGGCACTCGCAGAGCAGGGCGGGAACGCTTCCAGCAATGGCGCTGGCTTGGCGGGGCCGGCCGCCAGGCAAGACAATGCGCCTGCGCGGCCGGGTCGCCAGAACTCCAGCGCCCAGAATCCTCAGCGCCAGAGCTTTTTTTTTTTTTTTTTTCCATTTTCCCCCTCCCCCCTTTTCTCTCTTGTCTGCGTTTAAGCGGGAATGGGCTGTGTTTGTCGACAATTTGGGTGACCTAAAAAAAATCCAATCAAATCGAACAAACTTGTATTGAGAGGCCGCGACTACCTGTCAAGCGCTACCATCAGGTACGAGCGACGCAAAAAAGAATGACGCCAGCTCTTGCCACTGACCATTTCAGGGTGGCTGAAGGCCTAGTCATTGATAGAAGATACGGGCCTTTTGTCAATTAGCGAAAACCTCGGATGCCGCTGGAGTTGGTGAGCGCGTGTGCACCCTTTTGCTTGTCTTTCACGTTCTTGACTGAAGAAGCGATGATGCCTTCCTTATAATCTCTGGCTCTTTGAACTAGAGCTTTCTTCCTCAGCGCATCCAAATCGTAATAGTAAAATAACAAAAACAAAAGTTTAACTAATATTGAGATTGATGTTAATCTAAATAGACATTTATTTTTCCAAGTTTTTATATTGAGGTTATTATATCTCAGATTATAATATATATAGTATAAGGCGTGTTTTCCTTTGCCTCAATTCCGTGGTGTTAATGCTCGGAGGCCATATTTTCTATAGTGAAACAGACTCCATTGGGGCTGTAGAGCAGTTTCCCTCAATGACACCGTTTCCTTCCTAACCCGCCCCTACGCTCTGTGACTTGGATTCTCTGCTGCTTTGTTTATGTGTGAGGCCCACCAGGGTGGGCCCCTGCCTATGGGGATCTGCAGGGAAATATAAATCTCCGTGAAGCAACCCTGTAAAGGGGGGCTCTTGGGATCGCAAAGAGCCAATGGACACCTTTGGAGGAAACATGACATAACCCAGGGACTCTTGAACTGTGAAAGGAAAAAAAATATAAGCGGGAGATCAAACTACTAGAGATAATAAATATGATAGCTGAAATGAAAAAAAAAAAAAAATTGGATGAAGAGCAGATTCGACGCTGCAAAAGAGAAGAATCACGCATGCAAAGGCATAAAAATAGAAACTGCCCAGAATGAAACACAGAGAGAAAATGGAGAATGAATGGAGCACCGGAGAGTTATAGTGTAATTAGAATCCTAGAAGGAAAGGAGAGAGTGAGGGATGACTGAATATGTTTGTTTCCCCCCTTTTTTTAATTTAAATTTTAGTTAGAATAATGACTAGATACTTTCAAAGTTTGATGAAAATTATAACCCCACACATCCAAGAAGCTCAGTGAAATTCAAAGATGTGAAAAAATCACACGAAGGCACATCATAATCAAATTGTTACAAACCACTAATAAAGGAAAATCTTAAAAACAGAGGAGAAAAGGTCTGTATTTACTGGGTTCTAAGATAATTACTTTTCACCAGGAAAAAAAAAAAAGAAAAGAAAAGGAAGAAAGAAAAAAAGCAAGCAAGCCAGAGGACAATGGAGCACTTTTAAAGTACTGAAAGAAAGAAGAGGGGTACCTGGGTGGCTCAGTCCCTTAAGCTTCTGACTTTGTGGTTCATGAGTTTGAGCCCTGGGTCAGGCTTGGTGCTGATAGCCTAGAGCCTGGAGCCTGCTTCAGATTCTGTGTCTCTCCCTCTCTCTGCCTCTCCCCAACTCGTTCTCTCTCTCTCTCAAAAATAAATAAAAACATTAAAAAAAAGGAAAAAGAAAAAAAAAACCCTGTCAGCCCAGAAATTTATACCCATTAAAATAGTGTCATATATGAAGGTGAACAGATAATGGGCTGAGATGGAATAGGCATGCTTCTCCCTGTATCCCCCATTAATTATAGCTAAAAACCCTTGATATTGTATAGATAAAACAAATATAAGAAGACTCTGAAATTTGGACCAAAGGCAGGCCAGCTAGGGATCGTGCAACGTGAAGAAAGACACAGTGGTAACTTTTCTACATTTTTGTTTTGCCTCATATACTCTGGCCTGGGTGCTTGGAGAAGCTGGCAACACAATATGCCAGTGGGTGCAGATTAAAAAAAGGCTCTGAGAAGAGCCGGTCTCTCTCCAGCCAAAGGACCAAGAAAAGGATAGTCTAGAATGACAGAAAACCTTTAAGAAAATAACCTCTACTCCAGCCAAACACCACAGAAAAAACTGTGGACCCATCTCATCCCCAACAGCAAAGATTGCAATGAGGGACTCTTCTGTCCCTGCAAGGATAATGTCAGAGAAGACAGTATGGGGAGCTGGGACTTTCATTTGCACCCAGCTGGTAGTATTGACAGTGTCAGTGACAGCTATGTGGTAGGTGAGAGAATGCCTCTTCCATCCTCAACGAGGTGTTGTTAATGGTGGTGGTCTAATAGGGAGCCTGAAATTCTACCTCTGCCCAGCAGTAACAAATTCCCCTCCCCAGAGCTGTCAAAAGAAGCTGAGTATCTTG
Source organism: Panthera tigris (assembly GCF_018350195.1). Classification (NCBI taxonomy): domain Eukaryota; kingdom Metazoa; phylum Chordata; class Mammalia; order Carnivora; family Felidae; genus Panthera; species Panthera tigris. The sequence goes on along the minus strand of NC_056673.1, from coordinate 9,169,124 downwards.
GACTTCCATTCCCACCTAATGCTAACAGCTCAGTGGTGAACTTCCTTCTCCCACCAGAGTGATGTCAGGAGAAGCCTGCTAAATCACAAGATTCACATAAAAATCCAGAGTATCCTAGTACTCAAAAGTGTCTCCAAATTTGACTAAAGACCTACATCTCCAGATTCAAGAATCTAAGAAAATGCCAGCAGGATAAACACAAAGATATGCAGTCTAATAAGACAGCTAATAATCAAACTTCTGAGAACTAAAAAAGATGAAGAAAAATCCTGGGAGCAGCAAGAGAAAAAGGATACCATATCAGCAACAGAAAAATAATTCAAATGATAGTGGACTTCTTATCAGGAAACATGGAGGCCAGAAGTAGGTGAAACAACGTTTCTCAAGTGCTGAAAGAAAATAACTGTAAATCCAGAATCTGAGTTTAATCAGTGACCATGCAGCAAAAATTCTTCCCATCATGTTTCTCCCTTTGTACTGCAATTTAAAGGTACATTGGAACAAGAAAACATATTGTTAGATATAAAATGTGATAGCATTCTTCCTGAAGATGAACCAAAAACTATTTGATGACGACACTCAATAATTTAAAGCAGAGAAACTGGAAGAGAAGCTAAAAGTGAAAGAATGAGAAGCATCATGGGTTAAAATAGATGATCTAGAAAAAAAAAAAAAATTCCCAGTATGTAGTAGATAGTCAAGCAAGTGCCTTCTGGTCGCAATGGCGACAGAAGGTCTTTATTTGAAGATGTGCAGACACTAAGTGCATGAAGAGGTTTGCCAGGCACAGAAGGATCAGAAGGACTGTCCTCTCTTGCACCTTGGCAGTGGCAGAGCTGCTCAGAATACGCATAGCTGAGAAAACCTCGGATGCTCGTTTCAGAGACGATGAGCTGGGTTCCCAGGAGGGGCATTAGTTTTTCATGGTGGAACCCATCAGGGCATGGGGATGCATTTTTTTTTCCTGGATTCTGTAGAAAATACTTACGTTTCTGGTGCCATACAAATCCATTCCACTTGAAAGTCAAAGCTTTCTCCATCCCAGTTCCAGGAAGTACAAATGTCTGCAGTAGCTCAAGATTGGGCATTCAAACGATAGTGAATTATCAGATTCCATTTTCATAAATATTTCATCACATTTTTTGGGTGGTGGTGTCATCATAACCCCAGCGTATTCGTAACTAAAAATATTTCACATAATTAGAGCTATAGAAAAGCAACCTGGTCATCATCTACACGTTCCACCAAAATGGAATTTTTGGCCACTTAAAATAGGTGGTTCTATGATATCAATATTTTTCAAAGGTACATTTTAAAAAGTACTACACATATAAGACTTTACAACCTTAAAGTTCTTTCCAGGTGATTGTTACCAGCATTAAAAAAAAAATGATAGAGGGGCGCCTGGGTGGCGCAGTCGGTTAAGCGTCCGACTTCAGCCAGGTCACGATCTCGCGGTCCGTGAGTTCGAGCCCCGCGTCAGGCTCTGGGCTGATGGCTCGGAGCCTGGAGCCCGTTTCCGATTCTGTGTCTCCCTCTCTCTCTGTCCCTCCCCCGTTCATGCTCTGTCTCTCTCTGTCCCAAAAATAAATAAAAAACGTTGAAAAAAAATTAAAAAAAAAATGATAGAAATCGTTCTTTGCTTTTGCATTCTAACATGACTCATTGGAAAAAGTGACATGGCAATTGTCACTGTTCTTTTCTAGGGCATTTCCTTACTTTTGTTAGTGATTTACATGTATACATGTTCACCTTCTTTTATGTATATCCAAAGTCTTGTTTCCAAGTCTTTTGTATAGCACCAGGATTTCAAAAATAGAGTGGGAGAAATTTATTCTAAAAATATTGTTCTGTACTTTGACTGGAATTGGGATTAAAAATTGTGTGTGTGTTTTTAATGTTTTTTATTATTTATTTATTTTTAAGACAGAGAGAGACAGAGTATGAGCAGGGGAGGGGCAGAGAGAGGGAGGCACAGAATCTGAAGCAGGCTCCAGGATCCGAGCTGTCAGCACAGAGCCCGATGTGGGGCTTGAACCCACAGACTGTGAGATCATGACCTGAGCCAAAGTCAGATGCTTAACCAACTGAGCCACCCAGGCACCCCTAAAAATTGTGTTTTTAGGGGTGCCTGGGTGGCTCAGTTGGTTAAGTGTCAGACTTTTGACTCCAGCTCAGGTCATGATCTCAGGATTGTGAGATTGAGCCCCACGTCAAGCCCCACATTGGGCTCAACACAGAACCTGCTTGAGATTCTCTCTCTCTCTCCCTCTGCCTCTCTCCCCCACTCTCTCTAAATAAATAAATGTTTAAAAATTATATTTATATATATTTTTTAAAGCTTATTTTGAGAGAGAGACAGAGCAGGGGAGGGGCAGAGAGAGAGGGAGACAGAGAATCCCAAGAAGACTCCATGCTGCCAGCATGCTGCCCGATATGGGGCTTGAACCTACAAACTGTGAGACCATGACCTGAGGCAAGGTCAAGAGTCAGACACTTAACTGACTGAGCCACCCAGTCAACCAACCATGTTTTTATATTTTTATTTGAAGATTTTTTTTCTTACTCAGCTTTGTTGTTGTCAAACTTAATGAACAAGACTCTTGAACATAATAAAAAATAGTGTCTAACCATTCCACATTTTTGTAGAGGGTTAGAATGAGATCATTTTAAGTTAAATTAGTTCTTGGCCAGGGCACCTGGGTGGCTCAGTCGGTTAAGCATCTGACTTCAGCTCAGGTCACAATCTCGCGGTCCGTGAGTTCGAGCCCTGCGACCGGCTCTGGGCTGATGGCTCAGAGCCTGGAGCCTGCTTCCGATTCTGTGTCTCCCTCTCTCTCTGCCCCTCCCCTGTTCATGCTCTGTCTCTGTCTCAAAAATAAATAAACGTTAAAAAAAATTAAAAAAAAATAAATTAGTTCTTGGCCTAATGCAAACTACAGCTGCCTTTAGGCATAATGTAACAAAAAAAATCTTGTATGTGCTGGGCATTACCACGATGTTCAGTTATTGACTTAATATGGTTCTTAAGAGCTTAGAGAAAGCAATACTAAAGATGATTTTATTTATTTATTTTTTTAATGTTTATTTTTGAGAGAGAGAGAAACAGAGCATGAGTGGGGGAGTGGCAGAGAGGGAGACACAGAATCCGAAGCAGGCTGCAGGCTCTGAGCTGTCAGCACAGAGCCTGATGTGGGGCTCAAACTCACAAACTGCGAGATCATGACCTGAGCTAAAGTCAGATACCTAACCAACTGAGCCACCCAGGTGCCCCAAGATTCACTTATTCTTAACATCTTATTCTTTTTGTGTTATCATGTACCCTCTCTATATATACATATTTTTTTTCTGAATCATTTGAGAGCAAATTGCATGCATTATGCTTTTTTACCTCTGCACACTTCACTGTGCATTTCCCAATAATAAGGATATTATTTTACATAACCATGGTATAGTTATCAACTTCAATAAATTTAACATGGATGTAATACTTTTATCCACTCTACTGCTTGTATTGCACTTTTGAAAAACGGAACCAATACGTCCTTCGTAGTATTTTTTCTCCTGCGTAGGATCCAGTTAAGGATAATATATTGTATATAGTCATCACGTCTTTAGTTCTTAACCTGGAACAGGGATTCAACCTTTCTTTGTCTTTTATGTCAGTAACATTTTAATTTTTTTTTTTAACATTTATTTACTTTTGAGACAGAGAGAAACAGAGCATGAACGGGGGAGGGTCACAGAGAGAGAGAGGGAGACACAGAATTTGAAACAGGCTCCAGGCTCTGAGCAGTCAGCACAGAGCCCGATGCGGGGCTCGAACTCACAGATCGTGAGATCATGACCTGAGCCGAAGTCGGATGCTTAACCGACTGAGCCACCCAGTTGCCCCTATGTCAGTAACATTTTTAAAGAATGCAATCTTTAAAAAAATTTTTTTAACCTTTATTTATTTTTGAGATACAGACAGAGCATGAGTGGGAGAGGGGCAGAGTGGGAGGGAGACAGAATCTGAAGCAGACTCCAGGCTCTGAGCTGTCACCACAGAGCCCAACATGGGGCTTGAACGCACAAACCATGAGATCATGACCTGAGCTGAAGTCGGGCACTTAACTGGCTAAGCCACCCAGGTGCCCCAATCTTTTGTTGCCAATAGTCCTCATTTTGAGGTTTGTTGAATGTTTCCTCATGATTGGATTCCAGTTATGCATTCTCTAATATTACATAAATTATGTTGTGTCCCCATGGTATCACATCTGAGGCACACAACTGCCACCTGCCACTTGTTCAATATATTAATTTTGATCATGTAATCAGGGTGCTTCCCATATAGTAGTATAAAATTATTAGTATATAATTTTTTTCCTTGCAATTGCCAATTGTAACAAGCAATTTATGGAGAAGATACTTTAATACTATGCAAATATCCTGTTCCTCATCACACTTTCCCCTTTTGGATTTACCATCCATTGATGATTCTTGTCTGACCAATCTTGATTGTCATGGCTGCAAAATGATGATTTTCCAGTTTCACATTTACCAGTTTGCATTGGGCATTCTACTGCAAGCAAGGGCCTCTACTCTCCCTTGTTTATTTACCTCTTTCTTCCTTCCTCCCTCCCTTCTTTCCTTTCTTCCTTCCTTCCTATCTGAGAGAGAGAGAGGAGAGAGAGAGAGAGAGAGCAAGTGGAGGAGGGGCAGAGACAGAGGGAAAGAGAGAGAATCCCAAGCAGGCTCTACACAGTCAGCCCAGAGCCTGATGCAGGTTCACCAACTGTGAGATCATGACCTGAACCAAAATCAAGAGTCAGATGCTTAACCTATTGAGCCACCCAGGCGCCCCTATTTACTTACTTCTTATCAATGTGAACGCAAGCACTATTTTTTCCTGACGGTTCAATAATTCATTACTGTCTTGTTTTGGTACTCAATTTGTCCCAGACTTGGTTAGTGAGGGCCATGCCAAGCCGGCTCCTTTGCCTTTCTGACCTACTCTCACCATTTTTTGAGTCCTACTTTATTTTCTGGAATAAGATGTTCCAGACTCTTCTTGTAACTACCTTCCTTCAGACTTGGAACCAGCCATTTCTCTGAGGAACCCTGGTTCTTTTTTTTTTTTTCCTTTTCTCGTGGAGAATGGTATCAAATCAAGCTCTGAGCTCACTGCAACTTGGGTGTCATTGTTTCTAGCCCCTTTCAGTGGACAGAGCTAAGATATATATGTACGTATACATCTATATATAACAATATATTTTCCCATGTTAAGAAGGTATAAAAGGGATGTGTAGCTAAGGAGGCCAAATATGGATGTTTGTGAATTTTGCTTATCTGATAAATTGCTTGTGTATAACAGAGAGTTCTCAATCATCTATTTCCTAGGTAATTTGGTTAGCAAAGTTGTGATTAATGTAAGTGGTTAAAAGACTATATTGGAATAATAATGGCAACAAAACTGTGCAGAAAAATAGTTAACATGGCAAGTGCAAGACTGCTATTTTTAGAAAGTCCTGCTGACAAGGTAGACCCTTGGCTGGCATCTGGGGCTTCTGACTTGGGGATGGTTCCCACCGTTCCCAGAGCTGATAAGAGTGGTCGCTGTGCCTAAACTATGTGTATAAACACTGTGGTTTATGCTGAACACCTGTTTTCCTTCTAGGAGTCTGTAGTTTTGGTACGTGCTAGACAGAGGGTGCCAATAAAAACGAAGGGTACTGGGGCACCTGGGTCGCTCAGTTGGTTAAGCGTCTGACTCCTGATTTCGACTCGGGTCATGATCTCTTGGTTTGTGGGATCAAGCCCCCGTTGGGCTCCATGCTGACAGCACAGAGCCTGCTTGGGACTCTCTTTCTCCCTCTGTTCCTCCCCTACGCACACTCTCACTCTCAAAATATAAATAAACTTAAAAAATATTTTTAAAAAACCACCTTGGGTACTGAGATTCTAGTGAACTCCCTTGGTAAACGATATTTCACATGTTATCACGACTCACTGCAGGGGGTATTGGGCATGTCCTGTGTGACTCTAGTGCCAAGAGAACTTTTTGGAAGCTTATACCTTGTTTTCTCCAGACTTTGTCCCACGCACCTTTTCCCTTTACCAATTTTGCTTTGTATCCTTTTACTGTAATAAATCACAGCCACGAGTATGGCAATATGCTGAACCCTGTTAATCCTTCTAGCCAATCATTGAGGCTGGGGGTCATGTTGGGGACCCCCCCCCCAGACATATATAAAAGAGAATGGGATGTTGCTTCTGTTTTTCAAGAGAAAAAGTAATTTTTCCTTTTAAAAAAATGTTTAATGCTTATTTATTTTTGAGAGAGAGAGAGGGAGAGAGAGTGAGTGGGAGAGGGGCAGAGAGGGAGACAGAATCCAAAGCAGGATCCGGGCTCTGACGTGTCAGTACAGAGCCTGACTCGAACCCACGAACTGCAAGAACATGACCTGAGCCGAAGTCAGAAGCTTAAATGACTGAGCCACCCAGCTGCCCCACAAATACTTTTTTCTTAGAGTCTCGTTGTTCTAGGATGTGAAAAGATAGTAAGAGACAAAATTAGAGTGGATACAGTAAGTTTTAGAAGGTCTGAGGAAAAGTGAACTTTGTTTGTTGTACTTTATAATGGCTGCAAATACTGAAAAGAAGCAATAAAACATGTTAAAATTTTGACAAAAACTGGCTTGATTTTGATGGGTTTATTCATTATATGTTTGCAAAATCTTTGATTCTATTTTTTTAAGTAAACTCTACCCCCAATGTGGGACTCAAAGTGAGATCAAGAGTCACATGCTCCATTGACCGAACCAGCCAGGTGCCCCCAAAATCTTTAACTCTAAATATTATATTTATATAACATCAGAGTTTGGCTATATCCTTGTGTCAGTGATAGTCCGCTCTTAACAAGAGGAGGTGAAAAATCATTCTTAACTTTCTGCATAATCTGTCCACGTACTACAGATTCAGTCTCTCACCAGAATTATGTTTTGTGCTTTGTGCTAACTTTGTCATACTCTTGATTTAAAAAAAAATAAACAGGCCCCAAATAGTCCCTTACCTAGGAGCCTGTGATATGGCACCCACAAAAGGAGAAATGCGAGAAATAGTTAAGTTTGTTTGGTATGTTTCATATTTATTAATTAGCTGAGAATTATTGTTGACAGCTGCTCAGCTTATGGGAAGAGATACCAAATAAAAGAGAATATAAGCCTTCTTGAGACTAACTTGATACAAATATATTATTAAGGTAAGTATATTTCAGAGGTTGTACACTTTATTTATGGTTGAAGTCCCTGGAGATGGTCCTCATGGCCCTTAATATGTTCTTAACCTCTGGGGAAACACTGATCAACCCCTTCTTGAAAGACTCATGTATTATACACCAAGAAAGGATTTTATTCTCCTCTATTGAGATATTGTTGGTTACTGTAATAAATTAAGCAGGGCTAGCCAGTCTGATTCTGAATAAGTGGTTTATGTTTTCCTTTCTTCCTTGTCTGAAGGTTCTTCTATAAGCTACAAGCCAGGAACGGAGTCTTTAAAAAAAGAAGGAAGATGTAAACATTCGGTGGAAATAACCTCACCGGATATCAGCTATCGCTGCTTCAAAGAACAGACTCATGGGTGGGTGCACACTTCCAAGCCAAAGCTGACATTGCTTAGAGAACTGTCAGATTTCCGGGATTCTGTTTTTTTGGTTTTTTTTTTGTCTGGAAGCAGATTACTTCATGAGATCAGACTGTTAACCGACGATTCAGTGGAGGACAAAGAGTTAATTGAGGAGGAATGAATGACCTGTTAGATGAAATATACTTGTGATTATCTGTTTAGAGCATTTTGGTAATTTAAAAAATATTCTATCTGATAGACATATGAGGAAGCCCTTTCTCTTCTTGATCTGTCTCTAACGCTCAATTTAGTAGACTGCCTTTGCAAATGGAAATAAAATATCCCTTAAAGTGTGAAAATTTAAAGCTTAAATGGGATTTTGTTCTCATTATCACTCAGAATTAAGGAGCATATACTTTTATGGAGTCTATTTTCTTTTCATAACAATGCAGTTATTTGTATAGAGTAACAACAAAAAGCATTTGTCCTCCTTTTTACCAAGATAAAACTGAACAAATCAATTATGTAAATACAGCTTTGGAGTTATATTTAAGAATCTATCCTGCTCAGCCATGAGCAGTCCACCATTAAGGAAGAATGTTTTATTTCATATATAGAATCAATACCTAGAGAAGCCGTCTAGGAAATGTCTATGGTACCTATGCTATGGCTTTCAAGATCCCAGCCCTACAAGTCGAAAAGAAGGTCACTCTCCGGTAGAACAGGAGCCGTAACAGATCTGGGGAACCGCAAAAGGAGAGAAATTCATCCATATTTACAGGTATTACAGGTGGAACTTGGTGGAGATGAATCCATTGGGTTTAGTTTTCTAGCCCTGGAACAGAAGAACAAATAAAAGCAATCTTTAAAAAAATCTCCAGGGGCACCTGGGTGGCTCAGTCGGTTAAGCATCTGACTTCGCCTCAGGTCATGATCTCAAGGTTTGCGGGTTCGAGCCCCGCGTTGGGCTCGGTGCTGATAGCTCAGAGCCTGGACCCTGCTCCCGATTCTGTCTCCCTCTCTCTCTGCCTTTCCCTTACTCACTCTGTCTCTCTTTCTCTCTCAAAAATAAACAAACATTTAAAAACATTAGAAAAATCTCTAGAATGATGGAAACCATTGAAGATGGAACCCAAAATTCCTTATAAAGTCTCCAGTGAGAAATGTGTTTTCTGGACTTAGTTGCTCAGAACCAGACGGCCTGAGACTTGCTGGCATCATAACAAAGTGCCCTATAGCTGTACCATGTAAATGAAACCGAGTAACAAAACCACAATGAATCTGTTTTTTTTTTTTTTTTTTTAATAAAAAAAAATCTGTAGAGAACATCTATGAACACAGGGCAGACTGTTAAGAAAATTTTATCCAAAACTTGGAAACAAGGCAAAAGTCTGGTTACATGTGAACATCAAAATGCAACTTTATCTGAAAAGCCCATTTAAAGGTGATTTGGCTCTTCAGGGGACGCCTGGATGGCTCAGTTGGTTGAATGTCTGACTTTGGCTCAGGTCATGATCTTGAGGTTGGTGAGATCAAGCCGCACATTGGGCTCACTGCTGTCAGTGCTGAGCCCGCTTCAGATCCTCTGTCCCCCTTTCTCTCTGTCCCTCACCTGCTCATGCTCTCTCTCTCTCAAAAATAAACAAACATTAAAAAAAGAAGAGGCTATCTGACTCCTTGGGGTAGTATAACTTTGTTTGACTTACTATTTACTATTGATTAGGGTCTAACTCTGTGAAGCCATTTGCTGCCCTGTTAAAAACAAAAGCACGGGGCGCCTGGGTGGCGTAGTCGGTTGAGCGTCCGACTTCAGCCAGGTCACGATCTCGCGGTCCGTGAGTTCGAGCCCCGCGTCAGGCTCTGGGCTGATGGCTCGGAGCCTGGAGCCTGTTTCCGATTCTGTGTCTCCCTCTCTCTCTGCCCCTCCCCCGTTCATGCTCTGTCTCTCTCTGTCCCAAAAATAAATAAAAAACGTTGAAAAAAAAAATTAAAAAAAAAAAAAACAAAAGCAAAACCCTTGATAAGTTGCAAAGGATTTCTACTTGGTAGAAAAGATGACCTCAGAGTTTGTGGTTTTATTGCCCTGTACGACACTGGCCAGTTTTGTATCTCATTTAGCAAGCTTATCCCAGCATGCTTTCCTTCACTGACCGTTTATGCACAGTCTCTGGTATCCATCTTTGAACCAGCATTATTAGCCAGGTAGTTCCCTCATTAATGAGCCCAATAAATCTTTGTCACGGGCTTACTATAGAACAGTCATACTTTTAACTTAAAAACAAAAATTTAACATATCCTGTCTCCCAGGAGGAAGAAAAGAGCAAAATGTAATGCTTCTATTTCCGTACTGGATAACGTACACCGGTTTTGTTCCAAGAGTGGGATAATAAAAATACAAATAATGTCTAAAGGAGTGTGTGTGTATCTGTATCTTTAAGAGCCCTTAATCATAGCTTTGAAACCTAGACGAGCAATGGAAGAACATGAATAACCCTACTCAGAAGGGTGGGACGGGGAGAAAGGTTAATCTAGAGTCACTGTCTCTTTCCCACATTACCGCTGCACAACCTCTGAACTTGCTCCTGGCCATCAATTTCACCCCTCTCCAGTGCATTGGCCACACCACAGTCATGGGAATCTCTCACATATGAACTCTCACTTGCTAAACATAGCAATTGAAAGCCTCTTCCCTCCCTTCCATATCCATACTCCAGAATCAACTCCAAATGATATTACAAGACCCTTCAAGATCTGCCTGTTGATGGTCATTACGTCCTCAGTTACCGCCAGTGCTACTCTTCGTCTCTAAGCTCTAGGCACAACGTGCTAAACCACACATAGTTCCTGAAATACGCCATTCTCCACCTCACACATGGCTCCCTCTGCCTGCAATGTCATGCCTTCCCACTTAACTTCTTCAGCATGTGATTCCCTTTCCTTGAGATTCAGCTGCGGTGACATCTTCCTGGCTTTTTGGATGCCAACTTCTCCGACCAAGAAAGGCTGGGTCTCTTACACACGTCTGTATGACAGCTCTTATCACACCACATTGTGATCGCTTGTTGACTTGGCCAAGTCTCTTAGCTAAAAGCAGAGTCTGTGTCTGACTCCTCATTTTATCCCTGACACCTAGCACATACTAGGCCTAGCATATAGTGCCTGGCACCTAGAACAGTTGCTCCAAAGTCCTTGCTGAACAATCCTGGGTGTAGATATTGGGAGCAATGGTAAAAGATAGGAGACCAAAGGCTCAATGAACATGGGGAAATGAGCAGAGAGTCAGAGATGGCAGCAAAAGGTAAGAAATGGTACATAGTCAGAGGCTCAGAGAAGGTGTTTACATATGAGGGGTGATGAGGAAGGCTTAAAACACACAAGGATGCCATGCCACCTTCTACTAATCCTACGACGAGTGGAGAGCAGGAGAGTGGGCTTCCTTTCCAGGAAAGTGTTGCAAAGGAGATAGTTTTTCCTGGTCCTCACTTGAGGTTGGATTGGGGTACATGACCTGTTCAGGGAAATAAAACGTGAGTGGAAATGAAATGTGTCAGTGCAAGACCCTTTAGATCCTTCCTCTCCTTCTAGCATGGCAAAAGCAGTGTTTGAGATGATGGCTGCTTCATCAGCTTGGCTTTCTGAATGATTATAATGAGGAGAACCTTCCTGCCAGCCCACACTGAATAGGTCACACAAGCAAGCATCGAGAATGGGTGTTCTAGTGAGTAGGCGAAAACAATGATACTGCTGTGGTTTGCTAACCTCACAATCCAGTTATACGATGGGGAGGGGGGGAATCGGGGAGAGCTTTCTCTGATCTCAGTGCAGGGGGACAATATCACATACCACATCCTCTCTCTCTCTTCTTAGCATTCCTACTGCTTGAGAGTGTCTGGAAGTAGATGTAGTCAGTCTCTACCCCCACCAGGTAAACCTTAGATTTCCCTCTCCCTCAGTTGTGCCTGTCACATACGATAGAATGGGACTTAAGCTGAGTTGTTACATATACATGGCTCTAAACATAAAAGGAGATGTAATTAAGGACTTACAAACTAAGAGGCTAAAATCCACTTAAATCTGTCCTTTTCTGTGGGGGCATGAAAGATTTTTGTTTCAACATTTATGTCCACGTGTACATGAGGTCCTTTGAAATAAGATCCCTGGAGGTAAAAAGCCAAGTTCTTCCACCCTTCTGAGATGCCATAAATTTGAGGGAAACTACAGATCCCGAAGAGGACAAATCCATGTTCACACTACTTGTTTTCTCGCTCTACCTCCTTCCAGGTCTATAGTAGGCATAATGCCCTCATCCTGTACTTAGTAAGTTAAGCCCATGTCCCTGGACTGGGTGGGCCTAGATCCTGAGATAGTGGATTTTATTTTCTGCTCAGCACACATTCCCTTCTCCCCTTCTGGTAACAGAGACCTTGTGGGAAACCCATGCTACCATTTTGGATAAGGCTAAATTCCACCCTACCTCGCCCCATGTCAGAATACCCAATTCTTTTGGCCATAGTGATTGGTTCAATGGGTCCGTGATCCAAGCCATTCAACCATAATCTACCTTGCAACTTTGAATGGCCCCACAGACAATAAAATATTTTCTTTGGCATCAACAGCTGCCAGGGTAACTCAAGCCAAAAGCTGCCAATGGCCATCTCTGCCGTTCTGTCTGCCTGAGAATAAAACGAATCTGGAGCACGATCTGATGACATCTTTGAACCCCTGGATGCAGTCATATCTTATGTCTAGCCCTTAAACTCATTAATCATGGTAGCCCTTTTGTTTATGCTTGCTTGAAATGGGTTTTCACTGATTAGAGTCCTGGATAGTTCAGTAGGTTTAAGTCACTATAACATGAGTTGCATGGGTCAATAAAATTGGGAATTGAGTTCCACTCCACGTAAAATAGCCACATTTTTGCTATGGCAAAAGTAACATATCACCTCGGGAACATAACTATTGATGAGCAAAGACTCTTTGCCAACCCACGATAGACAGATAGGACAAGTTAGCATTAAAAATTGGCACTCTGGGGGTGCCTGGGTGGCTCAGGTCCATGCAGACAGCTCGGAGCCTGGAGCCTGCTTTGGATTCTCTGTCTTCCTCTGTCTGTCCCTCCACTGCTTGTGCTCTCTCTCAAAAATAAATAAACGTTAAAAAAAAAAAAAAAGAACTGGCACTCTGGGGGCACCTGGGCGGCTCAGTCGGTTAAGCATCTGACTCTTGATTTCAGCTAAGGTCATGATCTCATAGTTCATGGGATCAAGCCCCAAGTAGGTCTCTGTACTGACACCATGGAGCCTGCTTGGGATTCTATCTCAAAATAATAAACTTTTTTTTTTTTTTTTTTTTTTTTTTTAAACAAAATTGGCAGGGCACTTGGGTGCCTCGGTTGGTTGGGCATCTGACTTCGGTTCAGGTCACAATCTCACAGTTCGTGGGTTCGAGCCCCACATCGGGCTCTGTGCTGACAGCTCGGAGCCTGGAGCCTGCTTCGGATTCTGTGTCTCCCTCTCTCTCACCCCTCCCCTGCTCATGCTCTGTCTCTGTCTCTCAAAAATAAACAAACATTAAAAAAAACAAAACAAAAAAACCAGAATTGGCACTCTGGTGAGAAGTCCATGCTTACTGTATATATACCAGAGCCTGACATCAAAGAATAGACCATTTTCATAACAATGTAACTCTGCAACACGTTTATAGCTTACAAAGCATTTTCACATATTCAACACTCACAGAAATCCTATGAAGTCAATGTTGTAAATATTTTTAGGTTTTGGCCTTTTTTTATCAGTGTGTCACTGATCTTTGAAGAACAGCTCTTTTGGGGACACAGATGGAGACTTGTTCATACTGAAGGTTACTACCAATTGCAGTGGACCTGTTTGTTTTACCATCCTTGGATTTCTCTTAGGGAAGCAGCCCTTTCCCACCGCAGTGCAAGTTGAGTGGGATGGGCCTCACCCTCCCCTGCTCCGCGGTTTTACAGGGACTCGGCCTGCTCAATGACAAGATTGCAATTCAAAGCAGCAAATGGCTCGGTGATCAATCAGCATGATCTCAAGCAAAGCCGAGAAGTAGCCTTGTGGATTTTGCCGGAGCTATTTAGAAGTATTCCTCTTGGGATTGCAAATGTTTCGAACCATACTAACTTGGGATTTCCAGTAGATGTATTTGTCATCACCGGAGAAGATAGAATATAGTCCACACAGAAAAAAACAAAAAACAAAAAACAAAAAAACAACAGAGCAGAGATGGGAGTCTTTGACCAAGCAATGCCTGAGTCTCTGGTTTCAACCCTTCAATTCCCCAGACACGGGAACTTTTCTGACATGGTAGTAACGTTTATGGGTGAATTGGCAGGAGTGAGGGAGAGTAAAGTATGCACATTTTATGTACAGTCTACTCAATCTAAGGGCAGACTATCTGTTTTATGGACTAACAGAGGCTACCACTGTGAAAAATGTAAAGAACAATTCAATGAAAACATCTGATTTTTTGAGGGCGTTAATTGGAACTAGAAGGTAATCCACAGATGTCATTTTATATGTATTACCAGAGGGGCACATGCTTTCCCCTTGCCAATAAAGCCTATGGTGAGAGATAGCTCATGTGGTTCTGGATTCCAAGACTGCCCTGTTGGGGCCTAAAAAGAATCAGGTAAAGGAAAGGACAAAGCAGGGACAAAGAGCTTCCTGTTGAGTCCTGTTGCAATATTAAAAAGTAAAAACTCACCTAGGAAAACAAAGTTATTAGAAACTTTCAATAGACAATTGAACTGGTTAATTGCCAACGAATTTGAGTACTGTTTGGTGTTCTTATAAAGTACTATTGTTTTTATTCTTTGGGTGGTTACACTCTCCTCCCAAAAGCCAGACATAGTTTAAGATTTATGCTAAATCGGTCTATCTGATCTTGTCTAGTTGTAACTGTACTTTCTATAGGTACTCTTGCTAAATGAGTGGTCCCTTTTTTCTCCATTACCCCCTGCTAAGTGAGTGGAGCCTGCACTTGGCTTGAGGACTCAACACCAGTTGGTAGAAACGACCTTTCTCTACTCTTTAACCTTCTTGCAGATCCATGGGCCGTGGAGGGAATTCCCCCATCCCCTGTCTGACAAGTGGTGGAGCCCAGATGAACAATTAGAAGCGTGATCGGTTTCCTGAAGGATTTTACGGTAGGTCTTTCTTTGCCTCTTAAAATATGCTTAAATTAGGAAAACTTAGAAGCAATTTACAAAAGTTTCTGACAATATATGTATATATATAAACAACATCTTTATTGACAGTGGACTCGTAAGAGCAGTCAATTTGGTTTTATACGTAACCAAAAACACTTGAAAAATGGAACATTAAAACTTCCAACAATCACACTGGAGTACAAACAACACAGGTCGAACATCGAGCATAAACAGAACAAATACTGAAATGTAAAGGATCAGAGTTCTCAGCAAAACGAACTTAGAGCACGTCTCTCAATGCTGTTGAAACTGTAAATAGATTACAAACTTGAGTCTTTGGAACTGTCAGATAGTTCCCAGTAGAGTGGTATGCAGAAGGGAAAAAAGCAGATTCCCCAAGGTCTCAAGGAGGCTCTGTAGGCAGCAGCACCAGATGGAAGGAAGAATAGAGAAGCCCCTTCTCTATGATGAGCTAGACAGTAGGATGGTCACAGTTCTTGACCGGTAAACAAGAGGTGTCAGATACATTCATTCTTAAGTAATTTCTGCTTGATTGATGCTTAGCCACTTATTATATAGACTGAGTTTTTATCTCCCCAAATTTATCTTGAAACCTAATCCCCAGAGTGATAGTATTAGGAGGTGGGATCTTTGGAAGGTCATGAGGGCAGAATTCTTCTGAATAGGGTTAGTGCCCTTAGAAAAGAGGCCCCAGAGAGCCCTCTTGCCCTTTTACCAGAAAACACAGCAAAAAGATGGTTGTCCCAGAACCAGGAAGGAGGCCCTCGCTGGACATTGAACGTGCTGAGGCCTTGATCCTGGACTTCCCAGTCTCCAGGACTGTGAGAATGTTGTTTATAAGCCACTCAGTCTACGGCGAGTTATTTGGTTAGCAGCCCAAATGGACTGACATTTCATTAAAAAAAATAAAAAGTAAATATATATATACACACATATATATACATATGCGTATATATATGCACATATATATACATACGTGTGTATATATATATATATATTTACAAACATACATATACATATAGAGGTTTTCCACATAATTTATCATGTGCCAGGTCTTTTACATGCATTCTTATCTAATCCTCACAATCTTATGAGAGAAGGACTTATTCCCATTTTACAGATAAAGACACTGAGACTCAGTAAGGTCACATAAATGCTAAGTGAAGGTGGCAGAATTCAATCCCAACTTTGAAAATCCCACGTGGGTCTTATTTTGTTAGTCAAATTTAGGCCCCCAAATTAGGACCTTATTTTCACTCAAGTGTTGGGCACGCTGAGAAATATTAGGCATTTTAGGCTTGTGGGGGACATACAATCTCTACGGCAACTGCTTGACTCTGCCGTTGTAGCACCAACAAACATAAACAAACGAGTGTGGTCAAGATCCAACTAAGCCTTGTGTTTGGAGAAATAGGCAGAAGGCTGGACTTGGTCCACGGGTCCAGGCCACACTCTGTCAGTTCCTACTTTAGACCATGAATATGGAGCACTGAGGTGGTGAAAAGATTAAGCGCCTTTCCCTTGTTCCTGTGCCAGCCCCCTATTCTGACCTCTCAGACCTTGAGCCTTCCCATGAGCCTCCACCCTTTTTTTTTTTTTAAATTTTTTTTTTTAACGTTTTTTAATTTATTTTTGAGACAGGGAGAGACAGAGCATGAACAGGGGAGGGTCAGAGAGAGGGAGACACAGAATCGGAAACAGGGAGCCTCCACCCTTTCAACGTATCTTTTGTTCTTTCCAAAACCTCTTTCCAGCCCTTTCGGCCCCATAGCCTATTGTTTTGATTTTCATTGCTGCTGGATTTAACTCCTGCATCCTTAACCATCTTGTTTGCTCTCCACTATCACTTCTTTAAACTCTATTCCTCTACCTTTTTTCAATAATACAACAAAGGTTTACAGAGAAGGAATTACAGTAACAAGGATAGGGTGGAGAAGGCAAGAGCACGGACTGGTTGCTGAAATGTTCATAAAGGATAGAATTTAGAAGAGAAAAGAAATCTGTCACTACTTTCCTTCTACCTTTTCTATGATTTTCTTGTCATACAATAGAGTAACAATAAAAACTGACATTTGCATAGCGTTTGGCTAAATATTTATTTCAACTTTTGCTTTTCCAATCCCACTGCTGGTTTTTGGTCACCCAAGTAACTTATGTTATCATTGTGGTTTCATGTCTTTTCTACCTTCTTTAAAAAAAAATTTTTTTTTAATGTATGTTTATTTTTGAGACAATGCGAGAGACAGAGTGCAAGCAGCAGAGGGGCAGACACAGAATCTGAAGCGGGCTCCAGGCTCTGAGCCGTCAGCCCAGAGCCCGACGCAGGGCTCGAACTCACGAACCGTGAGATCGTGACCTGAGCCGAAGTCAGACGCTTAACCGACTGAGCCACTCAGGCACCCCTCTACCTTCTTTAGGGCTCTGGGATGTAGCAAAGACCAACACACATATAGGGAGAACAGTAATAACAACAAAAAGTGTGGACAGGCTTTTAAGAGCCAGAGAAATGGCAACCTCTTCTTCATGGAGGGAGGCTGCTTATCCTCCAATGAGTCACTGCCTTGTGAACTAATTTCCATATCTGACAGGAAGGTGTGTCCTTGTGTCTCACAGTTGCTTCAATTATTCTTCTTGACTGGGACCCTAAATATAATAACACATCGAACTCATCAACTTTTCAGACCCTCAACATCCCAGGGGCCTTTTCTCAATGCGACATAGTTTACAGAAAGCAGAATAATGTAAAGAAATGAAATCTTCACGTGAGTATAAAAACAAACAAACAAACAAACAAACAAACAAACCAGGATTCCTTCAATGCCAAAGATGAGAAAAGAGGCATTTGACTGAAAACTACAGTTAAGAGGTTGACCCATTCTCAACTTCAGGGTAATTCCAAGGAAGTAGAAAAAGAAGATCTACACAGTAGAGGGTAACAATTATCTAAACTGATGACCAGCATAATCTTAAATGAATGTGACTTGGAACCTGCTGTAAATACATTCTATTTATGTGCATCAAATGAGACAGTAGCCTTTGGGGCAAGGAGAGGATCCAAAGCATATTTCAACTTTTAACCTTTAAGTTTTATAGCTAATATAAAAGAAATGACCCTCTCTGGAGAAATGACACTACCTGTATTATCTGGAGATCTACTTTGGATCCAAAGAGGAACAACTCTGTGCCTTCCTGATGATAAAGATATGGGTCCTCTGCCTAAGTTAACAAACAAGAATTTCCGTACAGAATGAGAAGCTATAAACAGGGCTTTGATGTGACAAAGAGAGGGAGGGCCCAGATCTCACCACAATTATATTGCTATCCACTCCCAAGGATTTCTTGAATTTCCACGAAAGGGTATTTGGTGGGGGTGGGGGGGAAGGGGATCAAAATTTGAGATCCCTAGCTAGAAGCTTTCATACTGATTCAATCAGTAGATAGAAGGAACATTCTGTTTATGGCTCAAAACTACGTATTATGCAAGTAAAACCAGATGCATACACGATTGGTCCTCCAGCAGCATTTTATGGGTATTCCACCTAAATGCTCAGGTATTTAACACAGTGATAAAACCAACTTACATTTCTTCACATTCAGTAATTTTTCAGAGTTGCTCTTCAGTATGAATTCTTTGATGTCTGATGAGGGATGAACTGCACTTAAAGCTTTTCCCACATTCGTCACACCTGTAAGGCTTCTCTCCAGTATGAGTTCTCTGGTGTTGAATAAGAGCTGAGGAATGAATGAAGGCTTTCCCACATTCATTACATTTGTACGGTTTCTTTCCAATATGAATTCTTTGATGTTTAGCAAAATTTGAGCTCCGGCTGAAGGTTTTCCCACATTCGTTACACTCATAGGGTTTCTCTCCAGTATGGATTCTCTGATGCTGAACAAGATGTGTGCTCTGACTAAAGGTTTTTCCACATTCGCTACATTCATATGGCTTTTCTCCAGTATGAACTCTCTGATGTTTAGTAAGGGATGAGCAGTGGCTAAAGGCTTTCCCACATTCCTGACATTTGTAGGGTTTCTCTCCAGTATGAGTTCTTTGATGTTTAATAAGAGCTGAGGAATGAATGAAAGCTTTATCACATTCATTACATTCATACGGCTTCACTCCAGTATGAATCAACTGATGCTGTACCAGATGTGTACTTCGATTAAAACCTTTTCCGCATTCATTGCATTCATACGGTCTCTCCCCAATGTGAATTCTCTGATGTATCGCGAGGGATGAGCTTTCTGTGAAGGCCTTCTTGCATTCACTGCATTCAAAGAGAATTCTGGTATGAGTTCTCTGATGTTTAGTTAAATTAGCTCTGTGGCTAAAAGATTTCCCACATTCATTACAGCTATAGGGTTTCTCTCCAGTATGGACTCTCTGGTGTCGAATAAGCACCGAATGGTAAGTGAAGAGCTCCCCGCAATCGTTACATTTATGAGGTTTTTTCTCTTTACAGGTTCTTTGCTTTTTCATTAAGTTTGATTTCGGTTTCAACCTCTTTCCAAGTGTATGGAAGGCATAGGATCCTTTGGGAACTCTGTCTTGAGTGAGAAGAACAGACTTCTGACCAAAGTTTTTCCAATATACGTCATGCTCATGAGCTCCTTCTTCGGGGAGTGAATTCACATGGGTGAACATTTCTCTCAAGGGTCTCTCCTGATTTCCTTGCTGATTCTCTAACCAATTTTCACATTCAAGAGTTGTTTCCAAGCTGGAGTCATAGACACCGTTTCCTGTCAGTCTGTCTATTACTGTGGCTTGGCATGATTCTTCTTTGGAAATATCTTGCGCTGAAGTTGAATCTTTGCCCTCGGGTTTAGCCTCCAGGTCTGAAAGAAATTGGAAATGCAAATTTCCTTCGTTTTCAGTGCTCAACAAAAAGCAGTTCTGTAATAGCTAATGAAGATGAAACGCATGCTTTCGAGGAGTAGGTGGATTTGACTTTCATAAGATGATTTGCAAAGAGAAGCAAATGAAAGGAAACAAATGCACAGACGTGGAGAGAATGAGGAGACCTTATCCAGGACAGTCAAAAGGGGATAAAGATGACCAGAAATACAGGAGGAGAGATTCAGATATGGAGCAATAATACATCACTGGATGAGCAGGTACTGAGCACACTAGATCAGCAGAGGGGAGAAAAATTCTTACTGAACATCGACTTCTGTAATAAATACACGGTTATCACTTTAGTGTAGAGGACGGTCATGACGCCTAGGTTTCCAGACACCCAGTCCTACTCGTGTCCAAATATGCGTCCCATTTCCAGTCTAATCTTCCCTAACAATGCTTTTATAATACACCTCTGATCAAAAATCTATGATCGCCCAAAGATATAATGGCAAATATATGAAATTATACTTACACAAGACTCCTCATTATAACACTAGTTGAGACAGCAAAAGACTGGTAAATCTTAATATCCTACCTATACAACAGAGAACTCATTAAACACATGATGATATAGACATACAACTGGAAAATCTTAATATTCTACTGTAGAGAACTCATTAAATACGCTATGATGTAGGCATAAAATGGAGTACTAGGCGACTTTTTAAAAAGTCAGAAAGGTTTCCATATATAGGTATGAAGTTCTCTCCAGGATAGAGTAAATAATTAAAAAAAAAAAACCCAGCAGGCTGCAAGTAAGGGTGTATAGTTTGCTACTTTTTGTGTAGGAAAAAAGGGGGAGGGGTAGGGAGATACAAATATACATACATATTTAGTTATATCTTCAAAAACCAAGGACAGATTAATGAAATACTAGTAAAAATGGTTGCCTATGGGGAAAGTATCAGAATAGAAGAGGGCAGGGATGGAAGCTAGATCTCTTTATTTTATTTTTTTTAACGTGTATTTATTTTTGAGATAGAGAGAGACAGAGCATGAACGGGGGAGGGTCAGAGAGAGAGGGAGACACAGAATCGGAAGCAGGCTCCAGGCTCTGAGCCATCAGCCCAGAGCCCGACGCGGGGCTCGAACTCACGGACCGTGAGATTGTGACCTGAGCTGAAGTCGGAGACTTAACCAACAGAGCCACCCAGGCGTCCCTTTTTTTTTTATTTTAGAGACAGAGAGACAGAGAGAGAGAGAGAGAGTGCACATGAGTGGGGGAGAGGGGCAGAGGGAGAGAGAGAATCTTAAACAGGCTCCATGCTTGGCACAGAGCCCGACATGGGGCTCAATCCCATGACCCTGGAAAATCAAGAGCTAGTCAACTGACTGAGCCCCCCAGGTGCCCGTGTAATTGTTATTTTTTTTTCTATTATTATTTTTTTAATGTTTATTTACTTTTGATAGAGATAGAGTGTGTGTGTGGGGGGGAGGGGTTGCAGACAGAGAAGGAGATACAGAATCTTAAGCAGGCTCCAGGCTCCGAGCTATCAGCACAGAGCCTGATGTGGGGCTCAAACCCAAAAACCGTGAGATCGTGACCTGAGCTAGAGTCAGACGCTTAACCCACTGAGCCACCGAAGTGCCCCTATTTTTTTTCCCTAAAGTTTATTTATTTTGAGAGAGACAGAGACAGTGTGAGTGGGGGAGGGGCAGAGAGAGAGAGTGAGAGAGAGAGAGAGAATCCCAAGCAGGCTCTGCCCTGCCTGCTGCGCAGGGCCTGATGCGGGGCTTGAACTCATGAAACTGTGAGATCACGACCTAAGCCAAAACCAAGAGTCGAACGCTTAACTGACTGAGCCACCCAGGCGTCCCCTATTTTTGTTATTTTTAAATGAATAACTTAATAGTTTAAATTGCTTTCAGTTTCATTTCTAATACAGGAAGTATTGGTAAATATAAACCACATAAACAAAAGCTCGTGAGGGTCGTCAATAATCTTAAACTGGATCCTTTGACGCCAGATTACCTAACTAAGAACTGCTAAGAGTACAGAAACAGGGAGAGTATGTGTGAGATAAGGTTGGAATGATGACGAAAAGCCAGACTTTACAAGACTTTGTTGACCTCAAGGAATTTGATTGTTTTCTAAGAGCAACAGGAAGACACTTCAATGTTTCAAGCAAAAAGATGACACCATCAGATTTGTATTTTGAAAACATCACTCTCACTGTAATATAAAGAATGGTGGAAATCTATGGGGGCAAAGGTAGAACTGAGATTATCTGGGTAGTCCAGGCAAACAAAAGGGAGACGGAGGGATGCTAAGAATGAAGAAATATATACAATAAAATTAGATCAATGCAGTGACAAATTGGAAAAGGAGAGAGAGGGAAGGGTAGAAACCGTTCACAGATTTCTGGCTTGTGCAATTTGATAAGACAGCGGGTGTCGTTAAGACAATGATTGGAAAAGGATTCTCCTGGGTGGATGGAGAATTTGGGCATATATCAGGCAACCAGTTTCAAACGTGCTGTATTGAGGCGTCTTAAACATAAGCAAATAAAGACATCAAATAGTTACACAAATGTTTAGAACAGTTGGCCCAAGGAGAGGTCTAGGCTGGAAATACAAATTTGGGATTCATCTAGATAGTGATATCATTTGGTTGTGGGAGAAAATAGAGGCTGCAAACAGGTGGCCAGTGGGACAAATCTGACCCTCAGACTTACTGTATTTGGCCCACCCTATTTATACAGATTTTTTTAAGTTTTATGTGTTTATTTTTAGAGAGAGTGGGAGGGAGGGGCAGAGAGAAAGACAGAGAGACAGAGAGAATCCCAAGCAGGCTCCAGACTGTCAGCACAGACCCTAACAAGCGGGGATTGAACTCACGAACTGCAAGATCATGACTTGAGTCAAAATCAAGAGTTGGATTGACTTCAAATTCTTTTTAAATGTTTTTATTTATTTTTGAGAGAGAGAGAGAGAGCGCACAAACATGGGAAGGACAGAGAGAGAGAGAGGGAGTCACAGAATCTGAAGCAGGCTCCAGGCTCCGAGCTGTCAGCACAGAGCCCAAAATGGGGCTCATACGTGTAAACCACAAGATCATGACCTGAGCTAAAGTCGAACACCTAACCGACTAAACCACCTAGACGCCCCAAGAGTTCGATAGACTTTTTTTTAATGTTTTATTTACTTTTGAGAGAGAGAGAGTGAGCACAAGTGAGCGGGGGAGGGGCAGAGAGGTAGACACAGAATTCCAAACAGGCTCCAGGCTCTGACCTGTCAACACAGAGCCCAACGTGGGGCTCGAACTCAAAAACCCTGAGATCATGACCTGAGCTGAAGTCAGATGTTTAACCAACTGAGCCACCTAGGTGCCCCAAGAGTTGGATTGATCTTTTTTTTTAATGTTTTATTTACTTTTGAGAGAGAGTGAGAGAGAGAGAGAGAGAGCAGGGGAGGGGCAGAGAGAGAGGGAGACACAGAATCTGAAGAAGGGTCTAGGCTCTGAGCTGTCAGCACAGAGCTTGACTCAGGGCTCGAACTCCCAAATCGCGAGATCATGAACCGAAGTCGGACGCTTAACCAACTGAGCCACCCACGTTCCCCAAGAGTTGGATTGATTTTAACCGACTGAGCTACCCAAGCACGCCAGAGAGAGATCTTTCCAAGCACTAATCAAAAATTGGAAAATTTAGGAGCACCTGGGTGGCTCAGTCAGTTAAACATCTGACTTCAGCTTGGGTCGTGATCTCAAGGCTCGTAGGTTCGAGCCCCTCATCAGGCTCTGTGCTGACAGTTCAGAGCCTGGAGCCTGCTTTGCATTCTGTGTCTCCCCCCCCCCCCTCTCTGCCCCTCCCCTGCTTATTCCATCTCAAAGATAAATAAACTTAAAAAAAAACTGGAATATTTAGAAGATTGTAATACATTAAATTTGTACATTAAAAAGCACCCAAAACTGAAGAACAAAACCTAGAAAAAACGTCTGACAAGGATTAAATGCCTCATGTATGAAGAGTTCTTGTAGCTCATTTAGAAAATGGCAAGATCTCCTGTAAAAAAAGGGAGAAGGGTTACAAATAAGCAAGGCTCAAAAAGTGATATGCCTACATGGGGAAAAGATGAATCTATAATCACAGGGGAAGATTTTAGAACTCTCAGTATTCCAAAGAATAAGAGGATTTAAAAAAGGATATTAAGACAAGATTTCCTTTTGGAGATATACACACTATCAAGTATAATTAAAATAATTATTGTGATAATTAAAACAGATTATTGCAGCATGGACAGATAAGTAAGACCAGAGATCCTAGAAACAGACCCAAGTATATATGGGACCAGAGTTTACCAGAGTTAGGGTTACAAATCTGTGACAAAATATAGATTTTTCAATAAAAAGATGCTGAATTATCAGTTTTAAACATGGGAAAAGATAAAAGTAGTTCCTTATTCACACAGTATGCAAACCCCGAGTATCTACCTGCAAGATAAAACTTGAACATTTTAGAATAAAGTATAGATTATGTTCCTGGCGCTGGAATAAGAATTCAGAAAAAGCATAAAGTATATAAAAAAAATAATAAAAGATAGGGCACCTGGGTGGCTCAGTTGGTTAAGTGCCTGAGGCTTGATTTCAGCTTAGGTTACGATCTCGTGGTTTGTGAGTTTGAGCTCCACGGCTGGCTCCGTGCTGACAGCATGGAGTCTCCTTGGGATTCCCTTTCTCTCCCTCACTCTCTGCACCCCTCCCTCAAAATAAATAAATAAACTTAAAAAAAAGATAAATCTGTTAACAATAAAATTTTAAAATTCTGCACGCGTAAGACACCATAAAATAGAATAAGCCGTAGAGAAAAAGAACCAATATTTTTTTTCTCACTGATTCGTAATGGTACCTGTCATATATCAGTATCTAAAATATGTAAAGAACTCCAACAAATCAAGAAAAAGGTGTGAATGGCCCAATTTCAAAAAAAAAAAATAAGGCAAAGAATGTAAGTACGTAATTTACAAAAGAGGAAACCTGAGTAGCTAATGAAACATATGAATTACTAAAACTCGTAACCAGAGAACCATAAATTAAAAAACATGAAATTTCATTTCACACCCATCAGACTGACACAAATTACTACATCTGATAGCATCACCTGTTGGCCCGGATGAAGGTAGGACCTTGGCAGTTCCTAACGAAGCCAAACATGTGATACTTGAAGATTCAGTCCATCTTATCCTGGTTACGTACCTAAACCAAATCTCAAGACGAATATAAAGACTCAATAAAAGGATGATCATTGCAACTCTCTTGTTAACAGCAGAGAAATTAAACTGTTCAGTTCACGTACACAATGGACTTACTCCACAGCAGTTCAAATGAACACAATTCACATGTATTAACATAGGTACTATCAAAATACAGTGTGAAGCTGTAAGAGAATTGGATTACAAAATAAAAAGTACAACATAATACTATGCACACATAATTATTACTATTTTTTTTTTTTTTTAAATCTTAGGGAGAGAGAGAGTGTGTGAGCGGGGGAGAGGGACAGAGTAGGAGAGAGGAAACACTCAACAGAGCCTGACACGGGGCTGGATCCCATGACTCTGGGATCGTGACCTAACCAAAGTCAAGACTGAGACACTTAACTGACTGAGCCACCCAGGCACCCCTACAATTGTTCTTTGACGTGTATATGTATATATGTGAGTAACTACACACACACACACACACACACACACACACACACACACACACTAGAATGATTCACCCCAACTAGTTACTTCTAGGGACAGAGCGAATAAAAGGACTTTAAATCTGTCCCATTTTTTACTTCTTAAAAAGATATCACACACCTGTAAGAATGGCTAAAATGAAGCAGACGGACAATATTAAGTGCTGGTGAGGATGTGGGGCAGCTCACATCCTCTGCTAGTGGGAGGGTAACTATAATTAAGACAATGACTTTGGAAGCCTATTTGGTGCCATCTACCAAAATACCGGCCCCAGGATCCAACAATTCTACCTGTGTGTTTGTCCAACAGAAATGCATATACCGACATACCTTGTTTCATTCCACTTAATTGTGCTTCGCAGATACTGCCTTGTGTTTTGCTTTTTACAGATGGAAGGTTTGTAGCAACCCTGCATCAAATAAGTACATCAATGCCATTTTTCCAGCAGCATTTGCCCACTTGGTGCCGCTGGGTCACATTTTGGTAATTCTTGCGGTATTTCAAACTTTCTCTTTAGTGTTGTATTTGTTATGGCGATCTGCGATCAGTGATTACGGTTTCCTGAAGGCTCATATGACAGGAGTTTTAGACAACATTTTTTAATTAAGGTATGCGTGTTGTTTGGTTTTTAGACATAATGCTATTGTACCCTGTAGCGTAATATAAACATAGCTTTTACATGCAACGGAAAACCAAAAAATTCATTTCACTTCCTCTACTGCAACACTTGCTTTACTCTGGTGGTCTGGAACCAAACCCACAGTATCTCCAAGACATGCCTGCATGGGTTCACCGGAAGACACGTAAAAGAATTTACAGGGCAGTCTTCATTTAGCCCCAACCTGGAAACTACCCACACGCCCATCTCAAGAGAACGGATAAACTGGTATATTGACATAATGAAAGATGGCACAACAAAGAGAATGAACTATAAGTACATGCGAGAACATGGATGTATCTCACGGTCGTGTTCAGTGAAGAAAGCCGGACATTGGAATATACAATAGGATTCTGTCTAAATGAAGTTCAAGAACAAGTTCTATGGTGTTAGAAGTTGGGATAAGGTCACCCTTGGAAGGAATGAAGGGACAAGGGTGCTTCCGGGCTGGTGAGGTTGCTTCTTCATCTGGGCAGTAGTCACATGAATGTGTTCATTTGCGAAAATTCAAAGAACTGTACAGTTATATTTTTATTTTGCATTGCAAAATAAAGAAACAAAGGCCAAAGAAGCAAAGTATTGGCACATGTCTGGTTTTGACCGTGAACACGTGTGTTATTTTATTTTCTCAACTGTTATACTATTTAAAAAGCTGTATAATTTAAAATAAGATATTAAAAAAATAAAAGCGCGTAGGTATTGCCAGTATTCTTTTTTAAGCACAGAAAAGTGTCACTTTTTCGCTGTCCTGTGGCGTTACTGTTTCTGAAGACTCCCATACATCTGACTCACCTGAATAGCTGCTTTTGGGGGCTTTTCTCTCAAGCATCAGTGGTTCTTTTCCGCTCTCCAAATTGTAGTTCTCAGATTTGGAAACTGGAAGCCCTGCTCACAGAAAGAAAGAGAGAGAGAACGAGAGGAAGGAAGGAAGGAAGGAAGGAAGGAAGGAAGGAAGGAAAGAAGGGAAAGGGAAAGGGAAAGGGAAAGGGAAAGGGAAAGGAAAGGGAAAGGAAAGGGAAAGAAAGAACAACAACAAAAAGAAACAGGACTTAACTATTTGTGATGGGCACAAAGGTCTATTCTAGAGCACAGTCCCAACCCCTTGATCTACAAAGATAGGATATTAAAAGAAGATCAGAAATAAGGGAGGATGGACCTTGAATGGAACTCAAAATATCTGCAGCAAGAGTCTGGGTCTCGTAAGGAGTTTACATGCACTGGAAAAGGCAAATGTATCTGCCGGTCAAAAAGAAGAGAATTTCTCAGGGCACCTGGCTGGCTGGCTGGCTCAGTGGGGAAAGCACATGACTCTTGACCTGAGGGTCATGAGTTCAAGCCCCACGTTGGGTGTAGCGCTTACTTAAAAAAGAAGACAATTTCTCTTTATTTTTCTATTGAGGAAGTTCCAGAGAGACACCGCAGGTGAGTCCTTAGCTTAGGGAAGAGGTAGAGAAAGTGGGACCTCAGTGGCAGCACCAAAAAGTTGTGCCCTGTGGCGACTAGAGTTTTTGTCTCCTTTTTAATAGTTTTCCCCTTTCATCCTTCTTCATTTATCAGAACCCACTTTCTTAGGGAATTTATTACACAAGCGCAAAATTAATTCAAGGCAAAAAGTATTAAATTAGAAAATGATGGCAACAAATTATTGATACAAATAGAACTTCTGAATGTTCATGTGTAAATATCACTGGGAGACGATAACATAGTTCCTTCTACCCCCGAAAGAACACATACATGGGGGAGTACCCATTCGCACATTCCCACACCCACACACCCTTCACGGAAGTGAGCATAAGATCCACACTGGCCAGAGAGTAATTTCTCTCTCTGAGAGACTTATGCCACCTTAGAGCTGCCGATGGCCATCTTTGCCGCATGGGGAGAGCCTGAGAATAAAGCTAATATAGGGCAAAGCCAAGCCACGTGATTAAAACAAAATAAAGGAGATATCTGACAATATTTATAATTTCCTGAACCAACATTCTTATGCTCTTTAAGTTAGTGTGAAATAGGTTTCTGTCATTTGAATCCAAAGAATTTTGATACAAAACAAGCACAGACATTTCACCAAGAACCAAGGGCAGAAACAGATTTTCTCTGGGCCCAAAGGGATCAATACTTCATGATTTCTGAATGCAAAAGTGAATGCTTTGTTAAGCGAGTTCACTTTCAATAAAGTAATGACGTCCCCAAAGCAGATTCGAGTCACAATGAGAACCCATCCTTACAAAGCGACACCAGGTTCCTATAGTTGTCCAGCATCACCTCCCTTTGGGCAGGATCCAGCTTCCCCCACTCCTCTGGGGTAAAGTCCATGGCCACATCCTTGAATGTCACTGATGCCTAAGACACAAACATACTTTTGTTCACATCTTTCACTCAACAGACTCAATTTCACCCCCCAATTTCTGATGGCCCCAGAGTAGATGTGTAAAATACATGCGTGAGGGAAACGGTTGTGATAAATGACAAGCCTTGTCATGTATTCAAATTCGGAATACTCCAAAGTCACTGGGTATCACCTATGTCCTGGATTCAATATGAGAACCGAAAGAAGACAGACTGTGGTTTGTCCATTGAGACCACAGTTCTTCTGGGAAATGAAGAGCTGAAACATGAACCAGTGAGTCAACAATGCAATTTGGCAGAGTAAACAAAAAAAGAGCAGAGGAAAAATGATGCATGTCTGCATAATTCTCCTGGTGAGTCCTCAATAAAAACTCAAAGAATTAACCTAGCCAATCAGAAGATGAATTGAAATGCAAAACTTGCAAAGGAAGAAGTTATGGAATGAAAAGATTGGCAAAAGGCACCAAATCCAGGTAGGCATGGAATTCAAGGCAAAAAGCATTAAATTGGAAACTACCAGCAACAAACTGAAGGCACAGATATAACTTATAAACGTTGTAAATATCATAGGATTAAGTTTATATAACACAAAATATATAAAAGCTGTAATAACTTATTATAAGTGAGATAAATGTTAACTTTCAGAGAATCTGAATGGAGAGTATATGAGAACTCTTTTTACAACATTTCTTTAAGTCTAAAATTATTTCAAAATAACATTTCCAAAGTGGAAATGATCTGAGATTTAAATAACAAGAATTAAAAAAAAAATAACAAGAATCGTCCTTGAAAAATAAAATGAAATATAAAAAAATCATTAAGTAGCCACTAAACAGACAAGATATTATGAGTAAAAAATGAACCTGGTCCTATAATCTGCATATATATAGCTGAAATGACACTCAACGGGAATTAATTTCCAGATTAAAAGAAAAAAAAAAACCAGAAAAATGCCAACTATTGCACAAAAGGCAGGAAACAATACAAAAGAACAAAGCATAGCAAACAGAATTATAAAAATCACGTGGTAAAAATCTGAAACATAACAAGTAATTAATACGAATTAGTTAATTTACCTCATAAAAAGGTGGGGTTTTTTTGTTTTTGTTGTTTTTAAATGTTGCATCCTCTTGACAGAAAGGGCTCTCAAAAAAAAAAAAAAAAAAAAATCCAAAGTTGGGATGAGAGGGAAGTGAAATATACACCACACTGTTATCCTCAGCAGGGAGAAGTGGGGGACTGAATCGGGGAAAGTAATATTACCTTTATCTTTATAAATGTCTGTGCTGTTCACCTGGTTACAGCGAGCAAGAATTAAAACTTTAATCTTTTAAGAAATCTAGTAAGTTAAAGACAAAAAATAGCCCAGGAAAATTCTAGTAAGAAAGTTGCAAAGTTGGCATCAAGCAAAATCTAATGCATTGCAAAAGACATTTTTTTAAAAAAAAAATTCCATAAAAGGTTTAATCCACCCGGAAGTGATAACAATCCTGAATCCATTATCAAAGTGTGGAAATATATAAAGCGCTCACCTTTCCCTTGGTACCTATACCCCGATTCTCCTCTGGCTGCTATGCTTGGCTACTTTTAGTATAGTTCAGGTGGTATTAATTCCATCCCTGACTCATGGGTGGGACATATATTTATAAGGGTATGTGCAGGTATATCCCCTAGGTCTAACCAGTTGGAAAATTACCATCAGATCTGGCCAATAACGATGCCAGAATGTGCCTAGTGCCCATTAAAGAGTTAATTCCAGGACTTGTTGGAACGAGTAGGAGAGAAAATGCCTTTTTTTTCTCTGGTCTTCAACACGGGAAGATGTAAGCCTAAATATGTTAGGAGCCAGCACTAGGAAAAAAAGTCTGCTTGACAGCGAAACCCAATGAGAGAGGGAAAAAAAGGTCACTGAAATGGATAGAGTAAGTTCTAATAATACTGTTTGAACTGTATACCAAGCTTGGATGTTTCACTTATGTTAGTCAATAACTCTTTTTGCTTAAGCCAGTTTTGAGTTTTCATGAGCTGCATCTTAAAACTTCTTTTTTTATTTTTAAAATTTTTTTTTATTTTTTCATCTTAAAACTTCTTGACTAATACATGCTTTGAGATTCATGTAAGGCAGTGGAGAAACCAAGGGAGACAAGCAAGTATATAGAAGGATCGTGAGAAGGGGTGCTCAGCCCGAAGAGCGTGTGACTCTTGATCTCGGGGTAGTGAGTTCGAGACCCATGTTTGGTGTAGAGATTGCTTAGATAAATAAAAAACTAAAAAACTTTAAGGAAAAAAAAAAAAAAGGATCCTGAGAAGTCACTTTTCAAACAGTACGAATGTGCCAGTGTCTACTTTTTCGCTTCGGATTATAGTAGCAAAAAGAAAGGCTAATTGAGGTATGCCACACACATCATGGGGAGCTCTGTCTTCTCCCCAACTTTTCAAAATACAAATAGTTAAGAGACTAATACACTGTTTGCCCACACAGTCCAACCACCACTCGAATTCAACAATTCTTAGTATTTTCCCTAGTGAAGGGGGGCGGATGGGGAAGTAAGCTGCAGACGTAACACTTCACCTCTAAAATACTTCAACATTCATCAATTTGGAGGGCTGGATTCTAATTCTTTAAATTAAGCCTTCAGGGGCGCCTGGGTGGCTCAGTCGGTTAAGTGTCCGACTTCAGCTCAGGTCATGATCACGCGGTCTAGGAGTTCAAGCCCCGCGTCAGGCTCTGTGCTGACGGCTCAGAGCCTGGAGCCTGTTTCAGATTCTGTGTCTCCCTCTCTCTCTGACCCTCCCCCATTCATGCTCTCTCTCTCTCTCTGTCTCAAAAATAAATAAACGTTAAAAAAAATTTAAAAAAAAATAAATTAAGCCTTCAGGGGGTGCCTGGGTGGCTCAGTCTGTTGAGCAACCGACCTTGACTCAGGTCATGATCTCACGGTGGGGCTCTGTGCTGTCAGCTCAGAGCCTGGAGCCTGCTTCGGATTCTCTGTCTCCCTCTCTCTCTCTCTCTGCCCCTACCCGGCTCACACTTTGTCTCTCTCTCTCAGATATAAATAAACGTTTAAAAATAAAATAAGTTCCCTAAGTTACCAAGCACAGAAAGAGCATAAACAGTCCAAGAAGGACAATGCTCCTCCTATGCCTGTTGAATGACAATAAATACTAGCTGGAGAGGGTACTCGGGGTAACTAGAAGACATTTTCTACGGAGTGCATTAGATACCCAAGCAAGTCTCTTAGAACTGGAATCCAGGTCTCTACTCGAGCTCTAGCGGACAACAAAAGCCCACCCTAAAAACAAGGGGGTACGTGTGTACTCTGAGAAATCAGGCGGCGTTTTCAATAATCGGTAGGGACTCCCACTCACCTGGGATCTAGCTGTGAGTCGCAGAGCTGCCACTTCCCCCTCTTCTGTGCTCCGCTCTTGGGAAAGGGGAGCATCCTGGGAAGACAGAGCTAAGGGCAAGAAAGCAGTGATGATGGGGCCTGGATCCATCTTGTGACTCCGATCAGCCAAATTCCCCCCCACCCCCACCATACGAATGAAGCTCCCTACCAGCACCGTAACAGAAGGGAGCCCCAAACCCCCCAGGATCCCAGCGTCACGGCCAATGTCCAGAAGCATTGCTACAATTATAACACATTCTGGAAGATGGCACTCTCTGATCTGGAAAGCAAAATAAGTCCGTTTGCTCCCTGAGCCGAACGTCCCTATCAGAAAAACAGACTCGACCGGTTTTCAAAAAGCATCCTGCAAGCTTACTTGAAAACCGGAGACTGCTGCATCCCATCTCCAAATAATTATCGTTTAGTTGAGTCTGCGGTGAGATCTAGAAATCTAACAAGCACCCGGGCATGTAATTCTGATGTAGGAAGCCAAACTTCAACAAAGACTGTTCTGGTAGCACTGGAAGTCAGTCACGGACTTCCAGGCCTGTTTTCTCCTGTATAACACAAAAATCCCTTGCTTTTTGAAATCATAGGGCTGTTGTCCAGACAAAAAGGCATAAAAGGTATGGGAAATACTTTTTGCCAAGCAGAAAGCTAAGTTCTCAGACCGATGATTGAGGCTAGGATGGCATAATCATCTGGGAAGAAGAAGGTGGGAGAAAAAGTAATCGAGGCTATGTTCACGCCTTAGAAGCTAACATTCCGCTCGGACTTTGGGGGTGGCTTTGAAGGGTCCATTGTGCGCCCAGCTGGAGAGGAAAGGGGGATGGATCCCACACCAAGCCCTCCCTGCTCACTCAAAGAGGCCATCCGTCCCCCAGACAAAGGAGACGGACAGCACTCTCAACCAAGAGCCACCTCCTGTACAGGCCAACTGATTTCCCTTCAGGAGGAAGGAATTTGGCCCTTCCACAACACAAGTTCAAATACTTCTGCAACTCTCACCTCTCTTCTCGTGCACATCGGTCTCCATGATCACCACCTGCTCCCGGTTCCAATCTCCCCCGCCAGTTCAGACTTCTCCGGGCCGAACAGTGAGAAGCCTCCGTGGCCTCGTCGTCCTCCCTCCTGCCTTCCCTCGGGGGGCTCCGCTGAAAGGTTTCGATCTGGTCGGGTCGGGTTTCTTCCTCACTCTCGAGCCTGGCTCGGTACCGCGAGGCTGGAACCTGGAAACCCGGGGAGAGCATCCCTGAGGCTGGGTGCCAGGTGCCTGTCCCTGCAGCTCGCAGCTGTCCCTGGGGGCACCGAGCGGCTGCACGGGTCCAGCCAAGGTAGCAGGCGCGCAGACAAACCCCGCCACGCTCCGGCCTCTCCCCGAAGCCCCGCGACTGCCCCGCGCCCCGCCCGTCGCGCCCCCGCCCGCACCGCGCTCGCACCCGCGTCCCGGGGAGGCGGCACCGCGGGAGGCATTCGGGCCGGAGCGCGAAGGGATGGGGCTCATGATCCTCCCTCGAGGCCCCTTCCACAAACGCGCACTCCAGCCCCGACTCGGCACGAAAGGATGCCCCAGGGGCCACCATCTAGGCTGGGCGGAGAAGAGCGGCAGGCGAGCGTCCAACTCACCTCCCATCCCGGGCCTGACAAAGGCTACGAACTTCTTGGGCCAGCTCGGAGTCGCGCATGCGTAAGAAGGAGCGGGGGGGGGGGGGGGGGGGGGCAAGGCTGGCAGGCCTCAGCCAGCCCCGGAACTACGAATCCCAGAAGCCTCTGGGCGCTGCCGGACTCCTTTTCTCAGCAGGTGGGAGCACACGTGGCGCGGCTGGGAGACTCGAAGGAGCTGTGGTCTCCTTTCCTCTCGCGAGAGTATCGGGCCGCAACGCTCGTGTCGGATTCACCCCGGGGAGAGCGCGGAAGCCGAGAGACGGAGCCGCGTCGGCGGGTACCCGCGCTTTGTCTCCTCGTGGGACCGCCGCGCAGTGCTTAGGGCCGCTCAGGACTTCAACCCTGACGACTCAGCTGTCAGATTATATGAGGGCATGTGGCTTTCCCCGTATTTTTGTCCTCCCAAGCTCCTCCTTTGCCTTCAAACAATGTGAAAGGTGTATTTTGGGGAACAGCGGGTTGTATCCCCAAACCGCTGTTCGTGCATCCATAGACGGCTTGTGATGCAGAGCACTGACTTCTGTGAGATAGAGGAGTTGAAAAGACTCGGCCAGTTTCAACAAGTGGGAGCAGCAGATTCTTTGAAGCCATAACAATTAATTGAAATTTATCAAAAGAGGTTGTTTGCCCAAGGGAGGGTGGTTAGTCTTTGACTGTATTCTTTCACTAGCCTCTAACTAACCAAACTCTAAAGCCTCTAAACTGCCTTTCCTCATCTCGACGAATGACTTTCATTCGTCGTTTGCCCACAAACCCCTCTGCAAAAGCCAGAAGCAGAATATGCTCAACTCTTCTTTTTCACGGTCTATCTCCAAGTCCCTAACTCAAGTTTTCTTTCCCACCAGTGTATTCTGCTCACTTGCTGGTCAGGGATCATTCTAAAGCAAGAATATAACGTTACTTTACTGCCAAAATCTTTTGAAATGGTTTTCAAAAACTTTGGGGAAAAATGATTTTTAGTCCCCACAAGAAGGCACCCCTTCTCTGGCCCCGTTATCCGGCGTAGCTCCCATCATTCACACCCTTGTGTAATCCGTCTTGAGTGTGGGTAGGACCGGTGACTCACTGTTAAACAATTGCACACGACAAAGGTGATGTGATTCTAATGCTTCTTGCTAGGAGACTCCTTGCTGGCTTTGATATAAAAAGGATTGATATTGGGGGGTACCCACATGACAAGGAACTGTGGGTGGCCAGCAAGAACCCAAACGCTGCCAACAACCCCCTGGTGCTTGGAAGTGGATCATTTCTAGGATAGTCTTCACACGAGAACCTAGCCCTGGCTGACACCTTAATAGCTGGCTGCTGAGGACCCAGTTAAGCTGTGCTCAGACCTCACCTGAAGACAGTATGAGATGATAAATGCATGCTGTTTTGAGCCACTAAATGTATAGCAATGTTGTCATGCAAAGAAAAGCTAACTAATACAGCATCCTAACTTAAATGTTTCGCTCCTTTCCCCAAACCCAACCTGGATATCCTGTGGCAGGAGGGAGGTTGTTGGATTGAGAGACTACTGAAAAATTGATTGGAAGACTAATGGCTACAGTTGGTCCTAGGGTGTGTGTGTGTGTGTGTGTGTGTGTGTGTGTGTGTGTGTGTGTGTAGGTGGGGACAGAATGGCAGCAGCAGTGGAAGACAGATGCCAAAAGGAGACTGCAGGTAGGTGCTATAGGGAGTGGGGCTGCTTTTTAGTTTTTTTTTTGTTTTTTGTTTTTTGTTTTCTGGTCCTTTCCATCTACTCTCACATTGAGCTGGGTAATTCCTTGCCTACTCCTTCACCATTTCACAGGGTAGCCTTAGAGCTGGGCTGGGAGAAGAGTGGATACTGATAGATGCAAGTATATTCATCTCAAAGGATTTTATTCAGCTTTCTCCCAGCCCGACACACACACACACACACACACACACACACACACACACACACACACAGTGAGCCAGCTGATTATTGTAAAAAAAGAGGTAGAGATAGGTCCTCTGAGGGATAAGGTAATCTGTTAGGGAGAGGGTGGTATATGGGGAGTGATCTTGCCCAAATGTTACCGCAATAGATTCTCTGCTTTAAAAATAACTCAAATCCCCCTAAGTGCCCCTTGCCATCTCCACAGACAAACATATGATCTACAGCTTGTGTCCTTCCTGGTAAGTTGAAGAGGATAAAGGAAACACTCCAGGGCTTGGTTCTCTTCCCTCCCTGTTATTATTCGGCTTATAACCTGTTGGGCCCACGGCGGGGGGGCGGGGAGATATCTGAAGAATTTTATTGCTATAAAAAGAAAATAAACTGATCAATTTATAACATATAAAGCAGAAATCAAGTGTTGGATGCTTAACCGACAACCACCCAGGTGCCCCAATAAGCAGCAATTTTAATAAGCAAAGGAACTTATATACCAGCTTGTCTTGAGTGCTGCAAGACAAGTTTATCTCTGCACCCACCCACCAGAATCTTTAAAGTTTATAAAGAGGCCTTAACTGGGTTCAGTCACATATTCAGTCCACATGGTCTCAATAACACATTACTCTCTAAAGGCTGCATCCCCAAAATGACCCTTACTGTGGCAATGGTGGGCAGAATATATATTTCCAAGAACAAGGGAGGGGGCAAGGAGCCTCCCATTGTTTGGGTCTAACTCACAGCTCGACTGGCAGTCACTCTTGATTATCTCTTCCACAATAAATAACAAGAAACTCTAAAAACTCCCAGAGACAAAACAGATCACCTACAAAACAAAGTTTGATGCTAAATCCCCAGTGTCAAAAACAGCACCTGGAATTGTGTGGCCCTTCAATAAATAATAATTGCATAAATAAATCTGATTATTCAATCATAGTACTGACTGCAGAAGAAAGTGTAATGGTGTTTTCAAATTGGAAAAGATAAAACTTAGAATTTTAGTTAAGTACCATGTAAGTGAGGCAAAATAAAGATGCTCTTATGCATATAGGACCTTGGAAATATTCTTGGACGAAGTATTTCTGCAAGAAGAAAAAATTCAAGAAGATGCTTCAAGATATAAATAAAGAGAAATAATTAGCCAAGGGTTTATCATCATCTTGGAAAGAATTTAGTAAAGAGTTTATCATCATCTTAACCAAGGAACAGAGGTAGTAAGACAGGGTGACACCAACTACGTGTACCCAACGATCCAGTACTAAAATTTTAATACCATTGGGGATGAGGGTGGGAAGTAGAAATGCAAAAGTGAGGTAATTAAGTTACTTGTCTTGCTAGAGGGAGAATACACATATTCACAAGCTTAATAAATGGATGGAATTGGGGGAAAAACACAGGTGTGAGTTTTAATAAGTTAGGTACAAGTACCATGAGAGTAAAAGTAGATGTAACATTCAAACCAGAAGAAAATAATTGATTATTTAATGGAAACCCAGACAAGAGGAAAACAAGAAACAACAATAAAGTATGATCAAGGGAAAACATTGAATAAGACTTATTATAGAATTTATCACAATAAATGTAAATGAGTCACACCCATCCGTCAAAAGGCAGAGAATCTCTGTTTGAATTAAAAACAAACAAAAAACTAACGTGAACCCCAAGATGCAGCAATATATTTTTTACAAAAGATACACTGGAAACTAAACAACAGGGAAGTATTAAAAACAAAGTGATGGCAAAGGATATACCAGGCAAAGAACTAAAAGAATACCTAGGTAAAATGTTATTATTAATAAAATTAGACTCAAGATAAAAACAACATAATGGACAAAAGAGGGACCTTATATACTTATAAAGCTCATGAGAAGTATAATCTATTGTATTGGCCTATATTTCTACTCTTTCCATTGTTCTTCTTTTCTGATGCTCTGTGAGTCCTTCCTTTATCATGTCTTTTTGTTGTTGTTTTTGTTGTTGTTGTTGTTGTTTTTGTTGTTGTTGTTAGAAATTCTCTTAGCCATTCTTTAAGGGTAGGTCTGCTAAGTGACAAATTCTCATTGTTACCATTCATCTGAGAATGTCTGGAATGCCTCTTCCTTCCTGAAGGATAGTTTCTTTGGGTATTCAACTCATGGTTGGCAATTCTTTCCTTTCAAATTGACACACTTGAAAATGTACCATTTCCTTCTGGCTTTTATGGTTTCAAATATGAGAAACCTGCTGTCATTCAGTGGTGTGCCCCTATAGGTAATGTGACATTTCTCTGCTGCTTTCAAGATTTCTTCTGTGCATTTAGTTTGCAGAATTCTAATTATGATGTGTCTTGTTCAAGATTTATTTATGTTTATTTATTTGGGATTTGTTCAGCTCCTTGAATCTGTAAATTTATGTCTTTTACCAGGTTTTGGAACTTGTCTGCCATTATTTCCTTAAATACTCTTTCAGCTTCACTCTGTCTTTCCTCTTCTTTGGGGACTCATGTTAACATTGCTTAATCTTTTGTCATTATCCCAACAGGTCCCTGAGGCTCTGTTCATTTTTTTTTTTTTTTCAGTGTATTTTTCTGTTTTTCAGATTGAGTTCATTCTATTGATCTGTACCTAAGTTCATAGATCCTATCATCTCTCATCTCCACTCTACTATTGAGCCTATCCAGTGAGGTTTTTATTTCAGTATTTGTATTTTTTAGTTTTATAATGTTCATTTGTTTCTGTATAACCTCTTTTCTTTGCCACGATTTAAAATTTTTAAATTTGTTTTGAGAGAATTTGTAAATTCTTACTGAAATATTTTTTTCAAACGATGGCTCCTTTAAATCCCTGTTGGATGAATCAAACATCTGATTCTTCTCAGCGCTGACATTGTCAACTGTCTCTTCTCCTTCAGGTTGTGATTGTCCTGGTTCTTGGTATGATGAGTGATTTTGTATTGATTCCTGGATATTCTGTCGATTACGTTAGGAGACTCTGGGTCCTATTTAAATCTTCTGTTTTAGACCGCTGTCACCCTGTTTAGGTTTAGCATACAAGTCTTGGCCTACTTTTGTGGGCTGTGATTTCAATAAGCATTTAACATTCAGAGCCTTTGTGATACTATTTCGGTCTGCTTGGTTTATCGGATCCGGCTGGGGCTCCCGCTGGTCCTTGCTGGTGCTGCCCGAGTGGGTAGAAAGAGCTTCCGCAGGCTGGGCTAAGGTGGGGAAAGGGGTCTCCAGCTCACGGGGGAAAAGAGTGCTTCCTGGTTTGGGCCCTTCATGTGGTGGCATTCCCCTGCTGGTCCAACCACCTGGTGTCTCCAGATGTGAGTGTGGACGTGTGTTGGGTGTGGAGGTGGAGATTCCCAGGGCTGGCTGGGACAGAGAGTGCTTTCTGGGCCAGCTGATTGTCTTGGTCAGATCCCCCAGGATGTGCAGATTAAAGCCTGTTTTCTCTCTGTGCATGAGAGGGGTCTCAGGCTTGGGGGAACATGGAAGCTTCTCAATCAGTTGTAGTGGTGGGATCCCCCTTGCCAGTGCCATTTCTTCTAAGTGACACTTCCCTCCTACTTCAGCTCTAGGCGGGGGAGGGGAGTTTCAGGTCCAAGGGACAAAGAGGCTTCCTGGCTGTGTGATTGTGACAGGCCTCCCCCCTCCCCACTTGCAGGTGTTCCCCATACAGCTGGTGTTCTGGATGGGTGAGGAGGGTCAGGCTTATAGGC
Source organism: Panthera tigris (assembly GCF_018350195.1). Classification (NCBI taxonomy): domain Eukaryota; kingdom Metazoa; phylum Chordata; class Mammalia; order Carnivora; family Felidae; genus Panthera; species Panthera tigris. The sequence continues at coordinate 9,130,076 of NC_056673.1, read as the reverse complement.
AAAGAGAATGCTTTCCCTGGTTCTTACTGTCAGTGGGCCTTCCAATAAGTTCCCTCTCCAGTGCTATCAGGCTCCTCTGGTATTGTAGGTAGGGCCTCTATTTGATCTGGGAGAAGAATGAGCCTACCCGGGCCACCTTCTCATGCTAGGTTTGGGTTGTGAGTTGCTCTGCCACGGTGGGGTTCCTCTAGTCCTGAGGTCTGTCTCTCTACCCAGTCCATCCTCCTCTTTCTACCTATCAGAGCTCTCGTTTGTTATTTCCAGCACTTATAATGAACTCAGCAGGAAGGATCAGGGAGAAATCAGTCTACGTATCCTCTTGTCTGAACCCATTATATACCTATAAAAAATGAATGAGAGATCAAGTAGATAGAATGACTGACAGAAAAGTCAGTAATGGTAGTAGGAAAGTTTTACATAACCCCTGAGAAAGTATACACCGAGCAGACAAGAGGAAGGAGAGCTATAGAAGTTTTAATAACAGGATTAAGAAGCCCAAGATAATAGATTCACAGCAACTTGTCATGCAACAAACAGATACACATTCTATTCTAGCATACATGCATTATTCAGAAAAACTAACTATATGCTCAAATACAGAAGATGCCTCAATGAAATTAGGTATCAGGGATGCCTGGGTGGCTCAGTCAGTTAAGCATCTGGCTCTTTTTTTTTTTTTTTAATATATATTTTTTAAGTTTATTTGTTTTGAGAGAGACAGAGATAGCGTGAGTGGGGGAGGGGCAGAGAGAGAGAGAATCCCAAGCAGGCTCTGCACCATCAGCATGGAGCCGGATGCGGGGTTCAAACTCATGAAACTGTGAGATCATGACCTGAGCCAAAACCAAGAGTCAGATGCTTAACCAACTGAGCCACCTGACTCTTGACCTCAACTCAGGTTTTGATCTCAGACTCGTGAGTTCAAGCCCTGATTTGGGCTCCATGCTGGGTGTGGAGTCTCCTTAAAAAAAAAAAAAAATTCAAAATAAATAAATAAACAAAATGAGTATCAGATATCTATGTCACTACATATATTATAGATAATTGAAATACAATGCAAGACACATATGTAATTGAAAATTTTCTAATAGTCATATTTTTTAAGGTTTTTTTTTAAGAGGCAAAATGCATTAAATAAATATACTTATTTAATTCAATATATCCAGGGGCACCTGGGTGGCTCAGTGGGTTGAGCATCCGACTTCAACTCAGGTCATGGTCTCGCGGTTCATGAATTCATGCCCCACATTGGGCTCGCTACTGTCGGCCTGTCAGCGCAGAGCCTGCTTTGGATCATCTGTCCCCCCCCTCTCTCTGTCCTTTCCCCACTTACGCTCTCTCTCTCAAAACATAAATAAAAAAATTTTTTTTAAATAATTCAACATATCCACTATATTTAACTTTTAATCAGTATCAAACTTATTAATAAGACACTTCACATTTTTGTCCTAAGTCTTCTAAATCTGTTGTGTATTGTATGCTGAGAGCACGCCTCAATTTAGATTAAGCACATTTTAAGTTCTCTGTACCCACATGTGGCTGTTGGCTATCATATTGGATAGCACAGATCCATCTTCTTTGTATGTGATAAAATAGAAATAAAAATTGAAAAGGGAGCTAAAAATTCTCTACTTCTGAATATTAAGAGCAAAATAAAATATACTACTAATAAATTTTGGGTTAAAGAGAAAATAATGGAAAAAATAAAGAAATACATAGAACTGAATCACACCGAAAATTTTCATTCAAATATTGGAGGACATAACTAGAAGGATACTTGAAAGGATACACATATAATTTTTTTAGAGATTTTTTTAAAGTAATCTCTATACCCAACGTGGGGTTTGAACTCACAAACCTGAGACCAAGAGTTGCAAGCTCTACCAACTGAGTCAGTCAGGAACCCCCAGAGATACACATATAATTTTCAACACATTTTAGAAAACTTAAAAACAAGTGGGCTAAGGAGTGTGTTCAAGGAGCTAAAAAGAAGGATGGATTAAGCCAAAGAAATAAGAAATACAGAAATAATAAAGTTAAAATAAATGAACTACTAGATCCCAAAACCAGTAGTGAAAATTATCAAAACCTAAAGCTGGTAGGGTGCCTACCTGACTCAGTTCAAAGAGTGTGCAACTCTTGATCTCAGGGTTGTGAATTATGGCCCCATGTTGGCTGTAGCGATTACTTAAAAACAATTAATTAATAAAAAAAAAAAACCCTAAAACTGGTTTGGTGAATACATTAATAAGTTACACAAATCTCCAGAGAGAACGATGAATCTAAAAAAGAAAGCGGGGGTGCCTGGGTGGTTCAATCTGTTAAACGTCCAGCTCTATTTCAGCTGAGTCATGATCTCATTGTGAGATTGAGCCCTGTGTAGGGCTGAGAGCTGACAATGCGGAGCCTGCTTGGGATTCTGTCTCTGCCCCTCCCCCGGTTTTGTGCACATGCTCTGTCTCTCTAAATAAACAAACAAACAAGCTTTAAAAAAAGGAATAAAAAAGAAAGCAGACAGATGAAATTAAGCAGCAGAAATAGAGACACAACAGAAATTATTAAACGATACATTTGAAAACATAAAGTAGATAAATTTAGGAAAGTATAAAATGAAAAAATATCAGTACACAATTAAATTGGAAACTTTAGGAAATCAATTACCATGAAAGAAATTGAAATAAGAGACCATATTGCAAATTCTACCCAACTTTCAAGGAACAAATCTCTATCTTGAACAAGATGTTCTAAAAACAGGAAAATAAAGAGACAAAGCTGCCGTATTTGTTTTAGTGACTCAGGATCACCTTCGTTCTTAAAATGGATAAGGACACTATGTGGAACACAAAAATTATAAACTAATTCAACTTTTCGATATAGATGCAAAAATCCTATATCTATGGTAACTTAAGGCAACTGAATTTGGCTGGTACCATGATCAAATAGGGTTTAACATCAGGAAATCTAGCTATGCCATTTGCTACATTAATGGACTCTAAAGGATAAGAATAAAATGATTACATGATTAAATAAAACGATGAAATCAACAGAAGCCGAAACTTCATTTGGTGAAGTTCATTATCTATAAATGATTAGGTTAAAAACTCAGATAAGCTTCCTTAACTTGGTAAAATCTATTTACCAAAAGCCCAGAGCAACTGTGAATTTAACACAGATGCTTAGGAGTAGTCCCTTCAGCCTGGGAGGGAATGAGACGAGAATGTTAGCACTGTTGATGTTAAATATAGAAGAGGGAGTACAGTACTCTCCAGTATAGGAAGTGGGGGGGGGAGGGGGAGAGGGGCTGGTTAGGATGCGGGAAGAGACAAAATTTGAATGGCAATTACTTATATACGTAGAAGTTGAAATCACAGACCCTAGAGCCAGACTGCCAGGTTTTAAATTTAAAATCTTGACTCTGCTGCATACTGTCTGACCTCAGGCACATTACTTAACCTCTCTATACCTCATTTCTCTTTTTGTAAAGTGAGGACAATAAATAATACGTACTTCCCTGATGGTTGTGAAGATAAATGAGTTATACAGGTGAGGGTTAAATGGGTTCATATGTATTTTATTTAGTTCTTTGCGGATGATGTAGTAGGATACGAATATCTACAGAGAAAACCTGAAAGAAGCAACAAATCCTTAAAACCGTAAAAAATCGGTTAGCCAAGTTTCTAGATTCAGTTGGTTTACTGATACCAGTAACATTCCTCTACACCAACTGTCACAGAAAGAAACATACCGGTCACAGAATGTCAAGCTGGGTAGTAGGTACACAGGCATGTTTTACTATTATTTGAAGCAGTATGCATTCGTGTGCATGTGTCATATTTATATCATAAGCTTTTAAAAGGGAGTTCTTGGGGCGCCTGGGTGGCTCAGTCGGTTAAGCATCCGACTTCGGCTCAGGTCATGATCTCACAGTCTGTGGGTTCAAGCCCCGCGTCGGGCTCTGTGCTGACAGCTCAGAGCCTGGAGCCTGCTTCCGATTCTGTGTCTCCCTCTCTCTCTCTGTCCCTCCCCTGCTCATGCTCTGTCTCTCTCTCTGCCGCAAAAATAAATAAAAACATTAAAAAAATTTTTTTTTAAAGGGAGTTCTTTTTTCTCCTATTTTCTAACAACCTAAAAATAATTTGTGGAAGTCAGGGGTTCTGTCATTTAGATAAATCTTTGCTCTACAAAATTTGCTTTCCCAATGCATTATACATTTATATTACATTTATTTGGTGGGGGGGGGCTAATTAATGAATTTGCAGAAGAAAGAGATCATGATGCCAATATATCCATCTATATAAACCTATGTGTGTATATAATATAAATATTAAAATCTACCAAAAGTGTCAGATCTTATAACCATGAAGATATGCTATTATACCATCTTACAATCGATAATCCCAAATTGCTGCTCTTGCCTTCTGTTCTTGTATTCCCTCCTTCAAGGTCACCCCAGGCATTTCTGGGAGTGCACAGTGAGGTTCTAGAAGCTACACGGGCATAAACCAGACTTGGGGGTTCACCTCATTCTCCTGTTCATGCTCTGGCTCCCCTGGAGAACATTCACGGCCTGCTCAAATGTTGAAGGAGACTCATTATTGCCAGTCGTAAAGAAAACCACGGACCATTCTACTATTCTACCTCTTGGTACTCCCAAGTTGCCAATCTTCACAGTGTTTAGAAGGTACTAAGTTCATGAAGACGTGGGGAAGGATGGCTTTTTCTTTGCCGGTCAGCTGGATGTGGAGGGGTTCTCCTGCTGATTGATTTTATATAAAGCCTCTCAACGAGACAGGTTTTCTTTTTTTTTTTAAGATAGAGAAATCTTTTTTTTCCCCATATATATTTATTTTGAGAAAGAAAGAGAGTGCATGAGCATAAGCTGGGAAGGGGCGGGGAGAGAGGGGGAGAGAGAGAGAGAGAGAGAAAGAGAGAGACCCAAGCAGGCTCTCTGCCAGCACAGAGCCTGATACAGGGGTTGATCTCACGCCTGTGAAATCTTCACCTGCTCTGAAATTAAGAGTCAGATGCCTAACTGATTAAGCCACCCAGGTGCCCCAGAACAGTATTTTGACTCCTGGCCTTTACCATCTAATCGCTAGATCCCGGGGACCATTCTATCCCACTGCATTTTATTCAGGTTCCTCTCTTCCCAAAGCTTTTTCCTTCCCTTTACTGTTGGAAAATAAAATTTCCTACACAAATCAATTTAGCTAATATTTACTGAACATTTTTTACATGCCAGGAATCATGCTAAGAGCTCTGTCTTATTGCATTCATTCCTAATAACAAACGGCTAAGTTGGATGCTATTATCTCCGTCTTACAGATGAGAAAACCCAGACGTAGAAAGATTTATTAATGGTAGCGGCCCACATTCAAATGCAAGCTTTCAGATTCTACAACCCCGGCTCTTAAAGACTCAGTAGTGCCTCTATTCCCAAAAATAGTCTCTGGGAGGCAGCTGAAGGGGACTCTACATGAGCTATAGCTCAACCAGACCAAGTGCTTTGATATTTTAATAGTCTATATAATTATATCTTCATCAGAAAATGATAATCTCTTCTCATTTAGGCAGAACATAGTGAACATATCACAGGATTTGTGGATTAAATGGTACCTGGTTCTTGGCTTGAATGTCTTTTTCCACTGGTGTGACTTTGGACTATTTACTGTAACTCCCTGAGCCTCCACTTTTTTTGTCTTTAAAAGGAGATGATGAGGGGCCCCTGGGTGGCTCAGTCAGTTAAGTGTCTGACTCTTGATTTCGTGATCTCATGGTTCTGGAGTCCGAGCCCCATAACGGGCTGTCTTGTAGCATGGAGCCAGCTTCAGATCCCCTGTCCCCCTGTCCCTCTGCCTTTCCCTTGCTTGTGCTCTCTCTCAAAAATAAACATTAAAAAAAAAAAAAAAGGAAATATTTCCTATCTTTATTTTTTAAAATTTTGTAATGTTTATTTATTTTTGAGAGAAAGAGAGACAGAGTACTAGTGAGGAAGGGGCAGAGAGAGACAGAGACACAGAATCCGAAGCAGGCTCCACGCTCTGAGCTGTCAGCACGGAGCCCGATACCGGCTCGAATCCACAAACTGTGAGCTCTTGACCTGAGCCAAATCAGGCACTTAACCGACTGAGCCACCCAGGCACCTCAGCCCTATCTTTGAAATGGGAACGTTCCGGGGCACCCAGCTGGCTTGGTTGGAAGAGCATGTGACTCTTGATCTCAGGGTTGTGAGTTTGAGCCCCATATAGGGTGTAGAGATTATTCAAATAAATAAAACTTAAAAAAAAAAAAGGAACATTCTTCTTAGAGTAATAAGATAATACATATATATATATGTATATATATATAAAGCAATAAGATAATATATATATATATAAAGCATGGTGAACTGAGCACTTGGAAAGCAGCCATTAAGTATTAATTTCTTTCTTCTTTTCCTATCTGGGAAATAAGTAAACCGTAAGCTACTATACGTCACTATATTTCTTCCAGATAGATTTCTTTTGTAAAATAGGACTCAGGATGATGAAGATAGTCTTACCCAAGACTCTGTATGTTGTTCCTAATAAAACAATTTTTGGCTGTAAACTACCAGTGAAAATTAAAAAAAAAAACCAAACAATTCCATGCTATGCTAGTTGCAACTTGCAATACGGATTGTTTTTCCTCCTGGGGTGTGTATGCACAGGTGCTCTGTAGAACACAAAAATAATCTACAATGAAATACAATACTTCCCTTTGGGAAAATACTAAAAGCTGCTGCCGAGGGCTCTATAATTTATGTAATGATTTTTGTGTAGCTGTATTAAAATATATTATATTTTCTTAATAATATTCGTACCATGACCATATTTGAAATATTTTTCTTTTTGAGAAGGGAGAGACCAGGACAGATTCTTCCTACACGTAATGCACTCTAGTGTTTTTCTTCTTTTGTGTTCTATATCCCTCTAAAAAGGCTGGCGGGGTGGCACTAAACTGATTACAAGAACCCTTAGTGGTATGAACTCTGCATTTTATTCTGCAATGGGAAGCCAACTAAAAATTCTCCGAGTATCGGAGAGAGATGATCAGACCTGCTTTATTTTTTAACTTAATGTATACTTCATTTATACTTTTTGAGAGGGAGAGGAAGAGAGAGAATCTTCAGCAGCCTCCATGCCCAGCGTGGAGCCCAACATGGGGCTCGATCTCATGACCGTGAGATCACGACCTGAGCTGAAATCAAGAGTCAGATGCTTCACCGACTGAACCACCCAGGCACTCCCAAATATCATTTAAAAGAATTTTTTTTAACATTTATTTATTTTTGAAAGACAGAGAGAGAGAGAGAGCACTAGTGGGTGAGAGGGAGACACAGAATTTGAAGCAGGCTCCAGACTCTGAGCTGTCAGCACAGAGCCCAACATGGGGCTTGAACCCACAAACTGTGAGATCATGACCTGAGCCAAAGTCGGACGCTTAACCGAATGAACCACCCAGGTGCACCACCCCCCCCCCCCACCAAGTATCATTTTTAAATGTTTGATATAATGCCTACTTCTCAAATTCTAAGAATAAAAACAAACATGTCTTAGCCTGTTTTGCTGTAACAGGATACAACAGGTCACTTACGGACAATAGAAATTGATTTCTCACGGTTCTGGAGGCTGGAAGTTCATGATCAGGGTGCTGGTGTGGTTGAGTTCTGGTGACAGTCCTCTTCCAGGCTGCAGACTGTGGACTTCTTGCTGTGTCCTCACATGGTGGAAGGGGCCAATGTTGTACGATGCCTGTCACAAGCTCAACAAAAATACCTAGGTGTTAACCTAATAAAGAATGCCCAGGACAATACAGATATTTCTTAAGTGTCTACTTCAGATACAACATTGGTCAAAACGGAGGAGCTTCCCTTTGGAGAGGAGAGAGGAAGGTAGTAAACAGATAACCATAAATGTATGTCAAGTAGAGATAAGTATCATTAAGAAAGTATAACGGCGGGGGCGGGGTCACCTGGGTGGCTCAGTTGGTTGAGCGACCGATTTGATTTCAGCTCAGGTCATGAGCTCAAAGTTTGTGAGTCCCAGCCCCGAGTTGGGCTCTGTGCTGGTGGCAGGGAGCCTACTTGGGATTCTCTCTCTCTCTGCCCCTCCCCCACGCAGGCTTTCTCTCTCTCTCTCTCTCAAAATAAATAAACTTAAAAAAAAAAAAGGAATTATAAAGGTAGATCAGGGAGATAGTGAATGACATTCTAGGGCTCCCCTTTAACTGGTGTTAAAGGGGACATTCAAACAGGATTTGCAAAAGGTGAGGGAGTGGGAGCTATGTGGGTATCTGGGGCTAAGTGTGGCATGTTAATGAATAGCCAGGAGGCTGGCGTGCATTGAGGACGGGGGTGGAGGGTAAAGTAGTGATAAGAGACACGGGAGAGAGATGTGAGGTTGGAGATTGGATCACGACAGCAATAATTTGAAACTTTATTGATATGACCCACAGAACACACACACACACACGCACACACACACCATCATAATCAAATACGCACGTACACAGAACACTGCATTGAACAAGACATATTCTTACTACACGTAATGGACTCTAGTGTTTTTCTTCTTTTGTGTTCTATATCACTCTCTAAAAATGCTGGTGGTGTGGCACTAAACTGATTACAAGAACCCTTAGTAGTATGAACTTTGGATTTTATTCTGCAACGGGAAGCCGACTAAAAATTTTCTGAGTATAGGAGAGATATGATCAAACCCGCTTTATTTTTTAACTTAATTTATACTGTTAAAATTTATGGAAATTTCAAACACACGAAAGTTGAGGCAATAGCTTAATAAGCCCTCATTTATCTGTCATCCACTGTCAACAATTTTCAACAATTTTCCATTCTTGTTGCATCCATCAGGTCACACATTTAAAACGGACCATTAGACAACCGGGGGCTTTGGGATTTGGGGGTGGAGATAGTGTGGGGATGGGAGAGTCCAGCTGGTAGAGTGTTCCGTGGGATCTCCCTACTGAATCCCAAATTGTAGGGGTGCCTGGGTCGCTCAGTTGGTAAAGCATCTGGCTCTTGGTTTTGGCACAGGTCATGATCTCACGGTTCATGGGTTTGAGCCCCACGTCCGGCTCTGTGCTGACAGTGCTGAGCCTGCTTGGGATTCTCTCTCTCTCTCTCTCTCTCTCTCTCTCTGCCCCTCCCCTGCTCTCTCCCTGTCTTTCTCTCAAAGTAAACCAACATTAAAAAAACAACCCTCCCCCAAAATAATAGAGGCCTCAGCATTTCTTCTGAAATCCCAGCACAAGTATGTCATGGTTTGCTTTTTTTACAGGATTTTTGTGGATTCCCACTGTATTCTGGGTAGAAAAGAGCTTAGAAAGACAGGATCCAGGGCATAGATATGAAGACCGAATAGGCTGTATTTACATAGAGATTCTCCTCCTCTGTGGAAGCGGGGTGGGTGGTAAAGGCGGTGGTAAGCCTAAGGGTTTGTTCTAGAAGTTGGAGTATTCACCTTCTCAGCACCTTCTGCTTCTGGAAGTGACAACGAAGACACCAACAGCTCAACCAGCTTCAGTCTTGTCCCAGTAGAACCGAGTAGAAGCACATTCTGATGGGCCTATCGTGGAGAGGTTGGCTGTAGAATTTACCCCCAAGAAACTAAATTAACTGCATCTGTATACATATCAAATCAATCAACCAACGGATCTAGAGGACTGTCATGCCTATGAAAGTGGCTAGCAGACAGGAACTAACGGGGACAATGCTGCACATCTCCGGACAGGGACATGTAAACGTCATGGTGCTAAGAACAGCCTTACACGTTAGATTTGTTCCTCGCCCGGGGAGGGTCCCACTTCTCCACGTATCAGAATACTACACTTGGGTGACAGGAACCCTAAAGGCCGTCAAACGACCGCGTGCTCTGGGCTGAGGATGTGGGAGCGTCGGAACCACTGAAGATCTGGCCACAGAATGCGAGAGCACGGGGTATCCGCCCGGATTCCGGTAATGACGCGGAACCTCACGCGTGGGACTGCTGTGTCGGGTTTTCTGAAGCAGGGCTGCAGCTCCACTCATTCTATGACAAGTGACCAAAGGGACCAGCCCACCGGACGAGACCTCTGCTCTCCGGATGCACCCCGACCCGCCCCCAAATACTCTCGACAGTCATAGATGGCTTAGTAGACGCCCGCAATGGTTCCTGTCCACTTTTCCCGGGGCCGCCAACGTTAACCTCCCTTCTTAGGGCCGTGCGACGGCTCGTCTCTGAGCGCAGAACACGCGGGAGCCGGGGAGGCCACGGCCGAGGCAGGGCGTCCCAGCACGGGGCAGGGAGGGACTACATTTCCCAGAAGCCTCCGCGCATACTTCCGCTTCCGGCTCTTTTGTCTGGACGGGCTTTACTCGCGGCAGCTCTGTCCTAGCGGTGCTCCCTTAAAGTGACCTGCTCGGTGTCTGGACCGGGGAGGAGCAGACGCTGGACGGGGGTGTGTGTGTCCAGCAGTGGGTTGTCAGGCGTGGGGGGGGGGGGGTCTCACCGCGTCCCACTGGGGTTCTCCCAGGGCCTGCTGACCTGACCATAATCCCTTCTTCTGGAGTCGGGGTGCCGTCTGTCTGGGCTCGGCCACCTCGACCCTGCCCCTCTGCTCTGGCTTTTGTGTGTACGTGACGGTGGTGTGTACGTGTGCTTAACGTCTGGGATACCTCAGGTCCTTTGTTGGGAAACGGGCTGCGCGCCCGCATCGCCTGAAGCGCTTGGCTGGAAGGCGAGGCAGGTAGGGCCCAAGGCTCTCCGTGCTGCCAGGTCGGAGACCAACGCGCGCCTGCCCTTGTGCCTTTGCAACCCACGGCGTGGTGGAACCATTGCGTAGACTCAGTATTGACGTGAGACGCTGTGGACGTAAGGGATCTGTGTGTCTACAGCTCGAGAAAGCGGTTATTGCATAGTGATGGAACCGTAAGCATACCGAACGTCGCATCCCCCGTGTCGGATCCGTCAAGTGAAGTTTACTGTTCCTTTTAAGTGGTGATTGTGAAGGTTAGATGGAAATTTGATATGGGACAGTTGAGACAGCGCCAGGCACTAAGTAAGGGCTGGATCAGTAGTAGCCATTATTAATAGTCGGTATCCCCCTTCCCACTTGTACATAAAAAGAAACAGAAACCCAGGGAGGAAAAGTTACTTGCTCTGGGTCACCGAGCCAGCTGGTACATAGTAGAAATGAGAACCCGGGTGCCTTCACTCCCGGTGGGCCGCTTGCCATCATGGCCTGCACTTGTGTGTCCTAAAGGCACGTTGGTAACGGTATCTTCACTCGTCTGTGATGATCTATGTTCCTGGGTGTCTGTCTCTGCAGGGCCCTGGGGTAAAAGTTACATTGAGACTCCCCTGTGAATAGGGCTTCCTGAAGCCTGAGTGACGGCTGAACTTCTTGGCTTTAGTCTTCGCTCAAAATAGACTGCTTCAGACTCCCTGATTACTGTGACGAGGGGGGGGGGGGGTCTCAGAGCATGAAAAAGAAGAATTCAGTCCAGAATCTCTTGCCGGAGTTTCTGGGAGAATGTTGGTAAATCCCCAGGAGGACGCATGGAGGATTTGGGTGAGGTCGCTCTACGGAGATGGTGGTGTGGAGGCTGTGGTTCAGCAGCAGCAGATCCGCAAACCCCAGAACAGAGGTAAGATCTGCAAGGGAGACAGGCTTCTGCTGTTAGCTGGGCCCCTTCAGGGTGCGCACATAACCTCATTTTGGTTTGTCTTTACAGCAGCCTTGTAAAATGTGTGTGGGCAGGTCTGACACGCGTCATCAACTTCCCCATTTGTAACAAGTGATTTATGGAAAGCGTCCGGTACATGGTGAGTGCTGTGAGTAGTAGTAATTTTACTAACATCATTCCCTTTTTACCTGAAGCTCCAAAGGGTAAGACCTCTCACCCTCCGTCCTCTTTCTGTTATACCAGATGCCTCTCCGAAGGAGGACAAGGGGGCGTGCCAGACTCCTTGGATGGAGAGAAGGAAATGGGCAGGGAGAGGCTGATGAATTGATTTGGCATTCTAGCACTTGGGAGAGCTCAGGGGCTTGTGTCTGCAGGGCCCATTGCCCGCTCTGATAGGACTCCTTTCAGACTCTCTGAAGTATTCTCTCTTAAGGAGGGAGATACAAAGGGATGGCCCAGGTTAGAAGGGGATTCCGCGGTCCATCTGTGGTCTGGTTTTCTCAGACATCCTGCCTGCAACCTCTCTGGTTTCTCAAGGCCCTGAAACTTTTTTTTTTTTTTTTAATGTTTATTTATTTTTGAGAAATAGAGAGAGAGAAGAGTGCAAGCGAGGGAGGGGCAGAGAGAGGGAGACACAGAATCCAGAGCAGATCCCAGGCTCCGAGCTGTCAGCACAGAACCCGACGTGGGGCTTGAATTCACGAACTGTGGGATCACGACCTGAGCCGAAGTCGGACGCCTAACCCCCTGGAGCCACCCAGGTGCCCCTCAAGGCCCTCAAACTTACCGGTTCCTGTCTCTACCCTATCTTTCAGCGTTCAGCACAGGGAGGGGACAGGCATCTTGTGGGGAAGTCGGGGTTTGGGGTATGACCAGATACATTGATTGTGCCTTCTGTTTTCATAAAACAAAGGCTAGAAAGAAAATCCCATAAAATTTTGGTTAGTGGTGATACGCAGAAAATAGTAATAAGAATTAACTGACAAATGACCTTTACTGAATGCTTACTGATTTGAACCCTTTATATACGTTAATGCACAATGCTTCGCGGCGGATACTATTATTATTCCCATTTTTCACATGAGGAAACTGAAGCACAGAAGAAACCTGCCTGTAGCCGTGCAGAGCCCAGGATTTAAAGCTGGCAGGCGGCCTCCAGAGGCAGTGTTCTAGTGAGAAAACATTTAGGGGCGGGCATGCTTTTTTTTTTTTTTTTTTTTTTTTAAATCATGAAACTCTAAACTGTTTTTGATAAGGGCTTGAAATTCCTATTTCTTCCCCAAACAAATCCACAAGGGGCTTTACGTATTCCTTTCTGGTGGTGGTGGAGGGTGAGAGCTGAATAATAAACTGTAGAGTATTAGGACAACCGAATTATATATGGAGTAAAATAAATGGTGTGCAACCGTCCCATCCAGAGACAAGCTTAAAGAAGTGCTCAAAGTTAATATTATTGGTTTTCTCCCAGTAGGCAAAAAATCAAAATGGGGAAGGCAGTCGCGAACAGGAAGGTGCTTGATGGGCATGGGGTCCGACAAAGAAGTTAGGGGATCATTAATTCATTCCCAACACTTTGGGCCTGTTGCCGTCTGGTATACTATGTTGGGTGCTTGGGATGCAGGGGAGGCTGAGATGACAGACGACGATTTAGTGGGTCACCTGTGCGATGGAACGAACCTAGGATGGCTGTAGACTTGGTGGGGGCCTGGAACACTCACGATCTGGCAGCTGATGCTTCCGGTGCCCTTGACCGCCAGCTTGGGTACCATTGCCCTTTTCCTCTGCGGCCCCTTTTTCTTGTTCTGTGAAGTTGGAAAGTTTCTCTGTTCATGAATAAAGGAGGCAGGAGATCTGTAAGCTAGCTTCCTGCCAAGCCTAACAGTATGTGCTTTTTTTGGTGTGTGTCACGGGGATCCTCATTTTCCGGGAACAGGCTCAGGTATGTCCTGAACCCAGTTAATGATCATACCGTTCCCTAAGTTTACATTCAGTCCACTCTCTAAGGTTATCTGGGAAGCCTCATAATGTGGATGTCTGCGGGAATCCTTCAAACCATGTGACAGGCCAAGGTCAGAGGTACTTTTTGTCAGAAGAGGCTATTTCCAAAATAACAGGTCTGAGATACATATTAATAAATGGGATCCTGGGGCACCTGGGTGGCTCAGTCCATTAAGCGTCTGACTCTTAGTTTCGGCCCAGGTCATGATCTCCTGGTCCGTGGGTTCGAGTCCCTTGTCCGGCTCTTCACTGTCAGTGCGGAGCCTGCTTGGGATTCTCTCCCCCCCCAAATAAGTGAATAAAGTTAAAAAAATAAACTGTATTACTTTTTCATACTTTCCTTCCAGTTCTGCCATCTTGGGACTCTGCCCTTTTCTAAAAGAGGTCTCTTGAGGAGAATATGGCTGCTGTTGGGGCAGCAACGTCTCAGGTGAGTCGGGGGTTTTCCTGTCCTCCCTGAAACTTCATTTTAATTCCTGAAGCAAATAAGTTTCTCTCTCTTCACATGAAGCTCGTCAGCCCTGTCCGCATCAGTAGTTTTAAAAGATAGAATCAAGAGGGTGGGATGGACCGCCAACGACGTGGTCTCTCCCATCAGTTGGCAATAGAGGGCATGGGGAGGGAGAGGTCTGGGAGCACGGTTGGGTGAGAGTCAGGCCTCCTTTTGTCCCCTTGAGGCATTTGGCTTAGATCAGCAAAGACCCATGAAATATCTATGGTATCCACCTGCTTAGAATGTTCTCTGTGGGGTAAAAAGACATGAACACAAATCTGTGTGGCACAGATCAGTAAATTTATGGAGAGCCTCCTCCAAGTGCTTTAAGGAAAATGTATGATTTCAGAGGAGAGTGAGCAAGCGTGTCTGGCTAAGACAGATTGGGGAAGGCTTTATTCATTCAGTCGGCACTTTTAAGCCCGTTTAAGGAGCCCCCGGCTAATAGAAGCAGTGAGATTTGAAATGGGGCCTGAAGGATGAGTAGATTTTTGAGAAGAAATATTTGGGAAGTCAGTGACATAAGCAGCTTAGAACTGAGGAGACGTACTGCTTCCTCTGAGACAGGAAGAAAGGAAGTCCATTGAAATCATGGATATAAAAACTTAAAGAACTTAAGAAGCTTCTGATCTGTTTGCCATGTACTAATAATCACACCCAAAGTTCTTTCCTAGATTTAATTCTCAAGCTTGGTATACTTCTGTTTCTTACTTACTGTGTCTCTTTTTAAAAAAAAATTTTTTTTAATGTTTTTATTTATTTTTGAGAGACAGAGGATGAGCAGGGGAGGGGCAGAGAGAGAGAGAGAGAGAGAGAGAGAAATAGAGAGAGAGAGAGGGAGACACAAAATCCAAAGCAGGCTCCAGACTCTGAGCTGTCAGCACAGAGCCTGACACGGGGCTTGAAGTCATGGGCCAGGAGATCATGACCTCATGACCTCATGACCTGAGCCGAAGTCAGACCCTTAACCAGCTGAGCCACCCGAGTGCCCCTACTGTGTCTCTTTCTTAATGAAGATAACCTTAAGGCTTGCTGAACAATAGGCTTGAATGGGAACACCCTATCCTTAACTCAATCTTTTTTATTGGGTTAAGTTACTTTGTTTAGCTGAGAAGTTTTAATGGGCCTTTGTGGCTCAAAGCCTTTCTGAGATTTACTTCCTCTTGTATGAGGTGTAGAAACAGTTTGCTTTTCCAACCATGTGAAGCCCCCAATTTTGGGACTCCATTTTATTTTAGCTTGAAAGTCAGTAAATTCCTTCCAGAGCGCAAGTCTTTGTTTTCTTTGCCCATTACATCCAGAAGCCTCCTGCACAAACTAGCATTCTGGCTCTTTCCTACTTCTTCCCCCAGAGCTACAGGCTCAGTGAACTTTTGGTGTTGCTTTCATGGCTCTTAATTACTTTGCCAGTGTGTATCAAGAGTCTACATCATTCCAGCCTTAAATACCCATTTCTTTGAAACTCGCTGCCTTAATGTCAGCCAACGCCCCGGTATATTTGAGGTTTTTGTTATGACACCTTCCGCTTCAAGGTGCTAGTTTCTGAATTAATTAGGATTGGCTAACTTGTAACTGGTGTCCCCGATAGACCCCAAATGTATAAGGGCTGCGGTAAGATAGAAGTTTCTTTCTTGTTCTTGTTTCTTTCATCGGTTTCTTTCATCAACCATGACTGGGTCAGTGGGTTGATAGTGTGGCCATTCAGGGCCATGAGCTGCCCGAAGCTCTGATATCTCTACCACATGGCTCCCAAATTCACTTTTGGGTTCATCCATACTAGCCAGCCAGAAGGGGAGAACAGCATGGAGGAATGTATCAGTCAGGCCTGCGTGTGGTGCGTTCTCTTGTCTTGAACTCAGTCACATGGCCCCAGCTAACTGCAAAGGAGATTGGGAACGTTTGTCTACCGAGAAAGGTGAGGAGGGGAAGTGTAGCTAGCAGTTTCTGCCACTCTCCTCAGATGTTTACGTTATTTAGAGCTATTGTGCTATCGTAAGTTATAAATAGATAAGAATCTGTTTACAACCCTTTTGTCATGTCTCTGACCATTTTATTATAATAGATTTTCTTTTTCATGTTTATTTATTTTTGAGAGAGACAGAGACAGAATGCGAGTGGGTTAGGGGCAGAGAGAGAGGAAGACACAGAATCTGAGGCAGGCTCCGAGCTGTCAGCACAGAGCCCGATGTGGGGCTCGAACCCACAAGCTGTGAGATCATGCCCTGAGCCGAAGTCGGACGCCCAACCGACTGAGCCACCCAGGCGCCCCTATAATTGATTTCTAGTCATACGATTGGCATGTCAAAAGGGTATATACATTTTAAGACTCCGTAACCTACAAGTCAGTGTGCTTTTGACACTGTGAACATGGTTGGATCCATTTCCTCTCTATTTCCCTCAGCCTCCCCTAATTCTGCCTTATTCATCCATCCCTTCAGAACCACTTGCCGGTGTTTCAAGACTTTGTGTCATTCAAGGATGTGGCTGTGAACTTCACTGAGGAAGAATGGAGAGAACTAGACCCTGTGCAGAGAGTCTTGTACAGGGATGTAATGCTGGAGAACTACAGGAACCTGGTCTCCTTGGGTAAGGTTGGGTCCTCACCTCAGGTAGGCCTTTTGGGATGCCCTTGCTTTCTAAAGAGTCCCTTGCTCCTGTTAGGGGAAGATCACAAAGGAGGCTTTGGTTAACTTTTCCCTCTAGTTTCCAGAGCAGATCCTTAAACTGTTTCTCACCCCACGTTGGTTGAAAATATTTAATTGCTTTTGGCAATTAGTTATTTTGTTTTCTGCTCTTAAAAATGCAAGAGTAGGGTTGAAAATGGGGTGGTCCTCGGTCTTTGAAACCGATCATCACATTCCATTTCTCTTCCTTGAGTAGGATTTCCATTTTCTAAACCTGATATCATCTCCCAGTTGGAACAAGCAGTAAATCCATGGATGCAGGAGGGAGAGGTACTAAGAAGCAGCTGCACACGTAAGTGGAAACAAGGCAGACAGCGTCATTTGAAATATGAGTTAGGGGTTCTTCCCCAAATTCTCTGGCCTATAGAAAATGTTGAGGCCTCCTCAAGTCTCATCTTCATTTGGACATGATCAGAGTCTTGTTAGCCTAACTCTACTTCTTCCCAGACTCAAAGAATGGTGTACTTCCTCCTTAAAGTTATAGCCCTGACACTCGATGCAGAGATCACTGTTGTGCCTCACTCCAGGCATTGTATGAGGTCATTCCCTTTTCCTGTCTAGTTGCTGGAGTCTCTCCTTCATTTACTTTGTTTTCATTGCACCTGGTTTTTGTCCTCCCTAAAAAGTATGAAGGGTATGAAGGAGTTTGAATGTAAGTTTAAGGAATGTGATCTTACATCCAATTTTAAGGTTGTAAAATTGATAGAATTTGCTGAGTATATGTGGGAGGTGAGGGAGAAACAGACAAAGATGATTTCCAGGTTTCTGGCTTGGTGACGTAGGTGGATGGAAGTTCTTTTCCCTGAGATGGAAAACGCATGAGAAATGGCAAGTTTGGGGATGGGCGTGGAAGATAAGTTCTGTTTATTCTGAGCTGTTTGAAGAGTCAATGGTAGGTCTACACCAGTAGTTCTGAAAGACTGGCAGTTTTGCCCCCAGGTGACATGTCTGAAGACTGGGAGGGTGCTATGGGCATCTAGTGAGTAGAGGCCAAAGATGCTTCTAAATATCCTATAATGCACAAGACAACCTCTCACACAAAGACTCGTCTTGCCAAAATGCCGGTAGTGCTGCAGTTGAGAAACTCTGGCCTAAATAGGGGTGTCTGGAAAGTAGATAAATATAAGAAAGAGATGTCAAATGGATTTTGGTGAAGGAAAGAGATCATAACTGGTTGTACAGATTTGAGAATCATCTGAGAATAATAGATGGTAATTGAAGTCGCGGGAGTGGATGAAATATGAAAATAGAGAAATAGAGCATGAAAAACTGAAAGAGAACCTAGAAGTCCAATGAACATACACATTTAAGTATCTGCTATCTGTCTGTCTATGTATACATCTATATCACTTGTGTAATTTTTCAAAAATAAACACAGGAGGAAAATGGTATCAAAATAATAAAATGGTAATAATTTTTAATAATGGGCGATGGCAGTAAAGATATGTCATACAAATTTTATCAATGTAAACGAAGGAAATCCAAATGTAAATGAAAATCCAATGTAAATGAAAAAATCCAAAAAGGATACTAAGACAGGGTGGCCAGAGTAGGAGGAAACCAGGTCAGATTTTGTCACTGAAGCCAACAGAAAAGAACATTTCAAGGAGAGGAGGTGCTCATAGCGTTATGAGATCAAGAGAAGAAGACCTGAAGAGTGTCCATTGGACTTAATAGGTCATTCCTTCTTTTCGGCTAATCCGATAGTGGATTAGCCCCCCTGCTACTGTTCTTGTCCCCTGCTTCACTTCCATTGCTTTCTTTTAAGTTTCATTTTCGTACATTATATAAGCCACATACAAGATTACTTTGAAAATGGTCCAGCTTGCAAAACATGTATGCTCTGTTTGACCCTTGGTAAATTACTTACAAGATCCCCAACTACGAAGCCCCAATTTTACAATTAAAATGTATGTCATGTATAGTTTATGAGGAGGCTGAACTAGTACCAGTAGTAAGCCTAATCCCTGATCCTCCTAAAATTTCTGCGTTCTCCTGAGCTTTGACCCTCTTTGTCTTTGATTGTGTGTGTGTGTGTGTGTGTGTGTGTGTGTGTGTGTGTGTGTATTTTGGAGGCCCAGAGAGAAGGAAAAAAGTGAAAGCTAAAGGAGATCTCTGGCAAATGGTAACATTCATGGTAGCAAAGGACAATATGGGAAATGATCTTACTGAATCTGATAGCAAGCTCAGACGTCATCAAAGAGGGTTACTGTGGAACTAGACCAGTGGGCACAGAAGATGTAGCACTGAAGAATGACCCTAGCTGTAGTGAACTCCAGATGAGGGGCCTGGGGACTGTTGGTGGTGATAGTAGCAAAAGCAAGGGAAGGTTCTAGCAGTTCAGAGGCTAGGAGCAGCTATCATTCCTACACTGATCACCTCACAGTTGAAATCTCCATAACACATTATTTTACAGCGTCATCATTCTTGAAATTATTTGATTAATACCTATCTTCCCCAATAGACTACAAATCTCAAAAGAGATTTGTACTATGTCTTTGTTCATCACTGAGTCCTAGCCCATAATAGGTATTCAATAAATTATTTTATTTATTTATTTATAAATAAAATTCATAATTTTATAAATTAAAAAAAATGTTTAGTTTTGAGAGAGAGAGAGAGAGAGACAGCGTGAGTGGGGGCAGGGCAGAGAGAGAGGGAGACATAGAATCTGGATCAGGCTCCAGGCCCAGAACTGTCAGCACAGAGCCCGACACGGGGCTTGGCTTGAATTCACCAACCTTGAGATCACAGCCTGAGCTGAAGTCGGACGCTTAACCGACTGAGCCACCCAAGTGCCCACCGTAAATTATTTTTTGACTATTAGACTTATATTTGTGACCAATAGTATTTATGCAATTATTATCTCATTCCTGCTGTAGCCATTTCCTTCTTCTAGTACAGGGAACATTTTTACTTTTCCCCTGCAGATTTGGAGACCAGAAAATTAAGCCCAAAGAATGTATTTTCTGAAGAAGAATCATACCAGGGGATAAGTATGGAGAAAAACACAGAGGTTGATGCAAGTTTGAAAGAAGCCTGGGGATATACAGAGTTCAAAGAGGATGCTCAAGATAGACTCCGGAAAGAAGCAACGGTTATCTTCAAGAAAATAACTTCTGTAGCTGAGAGTAACCCCAAATGTATTGAATCTGGCAGACGTGTTAGTCCAAAGTCAGACTTTGTTACACAATCAAGACATCCTAAAGAAGAGAGACCATATATATGTGATGCTCAGGGAAAGATCTTTAAACAGAATTCGAAATTAGCAAGACATCAGAAAGATAGCACAAATGAGAAAGCTCTTCAGTGTAATGAATGTAGTAAACTACTCAGTGATCGCTCAGTATATGTGCAACATTGTGTAGCTCATAGTGGAGAAAAAAATTTGGAATGTAATCAGTATGGGAAGACCTTTGGCCATGGCATACACCACACTGAACATGAGAAAACCAATATTGGAGAGAAGTCTTATGAAGATAGGAAAGGCTATATCTGGGACTCGTACCTTACCAAACATCGTCAGAGTGTTCATGGTGGGAAGGAATATAATGCGCATGAAAGAGCCTTAATTCAGAATGCACCTTTTATTCAGCATCAGAGAACCCAATACAGAGAGAAACCTTATGAATGTAGTGAATGTAGAAAAGCTTTTGGTAATTATTCAGCCCTTACAGTACATCAGAGAATTCATACTGGAGAGAAACCATATGAATGCAATGAATGTGGGAGAGCCTTTAATCATAGTGCCTCTCTTATTCAACACCAGAGAATCCATACTGGAGAGAAGCCCCATGAATGTAATGAATGTGGGAAGGCTTTTATTAAGACAACGCACTTTATTCAACATCAGCGAATTCATACTGGAGAGAAACCTTTTGAATGTAACGAATGTGGTAAGGCCTTCAGTCACAATTCATCCCGTATTGAACATCAGTTTATTCATACTGGAGAGAAGCCCTATGAATGCAGTAAATGTGGGAAAGCCTTTAGCCACAACTCGTCCCTTATCGTCCATCAGTTTATTCATACTGGAAAGAAACCCTACGAATGCAGTGAATGTGGCAAGGTCTTCAGTCAGAGCTCACACCTCTATCAACATCAGAGAACTCACACTGGAGAGAAACCTTACCCCTGTAATGTCTGTGGGAAAGCCTTTAGTGATCGATCGGCCCTTATTCGCCATCAGAGAACTCATACTGGAGAAAAACCCTACACGTGTAGAGAATGTGGTAAAGCTTTCAGTCAGAGCTCAACTCTCATAAAACATACAAAAATCCACACAGGAGAGAAACCTTACACCTGTAAAGATTGTGGGAAAGCGTTCGGCCAGAGTTCGTCTCTTACTCAGCATCAGAAGATTCACACTGGAGAGAAACCGTTTGGTTGTCCTGAGTGTGGGAAAGCCTTCAGCAGAAGTGCCCATCTTACTCAACATCAGAGGATTCACACTGGAGAGAAGCCCTGTGAGTGTAATGAATGTGGGAGAGCTTTTAGGTGTAGTTCAGCCCTCATTAGGCATCAAAGACTTCATAGTGGAGAATCACTCTGAACGTGTCATCCAGACTCTTCACTTTGTTAAATACCAAAGAATCAGACTCTCGTGGGTTATTATAATTGTGATCCTTTTTTTTTTTTTTTTTCCAAATGCTGAAAATGCTCCCATTTCCTCCTGCAAAGGATTAGCTGCCGGAATACCACAAATCCACAGGAAGAAACACTGATCTGAAACCTGGAGTAGCCCAAGAGACTCCAACCATCAGATTTTCTGTGTGTGCGTGTATGTGTGTATTTTCATCTGTACCCGAAAATGACTAATGTCACCAGGAAGTGATTTTTTTTTTCCCCCGGCCCCAGGGATAGGCTGTTCCAACACGCAAAGGAGTTCTAGTTCAGAATTGAGCCCATTGCTCCTCCTTGTACTGACAGGAATACTGCCGTGTCCAAGTTCAATCGACTCATGGTGGATCATATATTCAGCGACCTTTCTATGAATCTTTGCCTTACTATACAATTATTCGTACCCCTAGCAATACTGTCCTCACTAAAAGGGCTCCTTTGAACTCTCCCTTCTCACTGACTTTCCTATCCTTCTACTTAAAGTGCTTATATAGTGTTAGCTACAGCTTCAAGTTCAACAGGGCTTGAGTTTCAGAGCTGAAAAGCACAACTGAAGATAGAGAAAAAAAAAAAAAGGATTTTTTGTTCCGAAAACTGTAAGACAAAATACTCTGATGGAATGGTGACATCTGGAAATAATCATTGAAATACATGAATTTTTTAGTACTTTCAGAAATTCTAGGTGAGGGAAAAGAGTCCTCCATAACAGTGTCTGTTATTAGAAACCGAGCCCTTAAAATAATGTTCAATAACCCCTTAGGTAGCAAGGTCCTTTCAAAAGCTTTTCTTTGGAGCCAGTGGTTTGGATTGTGGAGAAACATTTGCCCTACCTCCAGAGGCCTCATCATAGATAAGATTATCTATGTTTAGAACAAGTTTATATTGTTAAAACAAATTTATGTGGTTAAAACTACTCATGGTTGACTTACTTGTGTTGAATAAAGGGAAAATGAATATACATGTTATATCTCAAACTCCTCCAAGAAGCTTGGATAGATTTCACTATTGTGATGAGCTCATTGTATGTTGACTCCAGGTTTGATTTGAGGATTGCGGGACCAGATCTTTGTTGATTAAAGCAGGACTTTCTGCATTTTCTGAGGAGGCATTACTATTTTTTAGGGTTGTTGTTTTTTTAATCAAGAGGCAGTTGTGGGGCGCTTGGGTGGCTCAGTCGGTTAAGTGTCCGGCTTCGGCTCAGGTCACAATCTCACGGTTTGTGAGTTCAAGCCCCATGTTGGGCTCTGTGCCGACAACTCAGAGCCTGGAGCCTGCTTCAGATTCTGTGTCTCCTCACTCTCTGCCCCTCCCATGTTCACACTCCGTCTCTCTCTCTCAAAAATAAACATTAAAAAAATAAAAAAAGAGGCAGTTGTTACATTATCACTCTTTAATTTGCAAGTTAGTCTTCTTTAAGACCCAACTTAAAGTGTCACCTTGTTCCTGACCACCACAGTTGAAAATAATCTGCTCTTCTGAAAACCTGTGCCACTCATTATATCCCTCATATATGCCTATAAAATTTATTTTTAGTTCGATCTTCCTATTGGGCTTTCTCTCTGGCTTTAACACAGTTCTCCCTGTGAGGAAAGTAACTATCATGTTAGGTCTTTTGTTGTTGACTTTAAGCAAAGTACCTGCACACTTTTTTTTTTTTTTTTTAATTTTTAAGTTTAGAGCATGAGCGCACAAGAACAGGGCAGAGGGACAGAATCTTAAGCAGGCTTCATGCTCAGCACAGAGCCCGACACAGGGCTTGATCCCACAGCCCTGGAATCATGACCTGAGCCAAAATCAAGAGTAGGGTGCTCAACCAACTGAGCCACCCAGGTGCCCCCACATGGTTTTAAAAATTCATATACTGGGGTGCCTGGGTGGCTCACTCAGTTAAGCGTCCAACTCTTGATTTTGGCTCAGGTCATGATCTCATGGTTTGAGAGTTCGAGCCCCATGTCGGGCTCTGTGCTGACCGCTCGGAGCCTGGAGCCTGCTTCAGATACTGTGTCTGCCTCTCTCTCTATCCCTCCCCCACTCACGTTCTGTCTCTCTCAAAAAGAAAAAAAAAAGTTAAAAAAAAGATCCATTCTTTTCCTTTTACAAGCATAAGGTAAGGTAGAAGTCAATGACCAAACTGCCATTTGTTTTTTGTTTGTATTTAGGTCTCCCCAAACCCCTTTCAGAAGATTTCCCTGGCAGTAATAGCTAATACTTGTGAAGATTTTTTATACTCCGGGCACTGTTCAGGCACCTCTACGCACCAGCTCATTCATCTCTCCCAACAGTGCTCTTAGATAGGTACTCTTATCCCTGTTTTCTAGAGGAGACAACCACGGCTCAGAAAAGGAAAGTCACCGGCCTACTCAGAAGCGGCGTGGCGCTGAGACTTAAACTCAGCTAGTCTGGCTCAAGACTCTTAACCCTTTGGCGACGCTGCCTCTTTGCACGTGTGGGATGTATGTGCGGCCCTGAGATCAGTTGAGGAAGGCTGCTGGGCATGCCAGTCACCAGGGCATGTGGTAACTGAATGGAACTACTTGCTAGGTAAGGATAACGGATGCATAAGTGACTGGGTGGGACCACAGATCTCAGAACTTGGCTTTTCTCCATGTTACGCAACCCGGTAGCCTTAGGGAAGACAAGCTGCCAAGAGTAGAGAGCTTCTATATTGGCTTAGAGGCTAAGCTCGGAGTGAGAGTGCGCTTCACATTGAATACCATCCAGGGGCGCCTGGGTGGCTCGGTTGAGCGTCCGACTTGGGCTCAGGTCGTGATCTCGCGGTCTGTGAGTTCGAGCCCCGCGTGGGGCTCTGTGCTGACGGCTCAGAGCCTGGAGCCTGCTTCGGATTCTGTGTCTCCCTGTCTCTCTGCCCTCCCCCACTCATGCTCTGTGTCTCTCTGTCTCAGAAATAAATAAACATTAAAAAAAAAAAAAAAGATACCATCCGAAGGGAGCCTCATTGGCTGGGACA
This sequence comes from Panthera tigris, assembly GCF_018350195.1. Taxonomy (NCBI): domain Eukaryota; kingdom Metazoa; phylum Chordata; class Mammalia; order Carnivora; family Felidae; genus Panthera; species Panthera tigris. The sequence goes on along the minus strand of NC_056673.1, from coordinate 9,105,609 downwards.
GTCTTGTCTGGGATTTGTTCCTATCCAGGCTCCAAAAGAGAGTGTTCTGGACCAAGGTGCCCTCTCTAATATACTCCAGGTTATGATGCCTACTTAGGCAACTGCTGTAAGTGTAATAAGGTATTAAATAGCATACTGGAAAATCAGAGAGTGGTTTTCCTTGGATAGAACAGCCCAAATTTACTTAACTAGCCCTTTTTAGAGAGGCCAACGTTTTTGACAGCTCCTACGTGGTCCTTACGACTCATGACTGTGACAAGGTCAGGGGCCTCTTAAGAGTAGAGGCAGGGGGCTGGGTGGCTTAGTTGGTTAAGCATTGGGCTCTTGATCTCAGTTCAGGTCTTGATCTCAGGATTGTGAGTTCAAGCCCTGCATTTCAAAAAAAAAAAAAAAAAAAGTACTGATTGTTCTTTCTGAAGAGAGCCTTCTGAATCGTGCCCCCTAGCCCTCCTTTGTACTTGGTGATTGACCTAGCAATAACCACACATGAGAAGGGATTCAGAGGCATCTCTGTGGCATAAATTCAAGAGGCCAGAGATGAGTTCCAAGAAATTAGGAAAAGAATGCAGAAATCCTTGAGATATGTTTTCCTTTTACTTCTCGTCATTTTAAGAGTATGGCCTGTGCTTCCTGTGACGCTTCGAAATTATTCCTAATCCAGTGTTGTGTGGATTTATGTCATTATCCCCTGCTCATGAGGAGGGGAAAGGTCTCCAACAGAGGAGGAAAAGGCTTGAAAATCACAGATGAGTTAGGGGAGTCCTTTCCTCCAAAGCTGATCCAAGTTGCAGGCAGTGTCTTTTAATGCTTTAGTTCCCTTCCCTCTCACGAAAGGCTCTTTGCTTTCTACGTTGGCTATAAAGGTTGTCCAACTTCTCTGCTATTTGGGGAGGAGATTTCTTTTTTGTATCCCTTTAGCCTGCTTTCCTCGTGGACCCCGAAAAAGAGTTGCCGGTGATTATTTTTCACTTTTAAAATGTGTCCTCAGGTTTTCTTTCTTGGGAATGCTCACACGCACTTAGTTCACTGGCGTCTTGTTCCTGTTTCTGGACGAACCCAACCTTTCTCACTGTAATCTCTCGTTCACGAACCAGGTGGAGGCGTGAAACCCTTTTCCCCTTAGACAGCCCTACCTGTTTAGGTGATAAAGACAGAAATTAATCACCTTTCTCCTGCCTTTCCTGTTTTGGCGTAGCTGCTCTTTGACATTGAGTTGACCGAGGGGGGGGGGCAGGTAATGAGGGACATTTGGGAGTTGTCATGGAGACCAAACGGGGACTAGGAGGGTAGGAAGGGGGCGGAGAGGAAACACTACATCTGCTGATTGGCTAGGAAGCCACACAGTTGCTTCCTGGGTAAATGTCCCCCCATTGCAGAGACAGAGGGATGGGAAAGGAGGTGGGGCATGGTTCCCCTTCCTCCAAGGGAAGACCCTGTAACAGGCCGTTGGGGTGGGAGCACTTGACCGTGGCCACTTTGGGTCCAGCACCCTTTGAAGAACAAGCTCCCAGGCAGGAGGGATCCTTACAACACAGGGGAAGGGAACAACACCCCAGAGGGAGCCTGGGTTGTGTCCCACCCCCTGGCAGCGTAGCTCCTTCCTGCTGCACACCTTGATAGCTTGGGGTAGGGGTGTTTGGGGACTGGGCTGAACCTATCCCTCTGCAAACCCAGGTATCTGCCTCCTGCCTCAGTTTCCCTCCTCCCAGTGATTAGCCAGTTTGGATCGCCAGGCCCTGTTAGGAGCCTGGCCCACTTCAAAGTGAGTAGTTGGCATAACATGCCATATTTTAGCCATTGTGTGGGCTGCAGGCCTTCAGAGACTGCAGGGATCACTGTGGGCTGGCCCTAGCCAAAAAGACCCTTTCTAGGCCACAGAAATCAACCTAAGATGATGAGCATCGAGGCTACCAATGTTTTGTCTCTTGAAGGCAATCGGCCCCCAAGACAAATAGCCCCTGCACCCCACAATCATGCTGGGTTTGCACAATAACCTAAAGATCTGTCTACCAAGAATGCCAGCTTGGCCTTAAGCCCACGGCGGGCCTCACTCAGGGATGGGTAGGGTCTGGTCTGTAACTTTACAAAACTTTACAGACTAGTTTGTATCGAGTAATGCTTTAAAAAATAACCCTCATTTTTTCCTTCCTTCCTTTTTTTTTTTCCTTAAAGTTTATTTATTTTTGAGAGAGAAAGAGTGTGAGTGGGGAAGGACAGAGAGAGAGAGGGAGAGAGAATCCCAGGCAGGTTCTACACGGTGGACAGTGCGTAGCCTGACGTGGGGCTCGAACTCACGAACCCTGAGATCATGACCTGAGCCGAGATCAAGAGTCAGACATTTAACTAACTGAGCCACCCAGGGGCCCCCCCATTTTTTTTCCTTCTTATTTTTTTCCTGGGTGTGTGTGTGGTGAGGAGAAAGATAAGTCAGTATGAGGACCCATGAATAACTTAGTGGTTTGGGTTTAAACACACACACACACATGCACACACACACAGTATTAGCATGGACTTCCCCCAAAGCTGACTCGGACAAGTGTTTGGAGGTAAATAGTTAATTTGGAGGTGATCCTAACAAGCATGGTGAGGGACTGGGGAAGTGAAACAGGTAGAAAAGTCTATAAAGGGCAGTTAATGAGCAGATGACCATTGAGGCTCAGTGCCTCTGGGGACCCCCTGAGAGATTGTGTAGAACGCATTTCAGACTTGTCCCAACGAGGGCCCAGGAAGCTGGATATATATTCACCAATTTCCATTCCTCATTGGTTGAGGTTTGCTTTGGGAGTGTTAACCGCCCGGTACTTCTGTACATCTTTGCGATATAACGGATTGCATCTTTTCATTTTACATGTTTATTTTGAGAGAGAGAAAGAAAGAGCCTGTGTGACACGAGTGGGGGAGGGGCAGGGAGAAGGAGAGAGAGAATCCCAAGTAGGCTCCACTCTGTCAGCACAGAGCATGTCACGGGGCTCGATCCCCTGAACCGTGAGATCATGACCTGAGCTGAAATCAAGAGTTGGATGCTTAACTGACCGAGCTACCCAGGTGCCCCTAACTGATTGTATCTTTAAGGTAACGCCCCAGAAATGGAATTTGTTGGTCAAATTGTACCCATATTTTGAACACCTGTTGTCAAGTTGCCCACCCAGAAGTCACCTGTTTACCTTCCCCCACAGCTGGTGTTGCACCCTTAGCCATGGGGGAAGAAAATGGAAGGACTGGTTGTGACAAGGGTATCTCAGTGGATAGGCCAGGCAACCATGAGGGTAGGATCTAGGCCAAGGGGAAGAGTGTTTTCATCTCTTCTTGTTCACAGAGGGCAGAAATGGCAAGTTAGGATAATTTCAGTGACCATGTTCTTTCACCTTATTTAGACCCTGGGGGACAAACTTCCTGATTATTTTTTTAGGAACATAATAAACCAAGCGTGCTTCCATTTTACAGGATTTGAAGCTAGGGAAACTTTAAAAAACTTTGGGTGGCTCTGTCAGTTGAGCGTCTGACTTCGGCTCAGGTCATGATCTCACGGTTCGTGGGTTCGAGCCCCCACGTCAGGCTCTGTGCTGACAGCTTGGAGCCTGGAACCTGCTTCGGATTCTGTGTCTCCCTCTCTCTCTGCCCCTCCCCCACTTTAAAACATTTGTGTTTTTAAATAACATATGTTTTTATTTATTTTTGAGAGAGAGAGAGACAGAGCATGAGCAGGGGAGGGGCAGAGAGAGAGGGAGACACAGAATCCGAAGCAAGCTCCAGGGTCCGAGCTGTCAGCACAGAGCCCGACGCGGGGCTCAAACTCATGGAGGCACCCCTATTGATTTGTATTTTTTTAAGTGTATTTATTTATTTTGAGAGAGAGAGAGAGAGAGAGAGCGAGTGGGGAAGGGACACAGAGAGAGGGAGAGAGAGAACTAGGCTCCGTGCTATCAGCACACAGCCCAAGGCAGGGCTCACGTGAACCAGTGGGATCATGACCTGAGCCGAAATCAAGAATCGGGCACTTACCCGACTGAGCCACCCGGGCACCCATTTGTTTTGTTTTTTAGACTCCACATATAAGCTGGGGGATCTTGATTTTACATGTTCTTCATTGCAAAGATGTGGCCTCTCTCACTGAGAGGCACATGTGGAACTCTGTATACCCACTGGTGTGCTGGTAAATTTTCAATGAGTAGCTCTCAGGAGGGATAGTGGGGAGAGACGGATTTGTAGTATTTGCCATTTTCTGCAGTGCAAATAGTCCCCTCATGCCTGATTTCAAGTTACCAATAGCGCTGAGTTGGGAAGAAATGGGCGTGATTGGCTCTTGGGAGTGGTGCCGATGGCTCTAACACACCACTGGGGGGTTTTTCTATTTTATCAGAAAAAGAGATGGGGTGCCTGGGTGGCTCAGTCGGTTGAGCATCCAACTTTGGCTCCGGTCATGATCTCATGGTTCGTGAGCTCAAGCCCCGCATCGGGCTCTGTGCTGACAGCTCAGAGCCTGGATCCTGCTTCAAATCCTGTGTCTCCCTCTCGCTCTGCCCCTCCCCTGCTCACACTCCATCTCTTTCTGTCTCTCAAAAATAAATGTTAAAAAAAATAGTTATTAGTCACATTCTGTCAGTTCCGTCTACGTACCACGAGGAAAAAGAGGGCAGCATTTCGTAGGCGTTTCAAATACTTTGAAATTTTCCCGAGTGTCTCCATAACCCGTACTCTCAAAGAGCTTCTATTTTCTAACTCCAGCTGATCCTGTTAGCAGGACCACTGTTAAAGGATCCAAGTGGCAGTCGCACCATAATCTCTATGAATCGTGCCCCCCTGGAGTCCCATAGAGGAGAAAATAGTAGTGGAAAGATTCTGGGGAATGTCTCTTTGGGCTCCATGTTTGAAAAAGACTGTGAACACCTGAAACTAACATAACACTGTATGTTAACTCTACTGGCATTTTCAATAGAAGTCCATTAAATGAAAAAAAGAAGAAGACTGTGAAGATAATAAGAACTGGTTAGAAATGTATAGGAACACTTCAGGAAAGATGCAGAGAAGTCGTTTGTTCAAGAGAGGTTTCAGGCAATTAACAGTTGTCCTCATGAAAGCCCCAAATTGCACAAATGCTAGGAATGTAATGTGTTTTTGTTTTTGTTTTTAGCACTGTAATTTTAACGTTAGGTTTAAAATCCAGTACTGCTGCTTAGCTCCCAAATATAAGGTAATGCTCGGTCATTATATATTCTTTATATAGCGCATAACGTACGAGCCATGATATATGTGTGTGCGTAGCTCTCAGCCATTTTATATATGTAGGTCTAGATATAGATATAGACAGATATCTTACTCTACACCAAAACTCATGCTAGGGGTGCCGGGGTGGCTCAGTGGAGTGAGTGTCAGACTCTTGATCTTGGCTCAGGTCATGGTCTCACCGTTAGTGAGCTCACGGTTTGTGAGCTCAAGTCCCCCCGTCGGCTCTGCACTAACAGGGCGGAGCCTGCTTGGAATTCTCTCTCTCTCCCTCCCTCCCTCCCTCCCTCTCTGGTCCCCAGTGCCGCCCCCCTCCTCCATAAAAAAACTTAAAAAAAACTTTTGCTAGAGAGAAGCCATATAGTGTAGTAAGTATGGAAGAGCCCCCAGTAATCACTGAAACCTAATTGATATAAGATAATCCACACGGCAAAGAAACCCTGCGAATATCTTAAAAGTGGAGGACCCTTGGCTGTGACACACCTGTTACCCCTCACTCCATCACTCACACCAGAGAGAAGAATGTGAACTCAGCAAAGGTGCCAAAGCCTCTGGTCTTAGCTTCATTCACTCTTCGTGGGAGAATTCACACCGAAAAGAAACTTTAAAAAGGCCGTGAATTTGCGGGGACCCGTCGTGTCGTCGTCGCTAGGCTTTTACTCTACATCTGCAGGTTCACCCCAGGGAAATCCTAAAAATACAGCAAAGCCTTCTGTGTTCGGTTCACCTTAATCTGCATCAGACAATGCACGTGTGATGTTAATAAAACAGAACCTATAAATATAATGAAAGTGGGAATATTTGGGACAATGTCTACCCATAGATTATTGATATGTGATAACGCACACTGGCACAAACAACAAACTCTAGAAATACAATCAATGTATTGTGAAGCTATGGCCTGGAATCCTATGCTTAGCATTGTGGATTTTATAGGACACCAAATCCTGGAACTTAAGTAAGTATACAAAAGACTCCAGTAACACCAGCCTAATTGTATACAGGAAAATCCTTACTGGAGAAAATACTTATATTTCAGTAGGAATAGCAAAGCCTATAGTGGCTCATTTCCAGTCCTCTCTAAGCATAGATTTTAGAACTGAAAGCGAACTTCAGATATCTAGTATAGATCTTGTGTTTTATAAACAAGGAGATAGAGGTCTGGAGAGATTAATAATATACTCAGGCCATGTTTGCTTTATGTTTTTGTTTCTGTGTGTGTGTTTTTTGGGGGGGGGTGTTAGTCAATAGCAGAGCTGAATTAAAAAAAATTATAATGTTTGTTTTTGAGAGAGAGGAAGAGAGACAGAGAGTAAGTGGGGCAGAGGGGCAGAGAGAGAGAGAGGGAGACACAGAATTTGAAGCAGGCTCCAGGCTCTGAGCTGTCAGCCCAGAGCCCGACGTGGGGCTGGAACTCACGGACCGCGAGATCGTGACCTGAGCGAAGTCAGATGCTCAGCCGACTGAGCCACCCAGGCAGCCCATCTACAGACGTTTTTTCCCGCAAATACTTCTGGGTGACATATAGACCATAGGGGAGTAATGCCATGGGTACAGTGGACAGAGAGATGATTCCAGAGGGGGGAAATCAGTGGGCTGAGTGAGGGACAGGAGGGGACCGGCTTACTGACTGTTTGGTGGCACTTACTGACTGGAGCACTGGGCTGGGGCTGCTGTGATTTCCTGCCATAGGTCTGTGAGTGGAGTGCGGGACGTGTGCGCCAGGCTTTGCCTGAGGCATTTGGGGATTCTCTGGGTGAGAATCGCTTTTCCTGCTACTGAACTGAAACCTCAGAATATCACAAAGCTGTGCAAAGAATTCTGTGTGAGAGCAACCATGGGTAAGAGATCACTGATCCCAACTGACGCTAGGAAGTATCTCAGAGGGGCACCCGGGTGGGTCAGGTGATTGAGCGGCTGACTGTTGGTTCCAGTTCAGGTCGTGATCTCACGGTTCGTGAGCTCAAGCCCCGCGTCGGGCTCCGCGCTGACAGCTCAGAGCTTGCTTGGGATTCTCTGCCTCCCTCTTTCTCTGCCCCTACCCCGCTCTCTCATTCTCTCTCTCTCAAAAGTAAATCAATAAACTTAAAAAAAAAAAAAACAAAGTATCTCAGAAAGACATTTTGTCTACTTTGATTTTGTGAGTGAATGAATGAGCACATTTTGTATATTCACGAGACTTCCATTCTAGATCAGGAGTTCTCAACCAGGGTGGTTTTTTTGCCCTATCTCCTGGGCGGGGGGACAATTACTAGTCTGGAGACCTTTTCAGTTGTCACAACTTGGAGACAGGGTGTCACTGGCATCTAGAACACAGAGGCAAGGGATGCTACTGAACATCCTACAATGCACGGGACAGACCCCCCCCCCCCCCGCCCCCCACCTCCATTTATCTGGCTCCAAATGACAATTGCACGGAGGTTGAAAAACCCTCAGCTAGGCAATTTACCATGGCTGTAGGTGACCACCAGGTGGCAGTCATGCCCGCTGCTGAGACGTTAAAGGACCTCACCAGTAGTAGTAGATTGGAATAGTCCATCTAATCTTACACACACACAAATCGTTTTATTATTTATTTATTTATGTATTTATTTTTAAGTGTATTTATTTATTTTTTGAGAGAGAGAAAATGCACGTGCGAGCACGAGCTGGGGGAGGGGCAGAGAGAGAGAGAGAGAGAGAGGAGAGAAAGAGAATCCCAAGCAGGCTCCACACTGTCAGCGCAGAGCCCCATGTGGGGCTCAAACCCACAAACGACGAGATCATGACCTGAGCTGAAACCAAGAGTCAGACACCTAACCGACTGGGCCACCCAGGCGCCCCCACACAAATTGTTTTTAAGTTACAAAACTGTAATGTTTTGGGGGGCGCCTGGGTGGCTCAGTCGGTTAAGTGTCTGACTTTGGCTCTGGTCATGATCCCGCAGTTCATGAGTTCGAGCCCCGAGGCGGGCTCAGTGCTGACAACTCGGAGCCTGGAGCCTGCTTTGGATTCTGTGTCTCCCTCTCTCTCTGCCCCTCCCCTGCTCACTCTGTTTCTCTTTCTCTCAAAAACAAAATAACATTTAAAAAAAATTTAAAAAGAAACCCAAAAGTGAAATGTTTTTTGCAACAGACTCAAACAATACAGAAGCATATAAAATAAAAAGTAAGCGTTCTTCTGTTCCCCCTTCAATTCCCACTCTTTATTTATTTATTTTTAAATGTTTATTTATTTGAGAGAGCGAGAAAGAGCACAGGCAGGTGAGAGGGAGAGAGGGAATCCCAAGCAGGCTCCACACTGTCGGCGTAGAGCCTGAATCAGGGCTTGAACTCGTCAACCGTGAGATCACGACCTGAGCTGAAATCAAGAGTCGGGTGCTTAACCGCCTGAGTGACCCAGGCGCCCCAATTCCTATCCTTTAGAATTAAGTTTGATGTGTACCTGACTGACCAGATTCTTATGTATATGTGTGTGCACACACACATATAGCTAGTATTTTACTGTTTCTTTTGTTTTGCAATTCACTTTTAATTCTCAGCATTATCCTGTGGACATAAGCAATTGAAGTCTACTTCATTTTTTTAAATGGATGCTTAGTGTTCTGATATATGCATGCACTGTATTTATATATACTCTTACTGATAAGCATTTGGGTTCTTTCCGATTTTTTTGCTGATCCAAGCAGTTTTGCCGTCCTGCTGTTATTTCTGTAGGATAGATTCCTGGAAACATGAGAGCTGGGATTTAGAATACATACATTTAGAATCTTGATGAGTTGGCAATACTAATCTGTACTCTCACAGTGTACCTATTTCCCCGTCCTCTTTCCTACATTATACTATCAATATTTTATTATTTTAATGTATATTTTATATTATACTGCATTCTTAGGCTTTCATCATTTTATATGTTTATTTTCACATTCATCAGCCCAAGAATTGCCCATTCATTTCCTTTTCTCATTGTTTTTCAAGATACATGGTGTTTGTTTTTGTTTGTTTGTTTTTAAATGTTTATTTATTTATTTTTTTTTTAATTTTTTTATTTTATTTTTGGGACAGAGAGAGACAGAGCATGAACGGGGGAGGGTCAGAGAGAGAGGGAGACACAGAATCGGAAACAGGCTCCAGGCTCTGAGCCATCAGCCCAGAGCCTGACGCGGGGCTCGAACTCACGGACCGCGAGATCGTGACCTGGCTGAAGTCAGACGCTTAACCGACTGCGCCACCCAGGCGCCCCTTAAATGTTTATTTTTGAGAGAGAGAGAGAGAGTGAGCAAAAAGGGGAGGGGGAGAGAGAGAGAGAGACAGAGGATCCAAAGCAGGCTCTGAGCTGTCAGCACAGAGCCCGAAGTGGGGCTCAAACTCATGAACTATGAGATAATGACCTGAGCCGAAGTGGGATGCTTCACCAGCTGATCCACCCAGGCGCCCCATCCTTTTCTCATTTTTAAAAAAATTTGTTTATCTTTGTGAGAGAGTGAGAGTGAGTGGAGGAGGGGCAGAGAGAGAGAGAAAGGGAGAGAGAAAACCCCAAGCAGGCTCTGTGCCGTCAGTGCGGAGCCTGACGCGGGGCTTGAACCCACGAACCGCAAGATCATGACCTGAACCCAAATCAAGAGTCAGATGCTTAGCCAACTGAGCCACTCAAGTGCTCCTCCCTTTCTCATTTTTATACAAGTTTTCTTTTTTATCAGTTTGATGTTGCTCTTTATACATTTTGCTTATTAATGCTTTATCTGGGATGTTTTAAAATCTTATTTTAGAGAGAGAGCATGAGCAGGAGAGGGGGACAGAGGCAGAGAGGGAGAATCTTCAGCAGGCTCCATGGTCCACGTGGAGCCTGATGCGGGGCTCAATCCCGTGACCCTGGGATCATGACCTGAGCTGAAATCAAGAGTCAGACACTTCACTGACTGAGCCACCCAGGTGCCCCTAGATATTCTAGAATTGATATTCTCGATATTCTAGATATCTATTGTTATTCTCGATATTCTAGAATTCTATTCTAGAATTGAAAAGAAAAATAATGGCAACAAAAAATGTAGTGGAAAGGCTTAGCAGCAGATTAGAGATGATAAAGGAGCCAGTAAACTTAAAGACAGATCAGTTTGAGAAACCACAGAAAAGGGATTAAAGAAAATTTGAGCAGAGCCTCAGAGACATGGGGGACAATGTCAAACAATCTAATATGCATGTACTTCAAGGCCCAGGAGGAGGGAGAAGTGAGTGAAATGTGGGCAGAAAAAAAGCATTTGAAGAAACAATGACTGAAAACTCCCCAAATTTGCTGAAAAACACCAACTTATGGACCTAAGAAGCTCAGTAAAGCCAGTAAGACAGATCTCTCTCTCTCTCTCCCTCCCTCCCTGTCTATCTAACTTCAGCACATCATAAACCTCTGAAAACTGAAGATAAAAAGACCTTTGTAGTAGCCAGAGGAAAATATATATTCAGGGACTAGGAAAAGAAGGACCCATTCCCTTCTCATCAGAGATTATGGAGGCCAGAGGAAAACAGTAAAATATTTTTAAAGTTCGGAAAAGCAATGGCCACCCTCGCATTCTGTATCTATCAAAAAATATTCTTTGAGGGGTGCTTGGCGGGTTCAGTCGATGGAGCACGTGGTTCTTGATCTCAGGGTCGTGAGTTCGGGCCCCATGCCGGGTATAGAACCTACTTAAAAAACAAAATGTTTGTGGAAGTGAGGAAAAAATAAAAATAAATAAATAAATAAATAAAGGAATTTTCAGATAAAAGCTGAGAGAATTTGTTGCTAAACGAACTGCACAATGAAAAATAATAAATGTCCTTCAGGCTTGAGAGATATGATAATGAAGTGGAAACTCAGAACTTCAGGAAAAAATGAAGAGCGCCAGAAACGATAAAAAAGTAGGTAAATACAAAAGACTATGTTTTCTCTCTTTAAAATATTTTCTTTTTTTAAAAAAAAAATTTTTTTTTTTAACGTTTATTTATTTTTGAGACAGAGAGAGACAGAGCATGAACGGGGGAGGGGCAGAGAGAGAGCGAGGCACAGAACCGGAAGCAGGCTCCAGGCTCTGAGCCGTCAGCCCAGAGCCCGACGCGGGGCTCGAACTCATGGACCGCGAGATCGTGACCTGAGCCGAAGTCGGACGCTTAACCGACCAAGCCACCCAGGCGCCCCTTAAAACGGTTTTTAATGTTTACTCATATTAGAGAGAGAGAGAAAGAGAGAGACAGAGTGTGAGTGGGGGAGGGGCAGAGAGAGAGAGGGAGACACAGAATTAGAAGCAGTTTCCCGGCTCTGAGCTGATATCACAGAGCCCGATGTGGGGCTCGAACTCATGAACCACGAGATCATGACCTGAGCAAAAGTTGGGTGCTTAACCGACTGAGCCACCCAGGCGCCCCTATTTATTTATTTTTAGATCTCTGTGTGCGTGAGAGCCCTGTGACTGCTAGTGCAACTCCGTAATATTGCCTTTATTTATGCTAAGCCCCCCATAGTTTTACCCACTATTGCTTCTGCATCACCAGTGCCAATGTCAACAGAGTGAAAAATGTGAATAATATCCTAGTAATAACATGAAAATAATTTTGACCTCACACACTCCCTGAAAGGGTCTCCCTGGGCCCCAGGAGTCCAGACCACACGTTTGGAACCACTGGGTTCCTGGCAGGCATCCAGAGTTTCTGGAAGATGAAGGCAAGTCCTTACACATATTTTATGCTTATTATACTTAACCCATTAATGAAATCCACTAGCTTTCTTCCTCCCCCCCCCCCCACTCTACTCCTTCCCCCGCATTGCCAAAGGCAGAGGTCATTAAACTGGATTAAAAAATAATACTTATATGATGCCTACAAGAGGCTCATTTTATCTTATTTTAAAGATTTTATTTATTTTTAAAATTTATGTCATTTTATTTTAGAGAGAGAGAGAGAGTGTGTGTGAGCCGGGGAGAGGGGCAGAGGGAGAAAGAAAGAGAGAGAATCTTTGGCAGGCTCCATGCTCAACACCGGAGGCTGATGTGGGCCTTGATCCCATGACACTGAGACCACGACCCCAGCTGACATCAAGAGAGGGACGCTCAACCAACTGAGCCACCCAGGCACCCCATCAGTGACGGTGATTTTTAAGAAAGCTTTCCCTGGATGCAATATGGAGAGTGGACTGGAGGGAAGAACTAACGGATGTAGGAATCCTAGTTTGGAGCTGTGGCCATAATGCAGGTAAGAGACAGCGGTGGTTTGGACTACAGTCATGGCAGGGAAAACATGAAGGGTAAAGGTTCTGGAGATATCTGGGATGTCAAATGGTAATGGAATGGGTATGGGGGATGAGGGAAAGGGAAGAGTTAGGGATGCCCCCCACCCCACCCCCCACCCCACGATTCTGTTTGCACATCTGGCCGGGAGCTGGTGGCCGTCTCAGAGAAAAGAACCGTGAAGAGGGCCAGCTCTGTTGTGGTGGGATCCGGAAAGTTTAACTTTGGATGCATTAGGGTCGAGGTGCCCGTGAGAAAGCCAGGTTCTCATATGTCGTATGGAATCTCACATTTCAGGTCTGGGCTGGAGACATCAACCTGTGAGTCATTTGCGCCAGCGGAAACTGAAGTCTTAGGAATGAGTGAATCACGTAGGGAGAGAGAGAGAGAGGTGGGGAAGAGGAGGAGGTCTCGGGTTAAGGCCTCAGAGAACCTCTCAGTTTAACAGCCAGGTTACCAGAGGAGCAGGGAAGGCAGGCTGAAAAGTAACATCCGCGGGGGCCACCCGGAGAACGTGGTGTCTGTCACCTGCATGTTGCCCGTTCGTTTATCTAGGTTCCTGATACTTTACCTTGTTCTAAAATCTGGAAGCTTACACTAACCCCGTGAGTTATACAAAGCCAACTACTCTTAGTTTTATAAGTGGAAAAACCCTGGGGCCGATAAAGCAAATGGTATCCGTAAGTGGCTAATAAACGGGGCTGAGCTGGCATAAACACCCAAGTCTTGTGACGTCGGAACCCCGGGCGGCACCACTCGTGAACATACCGTCACTGAACTGCCAGAGGGGGCGTGTCAACACGGATTTGTTTTTGACAGGTGCCGTCCTCCGCTCATGTAAATTATCAGTTGATATTTTGAACGTTGGGAGATACGAGAAGGCGTGAAAAGGTAACCACTTGAAATAATTTCCACTTGCAGCCCTCTTCCACCTGTGTCCGTGCTCATGCCCTTGACGCTCTTCTTTTTGGTATAATTAGGCTCCTGGCGTACTGTCCATTTTATAATCTTCCTTTAGAAACATGATGCACCCTGACCCTTTCCTCATGTCATTATGCAATGAAAAACTGGTTTTGAAGGAATTGCTCGGCAGAATCTTAGGAAAGCAAACAGAACGATTTGCCAGAAGCAAGCACGTCATGGTGGGTAGATGACTTAAAATACTACCGTCCTGCCTGCCCGTCCCTCTTCATATGCTGGTTTCTGAAGCCAAAACACACGTTCCCTTTCGCAGAGAGTGAATAGTGGTACAGAACCTAAAGTCCCCATGGCTCAGGTTTATAATTGTCATTGCTCTCCTATAACCCTAGAGGGCATGCTCTGTATGCCTCAACCCCACGTGACCTTACCCGGGTCCGTGGTTCTACCCCACAGGTATGTTTCTAGCCTATGGGGACAGAATGAGCACACTTTCCCCAGATCGCTAAGACGGACGCACACCATATTTCCGAGATGAAGCTTACAGATGCCCCTGTTCTCAAGCGAGGGTAACAAAGCCAACAGGTCAGTGTGAATGTCAGGTTGGGAACCAGGCAGGGTAGGGTTTTAAACCTGATAGAGATCTAGAAGCCACATACACGAGTCCAGAGCGGTAGGGGAAATGCATTCTCGAGAGGTTCGTGGAAGTGATGTTCGTTCATCTCTCTCTCTCTCTCTTTTTTTTAAATGTTTATTTATTATTGAGAGACAGAGACAGAGCATGAGCAGGGGAGGGGCAGAGAGAGAGGGAGACACAGCATCGGAAGCAGGCTCCAGGCTCCGAGGGGTCAGCACAGAGCCCTACACAGGGCTCGAACTCACAGACCGCGAGATCAGGACCTGAGCCGAAGTCGGACGCTTAACCGACTGAGCCCCCCAGGCGCCCCTTTCGTTCGTCTCTTATGTTAAGAAGGCTATGTCTCGTCTTCCTTTTTCCAACGACCCCCTAACCCTATCTGCCTACAAAGTGTCCCCTTGAGATATTCTCCTCTTCATTCTTAAAAGGTGGAGGTCAGTCTTCTGTAGCTACTTCCTGCTGTCAGGGGTTAGAGCAGTGAAGATCCCTTGCTCCCGCAAGTGTAAATTTTGGGGTTAGACGGTTTGGGCTGCAGTTTTTCATATCCCTGCTGGATTGTGTGATTTATATGGGACTGTTGCATCCGAGAAGAGGCAAATTTTACTAGCAGGTTAACGTATCGACTGAATACATTGGTCCCCGAGCGACAGAAGAAGGTTAGGATTACAGCTGTTACCGTTGGCCACAAAAAGATTATCCTCAATACTTAACGCAGTTTCGCAGTGCACAACCGAGCATCTGAGCAAAGATGTATTTGTCTGACAATTACTGCCTCTTGAACAGGAACTTCAGGTCCGTCAGCAGCTCACTCGTATAAGCTTCAGGAACATCTTGACTTGGCTCTGCGGGCTTCCTGAGACTGTTGAATCCAGGGAGCCACATCTTGTAGCTCAAGAGAAGAGTAGGTGGTTAACAGCACCAAGTGGGGTCCTGTCCAGATAGGGCTGAGCTGATCCCGAGCTGACCCTCATTGCCAGGTGTTCAAGTACACCCAGTCGCTTGGCTCATTAGGGATGGAGTTTAATTTCCTTTGATAAAGGGAGGCTCCTATTTGCATAATTGTTGAGGGCGGCCACAGCAGTCCCTGGTTGAATTATGTGGTTTATTGCTTGTTTAGTCTCAGTATTTGGGCAAATGAAGTTTCCCTCAGATGCTTGGAAAAGGCCCTCCGCATATCCAGATGTGCTTGGTGCAGGCCTTCCCTTTGAGGCTGCCCTAACTCCAGTTAAAGCTTTGGGGAGCAGCCTCGACCAGTTCTCCTGAGTTCTTTGAAAGCTTAGCTAAACTTTTCTTTAAAGTTCTGTTACATCTTCCAACCTTTCCAGGATGATCGTGGCCTCCGGGCAGCATGTAGCTTCCATTGTATCCCTAGAACCTGGGCCTGTTACCCAGCGGTTATTTTAAAAACAAATGCTGGTCCATTATCACTTTGCATTGTTCAGGGAAGACCAAACCTAGGAATCACCTGCTCAAGTGACCCCTTGACTCCCTCCTTTGCTTTTTTCAGTTCTGCGAGGAAAAGCTTCCATCCACCCGGTAAAAGTATCTGTGAAGCCAGGAGTTATTTATATCCTCTGCAGGGATGGGCATAATTGTAAAATCTACCTGCCAGTCTTTCCCAGGTAAAGTTCCTCTTTGTGCAGCTTTGGCTAGAGGTGGGACGGGGGGAGGTTCGTTTGCACATCTTTTTTTTTTTTTAAGTTTATTTATTTTTGACAGAGAGAGAGTGAGAGAGCGAGAGAGTGAGACAGAGAGAGAGAGAGAGAGAGAGAGAGAGAGAGAGAGCATGAGCGGGGGAGGGGCAGAGAGAGAGGGAGACACAGAATCCGAAGCAGGCTCCAGGCTCTGAGCTGTCAGCACAGAGCCCAACGCAGGGCTCGAACTCACAAACCGGGAGATAATGACCTGAGCCAAAGTCAGACGCTCAACTGACTGAGCCACCCAGGCGCCCCAATTTTTAAATTTATTTTGAGATAGAGAGAGAGAGCAGGAGAGTGCAGAGAGAGAGAGGGAGAGAGAGAATTCCAAGGGCTCCAATTCAGTGTGGAGCCCCAGGCGGGGCTTGAACTCACGAACCCCGAGGTTGTGACCTGAGCCGAAATCAAGAGTCAAGCACTTAACCAACTGAGCCACCCAGGTGCCCCTAGCTATTTATATTTTCAAAAAGCCTCTCCCCTTACCCCCCACCTCCACCTTTTTTCCTTCAGTTTTGGGAACGGGGAATGATCTGGATAAAAGTTCCCAGAGAGGTTGAAGGACTTTGAATTATTAATGGGGCCATATTTCTAGTTTTTGCAAAGATGTACGATATAAGGACAGAGGCTTTTCACTCCTTCGAGGAGCTGGGTTGCAGTTTCATTGACATTGAAATTGACCTACCCATCTAATTACATTTTTTAAAATTAAAAAAAAAAATTTTTTTTAACGTTTATTTATTTTTGAGACAGAGAGAGAGACAGAGCATGAATGGGGGAGGGGCAGAGAGAGAGGGAGACACAGAACCGGAAGCAGGCTCCAGGCTCCGAGCCGTCAGCCCAGAGCCCGACGCGGGGCTCGAACTCACGGACCGCGAGATCGTGACCCGAGCTGAAGTCGGATGCTCAGCCGACTGAGCCACCCAGGCGCCCCTAATTCCATTTTCTTTAATTCACTTCTTGCCCTCTGAGTGCATAGTTCTGATTTGGACTTAGGGAATAAGGTCTTAAGAAAAATTCCTATCGGTCTCTGAATATCACCTTCAGATCTGGCGAATTTCTGGCCACAGATAATCATTGCCTTATCATGTTGAGGGAGAAGGATTTTGATTTTAATGCCCCGTTCCCTGGTGTCTCACTTAAAGGGCAAGATAAAGGTAGACCAGTAAGAAGTGTTTCTTCAGGAGTTGATATTTTGGGGGCTCAATGTTGTCACTATTTCAGAAAGTTTGTTACTAGTTTCTTACACGGATGGTACCCTGTCAGTGTTTTTTAGAAGCTTCTAAACGCCAAGCAGAATATGCATCCCACTCGGATTGTTTAGTTAACAGCCATTTTCCGGAGTTGGGTGTCCAAATAGGCTTAGTAGGTGTTCCAAAGGATCCTCACTTAGGCCATTTGAGCATTAAAATCGTAGTTAATAGAATCCTAAAAATTTTCTTATCCCAGTAACCTGAATGGGCTGCAAGCTTCCAGCGACGTAGTGTCATCCGCCTTCTACCAGGTTTTCTAGGCTCAACCCTACAGAGCACTTGGTCCCCCAGAGCATTTACCAAGGGGACCTTTCTTCTTTTTTTGTTTTTTATTTAAAAAAAAAAAATTTTTTTTTTTACGTTTATTCATTTTTGAGACAGAGAGAGACAGAGCATGAATGGGGGAAGGTCAGAGAGAGAGAGGGAGACACAGAATCTGAAGCAGGCTCCAGGCTCTGAGCTGTCAGCACAGAGCCCGACGTGGGGCTCAAACTCACGGACTGCGAGATCGTGACCTGAGCCGAAGTCGGACGCCCAACCGACTGAGCCACTCAGGCGCCCCCTTTCTTTTTTTTTTTTTAAAAAAAACCTTTCCCCTGAACTTGGATCTCTGTTAAGGGCTTGTCTCCACCTGCCAAAGGGTCTCTCATAAAAGTTGGTGGAGCCACAGATTCGACTGTTCTTAGCCCACTGAAAATTTCCTTCTCTAGAGAGTTGGTAAGTAAATCTCTTACAACTGAGAATTTAAAAGTGCACACTCTGTTGTTCGGGTCTACCAGACGGGGGCCTCTCCATCTCCAGAATCTGAGATTTATCTCACTGAGGCCTTCAGGATCAGGTATCCCCCAATCAGCCTCCAGGACTCGAGGGTACAAAGGAGTGTTGGGATCCCTCAGACTCCCCTTCCAGAACAGACCAGATCTCTGCCCAGACCTCAAGCCCTTCCTTTTCTCCCCGCTTGAGATAGGGGCGGAGCCAGAGAGCCGATTTGTGGGATTTGTGGGGTAATTGCCTGTCACCGCTCTGAAGGGACTCTGATCACAGTGTCCAGAGTGGCCGCTGAACCCATTGCACGGACTGGTACATCGAGTGCCAGTAGGGACGGATTCTCTTAGTGCCCTTCCTCCGGGACCCCCAGCGACATAGACCAGGTGGCCGGGTGACCGGCTCTCGTTGCCCACCGCATCACCTGTTTGGAGCCGGCACAGCTCAAGGGGATTAGGTGAGAGGTCCCATCTAGGTTGCCAGATTCTGTCACCCGAAACAGGGTTCGGCTCTTAGTGGGAGTGGAGCCAAAAGACACAATCAAGCCAAAGAGAAGGAGAAGGAAGGGTTTTACTTGCACCAAGTAAGGAGAGCGCTGGGGCGATTTCCCAAAGCAGCGTCTCCTGGAACAACAAAATCGGGGAGTCTTAAGCTAAGGGTGTGTGGATATTCATGGCGAGGCATGAATAGATGGTGGCAATCTAGAACTGGGGCAAAAATCGCCCTGAGTTGACAGAGTCCAGGTCCTGGTAGACTGAAGTCGTGGGGCCAGCAAGGGCCGGGGACATCAGTTCTCTGGCTCCAGTCAGTCTGGTGGTTGAGTGCTCAGGGGGCGTTTAAATCCTGCAAAAATGACTCAAGAATGTGCTTCAGGGGCAGTCTTTTGAAACAGCACTGGGGGCCGGTCTTACCACCGACTTATTGTCTCTGATACTGGTTAGGTATGTCCTGACCTGGTAGTTGAGGGAGCAAAAAGCCAGCTGAGGGCAAAGCACAAACTAACACCCAGCAACCCAGCAATCCCCCTGCCCCCCCAACCAAGTGGGATATGTGTGACATTCCTCAGGCACTCCTGGCTGCCCCAAAACAAAGGCAGGGGACAAACAAATGGTCAGCTGATAGAGATCACAGTCACCCAGGACATGACTCTCCATCAGTTTGCAACTGTCTTTTTATTTTTATTTATTTTTGAGAGAGAGAGAGACACAGAGTGTGAATGACGGGGTGCGGGGGAAGGGCTGGGGAGGGAGACACAGAATCCGAAGCAGGCTCCAGGCTCTGAGCTGTCAGCACAGAGCCCGACGCGGGGCTCGAACCCACCAACTGCGAGATCGTGACCTGACCTGAGCCAAAGTCAGACGCTTAACCGACTGAGCCACCCAGGCGCCCCCAGTTTGCCACTGTCTTAATGATTTACAAGAAAAAAAGCCATCTTAGCAATAACCAGACCTTCAGAAACCTACAGACTCAATTTCCTGGAGCCCTAACATCACCCTCCCCTCCACAGTATAGAAAATTTTACATAATCAGCCAGTCCTCTCACTTACAATGCAACCCTTTCTGCTCATATAGGTCCTGTCCCTGTGCTATAATAAAAACACCTTTTTGCACCAAAAAACGGCTCAAGAATTCATTCTTGGCCATTGGCTCCCGCACCCGGCTTCAAACTGCATCGGTAGTGGCTGTTTGTTTTTACATTTTTCTATTCCCTTAAAATCATTAATTACTGAGGTCTGTTTTTCTGAAATTTTAACATATCCCAGGAAGGTCTGGAGGAAATGTGTTCCAGCAAGTAGTCAAGCATGGATCACAAAATGCCTGGGGG
The DNA here is from genome assembly GCF_018350195.1 of Panthera tigris. Classification (NCBI taxonomy): domain Eukaryota; kingdom Metazoa; phylum Chordata; class Mammalia; order Carnivora; family Felidae; genus Panthera; species Panthera tigris. Next base: position 9,086,060 of record NC_056673.1, on the reverse strand, counting down.
CCTAAAATGTTAAGAAAGCGATGTCTTGTCTTTTTCCGGGGACCCCTAACCCTCTCTGCCTACAGAACGTCATCCTTGGCCTGTTTCTTGTGTCACAGCTTAACAAAACTCCTTTGAGGGAGCCTTAGCTCATCAAATACCTGGTGTGTATAAATCTACTTGCATTTATAGGATGTCTTTTTCAATTTTTTCACAAAATTGGGGTGCCTGGGCAGCTCAGTTGGTTAAGCGTCCGCCTTCGGCTCAGGTCAGGGGCTCATGGTTTGTGGTTCAAGCCCCGCATCGGGCTCTGTGCTGACAGCTCAGGATTCTGTGTCTCCCTCTCCCTCTGCCTCCCCTCCCCCCGCTCTCTCTCTCTCAAAAATAAACATTAAAAATGTTTTCAAAAATGTAAATTAGTAGGCGCAGATACTGCATCCCCATTTGACAGATGAGAACACTAAGGCTCAGAGAGGTCAAAATACTTACCAGGGTCACACAGCTGGTAGGTGCTAGGCCAGAGGGATAGACAGTTAACCACCTGACAGTTCTGACTCTATCTGGATTCCTCCCATAACAAAAACACTCAAGTCCCCTGTTTAATAAGCTTGTTTCCTTCCTACTAAAACACAAGACAGTCTTTATTTTACTCTCATGGAGGTAATAGATCCGATGTCTTCTTTTGAGCACTCTTGTTGTTTTATTTAGTCGCGGAGTCTGCATCCTGCTTTGGAGGAAGGCTGCCCCCTCAATTCCAGGAAAGCCAAATGCACAGATGTTAGGCTCCCTCCGCCCAGTCAGCTTACGGAAATACAGAGCATTCTGCAACCATCTGGTTTGCAACAATGAGGTGGAAATTGAAACCGTTTGAGCAAAGGAGGGTCCCCAGGGGGAGTGGAATTAAGACCAGAGCTTCAGTGGCTCCTGAAACCTAGCATCTTCCCCCAGGGAGAGGACTTCCCGGGCAGTGAGTTTATTATTTATAGAGAAAACAAACCATTGTCCTCGATGGCCACAAAGAATCCTTGGAGGGAGGGGCAGGTTTTGGCTTTAGAAAGAAAAAAAAATTTTTTTCCTTCCTTTGTTCAGGGAATGTAGGTCAAGTAGTCTTTACTTCTTATTTAAAAAAAAAAAAAAAATAGGGGTGCTTGGGTGGCTGATTTCGGCTCAGGTCATGATCTCACAGTTCGTGGGTTTGCCCTGCACCGGGCTCTATGCTGAGAGTGCAGAACCTGCTTGGGATTCTCTCTCTCCCTCTCTGCCCCTACCTCGCTCATGCTCTCTTTCTCATAAATGAATGAATGAATGGAACTGATTGTAAGATTGCTGGGAGAGAGCGAACAAAACGCACATTCTCAAAGAGATTTGTAGACGTGTTCAGTTAGCATCACAGGCCCCGGAGTCAGCCTGCTAGGTTCAAATCCCGGCTCGTTCAAAAGCCAGCATAGCGTCTGGAGGCAGGTGATTCAAGCCCAATTGGCTTAAATTTATTAGTTTAATTTCCTCATCTACGAAATAGGAATAGGAATAGCACCTCTCCCTGGAGGTGGCTGTGAAGATTAGCTCACATAAGATACGTAAAGCCCTTAGCACTGATATTGATAAGAGTATTAACAATAGTGTACAGACTTTGAGCCTCATCCAAGCCCACATGCAGAGATGCATCAGCCAGCTTAGGGCCGTACATTTTCTGGATTGCTTTGAATGTCTTATTTGTGCTGCCCAGGCCCCCTCATGGTCCTCTTTACCACTCTCTGCTTGAGCTGATGAAGGAAGGTTCTGGAACTTCTGGCAGCTCTGGCTTCTTGCAGGGACCCCATTTCTCCCATGCTTCCTCTCTCCTTGGGAAACCCCTTCTTCCCTGTCTGTGTGGTGCCTGGCAGTGCTTCCCCATGGGACCAGGCCTGGTTCTCTTTGTAGACAACTATAGGGACCAAGGGCCAGCTGCCCCTAGAAGTGCCACTTTGATATATTGGTTATTTTAAGTAAAGGTTACTTAAGAGACAGCCTATTCAAGAAGGACCCTCCCCCTGAAAGCAGAATAAATCTCCTGTGTGAAAGGCACCCTCCCTGTATCAGGAAGTCAGAGATACCCTTATCACCAGGGGTGGGAACTTTAGAGCGAGAAACTGTGTATAAACAACCCTTGTTATTTTTTACTCATTTCCTCCCCCAGCCCAAATTCTGCTTAGAATTTCTCACTAATCGAGGCTCCCAAATTAAGTTTTCTTTGTCCTGTCAATTCCTCACAGATTCACTGTCTCTGTCTAAAAAAAAAAAAAAAAAAAAAAAAAAAAAAAAGTATAAAAAAACTTCCTGCCTTGGTCATTTCTTTATATCTCAGTTTCACTAGACCCAGACTGTGCACTGGGTCTCCCTGTGCACATGATAAAACCTTGATTCCCCTGCCCCCCCCCCCCCCCCCATTAATCTGTCTCATGCAAATTTAATTCTTGGTCCAGCCAGGAGACCTTGAGGGTAGTGGGAGAATGTTTCCTTCCCTTCATGACACATGGGCTCCCACTGCATCCCAGACTCACTCTCCACAGCCCAGATGCCCATTTTTGTTCTCCTTGTCCCTTGGCAAGTCTGTGTCCACCTCTGGGCTGACTGGCAGCTCCCTGGGAGTTGCTGGGTTTGGGCGATTTTCAAGCCCTGCTTTGATCAGAACCAGCGCTTCCAGTCCCATACATGCCCACAGGCACACAGACTGTGGTCAATGCTTTGACTCCTTTTCCTTTTTTTTTTTTTTTAAATGTTTATTTAGTTTTGAGAGAGAGAGAGAGAGAGAGAGAGAGACAGAGCTCAAGCTGGGGAGGGTCAGAGAGAGAGGGAGACACAGAATCCGAAGCAGGCTCCAGGCTCTGAGCTGTCAGTACGGAAGCCCAATGTGGGGCTCGAACTCACGAACTGTGAGGATCATGACCTGAGCCGAAGCTGGACGCTCAACTGACTGAGCCACCCAGGTGCCCCTGTTTTCCACTCACTCTGCTCTCTGGGGGTCAGGATGCTGAGGCTCCCCCATGTTGCCATCCGTACATCTTTTTTATTTATCTGACATCAGACACTTGTGTTCTCTGGGTCTGAGTTTTCTTATTCATAAATGTTGGGAAGGAGGAGTGTGGAGAGGATGATTTTCTAAGGTTCCTTCCATCTCTGAAGGTCTGCACCTCACTAGTAAATCAAAGAGGCCCCCCCCATCCCGACCCTGCACACTGCTTGGCTCCTCCCCGTCCAGAAGCCCGACTGCCCTGGCCATTAGCTTTACTGAGCTGCTGTTTCGGCTCCCATTTTGACTGGGCCTGGACGGGCTATCTAACTTCCAGAAAGCCAGCAGTAACCAAAACAACAGTCGGCTTAGGGTCTCTGGGGAAACCAAACTGGGAACCCATCTTCCATCTCCAGGGCAAGGGAGAACATTCGTTACTTTAAAAGACTGATTTCATGGGACACCTGGGTGGCTTAGTCGGTTGAGCATCCGGCTCTTGATTTCTGCCCCGGGCTGGGGTCTCACAGTTTGTGAGTTCAAGCCCCATGTCGGGCTCTGTGCCGACAGTGCAGAGCCTGCTTGGGAATCTCTCTCTCTCTTCCTCTCTCTCTGCTCCCCCCGCCCACCTTCTCTCTCTGAAAATAAATAAATTAAAAAAAAAAAGATTTATTTCTCTTGTTACAGGCAGGTTATTTTGCCACTGTAGGCCTAACCCATGAAGATCATGAGAATTTAACATGCGTGATTGCTTTGGGCTTTATTATACCACGGTTCTTGGAGTTGTTACGGAGGTTGATCCCGAGATTCAACAGAGCATAGTCAGACGAATGTGCTAACTGTATACCACAGAAGGGTCTGAAATCTATTAAGAACCGGGGAGTGTGGTCAAATTCCTTAGCTCTCCATTTCCAGGCCACTGGAGACTCCCCATGATGAGGTCCAGCTGTGGCTCCTGGTGGCCCCAGGGTTTGAGAAGAGGTGGTCAAGGTGCACCCTGGCCACACCTATTTGGCAAACAAGAAGGAGCCTGGGCACAACCCAGTACTAGCCCTTCTGTAGCTTAGGGAAGAAACAACCTTGATGTACTTGCTTTGCTGTATAGGGGCCGAGGGCAGGGCCGAGGGCAGGCCTCCCCAAGATGGGCCACTTTGGAACGGAGATTACCTTGAGTTAAAAAGCAGTTGGGGCTCCTGGGTGGCTCAGTTGGTTAAGTGTCCAACTTCGGCTCAGGTCATGATCTTGTTGCATCCACACGACTCCTGAAACAGAATGCTAGGGGCACCAGTGACAGTCACAATGAAGTTTATTGCAATGAGAGGCAAGGCCGACCGATCGGGACCAACACTTTTGATCAGAGTGCGGCCCCGACCGATCGGGACCAACACTTTTGATCAGAGTGCGGCCTCGAACAGCCGGGGTACAGAGTTTTTATAGCCGATCACATCGTTTTATCATCACCTGGGAACAGAACAAAGAAATAGTTCCCAGATGAGTTAGAAACAGTTCCCGGATGGGGTGGTTATTTTAGACTTTCTGCCCTTAGGTTGCAACCAGTGGATCTCCTTGACCCTGCCTCTGATGCTTTGAACTTTTGTTTCCTTAGCTGGTGAAGCCTAATTTACAGGAGTATGAAGTGTAATTTACAAGAGTAAAGGAAGGCTGTTATCTCTTAAGCTGTTATCTCTCAAGCTACAGGTTAGCCCTACACTACAGTTTAACCCTTACAATCTCGTGGTTTGTGAGTTTGAGCCCCACCTTGGGCTCTGTGCTGACAGCTTGGAGCCTGGAGCCTGCTTCAGATTCTGTGCCTCCCTCTCTCTCTCTCTGCTCCCTCCCCCAGTTGTGCTCTCTCTCTCTCTCTCTCTCAAAGATAAATACACATTTAAAAAAATGCAGTGAAAAACCCCAGCAGATTCAGGAGAAGCTTTTTACCTCCCCCCACAACTGCCTAAGAGAATTCAGCCTAAAAGCTCCAGGAGAGCAGAGAGCTGCATAATGGCATGAATGGGGAGGCATGGTGCACGGTGGACAAGAGGGACCCGGCAAGACCTGTTTGATCAAAGTCCTCTACGTGCCATCGTTTCTGAGTGGCCCAGCAAACACTTATTTACCAAACATTAACTAACTCTCCGGCATCTTCCTCTGAATTGTGTTTTCTTTTCCCTTTAAGCCCCAGACTCCTCCCTACCCCGTTTTCCTTAGTTCAGAATGACATACACACCTCACTTTGCCTGACTGTCTTTGCAATTTCCAAGTCTGCCTGGATGCCCCGTGTGTACAAAAGCTAATTTGATCTCCTGTTTATCGGCCTCGTGTTACTTTGATCTTTAGTCTGGCTAGAGGGACTTGAAGGGCAGAGGAAATTCTGTGTCGCCGACAGTTGGAGGCTGTCTGTAGGTAAAGGGGAGTTGAAGCTGATTTGGGCTGTTTTTTTCCAGCCAAAGCAGGAGGCCTTCAGGCATTCGCTGGGCGCTGGGCAAGACAGACCCTATTTGAGTGTGCAACCCTGTCTTCCGAACCAACATGGATGTCCCTGTGACTTAGAGAAGGCTTGTGCAACACCCTGGGGCAGCCCTTCCTTCCCGAGGGGACCACAAAGAGATAGGAGGCTAGGGGGTCGGGGTAAGGACTGCTTATAACCATCATGTGCCAAAACTAAGTGCCATGATCGTTCCGGTCCTTAAGCTCTGTTCTACCTTTCAGTTTGTTCTCTTGTTTTGCCAGCGAGAACCAACCACCAAACACAATCCAAGAGGCCATCTTCTGATTTTAGGAGAAAAGGAGGGCTGGGGATCAGTTTGCTGATAACGATCCCAGGCCAGAAAGTCCATGGGGCTCCCATCCCCAGGTGAACCAGGAACATTGTGAGGTGGTTTCTGGAAGAATGATCTATCTTCTGGTTCTGTGGTTCCCAGACGTTGGGATCTTTGGCAGAAAAATGGCAGAGTGAATTTGGAGGGTTGTCTTAGACGTAACTCTTCCAGATACCCCCACCCACACTGTTATCACCAGAGGTTCATAAAAGATGAGGGGTTTCGTTCCAGAAAAGGGCACAGGACACAAGCTCAATAAAGCGTAATCCCTTGCAATCAATCAAATTCAGATTTATGACGATTTCATTATATTATTTGTATTTTCTCAGTCTGATGGACTGATTTTTCTTAATTTCTACAGGCTCATGGACAGATATTATCTACATTTGTGAATCACAGCCCTGTGTGGCTCAGCAGAGATGCAAATGAAAAAAATCTGGTGAGATTTTTGTTTCTTCTTTTAAAAGTTTATTTATTTTGAGAGAGAGAAGGAGCAGGGGAGAGGCAGAGAGAGAGGGAGGGAGGGAGAATCCCAAGGAGGCTACACACTGTCCGGGCAGAGCCTGACACTGGGCTTGAACTCGTGAGCCATGAAATCATGACCTGAGCTGAAATCAAGAGTCGGATGCTCAACTGACTGAGCCATCCGGGTGCCTCTGGTGAGATTTTTGTTTTTTGTTTTAAAATATTTTATTTATTTTTAAGACAGAGAGAGACAGAGCATGAGGGGGGATGGGGCAGAGAGAGAGGGAGACACAGAATCTGAAGCAGGCTCCAGGCTCCGAGCTGTCAGCACAGAGCCCGACGCGGGGCTTGAACTCATGAACTGTGAGATCATGACCTGAGCCGAAGTTGGACACTCAACCGACTGAGCCACCTGGGCACCCCGAGATTTTTGAAGAGACAAATGGGAAGCTGTTTGCTTAGGAGAAAAGCTTGAGGAGTTTCTTTAGCCAGAAACTGCCGTGTAGAGTCCTTGGGTTGAGAAAGTTCTTTTTGAACTGTTCCAGATTCCCCAAGGTGATGACCTTAAACCAGCAAACTGGAGGGAATCAGTTGGCATTTATTGTTTACATACCTTTTAGGGAGTTTGCCAGTTTGTGGGATTATTTGTCACAAAGTCAACTGGAGAAGAAAGATTAATAATGACCTGCCTACCTACAAATTGGTTAGAAAATGGCTTGTTAGAATTCGAATCCTCAAAATTCTAGGTAGGGAAACCTCCCTTAATTCTGGAAAGGAATACCAAACCACCACTTGGCTCTCACATTCCTGGAGGCAGGTCTGACTCAGAAAAGGATACTGAGGCGACATCATGTTAGTTTTGTAAAGAAGAGAGAGACACTCTACTATATACAAGGGCAAAAGTTTGGGGTGGATGTGAGTGGTGTCCAGTTAACCCTGGACTGAGCCTCGCCGCCACAGGACCATTCCTTTGCTTGAACTGATCTCAGTGAATTGCGTAGAATCATCTCCTGGTGGAAGGAGCCGTCACAACGCCCTGCTTTCCGTCACAACGCCCTGCAGCTGTCACAATGCCCCGCAGGACTTGGAGGTCAGAGCTGAACTGACCAGAGTCAGGAGTGGGAAGAGAATGGCACCCAGAACTTCGGGGTCACTTCTTGCTGCTGGAGGGGTCAAGCAAGACTCTCTCTCAGTGACCGTGGAAGGCAGATGGCTTCGGTTAGAGCCCCGGCTCCTCATAAGAGCCTGGAACAGGAAATGGACAAGGGTCAGAAAGAGTCCACCTTCTAGTTAGAAGGGACCTTAGGCAGATCAGAGGAGCCTGTAGGGGCAGGTGAGCCATACAGGGTCCCTCATTCATTCATTCATTCATTCATGCACGCATTCAGCAGACCTATAGCACAAATGATACATAGTCATTCACTCATTCACTCAAGTGACAGGTGCTGGATAAACAGTGGGGGGTGGGGTAAAAAGGCCAGTGGTCTGGCAAGGCTTTGCTGGGGGCGGGGCATGAAATTGAGACCCATGGGTCTGAGTTGTTAAGGGCACGTAAGTTCAGAAGAAAAAAAAAATTCTTTTTATGGAAAATACTAGAGTATGTTTGCAAATTGACGGCAGCTATCCAGTGGAGAGGGCCAGAATAAGGGTGCAGGAAGGAGTGTAACGGAAGGGCAGAGTCCCTGCTAAGGCGAGTGGAAGAGGGGAGAGTCCATTGCACTTGAGGAAGGACTTAGACTTTTATAGACCTAGAGACCGCGCTGCCGCTGCAGAGGGAGGGAGGGAGGGGAGAGGCGACAGGAGCAGTGGCTTTGATTGCACTTTGCACGGAAAGCATGAGCCCAGATCCTCTGCACAAAGGGGAGGTAGGAAGAAGGAAGAGGGTTGAGAAGTGAGGGAGGGAAGAGACAGCTTACCTAGAAGAACACAGCAGGATGGCTATGCAATGGGGGGGTAGGGGGGGTGGGAGGGGGCGTGGTGCTGGAGGGTAATTAACCATCGATCGATTGATCTTGAATTTACCGGTTGCCTCTCTGTGCAATTGGGGATTTTACTCCAATGACCCTCACCTTGAAATGCAGGCTCAAGGAAGGTGGAAAGGGGGCCTATTTGGCATTCTGGGGGTTGCCAGGAGGCTGACACGGAGGGTGGAAAGGGGACCGTGCTTGTGCCGAGCCATGGAATCTAAAAGAAGCTGAGAGGAACGTGAAGACATGAGGCAGGGGATGACAAAGAGGACCTGGCGAGGGGCAGTGCGTTATTGGCCTGCTGGACCCGAGGCGCCTTCTTCCGAGGGGCGTTGCTTTTTTTTCTTTTTAATGTTGATTTATTGAGCGGGGGAGGGGCAGAGAGCGAGTGGGGGACAGAGGATCCAAAGCAGGCCCCGGGCTGACAGCACACAGCCCGATACAGGGCTCAAACTCGCTAACCGTGAGATCCCCACCGAGCTGAAATTGGACGCTCAACCAACTGAGCCACCCAGGCGACCCCCTGGGGCATTTAAGCGAGGGAGCTTACAGGTAGAGTCAGAGCGTAAACTTTCCCATTCCTGATTTTGGAGACAGAGGTTTCTGGTGAATGCAAAATGCATAGGTGAGGAAGGAAGGAATTCTAACACGGGCTACACCAGGGATGGACCCTAGGGACCTTATGCCGAGGGACACAAGCTGGACCCAGGAGGAAGACCGTATGAGTCCACTTATGTGGGGTAACCTGGAATCATCAGATCCACAGAAGCAGAACGTCAAAGGCTGGCTGCCAGGGAGGGGGCTGGGGTGGGGACAGAGGGTCGGGGAGTTAGGCTTGAATGGGGACAGTTTCAGTTGGGGAAGAGGGAAGGAGTCTGCAGACAGACGGCGGTGAGGGCGGTACAAAATGTGGATGTACTTAACGTCACCAAAACGGTTAAGGAGGGCACGTTTGATGTCATGTGTATTTTACCACAGTTAAAAAAAAAAAAATCCACGTGTGACCATAGAGTGGGCGGCCGACGAAAAGGTCCTCAGCAATGAGGTGGCCACAGAAACACGCAGGGGTGCAGGCTCTGAGAAGGGCGGCAGGGCAGGGTTGGAGAGGGAGGCTGTGGTCCAGGAGCTTCAGGGTCCCATGAATAAGGGGCATGGCGGGGAGGTGGGTAGAGGCCGGTGGCTGAGTGGGGGGGGGGGGTGCAGTAGACAGGAGGGCTGGGGGGGACAGCCGTCTGCATGTTGTGATTGGGGAGCATGAACGATGCCCACCCGGCCCTGGCTCGTGAAGGGGAGAGAAGGAACACAGCCAGTTGAGAGGTGGCAGGAGACTTTGGGACAAGCCCAATGCAAGTTAGGTCAAGTGGGCAGAGGGAACTGTCTGAGAAAGACTGAGGATATTGGGGTGCCCCCGGGCTGCAGCAGGAGGAGAGGGGTGGTTATGGGGAACGCTTGGTTCAACAGGGAATTGCGGGTTTCAGAGATCCGCGGGACGTCAGCCCCAATCTTCTGGTGCCCAAGTGTTGAGCCAGGGTATCGGAGGCCTAGTGAAATGCATCACCTCCCCAGGAAGAAGGCTCAGAGCTCAGGGCCACCACTGTCATCTGGAAGGTTGTGCTTCAAGGCCGGGGGGTGCAGGGGATTTAGAAGCCGTGGGGAATTCTGTGGTCCCCACAGGGCTAGACGCAGGCCTCCAGAGGACCTCCACTCTCCCAGTAAGCTCGGACGTGAACTCAGAGGCAACACAGTTCCCCCAGAGAGCCCAACCAGGCCTCTGTTTGCTAGACCTGATGGAGGCTGACATGCTCATTTTATGCATGGGGAAGCTCACGTTTTGTGGGGACAAAATATATTCTCAGGCCAGGCTGGGACTGAAATTCAGATTTCCTGTCCTCCAGGCTGCCATGGACCCTCTGCTACCTTAGGCTCCAGTGGGGAGGCAGAGAAGGGCTGAGTATGCCCACAACTGCCCTTTAGGGTTGGCGGTAGAGAATGGGGCAGGCAGGGAAACTGCGTAAAAGGAGAGAGGGTGGAGGGCACCTGGGTGGCTCAGTGGGTCGAGCGTCCAACTTCGGCTCAAGTCATGATCTCACGGTTCGTGGGTTCTAGCCCCGAGTCGGGCTCTGTGCTGACAGCTGGGAGCCTGGAGCCTGTTTCGGATTCTGTATCTCCCTCTGTGTCCCTCGTCTGCTCATGCTCTCCGTCTCTGTTTCAAAAGAAAGAAAGAAAGGGAAGGAAGGAAGGAAGGAAGGAAGGAAGGAAGGAAGGAAGGAAGGAAGGAGAGAGGGTGGGAAGGAGAAGGCAAAGGAAAGAATGGGAGGCAGGGGAGAGGAACCAGGCTGGCTGTCTCAGTGCCCTCTGATCAGCCCTGGAGGCTGTGGAACGGGTCAGGCAAGCCACTTTCCCTCCTCCTCCCGAGAAAGATCAAAGGCTCTAAGCTTGTGGGTGGACCAGTTCCGCTGCAGTGGAACTGTCTTTCTACAAAAAGGATAGGAAGGAAGGCAGCCTTGTCCGCTAATACTGGAGAAAGTTCTGAGGAACAGTGTGAACCCGCAGAAGCCAGTTCCTTTCCCTCCTGGCTGAGGGCGTCTAAAAACCAACCATGCAGTTAAATACAGGGAAACCTCTTCTTGGGGGGCGGGGGGGGCTCTTCAACAGTGGATGACAGTATTCAGGACAGGGACACTTTGGAAACTTTATATTGCTAGAAAGGGCTGCTTGTAGGCAATCATGATGTGAATATTCGATGCATGTGGAAAATATAACAGGGCTGCAGCTGAGAAGGATTTTTACAGTCTCAGTTCTGTCCAACTCTGAGCAGCCTCTGGACTTCTCGAATGTTTGGGATGGCTGCCCATCTGGCAGATACGAAGAATAATGTGTATCCCCACCCAGTGGCGATGCCTGGGAGCGCCTTTCTTTTAAGGGGTTGGATGCTTCCTGGCTCATCCTCTGGCCATGGGTTATGGGCTGAATTGTGTCTTTCTCTCCCAAATTTATATGTTGCATTCCTGACTCCCGGTACCTCATAAGATGATGACTGTATCTGGAGACAGGGTCTTTAAAGTGGTAACGAAGCGGTGTCTGGGTGGCTGAGTTGGTTGAGTGTCTGACTTCAGCTCAGGGCATGATCTCCTGGTTTGTGAGTTCGAGCCCTGCATCGGGCTCTCTGCTGTCAGTGTGGAGGCCGCCTCAGATCCTCTGTCCCCCTCTCTGTCTCTGCCTCTCCCCTGCTCACACATGCTCATGCTCTCTCTCTCTCTCTCTCAAAAATAAACACATTAAAAAAAAAAATCAAGTGGTAATGAAGAGTCGGTCACTAGGGTGGGCCCTAATTCAATATGACTGGTGTCCTTATAAGAAGAGGAGATTAGGACACAGAGACCCACCCAGAGGGAAGGCCATATGAAAACATGGGGAGAAGACGGCCATCTGTAAGCCAAGGAGAGAGACCTCAGAAGAGACCAACCCAGCTGACACCCTGATCTTCAATTTTAGCCAAAAGAACCATGAAACAATTAATTTCTGTTGTTTATATCAAACCAGTCTGTGGTACTCTGTTATGGCAATGTGGGGAAACTCACACGCTGTGTCCAGCAACACTTTATTAAGTGGGCAAAGGGGCTGTTTCTTGGGACATACCTCTTTCTAGGAACCATGGGGTGGGAGGCATGGCCTGGGAGAGCTGTCTGAATGGAGCTTTATGTAGAAGGAGACACATTCTTCCCTGACTCTCTGATCCCCTCTGAACACACTTTTGCGAGAAGGTGATGTGGCCAAGGTCAGGGTCAGAGGCATATATCCTCCTTTTCCTAGATGCCTCATGTCTGGTTCTATGAGATGGGAAGGGCCTGCCATATCGTTGATGTCCTTGTAAGGACTTCTAAAAATGTAGTTTAGATCCCTTTAAAAAGTGCCAACAGGGGTGCCTGGGCGGCTCAGTTGGTCAGGCATCGGACTCTTGACTTCAGCTCAGGTCACAATGTCATGGGTCACGAGATCGAGCCCCACATGGGGCTCTCCGCTGATAGCCCAGAACCGGCTTGGGTTTCTCTCTCTCCCTCCCTGCCCCTACCCCGCTTGCCCATGCGCTCTCTCAAAATAAATAAATAAACTAAAAAAACAAAACAAAACAAAACGCAAAGAAAAAATTTAACCTGTCAAGCCACGTAAAGCGACTCAGGCTTTTTACGGCAGAGCTCAGGAATCTCTAATTCTTTCCGGAGCAGCCACAGACACACGTGGTCTTCGGCTGAGCCCATGGGGTTCCAATGATTCACGCAAGAATAGAAGTTTTGGGGCTGGACCCGAGGAGGGGCCGGAGCCCATGGGGAGATGTTCTGAGTGGCCACGGGCAGCCCGAATAACCTAGCCGCCTCGCCTCGTCATCACGGCCCTGGCTGCTGGCCAAGCCCCGGGCAGAGTAATGACTAACTGGGCTTCCTCCGGGAGGGCGGAAACAGTTCAACTCCTGTGACAGCTGCAGTCAGTTAGGCGTGGTTTTCTCGTCTGACTCGGGCTGTGCAGATCCCGGCCCGAGGGGCAGAGGAAGGACAGCCTCGCCGCCAGAGTCTTCCAGATGGCCGAGCTGGACCTCATGGGTCCAGGGCCACTGCCCGGGATCAGCGCTCACCCTCTGGCCACTGTCAGCCCAGACTCTGGGTCGACCAGCCCGGCCGAAGAAGAGGACACGGGCTCCCTGGGGAGCCCCCAGGGGGAGCCAGAAGCACAGGACGGCGGCTCTGAAGGGCAGGGGGCTCCAGATAGCGGCACTGCTGGGGAGGAAGAGGAGGAGGAGGAGGAGGTCCTGTGTGACTTCTGTCTCGGCACCTGCAGGGTGAAGGCGGTCAAGTCCTGCCTGACCTGCATGGTGAACTATTGTGAGGAGCACCTGCGGCCTCACCAGGAGAACAGCAAACTGCACAGCCACCAGCTGACCGAGCCCGTGAAGGACCGGGACCTGCGCACCTGCCCTGCCCACCGCAGCCCGCTGGTCGCCTTCTGCCGCCCCGATGGGCAGTGCGTCTGCCAGGAGTGCGGCCAGGACGAGCACAGGGGCCACGCCTTGGTCTCCTTGGATGCCGCCCGCAGGGACAAGGAGGCGAGTGCTGGGGTCCATCCAGGAGAGGGAGGTGGGGAGATGGTGTCCCGGGGAGAGGCTGGACCCCCCCCACCTCCACCCCGCATTGCAGCTCCTGGGGCTGCCGACTTCACTATGGCTGTTGGTCCAGCGTAAATACCTATTGCACTTGCCTTTGGGCACTTGGAACAGGTCACTCTGGTCCTGTCTCCCTCCCGCCGTCCCCATGCTGGGGGTGTGTGTGTGTGTGTGTGTGTGTGTCCACGCTTGCTAGCTTTCTGCAGTGGATCTGCGTTTGGGTGTAGCGTGCTGGCGTTGGAGAGCTTTGGGCAGTGACGTCTCCTTCTGGCTGGATCCGTGTGGCAAGTAATGAAATGCACACCTTGGCAGAAGTTCAAGAGAAAAAAAAAAAAGCCAAACCTTTCGCCTGATTTCTCTTTTCCCCTTTACCCCACCCGGGAGACCAGTAGAAAGTGCCCCTCTAGAGACCCCCGGTGTGAAGTCTGATCTGAGAGCTTAAAAAAATGCCAAGGTAGCACAGAATTGGACACTTACCTTCAGGTCCGATGTCAAGGACGGCTTAACTGAGGGAAAATGGAAGTTCCTCATCAGATAGGGGTGCCAGGAGAGGCTGAGAGACACCACGCACAGAGCCTGTAATTTTATTCCCATCAGATAGAGAGACTGTTTCTAGAACAACTGGCTTTTCTTTGCCCTAAAGCTGATAGCCTGGAGAAGTTCTTGAGAATGGGTTTAGTTACTGTGTATTCTTTGTTTCTCATACTTTGACTCTCCGTGAGCGCTTTTTTATTTTTTTTTTCCTTCAGTAGGGAAGTGCAGTTGACTTTTCTCCCACATTCCTTATGTTCATACTGCTGACAGCTCCCCGTTTACACTACACAGGGCGGGAGACCCACCACAACTCCTCCTTAGTCCAATGTTCCTGGGCAGCAAAGGGAAGGACTTTCTGGGAAGAACGCTTTACTTGCCAGAGTCCCTCCTCCGTGTCCTTTCTCAGGCACAGATTTTCTCCAGGGTTAGTGGGAATTGTTCTGGAAAGCTCTGTAGCCCAGGGGTCAATGAGTCACCATCTCCAGCTCAGGAAGGCACTTGCCAAGTGCCTCCAGTGTTTCCAGGTTAGAGAATGTCAAGTCAGGAAAGCAGGTCACTGCCACTCATGACCAGGATGAATGAGGCTGTTTCGTAATCCTGGAGAGGCTCTCTATCAACAGGTCAAAGGAAAAAGCTCTACATAGTTGAGCCAAGTGGGCTTCAGTAAGCATTGCCGTGTGCTAAATATACTCTGTAGATTTTCTCCTCCAATCCTCAGATCACTCTATGGGGTGTCATTTCTTTTTATCGCCTCCACGTTTTCCCGAACTCATACAGGCAACTGAGTCATGGGATGAGGCGTGGAAGCTTTTGGGAAGGCACCCTACTCGGGGAACATGAGTGAAGGACCCTAGCCAAGATCACAATATTGTAACTTTCTGTTTGGTACCGAAATCCTGCCACACATATAGTAGAGATATTAGTACAAAGTGTCCTGCTGTTCTCTTTGGGTATAAATGTCTGGATATTGTTATATTTACCTGGAAAAAGTGATGGGTGTACATGTTGAAAGCCAGTCTCCACCAAAGGTTGCAATAGACCATATCAGGAAAAGGTCTCCCTCCCATCCTGGATCCCCTCGCTTCCTTCCTCAGTTAAACACTACTGTCTCGACTTTCTTCTCTTTCCTTTCAGAAATATTCTGTGTCTGTACTGGCAAGGGATACAATATGGATATTTAAAAAAATTTTTTTTTTAAAGTTTATTTAGAGAGAGGTGGAGATAGATAGACTGAGAGTGGGAGAGGCAGAGAGAGAGAGAATTCCAAGCAGCCTCCATACCATGTGTGGGTTTGGAACTCATGAACTGTGAGATCATGACCTGAGCCTAAAGCAAGAGTTGGACACTTAACCAACTGAGCCACCCAGGTGCCCCGCAATCTGGCTTTTAAACAATGAAAACTGGTGCACCACAGGGAGGGTAATTGTAGTTCCGAGCAGGGGACAGTTGCGTAAAGCGTGTTTGGAACCCCGGATTCAGACATCCTAGGGGAGAGCTGTGTAAGGTGAAATAAAAACTCGGTAGAGGAGCTCTAGAGTCATTTTTTTGGTGCCGAAAAGCCGTCACGGTTACAGGTACAATGCAACAGCCCCCCCCCCCCAGACTTGTGCTGAAGGCCCCAGTTCACAACCTCCGCCTTGCCGGTCTGCACGACAGAGCTCTTGTCCTTTCCATCCCGTGCCCTTGTTTTCAGCTCAGAGAGCAAGCCTACGTCCTAAGTGCAGCCAGACTCTTGTTGGCTCTACCAAATCTTAGGAGCCAAAAGCTTTCTCAAAAGGAGCCCAAGAGACCAGCCCAGAAGACCCAGTGGCTTGATGAGGCTGTAACCGCCACCGGGACTATTTTGAAAGTTGTACTTGACATCATTAAGGTTCCAGAAGCTTGGTATGCCCTTCAGCTAGCACCGGCCTGATGGAGTCCTTTGCAGCGAAGATCACTTTGGGTAGTGCTGAGGGCTAATTACTGAAGGAGGCACATTGTCTCAGGAAAGTGCAAACAACAGGGTCAGCCACGAGGACACAAAAGCCGCTGAGATCCTGCATCAGAGTGACAGAGCCACTGATTTCTCCGTTAACCAAGGGAGCCCCTGCTGAGGCTCCTCGGGTCTCCGGCTACGCCAGTGGGGGCAAAACCTCAGGATTCGGGGAGTTGGGTGTTCTTTGCTATATGTTCCGTCCTGCTGGGCTTCCAGAGCCCAGCTCTTCCTGATGGGGACCTCTCGACACTTCTCTCCGCCCCGGGTCGGCTTCCTGAGGCCTCTCAGTGCAGTTGGCCTTGCGCACCGGCTGCTGATTTCCCGTACCTTCTCTGAATCGCGGGCATGCTGCCACGAGAACGAAACTGGGTGCGTGCGTGCGTGCGTTCATGCATGTGTGCATGCCTGGTGAACGCTTCCTGACCCAGGAAGTGCACGTGCTTCTTTCCTGTTCTCCCTCAAGCTTATCAAACCATCATTGATTGCTTCCTATGGGCTAAGTGTGAGACCACACTGTCTGTCCTCAGGGAGCTTGGACTCTAACGAGGAAGCCAAGGAATGTTCCACGGCTCCCTGGAGTGCCAGAGGGCTGAGGCAGCAGAACAGCTACATGTTCCAAGGACGGAGTTGTCACCAGGAATGAGGCCAGGGCAGGGTTCTCAGAGAGGGGGACGACCTGTTTTGGATCATGCGTCCACTAGTGACAGGCCATTACATTCAGCCTCAGCATTGGTTCCAGAAAGTTCAGGACTGGGCGTGGCCCACGGACAGTCTCCAGGTAGAGCAGGAGCCAAGTTTCTGTGACCCACACGAACCAGCGTTGTCCTCGACCCATTCTCTGGTAGCCAAAAGGCGGATGATTGGAGGCCACTCAGGAAAAGAACTTCTGGAAGTTCTGAGAAATGTTTTGGACTCAGTATTATTACATAACTTGTTTTTCCTTAGACATTCTACCAGGGTGTATATCTCAGGGAGGATGTTCTGTTTGGCTGGACTGGCATGTGGTAGGTTCTGACCAATCCACTGAGGAATGAAGTCAGCCCGGGTAGAACTCTTGTGCTACCAAGTGCAACCTCTCCAGAACGACCAACCAACGTTGTGTGGATGGAAATACAAAGGAACCGACACCACCTGGAATTTTCTTCTCCCTTCGCCTTCCCTCCGCTATTCCTGCCTCCACCTCTGACCTGAAGTCTGACCCCTGAGCTCTGGGTGCTACCTTCCGCAAGAACAATTCTGTTGACCTATTCCTGTGGCCCTGAACCAGAGGAGAAGCTAAATGATCTGACGGGGGGGACGCCGGGGTGGCTCAGTCAGTTAAGCATCCAACTTCAGCTCAGGTCATGATCTCATGGTCTGTGAGTTCGAGCCCCGTGTCGGGCTCTGTGCCGACAGCTCGGAGCGGAGCCTGCTTCGGATTCTGTGTCTCCCTCTCTCTCTGCCCCTCCCCTGCTCGCGCTCTGTCTCTGTCTGTCTCTCTCTCTCAAAAAGAAAATAAAAACAAAATAAATAAAAAAAAAATGCACTGGCATGGAGAGATCACATAACCAGCAATGGCAGGTTTCAACACTCCAAATACTGTGCCTCTTGTACATTTGTCATTACCTTGCTGATGTAGACAGTGCCGTCCCGTCTAGGACTATCTTCAGTCATTGACGCCACTGTCTGGCTTTTGTGCGGGGTCCACCCTGCCCCCCCCCCCCCCCCCGGAAGTGTGTACAGATGACATCTTGGGAAACCCTAAAGCCAGAGCCTGGGGCACCCTGTCATTTTCTAGGAACAGGATTAACTGGAGATACAGGTCTCCCCAAGCGGCTCCACCTTTTGTGGTAATCCCAGCGCCTTCCCCTGGGGTGACTCACTCAGAGAGGTCCCCACTAGGTAGTCAGGAGTCCTTTTCTCCTTTTATGGCAGTCTGCAGGCAATGGAGAAGGCCTGTTCCCCGGCTCCTCTCTGGGAGCGTCCCTGTGCTCCGCATCAGGCTGGGGCTGCCCGTGTCGTCCGCTGCCAGGCTGTGTTTCCGCTCTGTCTCCTACCACCTTTAAACAAGCACGTCACGTTTCTCCCCTTCCCTGGGACAGGTCACTGTATAAGCCTTTTATTTATTTACTTCTTTTAATGTTTATTTGTTTTTGAGAGAGAGAGAGCACAAGTAGGGGAGGGGCAGAGAGAGAGAGAGAGAGAGAGAGAGAGAGAGAGAGAGAGAGAATCTATAGCAGGCTCGAGGCTCTGAGCTGTCAGCACAGAGCCGGACGCGGGGCTCGAACCCGTGAACCGTGAGATCATGACCTGAGCCGAAGTCAGACGCTTAACCGACTGAACCACCCAGGTGCCCCTGTGTAAGCCATTTAGATAGACCAGGATTCCATGACTGCTCCCAAAAGGCCAGACCCTCCCTCCGCCTCCAAATAGGTCTGGGGTGGGGAGGTCGTGAGGCTCCCTCAGTTCCAAGTCAGCATCCCAGGTCCTGAGCAAAACGAAACAAAATAAAACAAAGCAAAGGAGTTACCTGCCCCCTGCAGAGGGGGACAAAGCCTCCTTCCTGCCTCCCTATACCCTCACAAGGGGGCCTGGAATACCCCCAAGCTTCTGTAGGAAAAAGCAGAGAGCATTTATGCCCTCTGAGTTCCCTTAGGGCCAAATGACACACAGCTTCAAACGCAGACAGAACCTGTTGAAAGCAGTTAAAACTATTCTTTTTGTGCCGATTCATGCCCTTGTGGTCGGGCCTTTGAAGGTTGCAAAGGTTTCGGCTTTATGTGTTGGCACACTTCTTGGCAGAAAGGTGCTCGGGGAGTCTCCGGAAGGAAGAGTGAAGCAGGTGGTGGGGATCGGGGTGGGCAAACCCAAGGTTCTCGGGCAGGGCACTTGGCTTGGGCGGGAGGGCTCGCTCTGCCTGCCTCCAGGCGCGATGAGCGCGTGATGGGACACAGCCATGGTGGCACCACCCGGGACGAGAAGGGGCGACCACGAAGGCCTCACTGACGTTGGTGGAGCACGAGCAGCGTGCCAGCTACAAGGGCAAGTTCACAGTCACGCCCGCTGTGTCATTCGATCCTCACAAAACCCCCATGAGTGAGGTGCCTCAGTTATCCCCATTTCACAGGTGAGGCAGTGGAAGTCAAGAGGCGCTAAGTAGATTTTCCACTGCCAAGTAGAAAACCTGGGGTCCCTACCCTTGGCTCCAGCTCGTACTCCTTGTACGGTTATTCCGGGGGCAGGGGGGCTGGGCTCCACTGCACTGATAGACTGTGTGACCTTGATTAGGTGGCTTCACGGTATCATCTGTGAGATGGAGGTAATGGTGTTTACCTGCTGTGGGTGTGCTCGGGACGACAGGAGGTGATCCACCTAAATGCTTGAAGTGACGGCCAGTTGCCGCACAGCAGACGTGCTCACCGCCTTTTTAGGGGATCTGTGCCGAGTTCGGCCCCAGCAGGTGCTGGCCCACAGCTTACCCTTCCTGTCGATTTCGGGCCCTCCAGGCTGGCTTCTGAGGCAGCTCCCAAGGTCAGAGTCTCCTTTCCATGGGACAAGAGTGAATAGTACATCGCTCCAGGGGACATTCTGGGTGCACTCCGTAACTTGTTCTTCCTTCTCCTCAGGCTGAACTTCGGGACACCCAGTTAGAGCTGGAACGGAAACTCAGGTTGAATGAAAACGCCATCGCCAGGCTCCAAGCCAACCACAAATCCGTTTTGGTAAGGCTGGCCCATCTGGGGTTGTGGGACATGGGGTCACAGGCCCAGACTCCCTGTCCATGAGCACCTTGGCGTTTCTCGGTGGATGGGGATTATAGGTATGGATACGGTTGGCTACGCCACGGGATAGCCTCACCTTGCTGTCAGCTTTTGCTATGAAATTAGTTTAAGGTTCAAGACTGGCAAGTGATTGGCTTTTTAATAATACAGAGTAGAGCAAGTCTAATCCTATAATAACAACATTCCTGTTTTTACATTTGCATATGCTTTTCTGACCAGGAGAAAGGGGTGTGTGTAGGAGCAGAGGGGGTAGAACTCCAGGAATCAGGCAGAGTCTGGGTTTCTTCCATCATGGGAGAGTGTTTTGCATGTGAATGTCACCAGTCCTGTGTCCTGGCAGCCAGAAAAAAGAGTGGAGAACTGCTTGATTAGTGGATGGTGACTTGATAAGGCCAGTGGTGTGCCCGGCGACTTAGTTTTAGTCTGTCTCGTATATGGCCATTTTCCATATAAAGTGTAAGTAGAGCCAAACAGTTCCACAAATATTTCTCAGTAGTGGAAAGCCAATAACCATCACTCAGAAGAGAATCCCAAACGCCTAAGCTATGGTAGTGAGTCAGCAGCAGCATCTTTGCATACTATGAATGATTCGATCCATCTTTCCTTCCTTCCTTCCTTCCTTCCTTCCTTCCTTCCTTCCTTCCTTCCTACCTTCCTTCCTTCCATCCATCCATCCATGTATCCATGCATCCATGCATCCATGCATCCATCCATCCATCCATCCATCCATCTTTCCATCCATCCATCCATCCATCCATCCATCTTTCCATCCATCCATCCATCCATCCATCCATCCATCCATCCATCCATTTCAACTTAATTTTCTCCTTCTCAATGTTTACAAATAACTAGCTGTGAACGATCAATACCTCTTTCGCATCCACATCAACTTATGAAAAGAAGAAAGATAGTTGTTCCCTTAAAATCTTATACACCTTCAGACTTGTTGATTTCCACGCTCAGGATACTCTAGAGAACCGCATGGAGCATCTTGCCTTTTCTCTAGCCTTTTATTTTTCAGACAGTTTGATCCCTACTCAGCTCTTCTCATAATTGTGTGGTAACTTGGGGAGGTAGTTATCACAATGGCCACCAAGTACGAGGGACATGAACACACAGACAGATGAGAAGACTTGCCTGGTGCCCCCAGATGGATGGAACAGGAGGACTTGGCATTATTTCTCCCTGGACCTAAGAAACTCGGGACATGTACAGGCTTGTGCACCGTCCTCAACCTCTTTAAACCGTTAACTTTGGTATTTTGGTAGGTTTGTGGCCCCTCCTCTCTTTAGTCTTCATTTGTCATCATTTGGGCAGTAAGTGATATGCTTTGCACATCCCATTTACATGCAAGGAAGAAGTATTTCTCCACGAAACAGTTTAGGAATGAGAGGTCACGTAGGACAGCAGCAGAGTCAGTCTGCCAACATCAATGGAGGCCTCTCCTCCACCGCCCTTTCTCAGGCCTTCCTCACCAGGCCTTGGTGGAGGAGAGGGGATTGGGACCCTGAAGTCTGTCTTTAGACTTCTATGAGAAACTTGTCATGGTTCTACTACTACTTCTCCTTCTCCTTCCCCTCCTCCTCCTCCTCCTCCTCCTCCTCCTCCTTCTTCTTCTTCCTCCTTCGTCTTTGTCTTCTTCTTCTCCTTCTTCTTCTTCTTCTTCTTCTTCTTCTTCTTCTTCTTCTTCTTCTTCTTCTTTCTTCTTCTTCTTCTTCTTCTTCTTCTTCTTCTTCTTCTTCTTCTTCTTCTTTCCTCCTCTTCCTCCTCCTCCTCCTCCTCCGTCTTCTTCCTATTATTATTAGAGAGAGAAAAAGAAAGAGTTTGGATGGGGGAGAGGGGCAGAGAGAGAGAGAGAGAGAGAGAGAGAATGATAGAATCCCAAGTAGGCTCCATGCTCGGTGTGAAGCCTGATGCGAGACTCGATCCCATGACCCCAGGATCATAACCTGAGCCGAAATCAAGAGTCAGATGCTCAACCAACTGAACCAGCCAGGCACCCCCGATCAGGGAATTTTGAAGAACAAGATTTAGTACTCGGAGGTCATGGAGGACACAGACTGCTGCCTCAAGGTCACATGGTGACACCATGAGGTGGCCGGCAGAGAGAGAGGAGGGGAGAAACTGCAGACCTGGGGTCTACCTTTATTGGGGTCAAGGGTGGTGTCTAGGGTGTCATGGGCAGTTCACTCCTTACTGGCTTATTTAAAGCATGAGAACAGGAATTTGAGCTCGGGAAGAAGTGAGGTCACTCAAGGGGCAGTTATTTCGGTTCTTCCAGGGATTTCTGAAAGGGGTAGCTTCCTGAGTGAGGGTGGCCCGATTCCTTATCTGGTTGTTTTGCTTGAAGCCGTGCCACACAGCTGGCAATGTTTATTCCAGGCGGATGTCTTTTGAAATGGATGCTTCAGGGGTGCCCGGGTGGTTCAGTCGGTTAAGCTGCCAACTCTTGATTTCAGCTCAGGTCATGATCTCATGGCTCATGAGTTTGAGCCCTGCATTGGGCTCTGTGCTGTCACTGTGGAGCCTGCTTGAGATTCTCTGTCTCCCCCTCTCTCTGTCCCTCCCCTGCTCACTCTCTCTCCCTTAAAAATAAATAAATGAACATAAAAAAATAAATGGATGCTTCAGGGATGACAGACTTAATGTCAGGCACGTACGTGACAGCTGCTGTTCTCCACGGGCTCTTTCCAGTCTGTGCTTGAGTTTGGAGAAGACCTTCCCATCTGCCTTCTTTTTAAAAAAAAAATTTTTTTTAATGTTTATTTATTTTTGAGATAGAGACAGAGCATGAATGGGGGAGGGTCAGAGAGAGGGAGACACAGAATCCGAAACAGGCTCCAGGCTCTGAGCTGTCAGCCCAGAGCCCGACGCGGGGCTCGAACTCACGGACCACGAGATCATGACCTGAGCCAAAGTTGGCCGCCCAACCGACTGAGCCACCCAGGTGCCCCCCCCCATCTGCCTTCTTACTTAGCCCCAATTACCAGCTCATTTGTTTCCAGTTCCATTCGGCTGCTCCAATGTGGAGGAAGCCAATAGATGATGGGGCAGTTGGCATAAAAATGACAATGTAGAGACAGGCTCTACCCAGCTCCCCACCCCTAGTTAATTTAAGATGGCCCTTGCTTCCTTTCCCCTCCTCCTTCCTCCCTTCACCATCAGATCAAAGATTCAGCCGCCACTAGGCATTCCTGTGGGCTGCGTACCTGAGTCTTGGCCAAGCAGGGTCTCTGTCCAAGCAGAGGTCCTGTTACCTGGTGTCATCATTTCTCCCCATCTCCCTCCAAACCTAAGGCTTCCACATGCCCTGGGCCAAGGGCGTCATCCTTTTGGAGTCCTTTCCTTACCAGTCCCCTCCTTATTCTCCTCCTCCCCTCCCCCCATCTTCCCTGCCAGGGGACTGAGTGCTGAGGCACCTGTTTTGGCTCCCCGTGGATGCCCAGGGAGCATCCTTACTCTCGCTCTCAGGAGGAGAAACAGAAGAGAGCACCTGGAGGGGTTGGTCAGATTGCTCTCAGATGGGATCGGCGTGGGTGGGGACAATGGGGGAGACTCAGGCAGGCAGAGAACGAGCTCTGGGCTGTGGAGTGAGGTCAAGGGAATAGGAGCAAAGGAAAGTGTGTCCAAGACCGCTAGATGAAGTTTAGTAAGGTGATCATGTTTGTGCAATGAGATAAAATGGGACAGCATCAGAGGGGGCTGTCAGCACCGGTGCTGAGGAACGATTTACACTTGGATTGAGGTTAGAAACACGATATTGACTGAAGGCATTTTATAAAGGCTGTTCCTCCTCTGGAAGGATAGAGGGCACGTGCAGACACACACAAATACCGTCATGCAAACCCTTCCTGTTCATCACAGGGGCTTTGGTCTGTATTTTATTCGGACGTGACATTCCGTTCTACACACGTATGCTCATCCTGCTGTGCTCAGGTGCCTAACCCCCTAAACATGTTGTGCTTGGAGGAGACACCACAAGCTTAGATGGATGTGCTCTTGGTTCTGACGGGCTCAGCGGGCGGTTTAACCCGACATAATGAAATCCTGAGAAAGCGAATTCACGCTACTGACTTGTACAAAGAAGCCAACCTAGTAGTTTGCCACCAGAAATGTAATTCTCAAGTATGCATGCATTGCCCTGGTAGGAAAATCAGTTTCAGAAACTTGAACAGTAACCCCAGACTGTCAGAGCTGGGGGCTTGGGGGGGGGCGGGGGCGGGTCTCAGAGATCATCAAATGTAAGAGAGATGATGGTGCATAAGTACCTGCACCCTGAACAGTAAATCCTTTTTTTTTTTTCCAGGAACCTAGGATTCATATGAGAATAAAAGGCTGCCTTTTTAATTTTTTTTATTTTTTATTAACAAAATTATTTTAATGTTTATTTATGTCTGAGAGGGAGAGAGACAGAATGCGGGCGGGGAAGGGGCAGAGAGAGAGGGAGACACAGAATGTGAAGCAGGCTCCAGGAGGCTCTGAGCTGTCAGCACAGAGCCCGACACGGGGCTCGAACCCACGAACCGCGAAATCATGACTTGACCTGAAGTCAGATACTTAACCGAATGAGACACCCAGGGGCCCCAAGGCTGCTTAAAAAATTTTTTTTTAAATGTTTATTCATTTTTGAGATAGAGAAAGAGACAGAGCACGAGCAGGGAAGGGGCAGAGAGAGAGGGAGACACAGAATCTGAAGCAGGCTCCGGGCTCTGAGCTGTCAGCACAGAGCCCGACGCGGGGCTGGAACCCACGAACCGCGAGATCACGACCTGAGCCAAAGTCAGACGCTTAAACCGCTTAACCGACTGAGCCACCCAGGCGCCCCAGAGGCCGCCTTTTGTTATAGAAAATTGCTCCCAGGTGGCGGGTTGCTCGGCTTTACGGTTCTGTGTGTGGAGCTTCGATAAAGTCGAAGCCTTGCTAACGTCTTCTTCACCGCCCCCTCCCTCACCAGGTGTCAGTGTCGGAGGTGAAGGCGGTGGCCGAGGAGCAGTTTGGGGAGCTGCTTGCTGCCGTGAGGAAGGCCCAGACCGACGTGATGCTCTTCTTGGAGGAGAAGGAGCAAGCAGCGCTGAGCCAGGCCAGCAGCATCCGGACGCATCTGGAGCACAGGAGCGCACAGATGGAGAGGAGGAGGCAGGAGCTGGAGAGCATCGCCTCCATCAGTAACACCGTCCTCTTCCTGGAGGTGCGGGCGGGGGCGGGGCCCGAGGCGCCCATCCCTGGTGCCAGGGAGCACCCTCGCTCTGCTGGGTCTGTGCCAGATGTGGGGAATGCGGGACCAGAACTGCTCTTTTTAAAACTTATTTCTTTATTTTGAGAGCGAGAGAGAGGAGAGAGAGCAGGAGGGGCAGAGAGGAGGAGAGAGAGAATCCCAAGCAGTTTCCGTGCTGGAGGCGCGGAGCCTGACGCGGGGCTGGAGCTCCCGAAGCGCGAGATCGTGACCTGAGCCTAAACCAAGGGTCTGGTGCTCAACCGACCGAGACACCCGGGAGCCCCTAGAACTGCTCTCCGATAAATGGGGTGCACGGGGCGCTGTGGGACCGGAGAGAAGTAGGTGTTAGCAGAGAACGGGAATACAGGAGCGGAAAGGAAGACTCCCCAGAGTAGGAGACTGGAACTGGGTCATGGAAGAGAAGTCATGTCCAAAGGGACAGAACAGCCTGTGGCCAGGCAGGGAGGTTTGAGAAAGCACCACCGGGCGCCCGGGTGGCTCAGTCGGTTGAGCGACCGACTTGGGCTCAGGTCACGATCTCACGGTTCATGGGTTCAGGCCCCGCGTCGGGCTCTGTGCCGACAGCTCGGAGCCTGAAGCCTGCCTCTGATTCTGTGTCTCCCTCGCTCTCTACCCCTCCCCCGCTCATGCTCTGTCTCTCTCTCTCTCTCTGTCTCAGAAATAAATAAACATTAAAAAAAGTTAAAAAAATAAAAAAGAAAGCACCACTGATGTGGGGAATTAGGTGCTTTCACAAGGAGGGGCCTGGGCTGCTGGGCACATAGTGATGGAAACGAGGCTCACGGGGCCAGGCAGGCATCTGACTGCGAGAGAACTTTGTTCTTCTACGTGAAGTCACCAACACCACCAGTGGAGAATTTCAGATGAGAGAGGAGTGAGCTGGTATCAGTATGCCCGGCAGGGGTGAGGCTGGGGACCTCTTGCCTTTCAGAGAGGGGCTGCGTGTGCTGGTTGATTGAGGAAAGCCGGGCAGGCAGAGGAGACGAGACTTTCATCACGGGGCCACGCAGTATTCGCTAAGCCACATGCCATTAGGGCCAGACCTGAGGACATGTCATCTTGCAGGGACTGGGTGTAAATTCCATCCTCCCAGATCTGTTACTAGATAGGCGGGCAGTGTATAACCAAGTCAGTTAACTTTTCTGGGTCTCAAATTCCTCATTTACCAGATAATCAGCTCAGAGTCAATAACTTTCGAGGCTCCTTCTAGTCTAATATCCCTAAAAATAACTGAAAAAAAAATTTTTTTTGATTTGTTTTTCTTCAGTAAACGCTATGGCCAATGTGGGGCTCGAACTCACCACCCCGAGATCAAGAGTCAAATGCTCTACCCACAGAGCCAGCCAGGGGCCCCCAAATAATTTTTCTTTAAAATTTTTTAATGTTTATTTATTTTTGAGAGAGAGAGAGAGAGAGCATAAGAAGGGGAGGGACAGAGAGAGAGACAGAATCTGAAGCAGGTTCCAGGCTCTGAGCTGTCAAGCACAGAGCCAGATGCGGGGCTCGAACTCACGGACCGCGAGATCATAACCTGAGCCGAAGTCAGATGCTCAACTGACTGAGCCACCCAGGCGCCCCACTGATTGCACTTTTGAAAAATATTCCCCTCCAGTTACGACAAATATAAATGTTTGTTGTGGGAAAAAAAAAAAACTCTTGGAAAATATGAAAGGAAACAATCACCCAGGCTCCCACCACCCAAAGACAACCATAGTTAACCCTTTAGTGAGAAAGAAAAGCAGGTAGAGAAAGACAAAAATACTAACAGAATGTCTTTGTCAGTTCCTTTGCTTTCCAATATCAAAACAAAGAAAATAGGAATGAATGTTTGGCTTCTCACGTCATGAGTTTCCCCAGAGAGGAAATAATTTTTCTTTTTTCTTTCCTCCTTGTAGGACTTTAACTTAAAAACTTTAAGATGCATGAAATATATTTGCGTGTAAGTTATTTATGTAGAAAGGCAACTTCTTCTTCTCCAAATTGCGACCCGTTTGAAACGACAGCATGTGTTGAATAACCCATTTTTGCCCCCATTGATTTAAAATACCACTTTTCTCATGTATGGTGCTAAACTCCACATACAGTGTTAAAATGTGTAACTTGTAAAAAAAAATTTTTTTTTTAAGTTATTTATTTTGAGAGAGAGAGAGCACAAGCAGGGGAGGGGCAGAGGGAGGGAGAGACAGAGTCCCAAGCAGGCTCCAGGCTGTCAGCACAGAGCCCGATGCGGGGCTCAAACTCATGAACTGTGAGATCACGACCTGAGCTGAAGTCAGATGCTTAACTGACTGAGCCCCCCAGGCGCCCCTATTCTTTTTTTTTTAAAAGGTTTTATTTAAAAAAAATTTTTTTTAACGTTTATTTATTTTTGAGACAGAGAGAGACAGAACATGAATGGGGGGAGGGTCAGAGAGAGAGGGAGACACAGAATCAGAAGCAGGCTCCAGGCTCTGAGCTGTCAGCACAGAGCCCGACGCGGGGCTCGAACTCACAGACCGCGAGATCACGACCTGAGCCGAAGTCGGACGCTTAATCGACTGAGCCACCCAGGCGCCCCTGAAAGTTTTATTTTTAAGTAACCTCCACACCCCACATAGGGCTCTAAACCTACAACCCCGAGACCAAGAGTCTCATGCTCCACCAAGAGAGCCAGCCAGGCGCCCCGGTGTCTCTTGATTTTTAAAAGCCCACTTCCCCGGTTTAAAAAAGAAACACCTTCTGTGTTGTTAGGTCCTGAGCTAGATATGTTACATAGACTTGCTCTCTGAAGGGCACCTTACCATCAACCCATTTTACAGATGCAGCCAGTGGTGTGATGAGAGCAGTGTAAGAAATGCAGAGATCAAGGCACGTCCTGCCATGTTTTCTTCACCTGCAGGAGTACTGCAAGTTTAAGAACACTGAGGACGGTCCCTTCCCGAGTGTTTACATAGGACTCAAGGATAAGCTCTCGGGCATCCGCAAGGTCATCACAGACTCCACTGGTCACTTAATCCAGTTGCTACAGAACTACAAGGTCCAGCTCCAGGATTTCTCCAAGGAAGGTGAGAAGCTGTCCGGGCCGTGGGCTGTGGCATGAGTGTTTCTCAGAGCGGTTGGTGGGGAAGGTGAGGGACAGCCAGGGGAGAGCGGGGGAAACCAGGGGGGATGTCTCATTTTCAAAGCCGTCCTTTGGCCGGGCCACGTCGCTAATGGACGCTTACTTTGATGATTTTATCTTGTGATTGAGGCCCAGAGACGTCGAGTTAGTTACATCGTGCAGTTGGCTTGCGTTTTTGAGGTTGTGAATGCCTGTACTTTTAAGTGGAATCCAAGCCAGTCTGGGATCTTTCTCCAGCGTATGATGCTTCACCCATGAGAGAAATGTGGCCCGTCGGGCAGAGTTCTCTCTGACATGACTGGAGTCCAGTCCTTCCCCCAGGGAGCCCGGGGAAGAGTGGCTGGGAAGTCCTGCTTCTTAGGTTCTCCTGACCACCTGGGCTGGTGTGCATTCATAACCCTCTGATTTTTCTAGAGGAATATGATATCAGAACTCAAGTGTCTGCCGTGGTCCAGCGCAAGTACTGGACCTCGAAACCTGAGCCCAGCACCCGGCACCAGTTCCTCCAGTGTAAGTTGTGAACAGCTTCCTCTTCCCCGCTCATCGACGTCAGCGTAATGCTCTGGTGAAGCACGAACCCCATCTGTCTCTTTTGTTCTTTTAAAAATTTTTAAAGAATCTTTTAATGTTTATTTTTGAGAGAGAGAGCGAGAGCACGCACACAAGGGGGGGAGGGGCAGAGAGCGAGGGAGACACAGCATCCGAAGCAGGCGCCAGCCTCCGAGCTGTCGGCACAGAGCCCGATGCGGGGCTCGAACCCATGAGGTCGTGACCTGAGCCGAAGTCAGACGCTTAACCGACGGAGCCCCCCAGGCGCCCCAAGAGCACCATCTCTCATTAAGTTTCAGGTTCTCGCAACCCCAGGTGTATCCCTAAGTGGGACATATAAACAATTTAATGAAAAAGTTATTTTTTTACTTTTCACGTTTGAGGCAATTTCAAATTTACAAAAACGTTGCAAAAATAGGACAAAGAATTCCCGTCTACCTTTCATCCAGCTTCTCCAAACGTTAACGCTTTGTATAATTACAGCGCGTTGACTGAAACCAGGAAGCGGACATTGGCACGCTGCTATAAGCTCATCTACAGAATTTATTCAAGTGTTTCACCAAGTGCTCCAACCAGTGTCCTTTTTCTGGCCCATAGTCTGATCCAGGATCACAAATGTTTCCATGCCTCCTTAGTCTCTCCCAGTCTGGGTCCAGTCCCTTAGTTTTTCTTTGTCTTTCATGACCTTGGCACTTTTGAAGATCCTGGTTAGTTACCAAATGACTCCCTTTTTTTTTTTTTTTAAAAAGTTGATTTATTTATTTTTGAGAGAGAGATAGAGAACCAGAGCTAGTGCAAGCAGGGGAGGGGCAGAGAAAGAGAGGTAGAGAGAGAGAGAGAGAGAGAGAGAGAATCCCAAGCAGGGTCCAAGCTGTCAGCGCAGAGCCCGACGTGGGGCTCCATCCCCCGAAACCATGAGATCATGATCTGAGTGGAAATCAGGAGTCGGGTGCTTAACCGACTGAACCACCCAGGCGTCCCTGGAATTTAAATAGACTTGAATATGCTAATTCACTTGGAAAATATAAGAGCCCAAGATAGAGTCCCATGTGACGTGTGGAGTTTATAGACTAGAAGGAAGACGGGCACGAAACAAACACACAAATAAATGGATTATACACATTTTGTTGAGCATCATGAAGTTTAAACGGCCAGAGTGCTCTGAGAGAAAGTGATGGGGAGTCATCTGCCCCAGATTATGGTCACAGAGGGCCTCTTTGAGGACATGCACCGTTAGCTACCATTTGAAAGGATCGGTAGGAATGACCTAGGCTCAGGGTCGGCGATGATCATGTCGCGGATGGAAATGGTCTGTGCTAAAGGGCTCAGTGTTGCGTGCTTCTGAGGTCAGGGTGGCTGGAGTGTGGCAGTCAAGGGGCAGAGGGCAGGAGATGCGGCTGGAGACACAGGCCAGGGCCAGTCATGCGTGGCTGTGCAGGCGGGGGTGAGGGGGTCACTGCTTTATTCTGTGGGCAGAGGGCCCCATCAAAGGTCTTTAAGCTGGGGTGACATGATTTACCTTAGCCTGTACCCTGAAACATACCCTGTGGCTCTGTTGTGGAGAAGGGCCGGAAGGGGGTCACGGCCGAGGGGCCGGCAAAGAGCCTGTTCTGGACTAGATCGGGGGTGAAGCGGCGGGCTGGACAGAAGTGGGATCTACAGGGCTTGATGCTGCCTGTGGGTGGGGGCGGGTGGAGAGGAGGGAGGAGCCAGGTGGGGGGTGAGGATGGGGGCAGAGACATTTCAAAAATAACTTGAGCGTGACTTGAGCAACTGGGCGCCTGGAGGTGCCATTATTATCTTTAGTCTCCGGGGTTGGCGAGAGGATGTGTTTGAGGGAATGTTTGAGCAATCACCAGGCTAAATATTGGTCAATTAAAAAAAAAAAAATGAAAAGGGGCACCTGGGTGGCTCAGTGGGTTAAGCATCTGACGCTTGATTTTGGCCCCGGTCATGATCTCACGGTTCGTGGGCTCGAACCCCACGTCAGGCTCTGTGCTGACAGCGCGGGGCCTGGTTGGGCTTCTGTCTCCCTCACTCTCTGCCCCTCCCCTGCTCACTCTCTCTCTCTCAAAATAAATAAATGCACATCTAAAAATAAATAAACAAATAAGTACATAACGAAAGAATCGCGTGTGGGTGGGTGAATGCGTATTTCCACCAGCCCTGAGAACCCACACCGAGAAGAAGAGTGTGGCCTTCGATACATATTTGTTGGATGAATGAATGAATGAATGAATGGGCGAGACAGTGAATGAATCCGTGGATTTTGTGTCTTGATTCAGCTCAGCAAATAATACAGCAAATGCCCGGCGATTTGAACTTCAGAAAGGAAGGAAGTGGAGTGATTTGAGTTCTTTCTGTTTTGGTTTTTGCCCACCTCTTTCCTGGGGGTCGGGGGGGTGGGGTGGGGGGCTGGACAGTCGCCCCAGTAAACAGAGAGGCAGAGAGAGGTGTTTTCTCCTGCTTGGGAGGCTGGCTGGGTTTGAAGTGTTCCGTCCGAATCTGCCGTCAGTTCCTGCCCTTCTGTATCTCCTCAGATGCATGTGACATCTCGTTTGACCCGGACACGGCACACAGGTATCTCCGGCTGCAGGAGGACAATCGCAAGGTCACCAACACCACGCCCTGGGAGCATCCCTACCCGGACCTCCCCAGCAGGTTTGTGCACTGGCGACAGGTGCTGTCGCAGCAGAGCCTGTACCTGCACAGGTACTATTTTGAGGTAGAGACCTCCGGGGCGGGCACCTATGTTGGCCTCACCTGCGGAGGCATCGACCGGAAGGGGGATGAGCGCAACGGTTGCATTTCTGGGAACGACTTCTCCTGGAGCCTCCACTGGAATGGGAAGGAGTTCACAGCCTGGCACAGTGACACGGAGACCCCGCTCAAAGCCAGACCTTTCCGGAGGCTGGGGATCTACGTCGACTTTCCGGGAGGGATCCTGTCCTTCTACGGCGTGGAGTCTGACGCCATGACTCTGGTTCACAAGTTTGAGTGCAAGTTTTCG
The DNA here is from genome assembly GCF_018350195.1 of Panthera tigris. NCBI lineage: Eukaryota > Metazoa > Chordata > Mammalia > Carnivora > Felidae > Panthera > Panthera tigris. The sequence goes on along the minus strand of NC_056673.1, from coordinate 9,054,527 downwards.
GAGCCGGTCTACCCCGCCTTCTGGCTTTCCAAGAAGGAAAACTCCATCCGGATCATGGATCTGGGAGAGGAGCCTGAGAAGCCAATGCCAACTTCAGTGCAGGCTGCTCCCTAGACTCCAGCCTCCATCCCTCAGACTCTCACTGACCACAAAAGACAGGACAGCGGGTTGCGTCTTAAGGGTGGCCCGGGGATGGAAATCTCCACCAGAGGAGAAAGGTCTCTGGCTTCTCCCTCCTGCTCCCTGCTGTGCTGTTCTCTCTGTTTGTAGTAATCCCTAAGCACCTGCCTCCTCTTTCTCACCTTCTAGTGATATTCTTCTGTCTGCTCAGGTGCCTAGATTCAGTAGCCGGGAACCTTCAGAGTGATTCCAAAAGATTGCAGAGTAATCAGAATAGATCGCAAGCTCTGTGTTGCACTTCTGGGTACCGTGTGGCTGTTATGAACTCACTTAACCTTCACAGCAGCTCATATCCTCCTCTTTTGCAGATGGGGAAACTGTGGTTCGGGTGGGGGTGGGGGGGTGGTGGTCAGTTAACTTGCTCAAAGTCATTGTGATCACATGGTGAGCAAGTGGCAGAGCCGGGACTCGAACCTGGGCAGGTCGGTGCTGAGATTTTAACCAGTCCCCCGCGCTGCCCTCCTCATTAGATCGTGGGTATCGTGGGTAAGGGAATAAGCCACATGATGAACTCCACGGCATGGACACCGAGTGTCTCGAACCTTCAGTGTCTTAGCATCCACTCCGTCTGGCTGGGCCACTCAGCTGCGTAGTGGCAGTGACCTCACTACCTCACACAGCAGCTCATCGTAGTTTTGGATAGTGAAGATTAGAAGAAATGTCTTTAAAAAGTTTTTTTTTAATATTTATTTTTGAGAGAGAGAGAGAGATAGAGTGCGAGTGGGGGAGGGGCAGAGAGAGAGAGGGAGACACAGAATCCGAAGCAGCTCCAGGCTCCGAGCCATCAGCACAGAGCCCGATGCGGGGCGGGGCTGGAACTCATGAACTTCGAGATCACAACCTGAGCCCAAGTCAGACGCTTCACCGATTGAGCCACCCAGGTGCTCCCAGAAGAAATGTTTTAATGGAGTCCAAGTCCTAGTCCCTGTGACCTCCGAGGAGGGGTCTCCCCTTGACTATGTGGACTTGTCTGATTTCTCATTCAGAGGACAGACCTTCAACTGTATGAAGGCAGTTCTCACGCACGTCCTCCAAGGAAGTTTGTTTTCACCCTACGTTTCCCACTTTTCCTTCATAACTTCTGGGTCTTTTCCTGTGACCTGTGTCAAGGCAAGTTATCGTCCTTTTTGACAGTCTGATGGTCCCTTGACTTGTTTCCAGAGACCCTGTCCTATGTTTGTATCCAAGGATCTATACAGTGGAGGATTAGAATTTTCGAGAATTTTCGAAATTTTGTAAAATTGGAATTTATTGAGTTCATTTTTTATTTGAATTTAAAGTATTGTTGCATCATTGCTGCTTCCAGAGATACCTTTGATTTACGATTCTGCGTCCCATAGGCTGGCACTCCTTCCGAGCCTGGTGTCACCCATGGAATTGGTGAACTTTTCTTCTGAAGTCTTAATCTTGTGGATCCATATTGATTAGGGTAAGGCTGAAATACGGAATCTCACAGCCCCTGGTCAATACCTTTTGGGTTTAGTTGCTCAATAAGTTATGTTTTGGGAGAACTGTATACAGCTGTAGCCAACTTTTAAAGCCCACTTTTAGTCCTTTGTCCACCAGACACCCGGAAGGACTGTCCCAATGGCAAAAATCAAGACATGTCTGCATTTCCTTGCTCACCTGCCTCACAATGCTCTCGAAAGAGAAAACGAGATCCGCCTGGCCAGTTTTTACCGAACCACTGAGGTTTGTTGGTATTGGCTGCTTTATTTTCTAAATGCTCACCGACTCCTTCATTAAACCACTTTAGGATTCTGCCGTGAGTTCACATCCAAGTGGATGAGTGTGTTGTTTCCAGAATCCACCTTATTTTTCTCTTTAAAAATTAAGACACTTTTACGTGTCCCCATCCTCTACACTTTTCTTAATGTCTTGAAGGTTACCGCCTGGCTTTTGGTCACATCGGTAAACTGGGTCAGGGTCATGAGGTGTAATTCGTTTAAGTCAGAATGCTTGAGCTGTTATAAAGGAACCCTTTGTGACTCGAACTTCATTTCCCAGCCAGCTCTCTTTGTCCGTTCAGTTTCAGTGTCAACACCTCCCTTCTTGATATGAAAGATCAAAACAGGGGCATCTGGGTGGCTCCCATCAGTTGAGCGTCTGACTCTTGATTTTGGCTCAGGTCATGATCTCAGGGTTGTGAGATCAAGCCCTGCTTCTGGCTCCTCGCTGGGTGTGGAAACTGCTTAAGTGTTCCCTCTTTCCTTCTCCTTCTGCCCTTCCTCTGCTCCCCACCCTCAAAAAAAAAAAAAAAAGATCAAAGCAAAACTGAGTGTTAGAAATACCTACTTTCTTTCTGTCATTGCCTCAACTGATGGGTATATCTTTTTTCTTACTCTTGGTCCCCAAACTGAAATTGCCTAAAACAAACAAATTAAAAAAACAAAAACAAAAACAGGGCCTATTTTATATTCCGTCATTTCCCCAAAGCCGTGTGAGTGTGGGGCACTCTTCCGTATTTACCTACATTTATTTCCTCTTCCATTGTGTAGATGCACTTGGAAACACAATCTGAACTCATCAGGAGCTCCTTTTGGTGCGTGATTATTTTGTTCCATTACTAAACCATTTTTGTGAGCGTAGGGTCAGAATGCAATTTTAGCCTCTACGTAATTTATTCTTGTCTCAACTTTTTGAGGTTCAAGTGCCCATGGCATTCTTTTCCAGGAATGTTACGGAATCTGAGTCAATTCCCACATCCTCCCAAGATCCATGATGAAATGATAAGATACAAATTTGGGCCCATTCGTGGAACCCTTCTTTCTTTAACATGTTCAGCATGTTTTTGGAATGACCGTCCTCAAATCAAATTGATTCAACATTTATATTGAAATATATGTTATATATTTATAACATGCAAGCTGCTGGGCTGGGCACTAAGATATAGTGACCCAGAAGATAACCAGCTGTACCCTTGGATCACAGAAGTTGATTTAGTATATGTGCTGCCGAAGCGAGCACTCACAGAAGTTGATTTAACATTGAAGTGAACGGGCACCTGGTTAAGCCTCCAACTCTTGGTTTCAGCTCAGGTCATGATCTCACGGTTTTGTGAGTTCGAGCCCCACGTCAGGCTCTGCACTGACAGCTCTGTCTCCCTCTCTGTCTCCCTCTCTCTCTGCCCCCTCCCTACTCGCCCTGTCTCTGTCTCTCACAAAATAAAATAAAAAAACTTAAAAAAAAATTGAAGTGAAAAGTGAATCTGAAGAGCTGAACAGTAATCCATGATTCAAGACAATAAGAGACAAGGCAGTATTTCCTCCCTCATTTCCTTGCCTGATGTACTGCTTCTAATGTGATGTTTTCTCAGGCCATCTTGAGTTTTGAATTGTGTTGTTGACTGACCATCTATTGGATTTGTCCCCGTCTCTACAACCAACTGTCCCCATTTCGGGGGTCACCACTCCAGCCCCATTAGCCAAAGACAGAAGTGGAAGAAATAGTAGCCTGCACATTTCCTGCTTCTCCTAGGTCCATCCGATTTGAGCAGGACTCCCCTCCCTCCACACCCACGATGCGTCACGGTGGTGGTGGGGCAGGAGGGTCACCATATCATGTGTAGCTGATATCCACATGCAGGGGACACTGTGTATGGCTCAGGTAGAATGACTGGCCGGCCAGTCTGTGCTGGGACATGCTTAGTCTTTATCTTTGTTTCTGGTTTGTCTGTGGTCTTGCTGAGAAAATCCACGGTCTCCCCGAAGGGAGGCCACCAGGTTCTGGAAAAGAAGAGGGCAGACAGGTAATCCAACAAGGGCTCAGGGTCAGCATAGCAGTGATCAGGCATTTGAGGTTAAAAATCTTTTCCCCTAAGTTAATTAATGTTGTGACTCTGTTTCCTTGGGGAAAAAAGTGCTTATAAAAAAATAATTTTCCAAAGCCCCTACTAAAGGTGCTACAGTCAGACTGTAGTGAACCCCTTAACCTATCTCAGGTGCTTTGAGTTATAGCAACCCTGTGTTCTCGGCCTCTTTAAATTATAATGCGCTTGCCAGAAGTTTCCATAAAAACCCTTGTCATCCTTTCTCCCATTCCAGCCATACCTTCAAGGCCCTCCTCTCTGTGGTTTGCCCCATCTTTCATTCAGTCAGTTTCAAGCTTGATTTTGAAGTTAAATTTTATTTTCCCACAGCATGCTCCAGTAGTATTTAGGCAGTGATATTTAAAAAAAAATTTTTTTTAATGTTTATTATTTTTGAGAGAGAGACAGAGAGCAAGCAGGGAGGGGCGCAGAGAGAGAGAGGGAGACACAGAATCTGAAGCAGGCTCCAGGCTCTGGGCTGTCAGCACAGAGCTCGATATGGGGCCTGAACTCACGGACCGTGAGATCATGACCTGAGCCATTATCGATCGAGAGCCAGACACCTAACTGACTGAGCCACCCAGACTCCCCTCAAGTACTATCTTTGAATACCATTTCTTATTTAATCTTTGCAGCCCTGTGAGATAGATAATATATCCCCTATTTTATGGAATGAAGAGGAAAACACGGGTGGCTCAGAGAGGCCGTGTAACTTGGTCAAGGACACACAGTAATAACTTTGGAAAGAATTGAGGATTTGTCTTTACTTTTACCCTTTTAAAAAATTTATTTATTTATTATTTTTTTTAATGTTTATTCATTTCTGAGACAGCAAGAGACAGAGCATGAGCAGGGCAGGGGCAGAGAGAGAGGGGGACACAAAATCCAAAGCAGGCTCCAGGCTCTGAGCTGTCAGCACAGAGCCCCACGTGGGGCTCGAACTCACAGACCGCGAGATCAAGAGTCACGTGTTCCACTGACTGAGCCAGGCAGGAGACCCTGTGTTTACTTTGAAATACTTTTAAAACAAAGTTATGTGGGGCACCTGGGTGGCTCAGTCGGTTAAGCATCCGACTTCGGCTCAGGTCATGATCTCGTGGTCTGTGAGTTCGAGCCCCACGTCGGGCTCTGTGCTGACAGCTCACCGACTGAGCCACCCAGGCGCCCCACAGATTTTGAATTCTTAAAGTATGGTTTCCCCACCAGCAGCATCGGTACCATCCGGGAACTTACTGGAAATGCAAATTCTCAGGCTCCCAGCCTGGATTTAGAAATCAGAAACTCTGGGGGCCGGGCCTAGCAATCTGCTTTAATAAGACCTGTAGGGGATTCTGAAGCATATGTATGTTTGAGGACCACTGGTTTACCTCCATCTCTTTTCCCTCACCTGCTCTGCTCTCCAAATACCGATAGCGGGTGTCTACTCATTTTAGTACAAGCAGGAAGACATTTTTGGCCGCCCCAGGCGAACCCGGTCTCCTTGGGAATTCAGCTATTTCGGCTAAGTTTAGAACTTTCTGTGCTGTCTGGGTTCTCCCCCTTCGGGATAATAAAACATGTCTAGTCAATGTCCTTGTTTTCCACCTGCTTTTTTTCAAAGTCAAAGGGCAAACGGGCAACCTGGAAATTCACCGACTTCTCAGGAACAAAGACTTTTCTCTTTTAACTTTGTAACATCACATGATGGGGGGGGGTGGTGATAAAAGGTGGCAGCTTTCCCACTTTCTCTGATCATAACAATACTTGTATAGCTCTTCATACATCATAAAGTGCCCTTCAAGTAATACATTCATTTGACCCTGACACTCACCTGTGAGCTAGGTAGAAGTATGATCATTTAACAGGAGGGGAGCAGGTCATGTGAATTGCCCAGGGGCATGTAGCACAGCCTGGGATGTGGGGTTTCATCCCACACCCTTCTACTAGGTACTGGTACTGAGTCCTTTCCTGGCTTCCGCTGGCTGAGCTCCACAGGTGGCTGTGGGGGGCAGGAACCAGCAGAGACTCAGGTGCAATGTTAGGGCAGCAGAACTGGCCCCTTCTGGGGTTCTTCAAACCGTGAGAGAGGGTGGGAAAAGGAAGTAGAGTTTGGGGGTGCCGTGGGGAAAAGGGTTGAATCCGAATCTTTTTAAAAAAAAGTTTATTTGTTTATTTTTGAAAGAGAGACAGCTCGCAAGCAGGGGAGGGGCAGAGAGAGAAGGAAAGAGAGAGGCTCCGTGCTGTCAGCACAGACCCCAACATAGGGCTCAATCCCATGAACCTGAGATCACGACCCGAGCCCAAACCAAGAGTCAGATGCTCAACCGACTGAGCCACCCAGGCGCCCCTGGTTTACTCAGAATCTTGAACGAAACAGAGTAACACAGGGCAGAAAGGACAGCGGGGGGACTGGCATGAATCCTCCAGGCTGCTGGTAGCCTGGGTATTTGAGAAACCTCCAGGTTTACTTCTCAGCTCCAAAGCCTTTCTTTGAGAAATGTTTTCCTCTCCTGGGGCTCACCTCCCATGAGACCTATTTGCCTGCCTCTTTGGCTACCACTGGTGCCAGCTCCCCACCATCGGCTTATCCCATCCGGCCACCTTGTCCTGCCCTCCACCACGGCCACTTTCTCAACTCTAACACCAGATCCCAAATGGCTTAACCTCCCTGCGTGAGCCAGGTAAGATGCTGTGTGTGCGAGAGTGTGTGCGTGCGTGTGCGTGTGCGTGTGTGTGTGTGTGTGTGTAGTGATGGTGAGTGGAAGGGAGAGGCCGCAGAAGCAACTTCCATGCCCGCCTACTTGAAGGAATGTCATCCTCACAGTACAACACCCTGCAGGATGGCGATCGTGTGTCTCCTACAGATAAGAAAACGGGGGCTCAGAGAAGCTTGTTCAAGGCCACGACAGCTAGTGAAAAGCAACAATGGGTTTCCAGCCAGTCTCTCTGACTCCCAGGTCTCTGCCCCTCCCGTGGGCCACAGCTGACCCTCAGCAGGGAATAAAGACTGAATTGGGTGGATAAAACCACTTCCTTGAGTAGGTAGACCAGCCAAACAGATTAAAATCCTAATTTATTTGAAAAAAAAAAACCTAATTTATTTGGACCTTCAAAAACAAGCTACCTTGGGGCCCCTGGGTGGCTCAGTCGGTTAAGCTTCCAACGTCAGCGCAGGTCACCATCTCACATTTCGTGAGTTCGAGCCCCCACGTTGGGCACCGTGCTGTTAGCGCAGAGCCCGGTTCGGATCCTCTGTCTCCCTCTCTCTCTCTCTGCCCCTCCCCTGCTCATTCTCGCTCTCAAAATTAAATAAATAAAACTTAGAAAAAAACCAAAGCAAGCCACTTTCAGTTTGTAGCAGTTCTGGGGGTAGTGAGTCTCCCGCTCGTATACCCAAGCGCTCTATGTCTGGGGTACTCGTTCTTCCTGGCCTCCCTGATAGCTTAGAGGCTAATCCTGCTTTCACCTTTTCTCCCGATATCGATTCAGATAGAAGAGGCTGGGCTGTTTGATCAGATCTCCTTCCCAGCCCGATTCCTGTCCCTAACCCCGACTCGAACGCCAGACTGCCACTGCCACCAACCCAGGCAATGACACCCAATGGCTTCCTCTACCTGAGCCAGGTCTCCAGACGTAGGCACCAGAAATGCTCAGTTACTGCAAGCATTTTGGCTTAATCTAGGGAAATAACAGTTATAACAACAAGAGCAGTGCTAACTGGTCTCACGCATCTGGATCCAATCGAATTACTTGCCTTAATTTCTGCCATCCTCATCAGTAAGGTGGGGAAACGGAGGCTCAGCGAGGCCAGGCAGCTTACCCAAGATTACACAGCTCCTACGTACCAGAATCAGCGTTTGAAACCTAGAACTGTCTGCAGAATTGTCTCCGTGCGCCTTGGAAGCTCTTTTCTGGGCTGCCCAACATTCGCAAGGACATTTTGGCTGCAGTGGTGAGCTGGGTGGTAATCGTCAGGGAATAGTCTATTACAGTAATTTTTTCCAACTTAGCATTATATCTTTATTTTTCTGGAAAATTTTCAAACCCGTGAAAACTAAAAGACCTGAACAATGAACGCTCGTATACTCTTCACCCACAGTCACCGATTATTAGCATTTTGTTACATTTGTTCTTTTTCTGCCTGTAGATCTACACATACACAGTGTGTGTGTGTGGGGGGGGGGTATTTTTTTGGTGGAAACTTTTGTGACACTTTGCAGATACTCAGCCCGAATACGTCAGCACTTAATAGTGATTCCCAAACATTTTTCTGATGGATTCTAGGATCCCCGGAGCAGCTGCTAATCAAACTTTGTGGCTTGTAAAGCTGATGGAAGACAGTGTCTGTCATATTTAACTTCAGGTTTCAAGGTTTTGTCTTCATCCGAAGAGCCCCATTGCTGTCCGTAATTGCCTTGCTAACAAGTGAACTTTGGAACTTATACATTTATGCTAACGTAACTTCGCTTTTGTCTACGTTACACATAGAGCTTTTCGGAAGATATGATTTGCAGACGGGATTTTGTTGCTCAGAATGTTCGAAAGGCCTGATGAGCCCCTGGTCTCTTTCTGGGTCATAACTGACTGCAGAAGCCTTCTGTTTTGGGTACCTTAGGACGACGTGCACTCAGAGGGGTTGGGTCCAACGACCCACATCATCACTCCTGAATGGATCATAAGCAACAGCAAGGGGTAAAGGTCTCATGAAATACGGTTGCCATTTTCATGTCCTTATTCTTTTAAAAACTGTGCACACACGCATTCATTTAAAAAAATTTTAATGTTTATTTTTGAGAGAGAGTGTGTGCAAATGGGGGAGGGGCAGAGGGAAGGGGACAGAGGATCCTAAGCGGGCTCTGTTGCCCACAGCAACAAGCCCAATGTGGGGCTCAAACTCACGACCATGACCTGAGCTGAAGTCAGATGCTCAACCGATTGAGCCACCCAGGTGCCCCCATAGTCGTTATTTTTTTTTTACATGCATCTCAACGATGAAGTTTTGGGGGTGATGGTGGGGTGGTCTGGAGCCAATGGCTGAGAAAGTATTCTTGAAGACGTCTTTGGTGCAAAAAGGTGATTTTACTACAGCACGGGGACAGGACCCGTGGGCAGGAAGAGCTGCATGGGGTCGTGACGGGCAACTCGTTATAGACCCTCAGGTTGGGAGGGGTCAGGGATAGAGTAAGTCTCTAAGGAATTTTGGAAGCAAGGTTTCCAGCAGCTTGAGGGGCTAGCCCTTGCTAGGGAAATGGCATTTATTACTGTTTAATAAAACCTCAGTCATGAGACCCTTCAGATGTATATCGGGGGGCCATAAGCTTGGAGTATGATGGCCAGCATGTATCTTGGGGGAGCTGAGATAAAGGAAGTAGACTTACAGGATCCTCGAGGTTGGGGTAAGTTAAGCTAAGATTCCCTTTTGCCCCTAGCAAAGCGTCATCATCCAGGAAGCTGAGCTCCTAGAGGCAGGTCACTCTGTTTCAAGGACTTCTCAATGGACTGTAGGCAGCAAGGAAATTTAATTTTTCATTTGCCTTAGTTGCCCACGTTGCCGTGGCAAGCACTTGAGCCCCTTTGTTCTTGGGTGGTCAGGTTTGTCCGAGGAATATCACACATATTCCACCTGGAGGGGGTGGGGGTGGGAGTGCCAGCCTGTATTTTGCCCTCAGCTTGCCCCACGCCCCCTCATCATCAATGTATGCACATACACACGTATAAACATAGTAGCTGGCATTGTTTGCTTGGCTGCCCAGAACAGTGGTCCCAATGACGACCATGATGATGACAGCAGTAGGACAATAGTTAGCATTTACTGAGGGTGACCTATGTAACAGGCGATCATCTAAGTGCTTTGCCTATAGTGTCTCATTTAATCCTCAAAAAACCATTCTGGGTGTTAAGAACTATCATCCTCTGTGTTTTACAGATGAGGAAACTGAGGCATAGGGGATTAAGCAATGTGCATGCGTATCCAGAGCTAGTAAGCAGCTGGGCTGGGGTCCAAACCCAGGAGTCTGACCCCAGACCCCTCACTCTTCACCACTCAGCTGTTCTGTTGGCTGGGATGCAAGGGGGAGGTACTCAAATCGGAGGGCTGAAAGCTAGCAGCGGAAGGAGGGGAGGGAAGGGACAAAAGTGGGGAAGGAATGAGTTTTGTTTTGCAGAACCGGCAGTTTCTGCCAAGGAGCTGCTCAGCCAGCTGTTTCTCGCCTGATAGTCCCTTGCTAGGTATTTTACCTGATAGCCCTTACGTGAGCCAGTCTGAGACGGTTTGGAGCTAAGGATCTGCACAAAAGTCCCCCCTCTGTCCCCCCCAAGTTGTCCTGAAGTTACCTTTAGCTCGTTCTACTACCCAGATCTCCTGCAGGTGGAATTTTCTGCCATTTTTTGAACATGATGTATGCACTGGCACGTGGACAGGCTAGGCATGAGCAGTTGAACCGAAACGCCTAAGTAATGGAATATGTATAAATCCTTAATGCATATGCAAGCTCCTTGTCCCCGCCCCTAACACACTGAATAAAAGCTTCCCTTCCTAACCCCAGGGAGACACAGTCCCCTGAGAGCTATCTCCCTGTCTCCTTACTTGTAACAACTCATCAGAAGTTCTCGGCTTTCAAACACTTCTTGGGTTGTGTTCAATTTCATGCAACCCAAGCGGGGACCCCCTTGAGTTCAGTCATAGTGCTGCGTCCCAGACAAGTGTGTGTGCATGTGATTGAGGTTAACTGAAACTTTTCCGCTAAGGAGTGCTTCTCTGCCCAGGTTTCTGGTTAGCATTCTGAAGCAGTCAAACAAGTTTCTTTTAAACATTTGTGTTTTCAGTTCGATGCTGAGTTTAGGAAATGAAGGCAGGGATGCCTGGGTGGCTCAGTCGGTGGAGCATCTGACTCGATTTTGGCTCAGGTCATGATCCCAGGGTCGATCATGGATTCGAGCCTTGGATGGATTCGAGCCTTATGTCAGGCTCTGTGGTGAGTGTGGAGCATGCTTGAGATTCTCTCTCTCTCTCTCTCTCTCTCTCTCTCTCTGCCCCTCTCCCCACCCCCTCTCTAAAATTAAAAGAAAAGAAAAGAAAATGAATATAAACATATTCAGGATCATTGGGATAGCCAGCTTATAACCAAACAGCTGTAAATGTAAGTTTACATCCAATTTTACATCCACGAATATTTGTAAGTCGTTACTAATAATATCCATTGGAGCTCAACACCAGGCTCCACAGTATATATTTTCTCCTTTAAGAAGGACCCACATGTTACTTAAATTTGACCTACACGGATTCTTGTGGTTCTAGAAATGAGATGACCAGCTCTTTCAGAATATACAGCAACTGCCTCCACCTAAGCAGTGCCCGGTTTAGGAGATTTACGGTAAAGCCATGTTTCCTAGGAGGTCAGTACAAAAAGCCAGGCTTCTACCGGCAGTTTCCGGGAGACATAAGCTTTCCATCCGACGCAGCGTTTTACCTTTTTCTCCGGGAAATGTTTATACTAGAAAAGGCTCAACTGGGATATTCATCAGCTGCTTCCTGCTCCCGTGGTGTTTGGTGGGGCTGATAACGGACAAGGATAAAATGCGCTGGGCATCTCAGGATCATGGAAAACCTGGAACTGAGGCTCAGGAATGCCCCCCATTTTCGCTGTGAGAAGGGAAACAGCTCTGTCCCCGTGTGCCAGAAGTGTGAAACATGTGTCCTCACCTGGAAGATCTTCTCTACCAAACAGTGGTTCCGGAGGATCGGTGAGATACCCCAAAGGAGGTTTCTGGTCAGCATCCTGGGGCAGTTGGATAGCTTGTATTTGTTACACTATTTCCAGAACATCCTTCAGGCCACGCAGGGGAAGGATTTCACCTACAGCCGGTCCCGGATCAACCTCAGCAAGAAGGAGGGGAAAATCGGCAGGTCTTCCTTGAACCAGATGTTGGATAAAACCGTCGAAGAGAAGATGAGGGAGATTTTGTACTGGTTCGGGAACAGCACCCACTGGACGAAGGCAAATTACACGCTCTTGTTGTTCCAGATGTGTGACCCCAAGTTACTGCTCACTGCTGCCAATGTCATCAGAGTCCTGATCCTGAGAGAGCAGAGCAATGTCGCAGGTAAACAGGGCCACAGGTGGAGAGCAGAGGGCCCCCAAAGGTGAGGAAGCCAGACGTCAGGAGCCTGTAAAGGAACCAGACGTGTGGACAGGCCTAGGTAGACAAGCTTAAGGTTTTCCAGAACGCAGGACAGAGCTCCTTGTCCTGACATGCGGTCCTGTTTGCCAAAGGAGAAATTGCAGGATGTGACTTCCTTCTAGAAAAGCATGAAATGCAAATGCTTTTTATGGAAGTACAGAACTTTTTTTTTTTTATGTTTTATTTATTTTTGAGAGAGAGAGAGAGAGAGAGAGAGAGAGAGAGAGAGAACGTGCACAGGAGGGACAGAGAGAGGGAGACACAGGATCTGAAGCAGACTCCGGGCTCCGAGCTGGAGCCCGACGCGGGGCTCGAACTCACGGACCGTGAGATCATGACCTGAGCTGAAGTCAGACGCCCAACCGACTGACCACCCAGGCGCCCCAGGAAGTACAGAACTTTTGACTGTCCGGCATTTGGAAGGGATTTAGGCCCAGTTATGGCTGGCCCGTGCCTCTAATACTCATTGCTGGTGTGGCTCTGGTATTAGTGGGTTTGGGATTAGATGGGGTTTGGGAGGGATGTAAGGGGGAAGCTTCTGAATTGTTCTGCCCTTCAGTCTGCACTGCACAGAAACCAGGCCAGGAGGTCAAAATGTAGGGCTCGTTCCCATTCATTCCACCATATTGCTTGCGCCTGCATAAAATCCAACCTGAAATGGTGTCTGTTCAAGCCTGCAGGTAGCAAGAGGGTCAAATAAGGGTAGGGCAGGCGTTCTCAAACCTTACCTTGCATCTGAATCCCTGGGAAGAGTTCCAAAAGAGTTTCAAAGCTAGACGACCCAGGGGACAGTTAGATTCCCATACATGGCACTGGGTTTCTTCGGCGTGTTAGGGAAGTAACACTCAGGGAATCTGAGTGACACAGCCTAGGCGGCAAGTAAAGGGACTTGAAAACCAGGCCTCCCTGACTGAACATGTCCCATCTCGAGGTGCTCCTGCCAGGAGCCTGCAGACTCCAGAAGGCCTGGCTTGTACACACACACACACACACACACACACACACGCACGCACACGCACACACCCGTACACACATGTATGCACACGCGGGGCTCGAACCCGCGAAACCGTGAGATCACGACCTCAGCCGAAACCCAGATTCAGACGCTTAACCGACTGAGCCACCTAGGTGACCCAGAAATTAAATTTTCTTAAAAAATTTTTTTTTAATGTTTATTTATTTTTGAGAAAGAGACAGAGAGAGAGAGTGGGCAGGGGCAGAGAGAGAGGGAGACACAGAATCCAAAGCAGGCTCCAGGCTCTGAGCTGTCAGCACAGAGCCCGACATGGGGCTCGAACTCATGAACTGCAAGATCATGACTCGAGCCAAAGTTGGACGCTCAACCAGTTGAGCCACCCAGGCGCTCCCAGAAGTTAAATTTTCTAATTTGGCTCAAGGGCAGTTCTTGCTGAAGAAAATTAAGTAAGTGCTGCAGGAAAAAGTTGTCTGACTTCAAGCTTCTGCCCGCAGCTCTCTTACTCTCTCTCCTTTATGTGGGGCTCTGATGCATTGTGCATTGTGCGTTGTGGGTCGGCAAAATCCAGCAAGGAGCTTCCTGCAATATTTGGATAGCAACTCGGGGGCTCCCCCGGATAAAACTGGACATAACCGGCTTGGTCCATTTTGTGTGGATTGAAAAGAGGGCGGTAGAAAGAAAACTGTTTTCCTCCACCTCCTTTCCTCCACACACCCCATTAAGGGGCACCCTTGTCTTGGCCTTTTGGTTTTCAGGGCTCAGTCAGTCCGCCAGTGATGTGTTTGTCTTCCCCGGGAAAGACCACCACCAGTCTGAGACCTCGCAGGTCTGCCGGGCAGCCGGAACCAAGAACACATCCTTCCCTTTGTCCAGATCTCCAGGGAAAGAAGGGTTGCTTGAAAAAATGGGGGGCGGACCATCTGACACTGGTAAGTCAGCCCGTAGCAGGAAAGCCAATAGGTAGGAGACTGGGAAGTCCCCCGTTTATTTATTTTTGAGAAAGAGAGGGAGAGAGAGAGAGGGCAGGGGCAGAGAGAGAGGGAGACACAGAATCGGAAGCAGGCTCCAGGCTCTGAGCCGTCAGCACGGAGCCCGACGTGGGGCTCGAACCCACAAACCACGAGATCATGACCCGAGTCGAAGTCCAACTGAGCCACCCAGACGCCCCTCTTGGGGTAATTTAAAGGAAGTGCCAGACACGATGCCATTTCACCTGAATCGGGCAGGGTTTGATACACTATAGGCATCTTCTTGAACTAGGAAGGCTTGCAAAGCCCTTGTGTATTTGGTTTGGGAGGTCTTGTTTCCGTTATGGCAGAAGAAATGACAAAAATCCAGTAGTCTAAGGGTAGACCATGATGAGCTCTATCTCTGGGGAGAGGGTTTGGGGAGGGCTTCTCTTGGCCTGAATTAGAGACAACCCCACCCTGCACCGTTCTCTGGCTTTCCTCCAAAGGACAATGGAAGAGTTCTCTCCAGTGTATTTCTGAGATGAACCGGCTGTTTTCCAGAAAAGCAGGCAGGTCCAAGGCAGAGAGCGCCCCCTCCGATCTGTTGGTTGACTTGGATGTGGTCCGAGACCTGTCTTCTGGGGCCAGAAAATATCGAGACTTCATCCGTCACCTGCCCATCCACCTCTCCAAGTATATTCTAAGTATGCTGGGGCGAATTGGGGGATTTCTCAAGACACTCTTCATCATGGCTCTGATGGGAGGTTCCCAGGTCCGTCATCTTTTTTTTTTTTTTTTTTCCCCCAGGTATGCTGGATAAAAACAGCCTGAACAGGTGTGCCTTTGTGAGCCAGCACTGGGCTGCGCTGGCCCAACAGGTCAAGAAGGATCTTTCCATGCATACTTTCATTCAGAACCAGATCGCCTTCTTGCAGGTACTTCCTGGCCGCGAGGGGTTGATCCGGAAACCAGCCTCATTTCCACGTTGAGGTTGGCCTGACAGTGCACCTTTCCGATCTCTTCGGTGGACCCTTAGCTGGCCTCCCGCTCCCCGTTAGCTGCTTTGTAGGCTTTAGCCGTAACTTCCTGTTTGTCCAGACCCGTTGATCGCCACCCGCATTGTCTGTGCATCTAGCAGGGACGACATGTGTAGCAACCTCTCAGGAAGAGAGAGGCAGAGTCTTTCTGAAACGTCACAGAGCAGGGCATTTTGTTCCCCCCCCCAGAGATCTATCTGGTGGCATGTGCAATAAGAAAGCCATGAGTATGTTTCTGGAACAGTCTCATATGATGCCCAGATGTTTCAGAGACCAATAAGTATGTGTTTAGGTTAAAATGCAAGTCTTCCGGGTAGTATCCGTCTTCGGAATTTTTTATCTCTGTTTCCTGCCCGAAGCCTTACCCCAAATCGTGGACTCTTGGTAGCTTGAGTTTTTCCCAGCAGGGATCCATAGCAGAAGACGAGAAGAGTCAGGCATTGGGAGGCAGGCCATACCTCTGGGAAGCTGAGACCCGCTCGCCATTTCTTGCCGGTCTGGCTCTGGGTGTTTGGTATTCAGGATCCACTTTAAGCCAATCCGCTCATGCTACCGGCCTCACTGGCCAGGCCTCCGCCAGAGTTTACCCATCTTTCAGATCTTGCCAAGCACCCCTCTTGGAGAGGAAGGACCAAGAATAGTAGCCATTTCCCGTTATTTTTTTCCCCTCAGGGGTCCTACACAGGGGGAATCGAACCTAATTACGCCAACAAGCTTCTTATCCCGGTTCCTAAGATGACAGATGATGGGAAACGCATGCGTGCGAAAAATCAGAAATGGAAACTGAGAATGAAGGTGGGTTGCGGTGGCATCTGGGGTCCAGACTCGGCCCTCCTGTGAGGGGTACAGGAAATGGGACCATACAGGATCTATAGCACGTGGATATAGGATATGGGAGGTGACATTCCCTAAGGGAGACCCGAGTTGTGTGCTGTGTGTCCTTCAGCAAGCGACTTCCTCTCCTTCAGCCTTAAATTCCTCAGCTGTTAAATGTGCGGATGGATTTGCTTGTCCTCTCAGGGTTCTTCGTTTACTTCCAACCCCACGGCCAGACCATAGCTTCTCATAAGGAAACCGCGTAGTATGAATTTCAAAAGAAGTTAGAAATCTGAATTATCACGGGACAGCTCTTGTTTTTCTTAAAGGCGTGGGCCAAAGAAGACACATTTGTGGACTTAATTTGACCCGCATTTTTTTTTTTTTGAAATCTTTGAGTTGGCCCATTCACTCATTTCATACTTTTTTTTTTTTTTAACATTTATTTATGTTTTGAGAGACATAGAGAGACAGAGCACAAGTTGGGGAGGGGCAGAGACAGAAGGAGACACACAATCGGAAGCAGGCTCCGGGCTCCAAGCTGTCAGCACAGAGCCCGACATGGGGCTCAAACTCACGAACCGTGAGATCATGACCTGAGCCAAGATGGACGCTTAACCGACTGAGCCACCCAGGCGCCCCTGTTTTAGGAATGTTATAATTTAAGAAAAGAGAGAGAAACAGGTAAAGCACTGTGGTCAACAGAAGAAAGCATGTGAAGTAGCAAGACAAGGCAGCGAAGCGTCTCCTAGGGAAAGGTAGAGGGGAGTGCCTCCGAGGGATGGTGATTGCCATGGGTACTGAGCTTGAACGGGGTGCCAAGAATGGTGTGCCCAGGGCTTTGTACACGTCGTTCACTTGATCTTCACGGTAGATCGAGTGGATATCATTGCTCCCAACTTATGGATGTGGAAACGAAGGCTATGATGCTAGAAAAGTCACCTAAGTTCTCATAGCTGGTCGGTGGTAGAGCTGGGATTTGAACTGGGTCTTTTTCCTCCAATGACTCCACCATGCAGCTTCTAGGCTCTGAAAACTTAGTTGATGAACGAGAGCCAAGGAATTCCAGCCCAGGTCATGAGACGTCAAGGACGTCTTGATTAGTTCAAGGCAGGATATCAGAGCTGCTTGGACACTGGAAGGGAGGCAGGTTGACAGATTCTGGGGAGAGACTTCTAGGTGGACGTCGTTATTTGGTTAAAGGTCAAGAGGGAGATTGAGCTGGGAAAAGCGGGCATCCCAAGGAAGAGTCTACAGGTATGGGGAAGAAGGCTAAGTAGGAAGAGAGATGTTCCCAGGGGGGACTCCCAGATGCGAACATGATGTTGCGGTCTTTTTTGCTTTCATGATAAACTCACCCTGTTTTTTGGGTTTCCTGCTGGCATGGTTGTCATTTCCTTCTAGAAATGGCTGGAAAGAGGAGTGAGAGTCCAGTTGAGTCATCTGTGCCAGAACTTAGCATGTCTGGCATGCCACAGTGGTCCAGAAAGTGCTTGTTGGAGGGAGGGAGGCACAGAGAAGAAGGAAGGAAGGAAGGAAGGAAGGAGGGAGGGAGGGAGGGGAGGAAGGAACTATTAGAAAGGGAAGGGAAATACCCTTGTTGAGACCTGATACAATTGATTTCCTCTCTCTGAGGCTCAGATGTATCTCATCTGTAAAATGACGAGAATGCTTTGTGGGGCAAATGATGTACTTTACGAGGCAGCTGTAAGGAGAAATGAAGGTTGCATATACGTGCAGACTTTGGGGCACAAATGCACGGAGAGCGTAGCTGTGATTTTGCCTACGCCTTGAGTTCCCATGAGGACGCTCTGTAGAGTCAGGTATACGTAATATAAACATGAAGCCCGGACCTCTGCAAAACAGTCGAAGGGCACCTGTGACTCGATTTTGTGAACGTACCCTCCGTGAGCTCATTTTTGGAAAAGTTGAGCTGTCGGCGATATCGAGAGTTCACGGAAGGAACCAGAACACACAGAAGATACGAAGTGATGCAGGATGAGTCAGGACCCTTGACGCACCATTTTCTAACTCGTGGATGACTGTAGTGCCTGCTCATTGGCCTCTCCCTACCAGCACGTAGTGGCAGCCACAGCCCCAAGAGGCACAGTCCTTGGGCCCTTATGTCCTGGCCAGGGAAGACCTCAGGGGGTGCATATTTGGGGCCCTGGGTAAAGTTGCCACTGTGCTTTGACTCCAAGTGTTCCCTTGTTAGAATGACTACAACCTGTGGACCGCATACCAGAACCAGGAAACTCAGCAGGTCCAGATGGAGGAGAGAAATGTCTTCTGTGGGACTTATAATATCCGCATTCTCTCTGACACGTAGGTACTGGGGTCAGAATCCGGGTCTTCAGGGACCCTTGAATTAGCCGCCTTAGGATTCCCATGACCCGGTTCACTTGGAAAAGGCAATCCTTCCTGACCTCAAGCTCCAGCTCCCAACTAAAATGAGATCCCCTTCGGAAACCAGGTGCTGGAGTTTTGGACCATTCTCGGCAGTGGGTGGAGGGCACTTTCCCATTATAATTTTGGGTACACCAGTCAACCATCGTTTGCACAAGTCATGTGCGTGAAATTACCGTGGTTTTTTTTTTGTTGTTGTTGTTGTTTTATTCTAGTTTTAGAAGGAAGGTGTGCTTATTGGGAAAAAGAAACCCACCAAATGCCAGCAAATGTATCGAGAAAAGCCAACACCTCCTACAATCTTGTCATCTAGAGATAACCACCATTAATATTCATGTCTAGTCTAGAATTTTGTTCTTGCGTGTACTATACCTACGAGTTTTAAATAAAAATGGGGTTTTTAATGATTGGCTCTCTGCCATACTTTAGGCCTAGGACTTTGCTCTTTTTTCGTAAGGTTTCATAAAGGCCATCTCTCTCTATTTTCTTTCTGGCTGTGAATCTGACTAAGAAATTACATCCTGACCGGTCAGTAGGGCGAAGACCAAGAAGATAGGGGAAAGGCAAAGTTGAGTTTTTAGGGATCGCGTGGTGATAAGTGTGCCCCTTAGAAGAGATGATGGCTGATTGAGCTCTAGGTATAACAAGTAGAATGAGGACAAAAATATCACGAGTTCTCATCTTCAGGCATGACCACCTCCCTTTTGCTGAAATAATCCCACTTCACTCCGTGGGCCTGGAGTAATTATAGTGAGTGTCCCCTTTCACGATAAAATGTCTCAATTCAGACAATACATGGTTGGGTCACCTTGCTCATGTTTTATCCATTGGCTGGTAATCTTACGATTGGAAAATTAATTTTTTTTATATTAAAAATTTTTTTTTTTAATTTTGCCTGAAAGGACTTTTTGGTATGGTATAAGGTAGGGGTCCCTTGTGCTACACCCCTTGTTGGAAGGCCCTGAACTTTCCATTATACCGTTGTTGTAGGTGACAGCCGTCGTACTAAGTGAGTTGCTGGAGGGGACACTAACTTTTCTTGCATGGATCATCCTTTCCACCCCCACCCCACCCCTCCGGCAACTCAGGTGGGACCGAAACAGAATCATTCACTATTCCGGGGGACATTTGGTAGCCGTGTCATCCAATCGGAAGATCCAGCTTCTAGATGTCATACAAGTAAAGGAGGTACCCATCGTGTTCCAAGGCCACGCCGGGAGTGTCCGCGCCCTCTTCTTGTGTGAGAAGAAGAACTTTCTACTGAGCGGAAGTTATGACCTGAGTATTAGGTGAGTGGTCCAAGGGCGTTGTGGTGCCCACCCCACCCAACGCCTGAAGTCAGCTTGTGGAGGAAGCAGGCGTGCCTTTTCCTTCTTGTGTTTAGCGAAAAGGTACCCTAAATGATACCGACTTCTCGAATAACCCGAAACATTTTTTCTTTTTTTTGGCAAGGTAAAAACCAATTAATTTGTATATCGTTTAAACTTTAACAAGATGAGATAGATTTATAACAATGATCAGATCTATTTTCTTTTTGAGAAAATGTTCATTTATTTATTTTGAGAGGGAGAGGAGGGGGGGGAGAGAGAGAATTCGAAGCAGGCTCTGCAGTTTCAGTGTGCAGCCTGATGCGGGGCAAGATTCCCCCAAACCATGAGATCACGACCTGAGCCGAAATCAAGAGTCGGATGCCTGACTGACTGAGCCACCCAGGTGCCCAGACATCCTTAACTTTAAGGTAGTCGACTTTGCAGATTTGACTCGTTTAATAAGAAATCCCTCCCTGTGATCTTTGTGTCTTCAATCCACTTGAACCTCATTTTTGTTATCATATGAGGTAGAAATCCAATTCCATTTCTTCCCCCCTTTCCTCTTTGCATTTATATCTAATTACTTAAGTACCATTTATGGGAAAAAACTCCTCTTTCTCCCATTGGTCTGTCCTGCTGCTTTGTCATAAGATAAGTGTCCATAGATTTCAATTTCTTGGCTCTTTATTCTGCTTCTTTTGCCTGTGTGGCTATTGTTGGTCAAAACCACACTATCTTAGTTACTTTGGTCTTTAAAGTCTTTTTTTTTTTTTTAATTTTTAACGTTTTATTTATTTGTGAGAGACAGAGAGAGACAGAATGAGTGTGGGGGAGGAGCAGAGAGAGAGGGAGACACAGAATCCGAAGCAGGCTCCAGGCTCTGAGCTGTCAGCACAGAGCCTGATGTGGGGCTTGAACCCACGAACCGAAAGATCATGACCTGAGCCGAAGTCGGATGCTTAACCGACTGAGCCACCCAGGCACCCTAAGGTCTTTAAAGTCTTTATACCTGGTACAGCAGGCAGCCCCCCCACCCCGCCCCATATTGTTCTTCATGTGTTCTGTCTTTTCTTGGATTTTGCACTCTGTTGGGGGGAGAGGGGGAGCAGGTTTCTTTTCATTCTTTTTTGGGCCTCAAGTGCAAAGGATTGAGTTGACTATAATTCTCTGTTCACGTCATATTATTATTATTATTTTATATGTTTATTTATTTTTGAGAGAGAGAGAGCATGAACCGGGGAGGGACACAGAGAGGGGGTCAGAGGATCTGAAGTGGGCTCTACCCTGATAGGGTGACAGCAGCGAGCCTGATGTGGGGCTCGAACTCATGAACCGTGAGATTGTGACTTGAGCCAAAGTCGGACGCTCAACCGACTGAGCCACCCGGGTGCCCCTGTTCATGTCGTATTGTTATTATTGGTCTGTACAAGGCTCCATTCCTGTTTTATTCATCTATTTATTAATTCTATTTTCTCTATTCTTCACTCCCGTTTCCTTCCCCATGGGCTACCTTCTCATCTTTGTCAGTGTGGATCTTTTTATTTATGTGAGTCCTTTGAAAATGTGTATTGGGGCGCCTGGGTGGCTCAGTCGGTTAAGAGTCCAACTTCGGCTCCGGTCATGATCTCGCGGTTCGTGGGTTCGAGCCCCTCGTCGGGCTCTGTGCTGACAGCTCAGAGCCTGGAGGCTGCTTCTGATTCTGTGTCTCCTTTTCTCTCTGCCCCTTCCCCGCTCATGCTCTGTCTCTCTCTGTCTCTCAAAATGAATAAACATTAAAAAAAAAAAAAGAAAATGTATATGGATATATTTTGTACACATGTTTATAATTTTCATCCACGGTTTCTTTGATTTATCTATCTATCTATCTATCTATCTATCTGTCATCCATGGTATTATTTTAAGCTTATCTTGGCTTTTCACTTTTGTACCCCATCCTATGTTCCAAAGATTTATCCATTACTGTCTAGTTAGTTTTGTAGTACTCCAATATACATTTCACCTACTTGCTTCCCCAGTGATGGAAACTAGCTGGCCTCCAAATAAAGCTGCATGGAACATCTTTGTCCCCTCGTGGACATTGTGAGATTTCTTAGGTATATATATGCCCAGCAATGGACTTGCTGAGATATAGGGTAGGTGCTACCTAATTTGACCAAGTACTAGACTGAATTCAGAGTGGCTTTATGGGTCTACATTCTCCCTAGGAGGGATCCTGTAACTGTATTTCCCTACCAACATTCGGCATCAGCCAGCTTTCAAATTTTTGCCAGATGGGTATGTGTAAAATCATTTCCATTTGCATGACTTTGGCTACTAATAAGTTTGCCTCTTTTATAAATTGCCTGATTATATCTTTTGTCCATTTTTCTATTGGGGCTCCTCTAATTTGCTTCTTGATTTGCAGTTCTGTGTGTTTTCTTCTAACTTTTAAAAAAATATTTATTTATTTTTGAGAGAGAGAGAGAGATAGAGAGAGAGAGAGACAGAGCATGAGCGGGGGAGGGCAGAGAGAGAGGGAGACACAGAATCCGAAGCAGGCTCCAGGCTCCGAGCTGTCAGCACAGAGCCCGATGCGGGGCTCGAACTCACAAACCGTGAGATCATGACCTGAGCCGAAGTCGGACGCTCAACCGACTGAGCCACCCAGGCGCCCCTGTGTTTTCTTCTATATATTAGTCCCTTGTCAGTTTAAAAATTGCAAATGCCATCTTCCATTTCTTCATCAACCCATTAACTTTGCTTATAGTGTTCTTTGTTGAATGAAAATTCTAATATTGCTGTAAGACGACGTATCAGTTTATCCATTGTTTTGACTTGGGTCGGTGAGTCTGTCTAGTCCTAGGTCACAAAGACGTTTTAAAATATTTTGTCCTATTAACTTTATTTTTTAAATTTATTTTCCAAAGTTTGTTTATTTATTTTAAGTAATCTCTACACTCAAGGTAGGGCTTGACCTCATGACCCTGAGATCAAGAGTCGTATGTTCTTTCGACTGAGCCAGCGAGGCGCCCCTTGTCCCATTAACTTTATAGTTTGACTTTTTGCATTCAGTTCTTTGAACTATTTGCAGCCCAACTTTGTATGTGATGTGGGGTAAGGTTTCATTATATTTATTTATTTTGAAAGAAAGTGAGCAGTTTCCCCCACAGTGGTTATTTAGTCAGGAACCTGCCATTTTCTCCACTGACCTGTGTGGGGTAATCTTCATCATATGGTGATTTCCCCACATATAGATGAGAATGTCTCTGTGAGCTCTCTCTTGTAGACTCTTGGTTTGTTTTTCTGTTCTTGCATCAAAAACATCTTCCAAAAAAGACAATTCCTATAGAGTAGTTTTAGGTTCATAGCAAAGTTTGAGAGCAAAGTACTGAGATTTCCCATTACCTTGTGCTCCCCACATGCACAGCCTCCCCGGCCAGAGCGGGACATTTGTTACAACTGGCGAACCTCCATTGACACATCATAAGTCACCCCAAATCGGTAGTTTACTTTAAGGTTCACTCTTGGTGGTGTACATTTTATGAATTTGGGCAAATGCGTGAAGACATGTATCCATCATCATGGTATCATATAGAATTATTTCCATTGCCCTGAAAATTCTTGGGGCTCTGCCTAGTCATTCTTCTCCTTTCCCCCCACACCTGTGACAGATGGGTAAGGCCACAGGACCTTTGGGAGTATTATATATTTTTTGTTGTTGTTGTTTTTATTTATTTTTGAGACAGGGAGAGACAGAGCATGAATAGGGGAGGGTCAGAGAGAGGGAGACACAGAATCTGAAACAGGCTCCAGGTTCCGAGCTGTCAGCACAGAGCCCGACGCGGGGCTCGAACTCATGGACCGCGAGATCATGACCTGGGCCCAAGTCGGCCGCTTAACCGACTGAGCCACCCAGGCGCCCCCCCTTTGGGAGTATTAGAAGAAAAAGCTTAGCACATTCGAAGGAAAACAAAAGAAACACTTATTAATCGTTTATTATGTACCAAGTCTCATAAGAACTCTATGAGGCAACTACCATTATTAACCTCAATTTGCAGATGAGGAAGCTGAGATACAGGGTGGTTCATTAGCTCCTCTAAGATCATACAGCTAGTAAGTAGGTGATGGACTGGATTGGACTTCAGGCAGCCTCACTCCAGAATCTACTACCTTAACATTACATTTTTGCCCTGTCATAAAAGCAATCTGGGTGAAATGTGAGTCTGTATCAGCGACAGTTGAGAGACCTCAGGCAAATTTGCTTATTAAAGAACAGTGTGACTCATACCTCTGTTCCCGTAGATCTCTAAGATATGCTTTAGAAGTACCCATAAGATGTTTTGGATCCAAATGGCTGAAGTAGATTGTTCTGTTGTTCCTGTTTGAAGACCACCTCCGCTGTTGAGTGGGTGCCATGGGTTTTAAGCCTGGTGGCCATTCCAGAAACCTCTTCCAACGTAATACCAACCAACATTTATTACGCATTTCCTACCCGTTGATCGCTGTTCCAATGTTACACGAATCAATGCAGGATTTCTCAACTTGCGGCTGGAAAGTACCTTCTGTGGAGGCTGTCCCGTGCACCGGAGGACATTTAGCCGTACCCTTGGACCATAGCACCGGATACATTAGCAGCTCTCTCCCTACTTGTGACAGCCGAAAATGTCTCCAGACATTGTCAGATATCCTCTAGGGGTGGAAATCACGCCTGGGTGACCATCATCCAATTTGTATATTTAATTCTTTACCAAAAACCCTAAGAGGGAACTATCATTATTATCATTGCCATTTCACCAATGAGGAAATGACACTTACACGGAAATTAGGTAACTTTCCCAAAGTTACACCTAACGGGTGCTGCCCGCCGAAAATCAAATCCAGGCCTCTGACTCTGAGCTTAACCCTGAAACTTTGCCGCCTTCCAGCAAACTGTTGATCTAAGGGAACTTGTGTGCCACATGACCCCTTGGGCCCTCAGAAAAATCTCAAAATCATTTCTTGTTTTTTTTTTTTGTTTTTGGCCTGATTCCTGCAGATACTGGGATCTGAAAAGCGGGGCTTGTATACGAATCTTCAATGGCCACCAGGGGACAGTCACTTGCATGGATTTATATATGAACAAACTTGTCTCCGGAGCAAGAGATTGCCAGGTGAAAGGTGAGAAAGAAATGCCTTAAACTTTCTAAGAAGCTTCCCCAAATCCATGGGTTGTCAAAATACTTGTTTAGC
The DNA here is from genome assembly GCF_018350195.1 of Panthera tigris. Classification (NCBI taxonomy): domain Eukaryota; kingdom Metazoa; phylum Chordata; class Mammalia; order Carnivora; family Felidae; genus Panthera; species Panthera tigris. The sequence goes on along the minus strand of NC_056673.1, from coordinate 9,029,676 downwards.
TCATTTCTGTAGGAAGAGATTCTTTTACTCATCCATCCATCCATCCGTTGATCCATTTACTTCACAACTATTAGCAGAATACCTACAATATGCTAGATGCTGTGCTAAGTGCTAAAAAAAATGAATATGACCCTGTTCAATATGGCTTTTTATTTCCTCAAGAGGCTCATAATCTCATAATGGAGACAGATACGTAAATATACAATGGGGGATATCATAAAGATGTGAATAGTAACTGCCACCATTTATTGAGTACCAAGTTCGTGGCTGACGTCGGTGCTTTACCTGTATTATCGTATTCAACCCTCACAAGAAGCCTGTGGCATGGATGCAGATGAGGAATCCAAAACTCGGAGGAAAAAAAACAGCTTGCCCCAGATCAGAGCCGCTGAGCGGTGGGGTGGGGATTTGAACCCAGGGCTGTCTGACTCTAGATCACGCGCTCCTAACCAACACGCGGAGTTCTTTTTTTTTTAAATTTTTTTTTCAACGTTTTTTATTTATTTTTGGGACAGAGAGAGACAGAGCATGAACGGGGGAGGGGCAGAGAGAGAGGGAGACACAGAATCGGAAGCAGGCTCCAGGCTCCGAGCCGTCAGCCCAGAGCCTGACGCGGGGCTCGAACGCACGGACCGCGAGATCGTGACCTGGCTGAAGTCGGACGCTCAACACGTGGAGTTCTAAGGGACCACAGAAATAAGAGGGAGGGAAAGCACCACAGACAGGGTGCTGTTCGAGTGTGGTCTTGATGACGCGTCGTTCTACAAGCGGTGGAAGAATGAATGCCATTCTAAGCAGAAGGGACAGCATAGGCAAATTTGCAGAAGGTTGAAGAAAATGGTGTATTGGGGGAATTTCCCCTTGCTGGGTACGGCTGCAGTAGAGCGTGTGGTGTCGGACAGAAGGCTGGTTACTTTGTTTGGGGCTAGATTATCAAGGGTCTTCTGCATCCGGGTAGGAAGTTGACCTTCATCCTATAGAATGCAGGAGGCTATAAATGCACTCTGAGCTGTGGACTGACATGATCAGATGTGTTTCTGAGAAAGATGACTCTAGTCATAGTATGGGAGAAGGTTGGAGGGAAGGGACTGTGTGGAGATGGGGACAAGTGAAGACAGTACCCAGTCTGGAGAACTGCGGTGGTATCTTCAGAATAGCCAAGAACAGGGGGCGCCTGGGTGGCTCGGTCGGTTGAGCATCCGACTTCGGCTCAGGTCACGATCTCACCGTCCATGAGTTCGAGCCCCGCGTCGGGCTCTGTGCTGACTGCTCAGAGCCCGGAGCCTGTTTCAGATTCTGTGTCTCCCTCTCTGTGACCCTCCCCCATTCACGCTCTGTCTCTCTCTGTCTCAAAAATAAATAAATGTTAAAAAAAAAAAAATTAAAAAAAGAATAGCCAAGAACAGGCAAGTGTGAAGAAAGTCAGGTGGCTATGAGTTTACATGAGGTGACAGGAGGGCAGATAATGAGGCCGGACTTTTAAACTCAGGTCACTGGGTATTTGGAAGTGCCATTAACGGCAATAAGGACCACAGGGGAAGAATAGGGTAGGGTGAGGAACGAAGGGGGAGATGCTGGCTTCAGTTTTGGACCTCTTGAGTGTGGTAGGCAGAATGATGGCCAACCGAACACGTTCACCTCCTAATCCCCGGAAACTGTGACCGTGTCACCTTGCACGGCAAAAGGGACTTTGCAGATGTGATTAAGCTGAGGACCCGAAAAGGGAGAGACGGCCCTGGGTTATCAGATGGGTAATCACATGGGTCCTTAAAAACAGAAACTGTCTTGTCCGTGATCAAAAGGAGATGTGACAATGAGGAGTGCTCAGAAACATGCGACGTTGCTGGCTCTGAAGATGGAGAAAGGGGGTCATGAGCCAAGGGACATGGGTGGCCCTGGGAAGGTGGAACAGGCAAGGATACGGATCCCTCCAGCCCCAGAATCTCCATAAGGGAACACAGCTCTGCGGACACCTTGATTTTAGCCTTGTGAGGTCACATCAGGCTTCCGTCAGATAGTACATTTGCGTTGCGTTCAGCCACTAACCTTGTGGGAATTTGTTACAGCAGCAACAGAAAGCTAATACACTGGGTACGGGAGTCCCAAGGACACCCAGGTGAGGACTGCAGGAGGCAGATGCAGGTGTGAGTTGCCCCGTGAGTTGACTGCACCATAGGTCTGGGGCTCCAAGCTGCATTGGTTTGGTGGTTATCAATTGGAATGAACGGTGGAGGCTCCCGGCGTGGAGATTTCCCCTGCAAAGCACGAGGCAAGAACGAAAAGCGAAGGGAGGCGAGGGACCCAGGAAGTCACAGCGTGTTAGGTGGGGGCAAAAGGGGCAGGAAAGCGAAAGCAGAGTGATGTTCCGTATGCCGGCACTCAGACCGGCTTAAGAAACTTTACTCCCCACCTCCTTGCCCTCCTTGACCTGACCGGAAGTTCTCGTTGCCACGACTGCGTTGAGGAGTAGAGCGGACGGCATGAAAGGAGGAGAGTTTGGAGGTGGAAGGGCAGACAAGGCCTCCAAATTTGACAGAGTCTCGTGGGGCCCCCGGCAGGGCTGCAACTAGGACAAGGGGAGCTAGGCTCTCACCGTGGGTGTAAAACTTAAGGGGGCACCCCAAACTCCTGGTAATCAAAGATCCCACATTTTCACACAATATCTAAAAGGCCAAAATTAATTCACGAAATACATGATGGAAAAAAAATATCCCAAGATCTCTCTCTTCCCCCTAATCCTAGTCCCAGCCTCCTGGCCTACCTGTTCCCCCTGGGTTTCCCCCAGTGAATCTTTTCTCAACAATTCCCAATGAATCTTTTAATTCATCCTTCAACTTTCTCCACCCCCCCCCACTTTTTTTTTAAGATTTTATTTTAATTTTATTTTAATTTTTTTTAACGTTTTTATTTATTTTTGAGACAGAGAGAGACAGAGCATGAACGGGGGAGGGGCAGAGAGAGAGGGAGACACAGAATCGGAAGCAGGCTCCGGGCTCTGAGCCATCAGCCCAGAGCCCGACGTGGGGCTCGAACTCACGGACCGGGAGATCGTGACCTGAGCCGAAGTCGGACGCTTAACCGACTGAGCCACCCAGGCGCCCCAAGATTTTATTTTTAAGCAATCTCTACCCCTGACGTGGGGCTCGAACTCACAACCCCGAGGTCAAGAGTCACACCCTGTATTGACTGAGCCAGCCGGGAGCCCATCAACTTTGTGCTTTCTAATTGGATAAGAGGCCAACGTATATGGAAAAAACAAGTGAAGAAAAGCGTACTTACAGAAGTTAGGGTTGATCTAGCGTATGGTTACGAGCATGGGTTCTGGGGCCAGACTCTAAGGGTCCGAATCCCAGCTCTATCTGCTTGCCATCTGCGTGATCTTGAGCAGGTTACTGAACCCCTCTATGCCTCAGTTTCCTCATCTGTGTAGTGGGGAATAAAGACAGTAGCTGTCTCGCGAAGACGAGTTAATATACACCAAGCACTTCCAATGGGGCCTGGCTCGTTGTTAGTGCTCAATGGAGGTATCGGCTGCGGTCATTACTTGGTCTTAGGTTGCGGTCATTACTTGGTCTTAGGTTGTACACTCTGTTGCCTGAGAGGTACTTTGGGGCTGATGGGGCCAACTTTAACGGTCTCATTCCCGAATCTGTGGTGCCTGCTTTCAGTTTCTTCCTTTAAGGTCTATTCTCCCACCTGCTCATCTATTTTCACACCTTCCCAACACTCGCAGGATGGTGGGTGGTAGAAACATGGAGCCTGCCCCCAGCTGTGGCCGTCTCTCAAGTAGTAAAATCCAGAAGTCAGATTCAGAAATCGGTTTTTTAAAAGGAATAAACAAACATTAAAATGCTTTCAATGTTGATTTATTTTTGAGGGGTGGGGGAGGGGCAGAGAGAAAGAGAGAGAGAGAGAGAGAGACAGAATCTGAAGCAGGCTCCAGGCTCTGAGATGTCAGCGCAGAGCCCGACGCGGGGCTCGAACTCACGAGCTGTGAGATCGTGACCTCAGCCGAAGTCGGGTGCCTAACCGACGGAGCCCCCCAGGCACCCCCAGAAATATGGTTAAATGTAAATAAGGATAGACAACTTGCTTTTCCTTTGGACATAGAAGGGGTGAGTCAGGAGAATAGTATCTGGAAGGAATAATGCCATGAAACACGTGCCGTGATTTTCCTGAAATCCACTCAATAGCAAGTATTTTTCAGGCTCAAGAAGGAGGCTTATTAGTGAAATAAGTCCTACAGAGAAAGACAGATACCATATGTTTTCACGCTTATGTGGATCCTGAGAAACTTAACCGAAGCCCATGGGGGAGGGGAAGGGGAACAAAAAGTTAACAGGGGGGGAAGGAGGCAGACCATGAGAGACTCTTAAAAACTGAGAATAAACGGAGGGTTGATCGGGAGTGGGGGGGGGCGATGGGCACTGAGGAGGGCACCTGTCGGGATGGGCACGGGGGGTGGTATGGAAACCAATGTGACAATAAATTTCATATTAAAACCAACAAATAAATAAATAAAAAAAAGAAGGAGGCTTATTAGAGATGGGCTGTCTAGCGCTTGGACCCCAAGGCTGAGTTGTAGGGTTAGAGCCAAGGTCTCTGCGTTGCTGGCTCTCTCAGGGACCCACGGTCAGGGAGTTCTGTGCTGCGGGCTCATGGAGCTGTTGGTGAGCCTGTAGGGGTGCTGGGCCAGGCGGAGGCCTTCTAGGGTCTCCCTTGATGGGCGGGGCTTCTGTGCCGGGCTGTAGAACTCCACCATAACCTGCCTTCGTGCCCCTCCCCACCCCTTTCAGAGTGGGATGTCGAGACAGGGAAGTGCCTGAAGACGCTTAAACACAAAGACCCCATCTGGGCCGCCAGGATCAATGACAGCTACATCGTGAGCAGCTGTGAGCGGGGGATAATCAAAGTGTGGCACACCGTCACGGCCCAGCTGGTAAAGGTGAGAGAGCAGTGGGCTGGCGGGGGCGGGGAGGGGGGAGGGGGGACCGATGGTCATGGACGGGAGGAGACTCACGGCTCTTCAGACCATCCTAAAGGTACCGTGTTAGAGTCACCCAAAGGGTGGTCCTGAAGAATTTTAGGGGAAACTCCCCTCCCACTACCCCCCACCCCCACCCCAAAAGAGGGCCATTCTGAGACTGTGGAGGGTCAGGGATCATGTGACTTACGTTGTCACGCAAGTGGTGGTAGCAGGCTACGTTCTGACTCCGTATGATATACGGGCTCAGGGTCTTTTAACAGTGGCTTTTCCTTTTCCAGAACATTCTACCCTGACTCTTGCATGGGGTAAGGAAATGAACAGAGTCACAGTAGTTTTTCTCCTTACTCTCTGGTGAAAAGAGAACAGTGGCTGCTCTTGAAAGCGACTGAATGCTCACACACACCCAAAGTGTTGCTAGAGTTGAAACCTCCTGGCTCTAGCGGGCGGTGGTGAGATACATTTGTGCCGGGAACACAGGAGCACAGCGAGAAGCTGCTGGGCCGGCTGGTGCATTTTCTTCCCACCAGTATTGTTGTCACCATGGTCTAACCAGCAGTTGCAGGCACGGGGAGGCCCCAAGTGTCCTGCGGTCCTGGCAGGGACCTGGGGTTGGAACACACCTGACCCTTCACCTTGTGGCAGAAGACGATGGTGAATTCTGGCCCTCTCTCGGACTCCAGGAGGATGAGGCCTGCCCCAGCCACAGAGCCCTCAGGAGCAAGGCTCTCCTTAATCATTCCTTCACTGGGGAGAGAGCTCTGGAGAGAGGGAGGCATGGACACCACTGGCTTTTTCAGAACAAAAGCAAAGAATGGCGGAGTGTGTTGGGATTCATCCAGAGAAGCCTCCAGCTTTGGGCCTTGGAGGACTCACAGTCCGAGTTGCAGATGGGCTGGAAACAGAGGCATCTTCTCTTGCAGACTCTCATTGGCCACGAGGGAGCCGTGAAGTGTCTGTGCTTTGACCCGTGGCATCTCGTCTCAGGAGGTGCAGATGGCCTGGTCATGGCCTGGAGCATGGTGGCAAAGTACGAGCGGTGCCTCATGGCCTTCAAGCATCCGAAGTAGGTGCCAGGAAAGCCCTGGTTGATGGATGTGGGACTCTCTCCTTTTCCCTCACAGCCTAGATTTTGTAACAACGGTACTAGATGTGGGTCAGGCTCATGACACATGTGACACATTTATATCCGTTATCAGACGACATTAGGTGCGTTCCGGGTGGTATGGCCACACGCTTACATCTGTTTATGAATATTGGCAGAGCCATCCCAAATAATGCCAATGCCAGTAAACTGAAAATTCTTGGAGTTGGTCTTTACCCCAGGCCTCTACTTAAAATCATCCAAGTGCCAAAGATTTAAAAATAACCAAGGGGTTAAAGAAGGAGCTTTCTTACAAGTCTGCCGGCTACATTCTATTCCAGGACGGCAAACGTCTCATTTTACAATTCCAATCCCAGTTTAGTGGTGGCTGCTTGGAGCCAGTGGAGAAGTAGTCTGAGGTCACATTTGAGCTTGTTTGCAGAGGATCTTGTGGTCAGTTAATGGTTCTGCCACGGCCACGGGTTTTTGTAGGCTGTGTGACGTCACTCTTGTACCGCGTGAACAACGCTTCTTCCCCTGCGTGCGTTATCAAAAACTCTAGGGAAACAAGATGCTACCCTAGTTGACTAAAAGAGTGAATGGATCTTCTAGGGGACCTATCACCGAGAGTTATTTAGTAAAATATGGCCCTAGATTTCCTCGTGTCTTCGTAGGAGCCTCTTGAGCCGGCACGCTGGCCTTGTGGGAGGTGGGAGGGGATTTGAGTTACATGTGTGTGTTTACTCTTTGTGGTGTGTGACCGCGTTATTGGGGAGTGGGTGCTGCGAAGGGCTTCTGTTCAGTGATTTATCCGGGGTTATCAGTAAGCCTCTTAGCATGTTGTCTGGATTATCAAAACGTACGAAAGGAAAGAGTCAGGCTTTAGGATGTCGCCTGAAAGTTGTAATTATATGTTTTTATTTTATTTATTTATTAAATGTTTATTTATTTAGTTTGAGAGAGAGCGCGCGAGCACAAGAAGGGGAGGGGCAGGGAGAGAGAGGGAGACACAGAATCCGAAGCAGGCTCCAGGCTCTGAGCTGTCAGCACAGAGCCCAACGTGGGGCTCGAACCCACGGACCGTGAGATCATGACCTGAGCCCAAGTCAGAAGCTTAACCGACTAAGCCACCCAAATGCCTCTTATTTTCACTTTTAGATGGGGCGACCAGTTGATCGACTGATCTATCCATCACAGGAGCCACATTGACCTCTTTGCTGTCCTTTGAACGTGCTAAGCATGCTGTAGCTTTCAAGGTCTTTGTTGTTTCTGTTTTGCTAGTGGTTGGGGCCTTGAAATGTCTTAATCTGACCAGGGCTAAGGCCGAATGGTATGGGGTGAATGTCATTCTGTTAACACATTATATCAATAATCATACTCCAAAACCTGAGCTGACACTCACCTTTTCATCAGATATTTATTGAGGACCTTCTACGAGCTGGGCCTTGTGTTAGGTGCTGGGCATGCAGAGATGAGTAAGAGACAGGTTGTGAGAATTTAACAGTGTACCTGAAGTTTGTGTATGTGTGTGCGAGGGGAGGGGAGACGATGGAGATAGAGGGTGGTTTTGTGGAGAAGGTAGCACATGAGCAAGGCCACAGACGGACCTGGATGGATACAGATGGCAGGGATCCAAGGGCTTGTTTGACACATAAGATCTAACAAATTGGTGGCATCAGATTCAACTTAAAGAAAAATTTTAAGTTTATTTATTTTGAGCGAGAGCGCACGAGCTTGAGCAGGGGAGGGGTAAAGAGAGGGGGAGAGGAATAATCCCAAGCAGGCTTCGAGTTGTTGGCACGGAGCCGGGTGCGGGGCTTGGACCCGCGAACCACGAGATCAGGACCTGAACCAAAGTCGGATGCTTAACCGATTGAGCCACCCAGGCGCTCCCGAATTCAACTTTTTAGTATCGTTAACAGGAATGGGGTAATTACATTTTGTAGCTGAATACTCCACACGTCTGGAGGCCCGCTTGGCTGCAGCCGTTGTGGGAAGGTTTTGTGGGAAGCATCTACATCACCTGGCCCTCTCTCTTCTGCTGGTCACCACCAAAGGGAGCTCACACATTTCGTCCCTGGGTAAAACTTTCCTTCGGGACGTTTCACTGGAAGAATGAAAGCCGCTCATTTAAGATCCCAAAGGAACTGCTTAAACACTGGGTTTTTGCTTCCTATAAAGATGATCATTTCCCCATGTGTGGATTTCTTTCTTCACTGATGCTAGGGACACCTGGCTGGCTCCATTGGTGGAGCGTGACTCCCGATCTCGGGGTTGTCGGTTCGAGCCCCGTGTTGGGTGTAGAGATCACTGAAAAATATCTAGTGATACTATCTGAAAAGGCATCAAAACAGTAAGTTCTCAGCATGACTTTTTCAGAAGTCATTAGCTAGGAACCAAATTGTAAGAGAAAAGCGTGATCACCTCTGGATCAGACCCCCACCCCCCGCCCCTGCCAAAAAACCCCAAACAAATAAAAAACAAAACAAAACAAAAATGCAAAAGCACAAAACCCGTGACAGAAGCCTCTGTGTTTCGCCACCTTGTGGCACTGTGACAGGACTGCAGGAAAAATAACCACGGGATGGGAGGAGAGAGGACAGCCACGTCTTGAAGGTGAATGGCGGTCGTGACCGCTGCCTCCCCACCATACACAAAATACCCCACGCTACCAACACACCCAAGCCTTCCAGCAACACACGGGTACAGCCTGCCGCTCTGTTCTCTTCCAGGGAGGTGCTTCATGTGGCTCTTCTCTTCCTCCGGGTCATCAGCGCCTGTGCCGACGGCAAGATCCGCATTTACAATTTCCTAAACGGGAACTGTCTGAAGGTGATGAAAGTCAATGGCAGAGGTGACCCCGTGCTGTCCTTCTTTATTCAGGGCAACAGGTGGGTGGTAGGTGTGGAGGTCAGGGCCGTGAGCAATTCTGTTTGGATGATTTTCTGCTCCCCTGGGACACCAGCCTTGGCTTTGCTGGCAGGAGGAGAGAGTGGGCAGGGCTCTCCTCCAATTTTGGCGGTAGAAGGGTAATATTTTGGCTATACAGGGGTAATATTTTGGGTAATATTTTGGCGGTAGAAAGGTAATGGTCTTGCGGGGGACTAATCGGACTTTGCACAAAGCTTAGCAGTCGGGGTTCACATTGCTTTTAATTTGTTCCGGATGTCTGGGCAAGTCAGGCCGTGAGTACAGTAAGGCACTGCCGTGAATGTGTAGACAGACCCTGCTTGGCTCCCTGGCCCTGCCTTCTCTGACCATCTGTCTCTGATGCCCACTTCTTTTTTTTTTTTTTTTTTTAATGTTTATTTTTGAGAGAGAGAGAGAGAGACAGAGCGTAAGCAGGGAAGGCGCAGAGAGAGAGGGAGACACAGAATCCGAAGCAGGCTCCAGGCTCCGAGCTGTCAGCACAGAGCCTGACTAGGGGCTCGAACTCACGAGCTGTGAGATCACGACCTGAACCGAAGTCGGGAGCTTAACCGGCTGAGCCACCCAGGTGCCCCTTCTGATGCCCACTTCTAACGCAAGGAGACTTCTGGGAGGGTGGGGGATGGCTATAGCGGCCGGTCCAGTGTCCATTGGGGAAGAACCGAGCCGGTGGGTTTACAGAAACCAGAACAATGACTAATTATATATAGTATTACACTTGCTATATGCTAGGTTCGGGGTGATATTATGTGAAAATACCCAAATAGAATTGTCTTTTACACAGATCACTTGAGACATCAGTTAATCTCCCTGAACCATATTGCCTTCCTTTTTTTTTTTTTTTTTTTGGTAAAGAACAAAAACCTGATGTTTTATTTATTTATTATTATTTTTTATTTTTTTTTACATCTATTTATTTACTTGGAGAGCGAGAGAGTGGGGAAGGGGCAGAGACAGAATCCTGAGTAGGCTCCGTGCTGTCAGCCCGACACGGGGCTTGATCCCATGAACCACGGGATCGTGACCAGAGCTGAAGTCGGACGCTTAACCGACTGAGCTACCCGGGTGCCCCACAGCTGTTCTGTTTAAATTTAGGGCATGCTCAGAGACTTTGGGGGTGATGGAGGGACAGGGGGAGCAAAGTCCTCTGTTACAGTTTTCCTCATCCCCATCACAGCAACAGAAACATGGTATTTGGATACTGTGCTTGAGAAAAAGGGTGAACTTCAAGACGGTGGGGTGCAGAGTAGCTAAGTTTTCTGCGTTGGGCACCCTAGGAACTTGGTACTCACTCCGTGAATGGAAATTCACTTAAAAATATTTTAACTTGGGGGCCGCCTGGGTGGCTCAGTCGGTTAAACACCAGAATTCGTCTCAGGTCATGATCTAGCGATTTGCGAGTTCGAGCCCCACATCGGGCTCTCTGCTGGCAGCACAGAGCCTGCCTTGGGTCCTCTGTCCCTCCCTCTCTCTCTGCCCCTCTCCCACTGGTTCCCTCTCTCTCTCTCTCTCCCTCTTTCAAAATAAATAAACTTAAAAAAATATTGTAACTTGCAAAGTAAAGTAATCAGAACACATGGCCGCGCTGACACTTAATTTTAAAGGAAACGACCCTCACCGCCCCGCCGGCTACCTTTCATCACTCCAGATCCTTCAGTAGCCGACACCATCCTGCGTGTACAGTCTCTCCCCCCGGGCGCTGTTCCCTTGGCCTCGGCATTGGACACGACCGTGATTGACGTGCCTTATTTGGAGGCCCGGGCAGTGGCGGCCTTCATGCTCCTTTTGTGGGCGATCTTGTTGCTTTTGTTCCAGGATGGTGATCAACACAGAGAGCAATATTCTCATGTTCCAGTTTGAGAATGTTAAGTGGCAGTACTCCCTGGACAAGGCCAAACAAAAGAAGAAGGAGAAAGAAGAGGACAGGGAAGAAAACGGCCTTGTGGAAGTTCTCTCCAGGTCTAGCACTCAGGTTTCCAGCCTGAAGGACTCGTTATCCAGTCAACAAACCGTGACCCAGGAGTCCCTGTTAAGTAAACCAGGCAGGTCCCGAGTTTTCCGGAGGACAACCAGGTTACTTACAGGTAAGAGAACTGAATCCCAGGCCACCTCAGTGTACCCGATGGAGTGGATGAGAGGGTGGCAGGATGAATTTCTTTGTAGGGAAAGAACGAGCATACAAGTTGGGGAGGGGCAGGGAGGGAGGGAGACACAGAATCCGAAGCAGGCTCCAGGCTCCGAGCTGTCAGCACAGAGCCCGACGTGGGACGTGGGGCTCGAACCCACGAACCGCGAGATCATGACCTGAGCCCAAGTTGGATGCTTAACTGACTGAGCCACCCAGGCGCCGCAATGATTTATTTTATTTAAGTTCATTTATTTATTTTGAGAGAGAGAGAGAGAGAGAGAGAGAGAGCGAGAATGGAGAAGCAGAGAGAGAGAGAGGGAAAGACAGGATCCCAAGCAGGCTCCACACTGTCAGCACAGAGCCCCATGCAGGGCTCAAACTAAGGAACCGTGAGATCATGACCTGAGCTGAAAAGAGGAGTCGGATGCTTAAGCCACTGAGCCACCCAGGCGCCCACCAATGATTTCTTGAAAATGTAAATCTTCACCTTTAAGGAAGGTGGGAGCCCATTCTTTTTGATTCACCAACTGGTTAGCCAACTCAAGAGAATCTCCCGATTTTCAAGGCCTAGGTTTACAAACGTATTAGAATCTTTGTACAGTAGATAACTAATATCTACTCTATACTTGCCATGAATACAAAAAGCAACCAACATCTGCGCCCATCCAAACATACATTACATAATTATTTCCTTAAAACAGAGGCAAGATATTATTGTACCACAGAAAAATGAGCTATGCAGAATGTATCATCTCGAGAGCCTGATTGATAACATGCGTACCCAGAAAATATTAGTTATAAAGCAGATACGTGTGTGTGTGTGTGTGTGTGTGTGTGTGTGTGCGTGAGTGCTGTTGGGAATGCTATTTATAAGACGCACAGAGAATAAATTAGGAGTGGGGTACAGTAGCCAGACTCCTTCCTTTTACCTGTCCCCGATTTTGGCATGGATAACTGGATCCCCAGATCTAAAGAGAACATCAAGAGATCACGTCCAGGCAAACACTACAAATGATCAGCTCTCTCTTGAGGAGACCAAGAGGTTTAGGTGGTGCTTAAAGCTTGGCAATCAGTAGGAAAAGTGGGTGAGAGGAAGGGCAGGAGGGGATGTAGATCTCAGTCTCCGGATGACTTACCTAGTGTGACACAACAACAAACAAGGTGATAGTCTGGGTGAAAATCATTCGATGACCAGCTATGCGCCCCGCCCCCCCCCTTATGTTGACCTAATCGAATTATATAATTACTGTGACTTCCTCCTCAATCTTCAGTAGGAGTGTTAACAGAGGCACCTCAAACTCAAGGAAAGTCAAAATCACCCCGAAGATACGGCAAGAAGAGGGCGAGTCCTGTTTGTAAGGAAACAAGGGGGCATAGATGGTGGGCAAGAGAGTTTGGAAGCAAAAATCCTTGCAGGGGATACGACAAATGGTGATACTTTATTCTGGATCAGGGGCAAGATCCTCTCTCTCTCTCTTGCTCGCTCACTTTTCCCCATCTAGTTTTTCAGCAAGTCCATGACCTTGCTTATCTTTGAGAATTCAGAATGGATAAAATGTCTGGCTTTTCTTAAGGGTGATTGGTTTTTCCTTCATTGTTCCCTTACGCACAGCCTGAGAACTTCTGTAAGAGCTGCCTTTCCAGTTTTGGTCTCACAGCCTGCCTCCTCCCTGCCACTGAGACTTCTCACTTCTGGGACTATTGCGTCATCAGGAATAGAATGTCCCTTTGTTGTTTTGGAGAGACTGTGGTAAAGATTTAAAATGCCTTTCAAATATTTTTGGTTAATAGGATAGCACTTGAGTCGAACTCCCTGCAGAGACTAGCTTCAAGGTGAAGTTTCAGGAGGGCTCTACCAACAAGGGCTCTACTATATCCTTGAATATACGTATGTTTATGTACCTGTACAGGTATACCTGCAAGGGTAAAGTCTTAGCAGTGGCGTTGCCAAGACAAAGGATAACGGCCCTTAACAGTTAGAAAGGTATCGGGGCACCTGGGTGGCTCAGTATGTTAAGCGTCGCACTTCGGCTCAGGTCGTGATCTCACAGTTCGTGAGTTCAAGCCCCATATCGGGCTCTCTGCTGTCAGCACAGAGCCTGCTTCAGCTCCTCTGTCTCCCTCTCTCTGCCCCTCCCCTGCTCTCACACACGATCTCTCTTAAAAATAAATAAACATAAAAAAATTGGAAAGATATTGATGTCGCACCCCTATGTTTATTGCAGCATTATTTACGATAGCCAAATTATGGAAGCAACCCAAGTGTCCATCAGTAGAGGAATGGATAAAGAAGATGTGGGTTGTGTGTGCGTGTGTGTATTTACTTGCATATATACATATACTATATACAAATATATACATGTATATACCCCACATATGTACATTATATATATTTGTGCATACACACACACATACACACACTGAAATATTACTCAGCCATAAAAAGAATGAAATCTTGCCATTTGCAACAACACGGATAGATCTAGAGGGTATAATGGTAAGCGAAATAAGTTAGAGAAAGACAAATACTGTATGATTTCACTCATATGTGGAATATAAGAAATCAAAGGAACAAAGAAAAAAAGATACCAAACAACAGACCCTTAACTATGGAGAACAAACAGATGGTTGCCAGAGGGGAGGTGAGTGGGGGGATGGGTGAAATAGGTAAAGGGAATTAAGAGTACACTTATCTTGATGAGCACTGAGTAATGTACAGAATTGTTGAATCACTGTATTGTACAGTTGAAACTAACATAACACTCCATGTTAACTATACTGGAATTAAAATTAAAAAAAAAATAATACCAAAAGAGGGGAACGCTAACATAGCTGATTGGATTTGGAAAAAAATTAGAAAGATATTGCCATAGTTATCCTTAAAAATGATATACCAATTTACAGTCCCACCAACAGTGCATGAGAGCTCCCACCACACCCGGGCACGTCCAAACTGGGTGTTAGCCATCATTTTGTACTTGCTTATATGGTAAGTAAAAATAGTTTCTGCATTTCTTTGAGGTGGGTCGCTAACAAGCTAAGTGTCCACCAGCGGGCAGTGATGAAGTAGATACAGAAAAATTCACACTATGGAATACTCGCTAACAGCTACAAATTGTATCATGAGGACCTACATGTATTGACTTGGAAAGAGATCCATGATATATTATTATATGAAGAAAGACACCCTAGTGAACAATGAGTTATCACAATTCCTTTTTTAAAAAATTTGGGGGGTGCCTGGGTGGCTCAGTTGGTTGAGCGTCCGACTTTGGCTCAGGTCATGATCTCACGGTCTGTGGGTTCAAGCCCCACATTGGGCTCTGTGCTGACGGCTTGGAGCCTGGAGCCCGCTTTGGATTCTGTGTCCCCCCTCCCCGCCCCCGACCCCGTTCCTCCCCTGCTCGCACTCTGTCTCTCTCTCAAAAATAAAGATTAAAAAAAAATGTGAGTTTGTTGACACACAATGTTACATTAGTTTCAGGTAAATGACATACTGTTTTGACAAGTTAACACATTATGCTATGTCCCCATTACATTGCTATTACAATATCATTGACTGTATTCCTTATGCTGTGCCTTTTATTCCCATGACTTACTCATTTAGTAACTGGAAGCCTGTATCTCCCACTCCCCTTCACCCATTTTGCTCATTCTTCCCCCACCCCCTTCCCTCTGGCAACCATCTCTGTATTTATAGGTCTGATTCTACTTTTATTCATTTATTGTTGTTGTTGTTGTTTAAGATTCCACTTTTGAGTGAAATCTGGTGGTATTCGTCTTTCTTGGTTTGACTTGTTGCACTTAGCATCATACCCTCCAGGTACTTTCTGTGTTGTCTCAAATGGCACGATCTCATTCTTTTTATGGCTGCTTAAACATCTTCATAATCCATTCGTCTATTGTTGGACATCTACATCGCTTCCATATCTTGGCTATTGTAAATAATACTATAATAAACATAAGGATGCATATATTGAATTAGTGTTTTTGTTTTCTTTGGGTAAATATCCGATAGTGGAAATACTCCATACTGTTTTCCATCGTGGCTCCACTGATTTGCAGTCCTACGAACAGTGCACGAGAGTTCCTTTCTCTCCACATTCTTGCCAATGCTTATATCTTGTATTTTTTATTTTAGTCATTCTGACAGGTGCAAAATGGTATCTCATTGTGGTTTTGATTTGCATTTCTCTGCAAATTATTAGAGATGTTGAGCATCTTTTCATGCATCTGTTGACCATCCGTGTGTCTGCTTTGGCAAAATGTCTATTCAGGTCCTCTGCCCATTTTTTAAATTGGGTTGTTTTTTTGGTGATGAGTTGTGTAAGTTCTTTACATATTTTGGATATTAACCCCTGGTCGGATAGATCATTTGCAAATATCTCCCACCATTCAGTAGGTTACCTTTTTGTTTTCTTGGTGGTTTCCTTTGCTGTGTGCAAAAGCCTTTTATTTTGATGTAGTGCTGATGTTCCCCCCCCCCCCCCCCGCGCTTTTTTTTTTTTTTTTTTTTTTTTTTTTTTTTTTGCTTTTGTTCCCCTTGCCTTAGGAGACCTAGGAGATGTATCTAGAAAAATCTTGCTACGACTGATGTCAGACAGATTACTGCCTGTGTTCTAGGATTTTTATGGCTTCGGGTCTCACATTTAGGTCTTTAATTCATTTTGAGTTTATTTTTGTGTGTAGTGTTAAAGGGTGGTCCAGTTTCATTCTTTCGCTTGTAGCTGCCCAGTTTTCCCAGCACCATTCATTGAAGAGACTGTTTTTCCCCATTGTACATTCTTGCTTTCTGTGTCATAGATTGACCATATAATTACGGGTTTATTTCTGGGCTCTGTGTTCTGTTCCATTGGTCTATGTCTCTCTTTCTTTTTTTTGAATGCCAGCACCATACTGTTTTGATTACTACAGCCTTCTAGTGTATATTAAAATCTGAATTCTGATACCTCCAGCTTTGTTTTTCTTTCTTAAGATGGCTTTGGCTATTTGAGGTCTTTTGTGGCTGCATACGTATTTCAGTGTTTTTTCTTCTAGTTTTGTGAAAAATGCTGTTGATATATTGTTCAGGGATTACACTGAATCTGTAGATGGCTTTGGGAAATCTGGATATTTTAACAATATTAATTTTTCCAGTCCGTAAGCACGGAATACCTGTTTTCTGTCATCTTTAATTTCTTTCATCAATGTCTTATAGTTCAGAGTATAAGTCTCACCTCTTTGATTAAGTTTATTTCTAGGTATTTTATTATTCTTGGTAAAATTGAAAATGGGAGTGTTTTTAAAATTTTTCTTTCTGCTGCTTCATTATTAGTGTATATAAATGCTACGAATTTCTGCAACTAATTTTGCATCCTGCAACTTTATGGAATGCACTCACTACTTCCAGTAGTGTTTTGGTAGTCTTAAGGATTTTCTATGTATAGTATCATGTCATCTGGAAATAGTGACAGTTTAACTTCTTTACCAACGTGGACACTTCTTATTTCTTTTTCTTATCTGATTGCTATGGCTAGGACTTCCAGTACTACGTTGAATAAATGTGGTGAGAGTGGACATCCTTGTCTTATTCCTGATCTTAGGGTAAAAGCTTTCAGTTTTCACCATGGAGTATAAAATGTTGGTTGTGGATTTTCATGTCTGGCCTTTATTATGTTGAGGTATGATCTCTCTGCCCCCACTTTCTTGACACAATTCCTTTTTTTAATGTTTTTATTTTTTATTTTTGAGAGAGAGAGAGCGAGAGACAGAGTATGAGTGGAGGAGGGACAGAAAGAGTGAGACATAGAATCTGAAGCAGGCTCCAGGCTCTGAGCTGTCAGCGCAGAGCCCGATGTGGGGCTCAAACCCACAAATTGTGGGATCGTGACCTGAGACGAAGTCAGATGCTTAACTAACTGAGCCACCCATGTGCCCCCAAACAATTCCTTTTTCTAAAGGAGAAAAACTGTGTGTTTTCATGTACACACATACACACACACACAGAGTGGTTGATTCTGGGATTAAAAAGGACAGTGGGGAAGATTTTAACATCTTAATTTTATTTAGTTTTATATGCTTTAGTAAAAATATTTAATATTTTACTATTTACTATTTTAACATCAATTTAACAATATTTAATCATCAATTCAATATTATAATTATTAAATACTATTTAATGTAATAATTTAACATTTAATAATTTAATAAAATGTTATTTATTTAACAAAGTGGACAGGGAGATATTTGAAGCTTCATCCCATCTTAGTATGTCCATACACAAACATCTTGGGATAAAACCTATTTTGTCAAGGAAAATTATATGTTCAGCACACTGTTGCATTTTATTTTCTAGTTCTGCATTGGTATAGTTTGGGGTACAGATTGTTTTTAATGTTTATTTATTTTTGACAGAAAGAGAGAGAGAGAGAGGGAGAGAGAGAGAGACAGCACAAGTGGGGGAGGGGCAGAGAGAGAGGGAGAGACAGAATATGAAGCAGGCCAGGCTCCGAGCTGTCAGCACAGAGCCCGACCTGGGGCTCGAACCCACGAACCGCGAGATCATGACCTGAGCCAAAGTTGGACGCTTAACTGACTGAGCTACCCAGGCACCCCACGTACAGACTTTTAATTGTTAGGTCAGACTAGACAATGACTTTCATGATTCAGTTATTCCTTTCGTAAAATGGGGATAATGCTTTCAGTGTATCTATGAGCTTTAGAGGGAGTGAAAAGCCCAAGTGAAAGAGAGATAATAGATTTGCTCACATGTGAAGACATCTTTGTTACTTCTAGGTATTAGGCGCCTTGGAAGTCTTGACCGTCATGCAGCATGTCAGAATGAATCTCTTATCCCTGTCAAGTGACTTTTAGAACTGCTGCTATTGTTAAAAAACATTTTAGGAACTCTTGTTCAGGAAGTGCCTTTTTTGGTCACATTGTGATATATTTAGGCTGTATATTTTGATGCAGTTTTGAGTTTGGAAAATGTCCAAAGATCATTTGGAATCAAATTTGATAAATAATTAATAAGATAGAGGTCAAACTTTGTGATGCAGTTTTTGTTTAAAAATAGAGATCGGGGGGCGCCTGGGTGGCTTGGTCGGTTAAGCGTCCGACTTTGGCTCAGGTGATGATCTCACGGTCCGTGAGTTCGAGCCCCGCGTCGGGCTCTGTGCTGACAGCTCAGAGCCTGGAGCCTGTTTCAGATTCTGTGTCTCCCTCTCTCTCTGCCCCTCCCCTGTTCATGCTCTGTGTCTCTCTGTCTCAAAAATAAATAAACGTTAAAAAAAATTAAAAAAAAAATAAATAAAAATAGAGATCGGTGGGGCACCTGGTGGCTCAGTCGGTTAAGCGACCAACTCTTGGTTTCAGCTCAGGTCATGATCTCACGGTTCATGGGACTGAACCCCATGTCTGGCTCTGTGCTGACAGTGCTGAGCCTGCTTGGGATTCTCTCTCTCCCTGTCTCTTTTCCCCTCCCTTGCTTGTGCTCTCTCTCAAGATAAATAAACATTAAAAAAAAAATGGAGATTTGTTACTATAAATTTATAAGGCCTATTTTGTGTGAATCATAAATGAGGTAGAAAGCACCTTCCCACAGGGAAGTCACAAAATGTGTGGAACATTGGGATTACATATGTTCCCTCCAAAATATGCATATCTAGAGCTGAATACACACTTGTACACAAATACCAGTATATTTCGTAAAAACTTGTCGTGTTGAATATGTCATAATTTCTAGCGTTATAGAGGATTTTTGCCCGCATGACGGCATACCCATTGGACAACAAAGACCTCAGATGGGTTTAACTTCCATGCATAACGAATTACTATTTTTCATGGAACACTCTGACTTGCTTTTGTTTTCTTTTTTTGAAAAACCAGATGATGAGAAAATTCAAAAAGAAAGACGCCCCGTAGACATGATCAAACGCTCGAAGAAAAAGTCCTGGCAAATCCCTATGTCACCTGACCAGTTCCTACTGACCGTTAATGCCCTGCAGCAGGCCCATAATTCGGGGGCATTTGCCTATCCCCGTAGGCCGCAAACCCAAGTCATCGATGCCCAGGGACCTTCGATTCCACACCCAAGGAAGGTCTTGAGTTTCAAAGGAAAATCAATCCAACTCGCAGTTGATAGGTTGAGGCGCAGCGAACCTCCCATAGATGTGAAACAAACCAACATTCCCCTGGAGATCCAGAAACTGCAGCCCAACCTGAAGAACTCTTTGCACAGTCCCCGAGTCCAGTCCACCATACCCCAGCCCGTGATAATCCACCCCCGACTCACCGGCAGCTGCAAGGGTGAAGACCAAGTGACCAGCTCCATCGACGGGACCGTGCGCGCCTTCAGCCCATTAACCAGCACGCAGGTCATTAAACCGAACCGCATGCTGGCCCCACCAGCGGGCATGACAACCAAATCTGTCAAGAGAGAACGACCTCACTTCTGTACGACCCTTGATCCCTTTAGAGCGAACACTCAGTTCATGTTGTTGACTGTAAGGGAGGAGAAAGAGAACAGGGAGGCCAAGAGGAAGGAGCATCAGGCCAGGAAGCCCACTGAAGTGCTCGATCCAGAAAAAGCCAGCAAATCTGCATGGATCAGGAAGATCCAAGGCCTGCCTATAGATAATTTCCTGAAGCAAGGGAAAATAGCGGCTCCTGAACTTGGACAAAACATGTTTATCTGAACCAGCCTTGGGGCATGAACATCTTACAATAAACAGAAAACCAAGTGGATGTTGGGGTTTGGCTACTTGTTTTCTTTGTTTGTTTTGGACTGGCCCTTGGCAATGTGGGGAGTCCGAATTATCTTCCTAGAAGCCAAAGAATTGATATAATCAGAGTAAGAAAAGAGGGGGAGCTGGGAGCTGGGAGCAATTGGCATCTGTGTTCCCACTGAAAACCACTGAAACTTATGAAAGCCCAACTTCACTGGTGGGAGATGGGAAAGTGATCATTGGAAATTGAATACCACTCATCATTACCAGTTTAGGGCTACCATTCTGATCGTACATGAATGATGGGATTGTGTTAGAATAATGCATTGGAATTCTCTGGTATTTTTGCACGGAAGCCTGATGAAGTTCAATGAGCTCAGTTAAGCATCTAAAAGGAGATACCCTCAATGGGGTTGACCTATTGCATTGGAGAACGTTATGCGTTCTTTTCCTTCTCAGGGCTCTTATGGAAGAGAATTAGGCATAGACATCTTTTCTTCGAAGAGGAACACTAATATCAAGTGTGTGGATGTTTCTACTTAGACCTTCCAAGATGGTGTCAGGGACCAGGCAGGTAAAAGAGGGCGGCACGCTACTGGAGTGATGGCCCATCGGAGAGCTCAAGCCTCCTACTCCGTGGCTCAGCATGACCATAGGATGGTGTGAGATAGTAGAAAATATAGATTGGTCTCTGCCCCCAGTTCCTGGCACAGAGCTCCTGAAACCCTTATAAATTCCTAAATGATACGAACACCAGGAACATCTCTTCTTTTTAACGAGGCGACTCAGAGTGGGCTCCTGGATGGGTCCTCGATGGGGGGCTGGTCGGTCACCAGAAAGCTCGGGGATTTTAGCCCCACCCCACATCCTCTCCAGAGAGGAGAGAGCTCCAGAGAGGAGTTAATGATCCATCATGCCTACGGTGATGAAACCTCCGTAAAAATCTCAACAGTATGGGGTTCAGAGTGCTTCCAGATTGGTGCACACATCCATGCACTGGGAGGGTGATGCACCCCAACTCCATGGACCCTCCCAGGCCTTGCCCATATGTGTCTCTTTGTCCGGTTGTTCATCTGTATCTTTTAATAAGCTGGCACATGTAAGTGTTTCCTCGAGTTCTGTGAACTCCTCTAGCAAATTACTTGAACTCAAGAGGGAGGGTCATCGGAACCTCAAATCTATAGCCAGTTGGTCAGGAGCGCAGTGATAAACTGGGCATGTGAAGAATGAGTGTATGTGAGAGACAGAAAGAGAGAGGGAGAGCTGGCACGCACGAGAGTCTTCTGGGACTGAGCCCGTAACCTGTGGGATCTGGCTCTATCTCTTTAAAATGTCAGAATTGAATTGAATTGTAGGACACCCAGCTGCTGTCACTGAGAACTGCTTGGTGTGGGGAAGGAACTCCCACACATCTGGTGACCAGAAGTGAAGTGTTTTATGTGAAGAGTAAAAGAGACAGCAGAGAAGTACAGTAGGGAAGAAGTGGGCTTTTCCCTGCACAGCAGAGAGACTGAACTGAGACTTTCCTATACAGGTGGTAATGAATTCAAGTAGAATGCAAACCAAAAACAACACAAAACTCCACAAGCCACACACTGGATGGGGCGCCAAACACATGGCATGGGCAGGCTAGAGGCACAGGCCACCTCTTCAGGGCCTTCGCTTTTCACCTCCAAGTGCGGGACCGTAATTCTTTGCCAAGGTTTCTCTCCTTTAAGAATTTATTTTTTTTCATTATTAGGATATTAAGTTTATTTCTTTATTAAAAAAGTTTTTTGGGGGGCCCTGGGTGGCTCAGTCCATTAAGCATCTGACTTCGGCTAGGGTCATGATCTTGCGGCTGGTGAGTTCTAGTCCCCCGTCGGGATCTGAGCTGATAGCGTGCAGCCTGGAGCCTGCTTCGGATTCTGTGTCTCCCCCTCTCTCTGCCTCTAACCCACTCGCATTCTGTCTCTGATTAAAAACTTTTTTTTTTTAATCTTCATTTATCTTTGAGAAAGAGAGACAGAGTGTGAGTGGGGGAGGAAGAGAGAGAGAGAGAGGGAGACACAGAATCCAAAGAAGGCTCCAGGTTCTGGGCTGTGAGCACAGAGCCTGACTCCGGGCTGGCATCACGAACTAGTTCATAACCTGAACGGAAGTCGGACGCTTTAACCCAGGCGCCCCTAGGATATTAAGTTTAAAGTAGCACCGGCAAATAGCCATGTAAAAATTGTGATTTCAACGTAAAGGATCCCCTGGATGAAGGAAATGTGCTAATACACATTATTCTATGAGTGTTCCAGTAGCACGCTGATGTAGGTCAGGCAGATAGGATATTCTTATAATCACACTGTTACAGTCACAGTTCCAAAGATGATGTGAAAGTCTCTGAATTTCAGATCCTTCATGGAGCAAAATGACATCACCGGAGATTAAACTTAAAACAGTATGAAGAATTACACTTACTATTTACTAAGCACACTTAACCCTGTTCGGATACCATCATCATCCTCACTTTACAAAACTGAGGAAAGACCTATATAGAGGTTATTGGATAGCTAGTACCCGGAGAAGCCACACGCTCTCACCCGCTTTATTCCTTATTGTTTCCAGGCGTCGATTTTCCTCCCACAATAAAACTCGAGTCCCCCGCCCTGTTCCTTCTAAATAGCGTCCCAGACATTTGCCGCGCCCCCGACGCCCCGCCCACACGCTCGCCTCTCCCTCCATGCCCCGCCCCCGACGCACCGTCCCCCGCACTCGCCCCGCCCCCGGACCTCTCGCCCCGCCTCGCGTCCCGCCCCGAGACCGCCCCGCCCCCGGGCGCCGCGCCCACACGCTCGTCCCGCCCCGGAAGCCACGCCTCCTCAGTTCCTCCTCCCGCAAAGCACCTGGAAGCGGAAGCGGGGACGGGCTGAGCTTGTGCTTTGCTCCGCCCCTCCTGTGGGGACCTGGTCGCGTCAGTGGCCGCGCTGACGTGGCTCCCGGAAGTGGGCCTGGCGCAGGGCGGTCATGTTGCAGCAGGTGAGGGGCCGCGGGCGCGTCGTGAGGGTGGGTGTGGCTGGGCGCCGGGCTTGCTGGGTCCCAGGGGGGCGCGAGTCTGGCGTCCCGGGACCGTTGTGCCCGCGCCCCCGCTGGCTGACCGAGCCCCGGGGTTGGGGAGCCGGAGGGAGCGTGGCTGGGGCCCCGAGGCCTCGGTGGGGGGTGGGGGTGCCCCGGCTGAGCCTCGGAGGGACGGCTGCGGGGTGTGCAGAAGCGCATTGCCAGCAGAGGTGGGGCGCCGGATCGCACGGGTGCCGGTGCCGTACTGAGGAAACGCCCTCGGTGTGAAGTTGCGGGTGGTCTGGCTTTCCCCAACCATTCGGGGACTTTCGGGGGTGCAGTGCGATCCTGCAGGAGTAGGAGACACCGCCAGGCCCTCCCTTGCAGTCAAGTGCTTGTTGCCGAAGTAACACTAATGGTGATTGTTGAGCACTTCGATGGTCACGGCTGTGCCCTTAGAGTTAATTACAGTTTGCAGGTCTAGACCAGAGATGAGGAAGAAGAATAATCTCTTCCTAGGTTAAACAAAACAAAACAAAACTTTTTGCTGTTTAACGTGCACTTTCACTTGAGTATCCATAGCTTTTTTTTTTTTTTTTTTCCCATTGAGGGATTATTATGGCCCAGGCACCGTTCTAGGCCCTAGGATAGGGCTGTGAACGGCACACATTTCTTACCCTGAAATGTGTGAGTTGTAGGGTGCTGGGGGGTGGGGGCTTGTCGATGGGTTGGGGTGGGGAGACCTAACTAGTTACATATGAGGATGTTTCCGGGTGATGCCAGCAAACACAAAGTGACGTATATAGCAAGTATCTGGGAATAGGGCAGCCTTAGAATTTATGGTCAGTAAAGACCGCTCTAAGGAGGTTGCTTGAGTAGACAAGATCCAGTGATGGTTCGAGTCTGCTTTCTGAACCTGCACCCAGGCTGAAGGAAGCTGGAGAAAAACACACAGCCATACGGACCGTTCCCAAGTCCAGTTTGTGACCGTGAACCTCAAGCGGGCCCTTAAGGCTGCCGGGCACTCTTCCCCACGTTCCCACAGGCTCCTCCCTCTCCCACCCCCCTGGGCCACTACTGTGGTTTCTCTTTCCTCAGACCTTCAGCCTTCCTTCTTTCCTTCCCTCCGCGTCCACCGAGAAACTGGAAGCCATCAGAAGAGAATTTCACACCACCTGCCATATGCTTCTTTGCCCGGGATCTCCCACATACTCTGCCTTTCTTTTCCTGTTCGTTCTCCATCCTTAGGCCATCCTGCCTACTCGTGCACTGGTTTCCGTGCCTCTGGCCTGCTGGAAGGTGGTGCTCCAGCAACTCTCTCTTTGCTTTTCTCCATCATCACTGTTTTCTTTCTGTTTTTAAAAGCTTGTTGTTGTTGTTTTTTTTAAATTTATTTATTTTGAGAGCGAGCGCGGGTGCAAGCTGGGGAAAGGGCAGAGAGGGAGAGAGAATCCCAAGCAGGCTCTGTGCGGTCGGCGCAGAGCCCTGAAGGGGGGCTTGATCCTGTGAACCTTGATATCGTGACCTGGGCCGAAATCAAGAGTCGGAGGCCCAACCGGCTGAGCCACCCAGGCGCCACCAAAACTTAAGTTGACATATAAACATGCTTTAATTTCTCCTGCCTTAAAAAATAAAAACTTCACTCTAAACGCCCTTTGAGGTATCACCCCATTCTTAGTTCCTTAAGATTTATTTGCACTTGTCTCTTACTTTTTCTGTTGTCTCTTGTGTCCATTCTAGTCTGGTTTTCTCCCTCTTACGTCTGCCATCCTGAAACTGCTCTTAGTGAGGTCACTGATTAGAAATACAGTGGTCTTGGGGCCACTAAGTGGGTTAAGAATCCGACTTCGGCTCTGGTCATGACCTCACGGCTCGTGAGTTGGAGCCGCGCATCGGGCTCTGTGCTGACAGCTCAGAGCCCGGAGCCTGCTTTGGGTTCTGTGTCTCCCTCTCTCTCCGCTCCTACCCCATTTGCACTCTCAAAAAAGAAACATTAAAAAAAAAAAAAAAAAGAAAGAAAGAAATACAGTAGTCTCTGTGGTTTTCATCCTCCTTGTGAGCAGCGTTTGATACGGTTGATCTGACCCTCCTCCTGGAAGCACTTTCTTCCCCTGACTCCCCGGACACCACCCCCCTGGTTCAGCTCCTAGGCCTTAGCACATCCTCTCCAGCCCCCACTGCTTACTCCTTCTCATCTTTCTGACCCCTAAATATTGGGAGTGCCCAAGCGTCTGTCTTTGGTGCTTTCATTTTTAGCTGCTGAGGACAAAAACTTTGGAATCTTCCTTAACCCCTTTTCTCTTACCCCCACGTTCAGCCCGTCAGCAAATCCTGTCATTTCCACTCTAAAACGTATTTGGAATCTGGATGTTTTTCGCCACCTCCACTGCCTCCTCCGTAGCCCAAGCCACTGCTTCTTGGCACAAAGCTTCACAGCCTTGTGCCTTTGTCTTTCCCCTCCTTCTCCCAGCTTTTCCATACAGTGGCCAGAATTTTCATTTAACACCCAAATCGGAACATTTTAGAGGACGCTAGTGGTTCCCCTTCTCAATTTTTTAAAAAAGTCTTAGTATCAGCATCTTCAGGTTAAAGGTCCAAAACCAAACTCTTTTTCTTTTTTAAATTTTTAAATGTTTATTTATTTATTTGGGGAGAGACAGAATGTAAGCAGGCAAGAGGCAGAGAGAGAGGGAGACACAGAATCGGAAGTAGGCTCCAGGCTCTGAGTTGTCAGCACAGAACCCGATGTGGGGCTCGAACTCACTGACCGGGAGATCATGACCTGAGCCAAGGTTCGAAGCTGAACCGACTGAGCCACCCAGGCGCCCCAAACTTAGTGTCTTAATAGAAGTTTATCTTATAGTTCCAGGTCAGAAGTCAAAAACGAGTCAAGGGCTAAGGAGGCATCAGGATACTCTTCCCCTCTCAAACTCCTTAATTCAGAAATCTGTTTGCAAAAATCTGCTCAAAAGTTACATATTTACAGATTCCAAGCATTAGCACCAGGAAGTCTGGCAGGACTGAGAGGAGGCATTATCAGTCCACCACAGTTCAAGAAGGGGGTGCGGCCCGAGATAAGGTCTTAGAGGTGGGCGGGGCCGGGTGGTGATGGTTCTGATGGGTAGTCCATTTTTATGAAGTCAAAGTAGGGAGATGATATGTATGAGAGGTCACCCCATCTGCTGGATATAGATTGGATTGTTGGGATCAAGGAGAAGTGTCGGCTTTTCAGACCCTAGCGTCATACTGTGGATCTCAGTCTTGGCTGTACATTATTGTCATCTGAGGGGCTTTAAAAAAATCCGGATGCCAGACCACACCCCAGACCACCTTGGGGTGGGGATCAGGTATCAGGGTTTCTTTCTCCTTTTCTTTTTCTTTTTTCTTTTCTTTTCTTTTCTCTTTTCTTTCCTTTCCTTTCCTTTTCTTTCCTTTTCTCTTTTCTTTTTTCTTTTCTTTTCTCTTCTTTTCTCTTCTCTTCTTTTCCCTTTCCTTTTCCTTCCTTCCTTCCTTCCTTCCTTCCTTCCTTCCTTCCTTCCATCCATCTTTCTGTCTGCCTTTCTTTGTGTCTTTCTGTCTTGTACCCAAGGCAGTTTCAACCTGTGAGCCAAGGTTGAGAACCACTGGTCTCAGATCTGAGTCTATTTTCCTCTTAAAACCTTAGCCCCCATTCTGCTTCTCTCACTGTTCTCTTACTCCGTGGACCCCTACCTAGACTTTGTGCGTTTCCACTCTCTGCCTTTGAAAATATACCTAGTCAAGGGACTGGAGTGAGCAGGAGGCCTTGCTCTGTCGGCACCCAGCACATAAGCTCTCCTCCGGAGCCCTTTGGTAGGAAAGATTCGCTTCCTCCTCTGTGCTCCCGTTTGCACTCCTGTTTCTCCTGGCTCCGATCACAGTCTGCAGTTGCCTCCTTTGTTCATCCGCTCCCGCCTTCAAGGAATATTGTGCCGCCTGGCCGGGTGCTATGCGGTACACCGGGACTTATTACAACGCAGTGACAGTCCTTGCCCCCAGGAGCTTAGTGTCTAGATGGAGGTGGTCCTTGGAGAGCTGTAGTAAGATTGTCGGGCAGGCGGGGATTGGAAATGGGAAGCCTGGGGATTTCAGGGCAAGTTTCTCAGCTCTTTGGGTATTGTAGCTGAAATTTCCCAGGTGGATTTGGTGTTGCCTGAGGGCTTGCTGTGTAGGGGATGGAGAAGGGAAGAGCTTTCTGGGTGGAGAAAAGATGTGAAAGGCAGGCAGATGGGAGCCCCTGGTGTTTTCTGAGAACACTAGTGGTAGAACTGTGGTAGAACTGTATCGCTGCGCTGCCCAGTGGGAGGGAGCGTCGGAAGGGAAGGAGGGGATGGGTGGAGGAGGTGAGTTTTACCGCTGAGAACGATTTGCGAGGGGAAGGACCCGGTGTGACTGCCCTGTGAGGAAGATTGCCCTGTGGGTGATGAGGGGCTGGAGTCCTGCAGGGAGGAGGTGAAGGCAGGTGGGTGGTGGGTGGCTGGCGCCAGGCAAGGGGTGAGAGCAGGTTCGTCGTGGTTGCGGTTGCGGCTGCGGCTGAGGCTGGGCTGAGGCCGCAGCAGGTCGAGGTGTGAGCCACCCTGAGGGTCCGAGGCCCGAGGCCGAGAGAGGGAGAAAGGCTGTGCGCAAGGGCGGAAGACAGAAGGGGAGGTCCCGGCTCAGGGTTTTTGAAACCTCTTTCCAGCAACAAATGACCCCTGAAGAAGTTCATATGCTGACCGGAGAGGTCCCAGAGGAAGACCTAAGATACAAGAGAGTGTAAATAAAGGGGAAATTGATGGAGGAGGCAGGAAAGGAAGAGATTCCGAGCCCCATGGCTGGTTTCACGTTGGATAAACAGAGACTAGTGAGAAGGGGTCGGGGAAACAGGGGTGCAGGCAGATGATTTCGTGAAGGAGCCAAAAGCATGGAGTTTGTCCCCGGGAGTCCCTGCTGGTGACGGAGCCGCTGAGCGCAGCAGCGGGAAGTTTCCAGGAGCGTTATTGGCCCCCCATGGTTTGTCCCAGGGCTCAGCAGCGGGGTAGCGATGGCTCGATGCCAGCCGACGGGGGTGCCCTTTCGCTAGGTTGTGAATTCCCGATGTCCGGGACCGTGTCTGTCTTCTGCTTTCCATTTTGGCGTGGTGCCTTCTATGTAGGAGACACGCAAGTACTGAGTTTCCTCTTGCTTCACGGATATTTAATTTTCCTGCTAGGACAGTAATGATGACACCGAGGATGTCTCCCTGTTTGATGCGGAAGAGGAGACCACTAACAGACCAAAAAAATCCAAAATCAGGTAAGAGGGTGAGTCGTCGGAGTTGGGTTCTGTGTGTCGACGGGTGCCGGCCGATGGCATTCAAGGCAGAGCGGTTGCCACGAACTTGTGCGCAGCGGCCACCTGGCGGTTTGAGCTTTGGTCTGGGGCACAGGCGACAGTTCGGATTTGCTGTGGGAGTTAACTGGCCCGTGGAGTTTACTCAGTGCCGCGTCTTCACGTCTGCGAAGCCGATTTTGTGAACCCTCGTGTGTTTACTTCTACCAATTGTTTATCAAGAGTGCATCGTTTCTTTAGACCCTGTGCGTGTTGTTGCATTCGGATTGATTGTGCAGATTTCAGAATCGGATCTTTTGTCGATAACACGAACACGTCAAGCCAAACAGACCTCGATTCCAGATTCAGGTCCCTGTCAAGAGATTGGCTTACTGCGGTTGACTCCCACCTGACCTTTGAGAAGATGAGGCTGAGTGAGAGACGGCAGTCACAAAAGACCACTCGTATGCTTTCATTTATACGAAATGCCCAGAATAGGCAAATCTGTAGAGACAATTGTACGTTAGCGGTTGTCTGTGGCTGGAGAGAGGGGTGGGGTTGGGGCCGATGAGGAGGGACTGCCCGTGGGTGCCGAGTTTGTTTTGGGGTAATGAGAAAGCTCCAAAGGTGAGCGCGCGGTTCTGTGAATATACCAAAAAACTGTTGGGGCCTCCATTTTAAATAGACGAATTGCGGGGTATGTGGATTATACCTCAATAAAGCTGTTAAAACCAAAAGTCTGCCTGAGAGCTACTTTGCCTTAAAGCCAGAAGTGATTTCTGAAGGCCTAGGAGTTCTGTTTTATTTTTATTTATTTTAATTTCTAACTTAATTTCTGTGCCCAGCATGGGGCTCGAACTCGGGACCCCGAAGTCAAGAGTCGCGTGGTCTACTGACTCTGCCAGCCAGGCACCCTGGAATTAGTTTTTTATGTGACAGTAATTTCTTTTTTAATTAAAAAAAAATTTTTTTTTAATGTTTATTTTTGTGAGAGAGAGAGAGAGCGCGAGCGAGCGCGAGCCGGGGAGGGGCAGAGAGAAAGGGAGACACAGAATCCGAAGCAGGCTCCAGGCTCCGAGCTGTCAGCACAGAGCCTGACGCAGGGCTCAAACTCATGAGCCATGAGATCATGACCTGAGCCGAAGTTGGATGCCCAACAGACTGAGCCACCCAGGCGCCCCATCTTCTTAAATTTTTTTTAACGTTTATTTATTTTTGAGAGACAGAGAAAGACAGAGCACGATCAGGGGAGGGGCAGAGAGAGAGAGGGAGACACAGAATCCGAAGCATGCTCCAGGCTCCGAGCTGTCAGCATGGAGCCCGGCGCAGGGCTCGAACCCACGAACTGTGAGATCATGACCCGAGCCGAAGTCGGACGCTCAACCGCCTGAGCCACCCAGGCGCCCCGCCCCATAGGAGAAAATAGTTTTTAATCCTGAGAGTATAGTTTCCTGAATTCTCCAAGCTTGGCAGAGTGGCTCATATATTTTGTGAAAGTTCAAGTCCTATTTGCACACGGTATTTTATGTGGCAGCAGGGCCCGGTCAGATAATGGGACTTAATGTAAAAATAGAGGAGGCCATTTGCTTTTTCCTCAGAATCGTCTCTTGTTTTGACCAAACCCTGGCTGGTGGATGCTGTGGCGGAAGGCGTCGTTCATCTGTGTCCGCAGCCCCTGTGCTGAAGCGTAATTGCCTTTCTTTCACTGTGTTTTGATTTCCAGACACCCGGTGGCGTCATTTTTCCATTTGTTCTTTCGAGTCAGTGCCATCGTCGTCTATCTGCTCTGTGAGTTGTTCAGCAGCAGCTTTATTGCCTGTATGGTGACAATCATCTTGTTGTTGTCGTGTGACTTTTGGGCAGTCAAGGTAGGTCTGATTGTTTTCTCATTTTAACGTTGTATTTGATGTGATGAGACTGAACGATGTATGAACCGTGGGGGGAGAATGACCCTTAGCATCTTGGATTTGTCTTCATTTATATCTTTCTGTCGCCGCAGGCGTCCCGTGTGTTAAGGTCTATCATCAGATCACATGTAGGTTATTTCACTACTACTGATTCATCTGTGCCTTATGTCAGCCTCCATCAGCTTTAAAATTAAACAGAGAAGCAAAATGTGATCGCAGCCACAGGTCCTGTATACTGTTTCTAATTCATATCACTTGTCTTGCTTCAGGGCGTGCTGTGTGCGATATCTAGATAAGAGCCCAGGAGAGGGCATGCGCCCATTCTTGAGGAGCGTGCCCGCCATTCGCAAAGGCCCCTATGCGTGTCCCAGGGCGGTGTTTCTCCACCAGGACCAATTTTGTTCCCCAGAGGACGACTGGCCATGTCCGAAGACGGTTTTGGTCGTCACAGCTGGGGTTGGGGGAGGTGTTTTGCTGACATCCAGTGGGTAGAGGCCGTGGATGCTGCTAAGGTCCTAAGGTGCACAGGATAGCCCCCTGCAACGAAAAATTTTCTGACCCCAGATGTCAGTAGTACAGAGGTCGAGAAACCCTGCTAGAAGGGATAAGAGGGAGTAAGAAAGAAATGGTTTTAAACTCAAAGGCAACTGTAAGTAGAGGGATGGGTGGATAGACAGATAGACACCTAGATAGATGGACGCGTGATAAGGTAACTGTAGTAAAATATTAAATACAGACTCTAGTGGTAGGCATTTGGGTGCTCACTATAAAATTTGACTTTGCTGTGTGTTTGGAAATTTTCATAGTCAAATGGTGGGGGAAAAAAAGTCAAAGGTTTAAAAAAAAAAAAAAAAAAAAAAAAGCTAATTTTGGAATTTCCGAGACGTGTGTATTGGTTCAGAGACCAGTAAGATGTTACAAGTCTATTCCCAGCCACCAACCCACCCATTTTTTTAGACCTTTCAGTTCTCCCACCAGAAATGGCTGGCTCGGTGGTCGCCAGCTTCCATAGGCCACAAAATGCTGAGAATGGGGATTATAAAGGTCTCTCTTTTTCTTTTTAAAGTTTCTTTATTAATTTTGAGAGAGACAGAAGGAGTGCACTCCAGTTGCGGAGGGGCAGAGAGAGAGGGGGAGAGAGGATCTCTGAGCTGAAATCGAGTCAGAGGCTGAACCAACTGAGCTACCCAGGCGTCCCCATAAAGGTCTCTTTTATTTAGGCTTTTTTTTTTTTTAATTTATTATTATTTTTTTTTATTACTGTCTTTGGCTTGTATTTCTTTGAATTTCTTCTGTTGCTTTACACTCTGCACTGTTTACTGTATCCCGGTCACAATTTTGTTTTGAGGCATGTTTCTTTTTGTTGTTCATGTAATGTCTGTTTAGCCTGATAGAACAACAGCCTTCGGTCAGTTCTTCCTGGTCATTTCCAAATTCTTATAATTAAATCCTTCTGGGTTTAGCGTTTTAAAAACCCAGTGCCAAAAAGTGTATTTTCTGATAAAGATTTTGTTTTTCTTCTTCTTCTTTTTTTTTTTTTTTTTTAAGCAAGGACTTAAGAAATGTCACTCTTTTATCTGTGGCAGAATTACTTTCACAGATGCCCAAACCACTGAGATATAAAGCAAATTAATTTTAACAGTAAATGTAATTTGATTAAACTCTTTTTAAAAAATTTTTTTTTTTAACGTTTATTTATTTTTGAGACAGAGACAGAACATGAATGGGGGAGGGTCAGAGAGAGAGGGAGACACAGAATCTGAAACAGGCTCCAGGCTCTGAGCCGTCAGCCCAGAGCCCGACGCGGAGCTCGAACTCACGGACCGCGAGATCGTGACCTGAGCCGAAGTCGGACGCTTAACCGACTGAGCCACCCAGGTGC
Source organism: Panthera tigris (assembly GCF_018350195.1). Taxonomy (NCBI): domain Eukaryota; kingdom Metazoa; phylum Chordata; class Mammalia; order Carnivora; family Felidae; genus Panthera; species Panthera tigris. Next base: position 8,997,727 of record NC_056673.1, on the reverse strand, counting down.
CCCTAAACTCTTTTTTTTTTTAATGTTTATTTATTTTTGAGAGAGAGACAGAGAGTGTTAGTGGGGAGGTGTGGAGGGAGAGGGAGACACAGAGTCCCAAACAGGCTCCAGGCTCTGAGCCGTCAGCACAGAGCCCGACGCGGGGCTTGAACTCGCAGACTGTGAGATCATGACCTGAGCCGAAGTCGGACGCTCAACTGACTGAGACCCCCAGGAGCCCCTCTTTTTGAAGATAACAGTTTGAAGATTGGGTCAAACATCAAGAGCCCAGCCGAAAGACCTAACTAAAATGGCAACAGTAGAAGAAGTAAATGGCAAAGATCATGTCCGACCAATTTAAACCAGAAGAAACCTGGCATTATAATCTTATCAGACAAAATAGAGAGTAAGACAGCACTCAAGGGAATAAGAAAGGGCCTCTTATGAATGCCAGTGAGGACCAGTCACGGAATGGCATCCCTTCAAACCGGGTGCAGGGAAGAACTATTAGAAGCATTAGGGGAAGATGCATAAAACGTCGCGACAGGAGTCAAACAAAGTACTGTCTCTGCTGGATCACAGCGACACAAAAGAAGGTCTGAAAGATCTAAACGAAATGGCAGTTGAGCTTACGAGCGACACCATGGAACTTTGTACATACAGGGGACCTCTTCCTGTTCAGTCCCCGTGGAACGTTCACAGAAGTTGGTTAAGCATCACAGTGAAGAAAACCCAGATAAATGCCCCAGAGCAGCTCTGTTTTCTAGCCCGGTACAATAAAGCTAAGAATTCATTAAAGAGAATGGTTTTCCAAATCAGAATTACAAGTAAATGCCAACCTGCTGAGATACCTTGGCTTTAAACAGGAAATAAAGACTGTGAATACAGATTATTTATACCCTAATGACAATGATCATCTACACTGAAGCTTTCAGAACGTGTCTATTGCTGAACTCGGAGGAAAAACATAGGCAGAAGGCTTTTATCGTTAGAGGTCCAGAAGCGTCCAAAACAATAAGCCAGAGAGAAATTAGGAAAATAATCTAATGGTCAAAGCAGAAAAGAACAGGATAATGGGAAAAGAGTTTGAAAATATTCCAAGAGGCGTTGTTTGAAAATCGCCAATAAGAGAGGCCCCCGACTGTCCTCTGTCTTCAGGGGCAGCTCTCCTCTTTCCTTAGTCTTTCAGTGTTAGCATTTCTACAATGTGAATTTTGGTCTGAAGGCTCTTCTTTTCTTTTTTAAACATTTAAAAAAATTTTTTTTAATTTATTTTGAGAGAGAAAGTGAGTGAGCATGAGCGGGGGAGGGGCAGAGAGAGAGGGAGAGAGAGAATCCCAAGCAGGCTCTGTACCGTCAGTGCAGAGCCCGACGTGGGGCTCAGTGTCACGAACCGTGAGATCACAACCTGAACCAAAATCAAGAGTCGGACGCTTAACTGCGACACCCAAGGCAGCCCTCAAATCACTGTTTTTTTTTTGTTTTTTTTTTTGTTTTTTTTTTTAATGTTTACTTATTTTTGAGAGAGAGAGAGTGCAAGTGGGGAAGGGGCAGAGATAGAGGAGGGCAGAGGATCTGAAGTGGTCTCCGTGCTGACAGCAGAGAGCCTCACGCAGGGCTCCAACTCAAGAACTGAGATCATGACCTGAGCTGAAACCCAAGAGGTGGTCACCCACCCAACTGAGCCTCCCAGGCGCCCCGCAGATCACTGCTTTTTAACTTGAGCGAACCAGACGCATATGAGTTGCCTTATTCCTACTCCATTTCCAGTCAATCACCTCAAGTCCCATAAATCGATTGATTTTACTTTTTTCCCAAGGGCTCTGGGCTACTGATCTTTCTAGAATGTTGCTCTCATTCCCGAATCACCTTAACACCCGGATTCCTAACCTTTTTGTGCCATGGACCCCTTTCACAGTCTCATGAAGTTGTGAGCTCATTTATTTATTTTTATTTATTTATTTATTCATTTACGTAATCTCTACACCCAGTGTGGGGCTCGAACTCACAACCCTGAAATCAAGAGTCACACGCTCCACGGAGTGAGCCAACCAGGCGCCCCTGTGAACGCTTTTCAGTACGTGAGGGAAAATACATAAGATTTCAGAGGAGGTCACGTACATTGAAATATAATGGAAACGTTAAAAAGGCAGATTTCTGATTTTACAATACACGCTTCTTTTGGAATGTCTAGTTACTTTCAAAGCAGTGGCAAGCATAAAAGCTATACTGTGGTGTCTGCAGGTTTTTTTTATTGGTCCAAGTCACAGGTACCGCTGCTCCTACCGTGGTTTGTTGTCTGCACTCATAATTTAAAGATAAACTAAACTTCAGAAGTTAGTGAAAATAAAGATACAACTTTTTCCTCCCCCAAATTTCACAGAACCCCTGAATCTGTTAGTGGGCACCCCAGATTAAACATCTTCTGCATTGGGGTGCCTGGGCGGCTCAGTCGGTGAGCATCTGACTCTCGGTCTCTGCTCACATCATGATCTGGTTGTGTGGGTTCACGTCCCCGGTTCGGCTGTGCGCTGACAGTGCGGAGCCTGCTTGGGGGTCTCTCTCTCCCTCTCTCTCTGCCCCTCCCCCTTCCCCCCCACTTGCTGCCTCTGTCCGTCTCTCACAGTCAATAAATAAACCTTAAAAAATATTCTCCTGCATTAGGGATTCCTACTTACCCTTTAAATTTTATTCCCAATGTTGATTCCTCAAGGGAGGCCATTTCTGACTCCCAGACTAGATCAGATTTCTGTTTGACTGTTACGGCAACCTACACTCCTCCCCCACCACCTCTCCCTTGCCCTTCCCTTCCCGCAGGTGGTGGTGGTGGCACATTCCTGTGCTGGTTGACTGCCTCTCTTCCCCATGACACTTGCAGCTGGGATAGTACCTCATAGTAGGTGCTCAGTAAACATCAGTGGCGTAAATAAACCTTGAGAAAGCTATCAAAGTCATTGGTCGTAGTTTGTTACCTTAGTAAGAGGAAAAGAGCTTGGGACGTTTGAGGTGCTCAATGAGGAGTAGTGCCTGTAACCTCTGTCTTAACTTAGTCAACGTGGGCTGCTATAACCATACCATAGACTGGGTGGCTTATAAACAGTAGGAACTTCTTTTTCCGATTCTAGGGGCTGGAAGTCCAAGATCAGGTTGTCAGGATGGTCAGCTTCTGGTGAGGGCCTTCTTCTGGGTTCTGGACTGCCACTTTCTCATTTTATCTTCACATGGCAGAGCAGAGAGAGGCAGTAAACTCTCCTGACTCTTAAAAGGGTACTGATCCCATTCGCGAACGCTCCATCCTATGACCTCATCGCATCCTGATCGCCCACAAAGGCCCGACCTCCTAATACCGTCACGTGGGGGTGGGGCAAGAGTTTGAACATGTGGGTTTGGCGGGGGCGGGGCACAAACCTTCAGTCCAGAACCACCATTTTTAGAGACGCACAGTTATTTGGAGCTGCAGTCGGGATATGTAGGGAAAAGGTAGTCTCAGTAACTAAAGAGCACGGGGCTTAGGAACACATTAGGGAATTAGACAAAGGACACAAGTTCATGAGCAAAAAAGAGAAGGGTAATTTTTTTTTTTTTAATGCTTATTTTTGAGAGCCAAAGCATGAGCGGGGGAGGGGCAGAGAGAGAGGGAGACACAGAATCCGAAGCAGGTTCCAGGCTCTGAGCTGTCAGCACAGAATCCGACGGGCTCAAACTCACAAACTGTGAGATTATGACCTGAGCCAAAGTCGGACCCTTAAATGAGCCACCCAGGCACCCCGAGAATGTCTTTATTCTTTTTTTTAAATTTTTTTTTAAATGTTTATTTATTTTTGACAGAGACAGACAGAGCATGAGTGGGGGAGGGGCAGAGAGAGAGGAGACACAGAATCCAAAGCAGGTTCCAGTCTCTGAGCTGTCAGCACAGAGCCTGATGCGGGGCTCGAACTCACCAACCATGAGGCCATGACCTGAGCCTAAGTCGGACGCTTAACCGACTGAGCCACCCAGGCGCCCCGAGAAGGGTAATGTTTATGGACACGCCCACCCTGTCACCTCTACCCCTGCGGGTCCTGCCATTGCATTTCCTGTATTGTTTTGTTCAGGCCTGGTATGTGGTGGTCTTTGTTAACTGGATATTGTGGAGGTAAAGCCCACGATTTTTTTGGTTGGTGATGTGTTCACGCCGAGATGTGGTCTCGTAGGCCTTTAAAAGACACTTTTTAAAAACGCGTGTGTATATGTTCTTCTTTCTCAGAATGTCACAGGTAGACTCATGGTTGGTCTGCGTTGGTGGAATCACATAGACGAAGATGGAAAAAGCCATTGGGTGTTTGAGTCCAGGAAGGTAAGCTGCCCTTTTTATTTTTCAAAGTGTCATTCAGTAAGTTACATGTAGATTACACTTGCATGTTGAAGGCCAAAGTATTCAGGACTGGAAGTGCTACCCCACATTGCTCGGCATGTCAGCACTTAACCAGACGGCCTCCCGAAACTTGGCTGCGTTTTTCTGTCTAGTTGAGATTGGAAGAAAGGCATGTATAGGAAAGAAGCCTCTGAGACAGGAGGTTGGGTCGGAGTTTGTGCTGTGTGCTAAGCCGCCCATCAGGGGCTGCTGATAAAGCATCTCTGAGGACCCACTGTGTTGTGTTGCCTCGCCTGGTACCTCCGGGGATTTCTTCCTGTTAGGAGAGAACTGTTTCCAATAGCTTGTTCTGTCCTCGTTCCCGTGGTCCACTGCCCCGTGTGCGCAGGAACAAGAAAAAGAAGGATTACAAGTGGATAGAAAATCTGAATTGATCAGAGCCGTCTCTCCTTTAAGCCTCTGCCTTCAGGAGCCCCAGGGGACGCTGACCTGTTTTGGGTTAGCCTGCTCATCTGCGGTGAACATTCAGGTTCCCCTGGAAATCGGCTTGAGAGGCAGAGGACAGAATTCTTGGAGACGCTACTAATTACATTGTTGGCCTGATGCTCGGAAGGACCTCGACAAGTACCACTTGCAAGGAAGCAGTGTTGTGCTTAGTGAGCCCGTACTCCTTATATCATAAAATCCACCGTGGAGGCAAGTCAAACAAGAAAGTTAAACTTTCTGGGGATTGCTGAAACACTGTGGTCATTGCCCAGAATCCCTTGATTCCATTTCTTTCTCTGGACCCCTGACCAGGATGACTAGCCTTGATTTCCTTGATCCTTACCTCCTAAGGTGTGATTCCAAACTTCCTCATGAATGAACAGTGTTAGGTACAGTGAGAATTGAACAGAAGTCCATCACAAGCAACGTTTTCTGTGTTGGGTCATGACAGACTGTCCACTCGGCCCCGAAGGTACCAAATTCTCGAATTAAAGCATATTTAAGCCAGTTCTTCAGATTAAATCGTGGTGGGTCCACTAACTGTCCTTTGGGGGGTTCTAACTTGGGACTTGGGTCATTTGTATTAATTTATTTGACTTTTAGGTTATGGTGTTTGTCATTAAAAATGTTAAGCTTTTTGCTGGTAGATACCACAATATTGGTTATTAAACTCACGTTCTTTTTTTAGGATTCTGCTCAAGAGAGTAAAACTGTTTCCGAGGCCGAATCGAGAATCTTTTGGTTGGGACTTATTGCCTGTCCGGTGCTGTGGGTGATATTTGCCTTCAGTGCACTGTTCTCCTTCCGAGTGAAGTGGCTGGTGAGTGTCAGCGTAGACGTACCGAGTGACTCATCAGGATGTCTGACGGACGATCACAGCGTGCGGCCATCGCTGTTAACGTTGGGGACCTCACTCTCTTGGATAGACTGCTTCATCGCCAATTTCCTGAGTCCGGTGTCCCAACTCTGCCGTTCTCTGAGAACCGGAGGGCAGGATCCTCCCAAAGTTCCCATTTCACCAATTCCCCAAGTGCCTAGCAGGATTTTGACTTCACCCGCCTGGTACAGAGGTTACCATACATTGATCACATTATTATCTTGTTGGATGGGGATGTCCAGTAAACTCCAAACGCGTTTAGCGTAGTTTGGAACTCACAGCGTGATCCTCTCCGAAAACATCAGTTGGTCATTTGTCCCTGTTGTCCATTGGTTATATCGTAAATCTTCCCAGAATGTAACGTCTTAAAACAAGAGGCATCTTGGGGTCTCACAGTTTCTGGTTCAGGAAGTTGGAGAGCGCTTGCCTGGGCGGCTGTGGGCTGGGCTCCGTGTGGTTGCAGTCAGTGGCCGGGGTGGCTGGAGGCTGCTAAGGCATCTCCTTTCCGTGAGGTCCGGTGGCTTCTCCACGTCGTGCTCCCGAAGGGCCAGTTGGGATTTCCTCTCGGCATGGTGGCTTCGTGGCAGTGAGACTGCTTCCTTGGAGGGTCACAGCTCCACCTGGGAGCGTCCTGCTCAGAAGCTGAATTGCCTTTTACAGCTGTGTCAGTTTGCTGCAGCTGTCCCGATGGAGTGCTGCATTCTGGGAGGCTTAAACGACAGAACTTTATCTTCTCACAGTCCTGGAGGCTAGAAGACCCAGGAGATGTTGGCAGGGTTGATTTCTTCTTTCCGAGGCCTCCCTCCCTGGCTTGTGGATGGCCGTCTTTTCCTGGTTTCTTCCAAGTGGTCTTTCCTCTGCGTGTCTGTGTCCTAATCTCCTCTTTTTACAAGGACGCCGGTCATACCGGATGAGGGTACCCCCCCCCTCCCCACCCCCCAGTGACTTCATTTTACCTTAATCAGCTCTTTAAAAACCATGTCTGCAAATGCAGTGACATTCCGAGGTACTGGGTTAGGACTTCAACATTAGAATTTGGGGGAGACACAGTTCAGGCAATGGCAGCAATCAAGGCTCAGACATCATCACTTTTGCCACTTCTCCACTGCCGTGGAATGGGAATTAAGCTTGATAGCTTGATGAGGGGGATCAAGAGGTTCTAGAAAAGCACATGGGATATTGTTGTATCATCTTTGGAAAATATAACCTATCACTTGATCTAAACTGTGAGTCTTGTTTTCATAGTTGAGTTTATCTCAGTATTTTTTTTTTTTAATTTTTTTAACGTTTATTTATTTTTGAGACAGAGAGAGACAGAGCATGAACGGGGGAGGGTCAGAGAGAGGGAGACACAGAATCCGAAACAGGCTCCAGGCTCTGAGCTGTCAGCACAGAGCCCGACGCGGGGCTCGAACTCACAGACCGCGAGATCATGACCTGAGCCAAAGTCGGCCGCTCAACCGACTGAGCCACCCAGGCGCCCCTATCTCAGTATTTTTTTAATGATTTTTTTAAGTTTATTTATTTATTTTAAGAGAGAGAGAGAGTCCCAAGCAGGCTCTGCACTGTCAGCACAGGCCTGATGCGGGGCTTGAACCCACAAACCGTGAGATCATGACCTGAGCCGAAATGAAGAGTCAGATGCTTAACCGACTGAGCCACCCAGGCGCCCCTCACTTAACATCTATCGATACCCGGTATAGTTTGGCCTTAATTATGTTTTTTCCTCACATTTTTAATATTTTCTTACGTCTGTTTTGCTACATAGGCTCTTTTTTCTTTGTGTGTGCACGTACATACTTGTCTTTTTGGGATTTGGGGTTTATGGTGTGTTTCTGGCGTTTCTAGTAGTTCTCTGTTACTTTAGACCTTTGTTTCACCTGCTCTTTCATGGATTAGGAAACCTGTACCGGTTCCCTGCTATGAAGGACGGTGCAGTTTAACACCCCTGCTTCCTCCCGCTCCTCCCTGCTTCCGCCTTTGGATTTCTGCGGCTTATAGACTTAACTTTAGTTGTTTTAAGTATCGTACTTAAGCCTGTGTCTTGACCTCGAGAGTCTGTTGGAAAGGAAATGAGATAAACCCTCCTCTGTGCCTCCTGTGGTTTCTTCCCTTCCTGTATTGCCTGAGTTTTGTTTGCTGCTGTATTCATTTTGTTGTCAAGGTTCCTAACAATCACCCTTGGAAACCTTTCTTACCGGTTGTTCAGTCTTTGATCTGTTTTTAAATACATTGATTCAGTTCTTTTAACTGCAGTTTTTCCTTTTACCCCCTGGTTGGCTAAATTTCATGGCTGGGTATTTTTTTTTTCCCCCAAAAACTTGCAGGTGTTACTTTCCTTTTGCCCTGTCGTGTTTGAGGATGTGAGCCCGTTGACTTCATTCTTGATCGATGACTTGGCTGGGTTAATATCCTTAGGTCCCAGGTTCTTTCTCTTAGCCTTTAGAAGATGTTACGTTATCATCGTTCCCTTCCCTTCCCTTCCCTTCCCTTCCCTTCCCTTCCCTTCCCTTCCCTTCCCTTCCCTTCCCTTCCCTTCCCTTCCCTTCCCTTCCCTTCCCTCCCCTCCCCTCCCCTCCCCTCCCCTCCCCTCCCCTCCCCTCCCCTCCCCTCCCCTCCCCTCCCCTCCCCTCCCCTCCCCTCCCCTCCCCTCCCCTCCCCTCCCCTCCCCTCCCCTCCCCTCCCCTCCCCTCCCCTCCCCTCCCCTCCCCTCCCCTCCCCTCCCCTCCCCTCCCCTCCCCTCCCCTCCCCTCCCCTCCCCTCCCCTCCCCTTCCCCTTTTTCTTTTCTTTTCTTTTCTTTTTCTTTTCTTTTCTTTTCTTTTCTTTTCTTTTCTTTTCTTTTCTTCCTTTCCTTTTGAGGGGTGGGAGGAGAGAGAGAGAGAGAGAGAGAGAGAGAGAGAAGCAGGACTCACCTGAAGCAGGGCTTGTGCTCATCTGAAGGGGGACTCGTGCCCACCCGATGTAGGACTCAAACTCATGAGCTGTGAGATCATAACCTGAGCGGAAGTCAGATGCTTAACAGCTGACCACCCAGGCACCCCTACATTATCATTTTCTTATATTGAATATTGCAGAGAAATCTGAGGTCAGGTTTACTTAACCTCCATGTAAGTGACTGAATCATTTTTCTCCCTGGATGAAGAATTTTTTTTTTTATTCTCAAAGTTTTACAATATATCCAGAGGGTCTTTGTGTTTATCTTTCTGCATTGAGTTTTCTGGAAACTGTATGCTCCTCTGATATGTAGGCACAGGTTTTGCTTTGAATCAGGACAGGTGTCTTCTGTCAAGTCTTTAAATTTATTTACGTTCCATTTTTTGGCTTCTCTGATTCTGGGGGACCAGTTACCTCTATGTAGGGTCATTTTTATCTGTTCTCCTCTACTGTATTTCCATTATTCTTTTCTCTTTTTTTAATCTTTATTTATTTTTGAGAGAGAGAGGGGACAGAGGATCTGACGTGGGCTCCACACTATCAGCAGCGAGCCCGATGCGGGGCTCGAACTCACCAACCGCGACATCATGACTTGAACCAAGATAAAGAGTCAGCTGCTTAAGTCACGGAGCCACGCAGGTGCCCCCAGAATCGTTTCTTCACCTGTGTTTTTTACGTAGTCTATTCCTTTCTTGCTTTCTTCTTCTTTTTCCTCCTATTTTTCTTTCCTTCTTTCTTTCTTTCTTTTTTTTTTTTTTTTAACAGTTTTACATGGGTGCCTCTCCCTTCCCCACCCTACCACCATTTTGCTCACGCTTACAGAGGCAGCTCTGTCCAGACCTCGTCTTGACCTTGGCTTAGCGTAGCTGAGTTCTCCTTGACCGCCCCCCTGTGGTGTCAGGTTTCTGGGCTCCGCTTTGAGCTACAGAGTGAACAGTCTTTGGCGGGGCCTGAGAGTAGGTATGAGGACGACGCGCCCGGCCTCTGGCTGCCTTGTTGGCTTGCTCGGGCTTCGCCTTCTCTTAGGTCGTACGGTTCCTTTCCCTGGGTGGGCGTGTGCTCCCTGCTGGTGCTACCCTCTTGCTTTAGGTGGTTTGTGGGGCCCTGGGGCCTTCCCATCCCTCTGGGAGAGTCAGCCCCGTCTGTGTCTAACACCGTTTCCACTTCCCTAAAACAGGTGAGAGAGGTTCTGTGGAAGGTGGTTTGGGATCCTAGGTTACGACCACCCGGGTTCTCCGGGAACCTCTTCCTACCCCTGCCCCCCCCCCCCCCCCCACCCCGGGAACATGGACTTGATGGTTGCTGGTCCTTCTGTGCATTCTCTTCTCTTCCTCGTCACCGGAGAGGCAGCTCGTGGCGGGCCGCTGGGATTTCTTGCCTGTGTTGTGTGCTGGTTCCATGGGAGTCGTGACTATTTCTGCATTTTTTTCTCGGGGCTGTCTGTGTCCTCTGGACTTCTGCCCCCAGGCTGTTGGGGTGGGGAAATTCCCCTTGGAGCTTCTTTGGGGATTTTGAGAATTGGGTGGGACAAAACCAAGCTGGCTCTCTCTCTGACCACAAGCCCTTTTTCTCCAACGTTTATTAGTACCAGCTTGTTTGCCTTTTATTTTAAATCCTACGTTTTTAAACGAATGTATTTTTTTAAAGTTTATTTTGAGAGAGAGAGGGAGAGTGAGCGAGCATGAGCGGGGGAGGGGCAAAGAGAGAGGGGGAGAGGGATTCCCAAGCAAGCTCCGTATTGTCAGTGCAATTCAGTCCCGTGAACCGTGAGATCATGACCCCAGGTGAAGTCAAGAGTCCGACTCTCAATGACTGAGCCACCCAGGTGCCCCAAACCCATGTATTTCATAAACCTGTTATATATTAGGGGTAGAGAGATCTTGAAGTCTGGCTTCATGATGTCATCTTAAGCCAGACATCCGCTTGTTTTAACTTATTTAAAAAAGAATTTTTTTTTTTTTAAAGTTTATTTATTTTCGAGAGGGAGAAAGAGAGTGCGAGCAGGGGAGGGGCAGAGAGAGAGGGAGACACAGAGTCCGAAGCAGGCTCCAGGTTCTGAGCTGTCAGCACAGAGCCCGATGCGGGGCTTGAACTCATGAACTGCGAGATCATGACCTGAGCCGAAGTCGACTGAGCTACCCAGGCCCCCATTTCAGAAACATGAGTCGAAAGAGATGTATTTAAATGAAAATATCGTTCTATGTTTACTCAGGTAACCAGCAACCTTGTCTAATTCTAATGTGTTTATTTCCCTGAGACACAAGTTTAAAACAGCAAGTATAACTCCACTACTGTTAGGAATATGAACCTGTTCCTTAATTAAACATTCAAATCCTTTAACCTCCTGAAAATCAGCTGTACAGCCTGTTAAGGGTTAAAGGGAGTGAGTCTGGATTGGAGAGAGATACTCTGTTTAGCCGTGTTGTTTTTTACAGATGTAGCGTTTCCCGGGTAATCCTTTTAATAGCAGATGGGTTGATGAGTTGTTTATTCCAGAGCAGGGGTTGGCAAGCCATGGACTGTAAGCCAAATCCAGCCCAACACCTGTTTTTATAAATTTTTATGGGAACATAGCCTTGCCTCTTTGTTTACATGTCGCCTGTGGCTGCTTTGGGGCCAAAATGGCACAGTTGAGTGCCACAGAGATCACATGGCCTGCAAGGCCTAAAATATTTTGTTATCTGGCCTTTGTAGAAAAACTTGGCCAACCCCTGTTCTAGAGTGGTTAACCATGGGTCCTCCCCACATTGTCCTAATTAACTTTTCTTCCATTATATTTAAAGAATAGGCTTGAGTTTCTTACTCTCTTTTAGTGATCTCAGTGGAGCCACCTATAGGTTCCTGGATGTGGCCCCAGGAAGAAACAACTCAGCCAAAGCACATCTCCTCCTAGTGCGCCCCCCCCCCCACCACGTCCCGCTTGTCACAGGAGGCAAACATCTGTGGATTGTTGCCTCAGGGCGCTGCTTTGCTCTCCCAGAAGCCAGTTGTCACACACACCTTAGCAGAGAGCCAAGATTCCCCTCTGCATGCTCTCGGTTTATTGAACTTGACCTATCTCATGGCCATTTTTTCATAATTCTTTTTTTTTTTTAAGTTTATTTATGTTGAGAGAGGGAGAGGGTGAGCCGGGGAGAGGCAGAAAGAGAGGGAGAGAGCCCGACATGGGGCTCGATCCCACGAACCATGAAATCATGACCTGAGCTGAAACCAAGAGTCGGACGCTCAACTGACTGAGCCACCCAGGTGCCCCTCATTCTTTCGTAATTCTTAATTAAAATTTTTTTTTTTTTCAACGTTTTTATTTTTTTATTTTTTGGGACAGAGAGAGACAGAGCATGAACGGGGGAGGGACAGAGAGAGAGGGAGACACAGAATCGGAAACAGGCTCCAGGCTCTGAGCCATCAGCCCAGAGCCTGACGCGGGGCTCGAACTCACGGACCGTGAGATCGTGACCTGGCTGAAGTCGGACGCTTAACCGACTGCGCCACCCAGGCGCCCCTCATTCTTTCGTAATTCTTAAAGGAATAACTAACATTTGAGTCTCTTCTGACTCTCATTTATTTATTTATATCTTTATTCACAGACCCATAGAAAGTACTAGAGAGAATGAATGGTCCCTCCACCGCATCCCCAGGGACTGGCCTGGGGCCTGGTATTTAGAATATGTGTTTCAGAATTATTTGTGGGGGGGGGGAGGGGGGGTGATGACGAAGTGCCTTGTGCACAGCTCGTACTGGATAAGCCTGTGCTGCCGAGTGAAGGAGTCTCATTGGCATAAGCCTCATCCGCGAGCTTCCTTTTTCCTTCTTTTTCCCGCGACAGTCCGCCTCGTTCCACGTGTGGCACGGAGAAAGTTCGGTCAGTGTGAGTCCAGTAGCCGCTGATTATTTTTCCCTTCCCAGGCGGTGGTTATCATGGGTGTGGTGCTGCAAGGTGCCAACCTGTACGGCTACATCAGGTGCAAAGTGGGCAGCAGGAAGAATTTAACCAACATGGCCACATCGTATCTCGGAAAGCAGCTGTTAAGACAGGCAAGTGTTTTCTGGATGTGAGGCTGATTTGGATGCGGTCAGTGACTCATGCAGTCCTTTCTAATTCTTGTAGTGTCTCATTTTTATGGAATACTTAACAAACATGTGTGCACGCCGGGGAGGGGCAGAGAGAGAGGGAGAGAGAGCGAATTTGAAACAGGTTCTGAGCTCTGACCTGTCAGCACAGAGCCCGACGCGGGGCTCGAACTCACCGACCGTGAGATCATGACCTGAGCCGAAGTCAGAAGCTTAACCCACTGAGCCACCCAGGTGCCCCCATGTCTATAATTTTTCACATGATTGGGCCATGGACGGTAAGGCAGTGTAGCAACTGGCTTCACTTCCAAGGATGGGCTGTTTTCCTAGTGCTTTGAAGTCTGGTGTTTTAAGTAAAATTGTTCTCGATATTAAGGGGTTCTTTTCCCTCTTGCAGAACACTGGAGATGATCAGACTTCCTGAAGAGGGGGGAGAAAGCTCATGTATTCGGTTACGCGGGGGAATGGCTGGAGAGATTCTGGACTCTGAACCTTTTGGAACTGAGTACATGTTGCAAGGAGGAACGTTGGGTTTGTTTTTCCAGTTTATTAATCTCTTGCTTTAAAAAATTGGAAAAGTCGTTTTCACGTTAAGTTTTTTGCTGTCTCTCTAGCGTTTGGGGCTCGAAAGTATGGTGTGGCCAGAGACACTGTCCAAACTGGTTCCCGGTTTACGTAGGTGATGTCCATATGTCTCAAGTTAATGAAAGTGTCTTTACGTGCATATGAATGGAGACCTTTGCGTTTTGACCCACAGAATATGGAAGATGTTCCCCGTCTCTCAGAATTCTAGATGTGTACGTATTTGTCTTGTAGATCGTCGTCAGAAGAAAGTTTTGCTTCCATGGTGAGAGTGAGCACTTTGGCTTATTTAGAAGTTAGAAATAATTGTTAACTTTACAACTTAATACATACTTTGTGATGAAACTTCTTATCTTAGGCACTCACAGGCAGGTAAAAACCAAATTCGGGCCAGTGGTTAACTAGTTCGTAAAGTTTGTTTCCTTTCATTTGTAACAGGTCGTGTCGTTAGGGCCCAATTAATGTAAATGGAATTTTCCTAGTTTAGGTTTAGGGGCTCCCCTAGAGATTGCTGCTGTTCTATTTATTTTTTGGAGGGGTTAGTCAGATTTTACTTTGCCACTTTCCGTAGGCTCTTTGTTGGTCCTTGGCCTAATGAAATCTCTCTTTTATCACTAAAAGAGTATTATTCTTATGTCATCGTGAGAATAATCATTTAAATACTTGGCATAATAAATGCCCAGAAGACATTTTATCTTATGAATCTATTTTTTTTTTTCTTGCTATAATGGGGATATTGTAAATCATGCGTTTGTATTAACGGTATTTCTTAAGGCAATATATGTAACAATCTCCAAGCTGTTGTAGGAGTCTATAAATTCTGTTGCAGGTTCTGTAAACTTTGTTGGAGTCTTTCAACCAACAGATTATTTTGTGAATGTATTTATACATTGTTGAGATTTTTCAAAAGATGTTTAATTGAATAAGTCTTTGTTGGAGTGATAGCTTGAAGGTGCATAACTCTATATTTGTATAAAACTCTACTGTTTACAAAGCACTTGGACACGTTTAATCTCATTTCATCCTCGCGACGAACCATTTATGTGCGATACCAATTTATAGCCGATAAAATGGAATTTTCGATCGAGTGACATATCCAAGGAAACAGATTACTGGAAGGCTCACCAGGGTACATTATGGTTTTTACAGGAACTATTTGTCTCTAAATGTCTTCTGCTTTCTTAGGAATCATTAACTTATTTTATTAAAAATATATTTTTTTAATGTTTATTTTTGAGAGAGAGAGAGAGAGAGAGAGACACAGCACGAGTGGGGGAGGGGCAGAGAGAGAGGGAGACAAAATCCGAAGCAGGCTCCAGGCTGCCAGCTGTCAGCACAGAGCCTGACGTGGGGCTCGAACCCACGAACCGTGAGATCATGACCTGAGCCGAAGTCGGACACTGAACCGACTGAGCCATCCAGGTGCTCACTCAGGATTTTATTAAGTGCTTATAAATTTATTAAGTGTTGTTTGCCATTGTGCATATAGTCGTCTGGTGAGGAAAGTTGATGCTGCATAGACATGTGTTTATTTCATCTGTAGGCTCTAACCTACATCTTTAGAGCTGGGAGTCTAACAGGGGCCACGTTGCTATGGTTCTTGAGGTAGCCGTGTTAATTATTTGGACCCGTAATCCCAAGCCAAATACGAATTGAACCTTGGAATCTCCATGTGGCGGAATCTACCACTTGTCTCCCAGTGTCCATTTTTCCCTTCCACAGGTTTGCCACCTATTAGCAGGGACATGGCAATGGAGTTCTCCTTGGATTGTCTAGCTGCATCTTGGCGTGGCCACGTGACCATGTTCTGGCCAATGGATGCACTTCCGGGAAGTGTTCTTAAAAGGAGGGGCCTACCCATCCCATCCCCTGTTGTCCTTCCTGCTAGCCGAAATGTGGACGCGATGGACGGAGCTTAAGCAGCCATCTTGGGCTGTGGGGCGGAAGCCTCTTTTCATGAATAACAGAAATAAGGTGGAGAGAGATTGAGTTCTCTCTGACGTCTGTAGCAGCCCTGAACGGCCTGTCTGAATTTGCAGGCGAGAAACAAACCCTCCCCTTGTTTAAGTGTTACTGTTTTGGCTTTTCTGTTGCTATAGCATCACTGAATTCTTATCAGTCCGGAGTATTTTTAGCATCCCCCGTAATTGTTTCTGTAAGTATAGCATTTGAGATGTAATAATTCAGTAAACACATCTTTGTCCCTTTCTCTGTGTGGTAATTAAGCCAGTGCTGCAGGTGCTAACGAGTGCCGCTGTTCCGGATGCTGTTGCTGCATAAAAATTTAGTGGTGGTGAAAAACGGTCCTTTTGCTGTGCGTACACGCGCACGCCGTGGGGCAGGAATTTGGATGGAGCCTGCTGGGGTCGCCTTTGCTCGGCTCTGCGGTGCCTGGGGCTCAGCTGTGAAGATTTGAAGGCCGGCCCCGGGGCAGGAAACTCTGGGGGTGCCTTCAGCCACGGGTCTGGAGGGCGACCATCAGCTGGGACCTCTGCTAGGTTGCTGGAGCACTGACGTCTTTGTGCCGTGAGGTCTGTGCGCAGGCTCATTAGGGCTTCTTCGCGGCCAGGCGGGCGGACTCTTAAGAGGGAGCCTCCCTAGAGAGTGGGAGCGGCCCGTGGTGTTTTTAATGGCGAGGCCGAGAATCCGCGGAACGTCACTCGCGCCGTCCTCTGTAGGTTGAAGCAGTCGCCCCGGGTCCCCTTGAGTTCAAGGGAAGGGTGACGTGGACCCAAGCTTGACGCGAGGGTTGTCAAGATTACATTATAACCACGATTACGCGGTCGGGGGAGAGAGACGGTGTGGCCGTCTCCGGAAAGGAAAATGGGCCACCCCTACTTGAGTCATTTCATCGAGGCTGACAGTTTGCTCGGGACAGACTGAGGGCAGCGAGCGTCGTTTTCCTCTTTCCTCTTCCCTCTTCCCTGGGCCAGCCTTGCGTACAGGTGAGGTGTCTGCGTGGTGCCATTACGATGGAAGCAGCCTTGCATTTTACAGCCCCCGGGGTTCCTGTTCTTGGAGCCCACCTCTGAAATCCACAGGCAGGGGTGTGGGGTGTAGGGGTGATAGCACGTTAACTTCCACCAACGCGTAGCCACTGTGATCCTTGTCGATTTGTGTAACTTTTAGAGCCCATCACAGTCCCGGGGTATGTGCGGTCTCATCCGATTCGCCCCGGAACCTCAAAGGCCGGAAAGACCCATCCGTCGCCTCGTGTTTCAAATGCGTAACGAAGCCCGAGCTGCATGAAGTGGCTCCCTTGAAGGTTGCACGCGGTAGACCTCGTAACGCTCACCAGAGACTCCCGTCTGCTCCACCTTTCCCAGCCCCCCTTAATTAAATGGAGCCCATGTGACTAGTTACGGCCACGAAGTGTGAGTGGCAGCGGCCAGTGTCGTTTCTGGGCGAGGAAGGCGAGACGTGAGAATCTCTGATCGTTCTTCCCCTTTGGTGGCAACCCGTGGCATTCAAGATGGCGGAACCTCCGCCAGCCTGGGTCACAGGGCGACTCGTGGAGCAGAGTCCTCCTGCCTGTGACTGTGAGACATGCAGCCCAAGTGGGAAATAAACTTCTGGTGGTTTTTTTTTTTTTTTTTAATGTTTGTTTATTTTTGAGAGAGAGTGCCAGCAGGGGAGGGGCAGAGAGAGGGGGACAGACGATCCGAAGCGAGCTCTTTGCTGACAGCGCAGAGCCCGATGCTGTAGGGCTCGAACTCACAGTCCGTGAGATCGTGGCCTGAGCCGAAGTCAAAAGCTCAACCGACCGAGCGACCCAGGTGCCCCTAACCTTTTGGGGTGTTAAAGCCTGGTTAAGTTGATTACCTGGTTAATTTTCGCATGACTTCATAGTCCACTCTGACTTCTATATAAGTCACACTTACGGAACTTTAAGCCCTAATGCAGTAATCTTTCCATTGCCCAATGCTGTTTCCTTTTGCAAGAAGAGAGATTGGACAAGCAAAGTCAACCAGGTAAAAACTGCCAACTACAAGAGTCCACACACCATCCAAAGGGACCAGAAGCTTCTCACTTTCAGCCATTTGTTGCCACTCAGGAATGTGGTCCCTCTGTTGCTAAGTTTCTAAATTTTTCAGAGAAATGAAAAGTCGAGGTGTTTATGTGAAATCTGATCTTTTAATGCTTATAAATTTTTTTTAATGTTTATTTTTGAGAGAGACAGAGTATGAGGTGGGAGAGGGGCAGAGAGAGAGAGAGGCAGACAGACAGACAGACAGACAGAATCTGAAACAGGCTCCAGGCTCTGAGTTTTCAGCCCAGAGCCTGACGCGGTGCTCGAATCCATGACCCGTGAGTAAGATCATGACCTGAGCGGACACCAAGAATGGGGCACTTAACCCACTGAGCCACCCAGATGCCCCTGATCTTTTAATGCTTAAAAATTAAATTTCAAAGGAAGAAAGAAGACACCTGTGAAACCACACTGACTATATTCGCAGGTCTAATTCGGCTGTGCCAATTTTTGCCACAGTGTAGTGATTTTCAAACTTAGTCTGTTGCTGTTTTTTTTGTTTGTTTGTTTTGTTTTTTTAAGTTTTATTTATTTGAGTGATCTCTACATCCAACATGGGGCTCGAACCCACGACCTCGAGATCAAGAGTCAGATGCTGTACTGACTGCACCAATGGTTGTTGCCGGTTTTGAACAGCACATTCTAAAATTGTATGCTGTTTACTTTTCAATTAAAAATATCATCAAAATAATACCTGGTTCTCATGAGAAACAGGAAGCATTCCTTAAAACCTTTATATTGTTCTAAATAAGAGAGGAGGAAGCATATGATTTCCTGAAGAAGTTACAATTGTGTGCCAAGAAAGAAGTCATCTGTAACTTTTCACTAATTAACTAGTTACAATTAACTAATTGAAAAAAAAAAAGCACTTGAATCAAAAGATCAAGTATTACAGAAGCTGTAAGGAAAAGCATCAGTCTTACCCAGTCTCAACTCTCCTCCCCAGAAGCAAATACCTTCAGCTGCTTCTGTCTTTATTATATTTTGGGGGATGTACTGCCGTACTTCGAAATCCTATTCTTACAGTGTTTCTTGGCTTTTCAACTTTGACTTCCTGCTCCGAGAAATGAAGATTTGGGGCCCCTGGCGGGGCTCAGTTGATTGAACGTCCAACTCTTGGTCTCTGCGCGGGTCTTGATTTCGGGGTCGCGGGTTCGGGTCCCGCACTGGGCTCTGTGCTGGGTGTGAAGCCTACTTTAAAAAAGAAAAAAAAGAGGTCTGTGTGTTTTTCCACAAAGGAAGTCTGGAAGTGGGCAGTTACTGGTGTTGACGAGGGTAGTCATCAGTGCCCTGGAGAGCCAGTTTTTGTCCCCATGCTCATTGCCTCAGGGTCACGAGATGACTGTCACAGCTGAAGATGACTCATCTAGTCTTGAGAAAGAAGACTACAGGCTCCAGTAGCCTCTGTGCCCTTTTATCAGAAAAGCAAAAGCTTTTCCGGAAGTTCCAGGGAAGCCTCGTTACAACTCATTAGGCAAAATGGTGTCAGTCGGGTGTCCGGGAGTCTGGAAAAGCGGGTACTTGGGTAGGCACGTTGCTGCCTTGAAGAAAAGCGAGATTTTGTTAGTAGGGGAAAAGGGGCAAAGGGACATTAGGTGGCAGCTGGCGGTGCTGACTGCGTATTTCTCACGCGAAGCTTTACGTAGAGGACACCAGCTGTTGGTGGCCAATGCGTGGGGCACCATTTCTGCAGTAAAGAAATAGCCTTTGGGGGCGCCTGGGTGGCTCAGTCGGTTGAGCGTCCGACTTCGGCTCAGGTCGTGATCTCACAGTCCGTGAGTGAGTTCCAGTTGCATCAGGCTCTGTGCTGATGGCTCAGAGCCTGGAGCCTGTTTCAGATGCTGTGTCTCCCTCTCTCTCTGCCCCTCCCCTGCTTATGCTCTCTCTCTCTCTCTCTCTGTCAAAAATAAATAAACATAAAAAAATTAAAAAAAAAAGAGCCTTTGATCTGGACAGCTTTTTAAGCCAACTTTTGACGCAAAGCCATTAAGTACGACTTGGTAAGATAGTTCCGTGAGGGTGTGGCCTGACGTACTCTTCATTATTTACCCTTAATTCAGTGCGATTTGGTGGTTGGATTTAGAATACTCAGAGCTGTGGTTCTCATTGAGGGCGGGGCCACCCCTAAGGGAGGGTGTTTTTGTAATTGAGGTGGGGAGGGGTCGGTTAGCATAACGATTGGTCACTTTGCCGGGTGATATGTTAAATTAGTTTAAAATTTTATTTGAGAGACAGAGCGAGCGGTGGGGGGGGGGGGGGGCGGGGCGGGTAGAGAGCGGGAGAGAGAATCCCAAGCAGGCTCTGCACTGGCAGCCCAGAGCCCGATGCGGAGCTCGGACTCATGAACCTTGAGGTCATGACCTGAGTCGCAGCTCTTAACCCGCTGAGCCACCCAGGTGCCCCTGCTGGGTGGCGTCAGGACTTCGGCTCGGGTCGTGGTCTCGTGGTCTGTGAGTTTGAGCCCCACACTGGAGGAGCACAAGCCCTGCTTTGGGTGAGCCCCGCATCTCTCTCTCTCTCTCTCTCTCTCTCTCTCTCTCTCTCTCTCTCTGCCCCTTGCTCACTTGTGCCCTCTCTCTCTCTCAGAAAAAAAAAAAAAGAAATAATGGTGATGATTGCACAACATTGCGAATATAATAAATTAAGAAAAAAAAGCTTAAGAAAAGTACTGTGCAAACCACAAAAGACAGAACACCTCCCCTCCCCCTCCTGGCTCACACGACTGATTCCTGCTGCTTTGCCGTCGCCTTTAGGTCACTTTTCCCCCTGCCTCCCAGATTAGAATGAAGATGCCCATTTGTGGAATTGCTTGGTGCTCTGAAAGCAGCCAATCGAGAGTAAACCTCTGATTCATGGAACCCTTCTTGAAATGGCCTACCACGAGCCCAGATCCATAAGTCCTTCCTAAGCACCTTCCTGCAGAGGCACCCCGTGGTGTGGGCTCTCCCTTGTGCCAAGAGCGCTAATAACCCCAACCTGGCTGGACCGCAGCCCCTCGTGGTCAGAACACTGGCAATAATGATCTGAGCCGAGACTCTAAGTCCATTGTACACGCAGAAACTACATTTTCCAGTTGTTGCAGACTTGTAACACTTCTCCGAGAATGCAGCTACCCAGTGAGGAAGGCTGTACTCTTTGTCCAGCCCTTTACCAAGACTTCCACCATTTTGAAGACTCCCGTTCCCAGTGGCAACAGTGCTCATGGCATTTGAGTTTGGGTCACAATCCCTGCAGCTGCATTGGTCTGCATCTGTAGAGGCCCCCTGCGTGGTAATTACATGTACATATACGCGAGCCTCTGACTCCTTTATTGTGTTTTCAGTAGTTGTGATCACTTACTTTCATATTGAGTTACATATCACCTCAGTGGCTTCCTTTTATTTCTCCTTTATATTACAAATTTTTTTTTTTTTTACGTTTTTGTTCATTTTTGAGAGACAGACACAGAGGATGAGCGGGGCAGGGGCAGAGAGAGAGAGAGAGAGAGAGAGAGAGAGAGAGAAAGAGAAAGAGAGACTTAGCCAGGCTCCACGGTCAACGCAGAGCCCAATGTGGGGCTCGTTGTGGGGTTTGATCCTACGACCCTGGGATCATGACCCGAGCTGACATCAAGGGCCGGACTCTCAACCAGCTGAGCTACCCGGGCACCTCTGAACTCGTGTTCTAACCTGCGGTGGATGCAGTAGTCTGGAAACCAGTGCTGACATTGTACTATGAAATTTGAGAAGCCAGACAGTTTTCTCATTTGGATGGTATCTCCTAGGCAGAATGTCTGCTGTTTTAAGCGAATCCAGTATATGCATGTTGCATTAATTAAAGAGAAATCTTAGGTATTCCGTTCCCTATTAAAAGAAATCCGGGAGGAGCGTTTTCAAACAAATGGTCAAGTAGGGATGTCTGAACTTCGGATCTTCCACAAAAGCAAGGGGAACAGTGGCAGAGATTGTCAAAATCAACCTTTGCAAACTCCACAAATTAACCAAAGTATTGCAGCAATTTGAGGAGCGTGTACTCAAAACAAAAAACAACAAATGGGTGACTCTCTGTAAGAACAGTGAGCTTTGTAGTATTTCAACCTGTCCCGATCCCATCCCCCTTCCCCTCCCCCCCCCCTCCCCCAGCTCTGTGGTAGCCTTGAAAACCAGCAACCTTGAACCACAGTAGCTGTGAAAGCCAGTGGCCTGGCAACCACTGGAATAGTTTCAAATTCCCCCATGTAGGTTTGGAGTCATCCAAGAGAATTGTCACTATTTCACCTGTCTGGCAGCCCTCTAGAAAAGTCCCAGTCATGGGGCTTATCTTTATTTAACATGACCCAGTGAGAAAACTACTATCCCTAGGTTGTTTGTGGGACCTAGTACACATGAGCCCCTCAACAAAAGGGGGGAGCTGTTGTTTCAGCGAATTATTAGCTGTAACGAATTATTAGCGAATTATTAATGGTAGAGATTTCAGTTCCTACACTGACTTTAGCCGTTACACAGTGACAAATCATGTAGACTTTACAGAATAGTTAAGGAAAGTCACTAAAGAAGCCCTGAGGTCACAAAAAAATCCTTGAAAGGGAGAGAACAACACATCTGAGTTCCAAAGTTGCCACCTACTATTATTTAAATTGTCCAGTTTGCAACAAATTGTGAGATATGCAAAGAAATGAGAAAATATGGCTCATGCACAAGAAAAACAAAAATTGATGGAAACCATCCTTGACGCCCAGACTTTAAATCAGTTGTCTTAAATGTGTTCAAAGAGTTAAAAGAAATAGAATAATTATTTTTGAAAAAAATGAGACTATCAGTAAAAAGATAAAAACTGTAAAAAGGAACCAAATGGGAATTTTGGAACCGAGAAGTACAATAATTGACGTGAAAAATTCACCAGAGCAATTCATCAGATTTGAGCAATTAGGTGCCATACTCAGAAAACTTGAAAATAGGACAATTGTAATGATCCAGTTTGAGGAGCAGAAAGAAAAAAAGAATGAAGAGTGAAGACAGACTTGGGACACTATCAAGCATACGAACACATGTTATGGGAGTCCTAGAAGAAAGGGGGAGAAAGAATATTTAAAGAATTAATGCCTGAAAACTTCCCATATTTGATGAAGGACTTGGGGGAAGAATGCACCCATTAATCTGCCCATCCAAGGAGCACAGCAAATTCTAAATATGAATTCAAAGAGAGCCACATCTATACCTGTCATAGTCAAACTGTCAAAAGCCAGTGACAGAGAGAATGTTGAAAGCAGCAAGAGAATACAACCTGTCACATGTAAAGGGTACTCAAAAAGATTAAAAGTTTGCTTCTCATCAGAAACCATGAGACCAGAAAGCTGTAAGGTGACATGTTTAAAATAGATGTTAAGACCAAAAAAAAAAAAAAAAAGCAAGAGACAAAGAAGGACATTACATATTGATGAAAGGGTCAGTCCCTAAGGAAGACATCGTAATTAACATATGCATTTGACAATGATGCTCCAAAATGCATGAAGCAAAAGCTGAGAGAATCGAAGGGAGAAACAGACATTTCAACAAGTATTATTACTAATGATTCACTGTCAGTAATTTTTAATGATTAAGAGACGATGCACATAAAATATTGAGCCGTAGTCCCAGGTGCACGGCATGACACTTGGTAACTGTTACCTAGAAAAATTGAGTTGCTTTGCTAATGAAAGGTGGTGTGGTCAGGAAATCTAACCATAGCAGTTGGAGATTTCAATATCTCACTTAAAAAAAATTTTTTTTAAACGTTTAATTTTGAGAGAGAGAGAGAGAGAGACAAGCAGGGGAGGGGCAGAGAGAGAGAGAGAGAGAGAGAGAGAGGGACACAGAATCCGAAGCAGGTTCCAGGCTCTGAGCTGTCAGCACCGAGCCCGACACGGGGCTCGAACCCATAAACCGCGAGATCATGACCTGAGCTGAAGTCGGATGCTCAATTGACTGAGCCACCCAGGCGCCCCAATATCTCACTTTTAATAACAGATGAAGGAGACAAAACAAGGAAATAGAAGCTCCGATGGCACTGTGAGCCAGCTAGATCTAACATCTATAAAGAGTTCCTCTCAAGGACAGTGTCGTGCACGTTTTACTCAAGTGCACGTGGGACATAGCTAAGGATAGACCGTAATGTTAGGCCATAAAACAATCCTCAATAAATCCAAAGGGATTAAAACCATACAAAGTATGTTCTCTGCCCGCAATGGAGTTATATTAGAAATCAACAGCAGAAGGAACTTTGGGAAATTCACACGTGTGGAAATAGAACAACACACTGTGAAATAGCCAGTGGGTCAGAGAAGAACTTACAAAGAAAATCAGAAAATACTTTGAGATTTAGGAAAATGAAAATGCAGCATGCTAAATGTATGAGATGCAGCCATAACAGTGGTTAGAGGGAAATTTATAACTATAAACCCCTATATTAAACAGCAGAGACGCCCATTCATTGCTGCTGGGAACGCAAAATGGTACAGCGTCTTTGGAAGACAGTTTGCCAATTTCTTACAAAACTGAACACGCTCTTCCCATATGATCTAGCAAGGGTGCACCTTGGTATTTACCTAAATGAAATGAAATTCCTGTCCACACAAAAATCTGGACATGGATCCTTAACAGCAGCTTTGTTGATAATTGACTCAAATTGGAAGTAACAAGGATGTCTTTCGGTACGTGAATGAATAAATTGTGGTCCATCCAGACAATGGAATGTTACTCATCGCCAAAGAAGAAGTGAACTATCAAGCCGTAAAAAGATACAGAGGAAACAAATGTATGTTACTAAATGAAAGAAGCCCATCCGAAAAGATTACATGGTATGATTCCAACTACATGACATTCTGGAAAAGGCAAAACTATGGAGACAGCAAAAAGATCAGTGGTTGCTAAGGGTTGGGGTAGGGAGGAAGCATGGACAGGCAGAGCACAGAGGATTTTCAGGGCATAGAAAATAGTCTGTATGGTACCATGATGATGGGTACATGGTGTTATACATTTGTCCAGAGTCAGAATGTACAACGTTAAAAGTGAACCCTAAGGTAAACTATGGGCTTTGGATGATTGTGATGTGCCAGCGTAGGTTCATCAATTGTAACAAAGATATCACTCTTGTAGGGGCCATTGATCATGAAGAAGGTTGTGCGTTTGTAGGGCAGGGAGTGTAAGAAAAGTCTTTGTTTATTTTCCTTTCAATTTTACTGTGAATCTAAAACCAGGGGGAAAAAGTCTTAAGAAAAAAGGAGAGATCTCAAATTGATAGTCTAATTTTTCACCTTAGGAAACTAGAAAAAGAAGAGGAAAGTGAATCCAAACAAGGAAAGAAATACGAAAGATTAGAGAGGAAAGAGAAGAAACAGAAAATAGAAGAACAATAGAGAAAATCAACAGGGCCCCAAATTGGTTCTTTGAAAGGATCAAGAAAATTAACAACCTTTTAGCTCAACTGACTAGGAAAAAAAAGATGAAAATTACTAAAACCAGGAATAAAAGAGGGGGCATCACTGAACACCTGTGTGGCTCAGTCGGTCGAGTGTCTGACTTCATCTCAGGTCATGATCTCGGGGCTCGTGGGTTCGAGGCCCGCATCAGGCTCTGTGCTGACCCCCTCAAAGCTTGGAGCCTGCTTCGGATTCTGTGTCTCCCTCTCTCTCTGCCCCTCCCCTGCTCATGCTTTGTCTCTCTCTCAAAAATAAATAAACACTGAAAATATTTTTTTTCTTCTAAAGAGGGGACATCACTACTGAGAAGAAGCAATCCATAACCAAATAATACTCTTGTAAAGTAATGGTTGTCCTAATAGAACATAGGGCATTTTATACCTACTTGTGGGGGTAACATTGTTTTATATATAAGCTTTCAAGCGTTGTGCTTTCTCCAAAAAGTGCTTTCCATGACTTGTTTCATCCTCACAACATTCTTGGAGTTGTGCAGGAGTTGTTTGTGGGAAAATGAAATCACAAAGAATCTGCGTTTGGTTCATACACACCTGGGTCGTGGATCCAGTTCTACGTCCTGGTTTTGACTTTGAACGAGCCACTTACCCCGTTTTGATAGATGAGGCACTATGCTGAGAGTCATAGGTAAGACCACCGACCCTTTGAGTTAGCAAGGGGGCAGATTCATAAGGATTAAGTGAGATCATCCATGTAAAATATTCAGCATGGCCCCAAGTACAGGTTATGAACTTGATAATGGTAACTTATTCATTAAGGAAAACAGAGTTCTTAGCTAGGTCAGGAACTCTAACCCCTAGTTGAGTAGCTTCTCTTTAATTTAGATTCCCATCCAACATAGGGCACCAAAAATTCAAATGTAGCAAAACAGTCAGTTGCAGAAAAGAATGCTGACTCTCTTATTTTTCATTTTGTTTAGAACAAGGGAGGGGGTCATAGGATTATATGAGCTGGTAACATGCTATAGTATTCATTTCTGATTTACTTTGTATTCAAAAGAAATCCCGTTATTTATTTTTTCAGATGGTTGTTGAAATCCAACAATACCACCCGTGGATCGGTCTTCATAATTGTAAACATTTCTTCTCGGAAGTTGCTTTTCAAATCTGCCCGCCCCTTTTCTCTTTTTGCTTGCAACTTGAACATTGCCCACTAGGTGGCAGTACGCCAACGTAAAATGTAAATAAAACCGTCCCATCATAGCACCGATGGGAAATGATGATTCTGGAAAATTACCCTGCGAGTAGTGAGTTAGGACTCAATCCATGATTCCTGTTGTGCGGTTAATTAAAATCAGATGAATTTATAGATGAACGGATAGATGCTGGACGAATGAATGCAATAAATGTAACAGAAACAGAGATAGGTACTGTGGATGCAAAGAAATGTAAGAATTATCTGTGATAATGTCTGCTTTCCTCGTATTGCCAACCCCCTCCCTCCCCCCCACCCCTCACTGAACTCTGAGGATTAGAAGGTCAGTAGTTTTCCCAGGGTCATACAAGTAGAGACAGACGAAGCCAGGATTTGTCGATGGTGGTTGGGGGGGGGGGGGCGGGGGCAGATGATGAGTTTGAATTTAAGGAATGTTGGATTTGAAGCCAGTGGTCACAGCCAGGTACCAGCTTGCCATGGAAATCTGGAATTCTGTCTCAGGGTTGGGCTCAAGGTAGAATAAATTTAAGAGGCATCTCTGCAGAACTTGCTTGAAGCTATGACTGAGTATGCGTTGTCTCCGTCCAAGTGCCTGAATCGTAGGTCCCAGGGAGCACAGTGATGGGGCAAAGGGTAGGGGTTCCCACGCTGGAGGAAGGCAGACCTGAGTTTAAACCCTGCCCTCATATTCCCAACCGCGTGTTCACGGGCAAGATGCTTCACCTCTTTGACCCCCTGCAGTAACCCAACAAGGGGGTACCGCTGTCTACATTTCACACGTGAGGAACCCAAGGTTCGGATCTGGAGACCTGACTTAGGCTTACGTGGCTACGTACCGCCGAAGTTGCTTCCCCGGTCATAGCACTCGGGACACTGCCTGGTAATCCCTTGTGTGTGTGTGTGTGTGTGTGTGTGTGTGTGTGTGTGTGTGAGTGAGTCTCCCTGTATCAGTCCAGGTTCTCCAGAGAAACAGAACTAGCAGGAGAGAGAAATGTATCCGTCTATCTCTGTCCATCTGTCTATATCCGTATGTCAACACAGTAGGGTATATTGCATGAAATAAGTCTCTGTGGACCTATATGTGTGTCTGGTTCGCGCACACGCATACACAAACAGGAGGTGCTTTCAAGGAACCGGCTGCTCAGGCAGCCCCGGGATCTGGCAGCCCAACATCTGTAGGGCATTCGCCGGCCGGCGCTCTCCGTTTTTGCTCTCGGTTTTGGCTTTTAACGGCCTCTCCCGAATTGGACGCGGCCCACCCGCCTTACGAAGGGGAAGCTCTTTTACTTAAAAGTCAACAGGTTGGGGGCACCTGGGTGGCTTGGTGGCTTGGTCGGTTAAGCGTCCGACTTCGGCTCAGGTCATGATCTCACGGTCCGTGAGTTCGAGCCCCGCGTCGGGCTCTGTGCTGACAGCTCAGAGCCTGGAGCCTGTTTCAGATTCTGTGTCTCCCTCTCTCTGACCCTCCTCCGTTCATGCTCTGTCTCTCTCTGTCTCAAAAATAAATAAACGTTAAAAAAAAAAATTAAAAAAAAAAGTCAACAGGTTGCAGATGGCCATCGCACCCACAAAACACCTTCATGGCCACGCCGAGATCCGTGTTCGGTGGGACAACTGGGCGCCGTAGCCTGGCCGCGTCGACACGTGAAACTACCCATCCCACTCCAGTTGGCTGTAAACTCTGGCAGCAGGGAGCCTACCTTTTTGGTTCCCTTTCAGGTTCCCGGGGCCCGGCCCCACGCCGGACACGTCACGGCACGCGATAAACGTCTACGGAGGGCGTCCTCACCTCCTACCCGCCGAGGAGAAAGTGAGCACACGTGTCCCGTTTTCCGTTGCACGCCGGGGCTGGGTCGCAGACGTCCTGGGTTCGTGGATCACGCGTAAGTTTCTTCGGGGCCCCCCCCCGGGTCGAGCAGCGGGAGGTGACGATAAAGCAGCTGACGGTCATGGCCGGTTGGGGCCGTGAGTAGGGCTGCCGCCACGAAAAGCTGAGTGTGTGTGTGTGTGTGGGGGGGGGGTCCTTGTAGGGCGCTGCGTGTATGCGGTCCGAGTTTTGGTTTTCAGCAGGCCATCTCTCTTCAGCCCCTGGCGATGACTCGCCACTTTGTCTTTGGGAGGGAAGGTGCAAAGGTTTTCAAGCAGCAGAACGTGCTGAGGTTCGGCAGGAGGGACCACCTAGGGATCTACTCGCGCCTGTGGCCACCGAGAGACCAGTCCTGTGTGTTTTTGTTTTAATGCTTATTTATTTATTTTTGAGAGAGAGAGAGAGAGAGAGAGAGAGAGAGAGAGCAAGCACAAGTGGGGAGGGGCAGACAGAGAGGGGAGACCCAGAATCTGAAGCAGGCTCAGGGCTCTGATTCGGCCGCACAGAGCCCGACGCGGGGCTCGAACCCACGGACCGTGAGCTCATGACCTGAGCTGAAGTCGGACGCTTCACCGACTGAGCCACTCAAGCACGTCTTGTGTGCATCCATTTAAGCCTTGGCAGCCCCTTCTGGAAAAACAAAACAAAACAGACAGGATAGCAGATGCCGCCTGGGTGACAGAAGAAGCATCTACCAAAATTTAGGCCCCAAACACGCTCCCTTGGGGAGCTTTCTTGGGCAGGTGTTCCCTACCTCCCTTCCGCACCAAAGAGGATGGTGTCACCTCTGCCTTGAGAATCTTAACCCACCTCGGAACACTTGTTTATCTTTTCCTCTCTCCCCCTTTCTGGGATCCCACTAAGCTGCTTCCTAGAATCCTGACTTTTACCCCCTTCCTTAGACTTACTGACAGAAATGAGCTGGTGACAGCCGACTGCTCGGCTAGATACCCTCGTACCTGGGACAGCGGCCATTCAAAGACCTGTAGAGATTCCAGAGACTTAATAAAACAGGAGTGGGGCAGATAGGATACTTGCTATGGGCTGAAATTCACCCCCAATGCTGTAACAATGTAGGGATCATCTACGGCAAGTTCGAATATTGAAGCCCTAACCTTCAATTTCATATGTTTGAAGCCCTAACCCCCCCCGATCTGACTGTATTTGGAGACAGGGGTTTTTGGAGGTACTTAAGGTGAAATACAGCCATAAGGGTGGGGTTCTAATTCAATAGGGTTGTTGGCCTTGTAAGAGCAGGCAGGAGATTTTGTTATAGCAGCCCAGGCAGGCTAGTACGATACTGATCCCAATGAATTGTCATCTTTTAAACTTGTCTGTTGAGGGTGTAAAACGAGTCAGAGCCCAGGGCACCAGGGTGGCTCAGTCTGTTAAGCGTCCGGCTCCGGCTCGGGTCATGATCTCGCGGTTCATGAGTTCGAGCCCCGCGTCGGGCCCTGTGCTGACAGCGCAGAGCCTGGAACCTGCTTCGGATTCTGTGCCTCCCTCTCTCTCTGCCCCTCCCTTACTTGCGCTCTGTTTCTCTCTGTCTCTCTCTCAAAAATGAATATTAATTTTTTTTTTTAATGAGTCAGCGTTCAAGGAAAGGAAGTACTGATTTTCTTGAAGTCTTTTCTAACTTTAGGAAGAAAAAAGAGAAAGGGCATCCTAAGTCAGAAGAATTGTTTGTGCGGACGTGTGGAGGGTAGTATGTAGGTCCACACACACCCCACTCTGGGCTACAGTCATGGGAAACATCTGGTTGTTCTTCCGATGTTCCAGGCTTTCTTCACATCTGGGTTTTGTGGGGTGGATACGACATTTTATTTAAAAAAAAATTTTTTTTTAAACGTTTTATTTATTTTTGACACAGAGAGAGACAGAGCATGAACAGGGGAGGGTCAGAGAGAGGGAGACACAGAATCTGAAATAGGCTCCAGACTCTGAGCTATCAGCACAGAGCCCGGTGCGGGGCTCGAACTCACGGACCGCGAGATCATGACCTGAGCCGAAGTCAGACGCTTCACTGACTGAGCCCCCCAGACGATCCCCCCCAACCTTTCTTTTTATAAACTTGACTTCTTAGTACTCATTACTGAGAAGTAGTAACGAAAACACTCTTTCCTTAAGCAGTATGTAATGATAACTCTACATTTTGTTATAAAATGGGAAAATGTTGCTTTTCATATTTCACTTTTCAAATAATCCAAAATGTATTTTGCTGCATAGTGTGAGGTAGGGATCTCATTTTATCTTTCCCCAGGTAGACAGCCAATTGTCTCAGCACCAGTGAATAATTCAGATTTTTCTCACTGATTTGTAATGCCACATCTGTCAAATACCAAGTTTAACATATGCAAAGGTCTATTTTTGTTACATTTTTAGAAGGATGTTTCGTGTATTCTGGATACAAAGCTTTTTGCCATTGATATATGTTGCAAATGTTTTGTCCCATTTTTAAAAAAGTTTTTTAGTGTTCATTATTTTTTAGAGAGAGAGAGAGACAGAGTGCAGTCAGGGGAGGGGCAGAGAGAGAGGGAGACACAGAGTCCGAAGCAGGCTCCGGGCTCTGAGCTGCATAGAGCCTAACGCGGGGCTCGAACTCACAGACTGCAAGATCATGACCCGAGCTGAAGTTGGACGCTTAACCGACTGAGCCACCCAGGTGCCCCATAAGTTAAAAAAAAATTGTTTTTGAGAGAGAGAGAGCATGTGTATGCGAGCAGGGAAGGGGCAGAGAGAGAAAGGGAGAGAGAGAATCTGAAGCAAGCTCCAGGCTATCTGCATGCAGCTCAGTGCAGGGCTTGATCTCATGACCGTGAGATCATAACCTGAGCTGAAATCAAGAGTAGGATGCTTAAATGACCGAGCCACCTGGGCGCCCCTGTTTTTCTCTTTCAGTGTTGAGTTATATTAAATAATTTTCTAATGTCAAACTGACCTTAAACTCATGGAATAAAATACAGTGTGTTCATGATCTCTCACCATTTTTAAATGCAGCTGGATTGGGTTTGCCTTTATATTTTATTTTCTTTTTATTCCATGATTGTAAATATTCCTGTTTTCTTGTTTCCAAATGTCAGAGTTCTCGGTCAGACTTGAAAACACTTTAAAACAAATCCTTGGCAACCTCCAAATATATTCCTGGTGACCCTGATCTCCCTCAGGCCATAGTGTTGGGACCAGACGGGTATATAGAAAGTCACCTGTGCTTCTGTATTTTAGGTGATTTTTTTAAATCTGTGTTTATGAGTGAGATTGATCTGAAGTTGTTCCCTCCCTTCTTTTCTTCTTTTCTTTTCTTTTCTTTTCTTTTCTTTTCTTTTCTTTCTTTCTTTCTTTCTTTCTTTCTTTCTTTCTTTCTTTCTTTCTCTTCTTTTCTTCCTTCCTTCCTTCCTTCCTTCCTTCCTTCCTTCCTTCCTTCCTTCCTTCCTTCTTCCTCCCTTCGTTCTTTCTTTCTTTCTTTCTTTCTTTCTTTCTTTCTTTCTGAAATTTTACTTTTTCTAACCGTCCTATTGCATTTTGTTATCAAGGGTGTGATTGCCTTGTAAAGTGAGTTGGCAGGCATTTCCCTCTTTCCCTATATCACAGACTTCTTTGTGTAACTTTGGAAACAATTGCTTTCTTTAGCGATTGGGTATTATTGGCTGGAATGGCTGTTGAACCTGGTGTGTGTTTTTTTTTTTTTTTTTTTTTTAATGTGGGAAGGCATCAAGGTTATGTTAGCCTTATATAAACGAGTTCCGGACTGTATCTTTTTCTTTCCTCTGGAACCATCTGTGCACAATATCGATTATCTGTTCCTTGTATGTTTGATAGAATCTGCTTGGTGGTAGTGTGTGTGTGCACGCTCACGCGTGTGTGTTTTAAGTTCCTGATTCAATTACTTTTATTGTTGTTAGTCTTTTTTTCTTGAGTCTGTTTGGTTCTTTGTATTTTTATAAAGTATGGTTCTTTAAAAAATTTTTTTTTAATGTTTATTTATTTTTGAGAGAGAGAGGGGAGGGAGGGACAGAGGGAGAGGGAGATGCAGAATCCGAAGCAGGCTCCAGGCTCTGAGCTGTCAGCACAGAGCCTGACGCGGGGCTCAAACTCACTAACCGCGGGATCATGACCTGAGCCGAGGTCGGTCACTCAACCGACTGAGCCACCGAGGCGCCCCTGGTTCTTTGTATTTTTAAAAGAGAATTCTCCCAATTTGCCCAGTTTTGAAACCTGGGACTGAAGAAGGATCAGGGTAAAGTTCTAGAAAGATCTTTGGTGTCAGGTAAAGTCACAGTGACTAGAAAGCACACATATTTTTCATCTAAACCTCAATATTATGTGTGTTTAGGAGGCTGAAACTTACAGGAAAGACATCAGCATCTTGCTTGGTCTTACCCTATAAGGACAAGCCGGCCTTGTCAGATCACTTTCAACTTCATTAGTCTTTTCAAGCCTGGTCCTCCTGTTTGCAAAATGATTATAGTTACACCTGCTGCACAGAGTTGTGAGGAACAAATGGTCATATATTGGATGTACCTGGTAATGCATAGCTATGGATTCAGACCTAAGAGAACCTTTGGAGAACTTCGGGGCCAGGCATTCTTACACATCGCTTGCAGGACTCGAAACTGGAGGGTCTGGGGGCACCTGGGTGGCCCAGTCGGTTAAGCATCAGACTTCGGCTTAGATTATAATCTCGTTGTTTGTGGGTTTGAGCCCTGCGTCGGGTTCTGTGATGACAGCTCAGAGCCTGGAGCCTGCTTCCGATTTTGTGTCTCCCTCTCTCTCTGCCCCTCCGTCACTCACGCTCTGTCTCTCTCTCTCAAATAACTAAATAAACATTAAAAAAGTTAAAAAAATAAAGAGACGGTTAAGTTAAAACGAGGGCATTGGGGTGGGCCCTCACCCAAGAGGCATGGGGTTTGATGTCCCTTCTATGGAGATTAGGGCGCAGACACGCGGAGGGAAGACGGCCGTGTACAAGCTGAGGAGGGAGGCCTAGAGAGACGCCAACTGTGCCCAGCATTTTGACCTTGGACTTCTAGTCCCCGGAACCGTGAGACAGTAAATTTCTGTTTTTAGAGAAAAAGCACCCCGGTCTGTGGCACTTTGTGACCGTGGCCTGGGCAGACTCACAAGCTGACCATGGTCATCTCGCTTCTTGTACCATTAACAGACCCTCTGAGTTTCCTTCATAAGCATCTCCAAGACTTTTTCTCTGTTTTGCTGTGGCCCCCTTGGTGGCACCCTGCCGGAGGCGGCCCTCGGCCTCACGCTATCTATAATCGGACTCGCTCGGTCCACAGTCTGGCCGTGTATACACCCGGAGAGACCCCAGAGCCAGGGAGGTGCACGTCGGAAGCTGGATTTGAGGCTAATTACCCGTCTCAACGCTTTTGCCCGGTGTTCAGAGACTTGCTTTCTATGACCTGGCTTTTCGAGATTCTGGTTCTCCAAACAAAAACAAAATACTCCATTCCCACTCTTGTCTGAATCTAAATGACTCTGGTGACTTTTTGGCATAAAATTCACATCTGAGGGGGCACAGGTGTCTTTGCTCACGTCTCTGCCTCCCAAGGAGGCAAGTTGCCCACAGAGCCTGGCCCAGAGCCTCGTTCACATGGAAACTTGTCATGCGTCAGGACCCTGGGGGATGGACAGGAAATGCGGATTCCTGGTTCCCGGGGAGACACGTAGAGAAGCAGGTCGGGAGAGGGTGTGATTTGAGGCTAAGCGCCTTGGGAGGAAACTTCAGCCTGATTGATTTGGAGGGTAAGTCAGGCGTTTGTAAACTCTGAGGTTGTCTGGGGTGCGAGGCGTCGAGGGGACCCGGCTCTTCTCTCCCACCCATCCATCCCTGGCCAGTGGCCACACCCACCGTGCGGGATGCAAACTCCCCTGCTCCCCGCCACTTCCTGGCTTATGCTGGAAGCAAGAAGCCCAGTGAGGCCGGGGAGAGGAGGCCACAGGAAAGCGGTATCCGCAGGGGATCTGGGTTGGGGGCATGATCTGGGGGTACACACACCTGCCGTTTGGTCCATCCGGGAGCCAAGCTCACCTGTGCTCTTGTGTTTTCCTCTGTGGCTTTTTGGTGCCCGTGTATTTCCAGGAAGCAGCCTCTACAACAGAGAAGAGGTCTCACACACACAGAGTGAACCGTTTCCATCCTGACCGGTTTTCATGAGGTGTCTGATGTATTTCACCTTTGACCCCCCTAGTTTACACGGCAGGCCTCTCCGCTTCAACCTGGATTGCCCGCACTAGCCTCTCCCATACCCATGTCGGCTCATCCTTCTCCCGGCAATCGGAATCTTCTGCTCCTTGAGTCCAGTTTTTCCCTCCTTCCTTCATGTTTTCTGTCTTCTACACCCACTGTAGCCTTTCTGTCCTTCTTTCTTTTTTTAATGTTTATTTTTGAGAGAGAGAGAGAGAGAGAGAGAGAGAGAGAAAGAGAGACAGAACGTGAGCAGGGAAGGGGCAGAGAGAGAGGGAGACACAGAATCCCAAGCAGGCTCCAGGCTCCGAGCTGTCAGCGCAGAGCCTGACGTGGGGCTCGAACCCATGACCTGGGCCAAAGTCGGATGCTTAACCGACTGAGCCACCCAGGTGCGCTCCCCTCCCGCCCCTGGGGAAGAGATTTCTTTTTTTTTTTTTAATTTTTTTTAATTTTTTTATTTTTGGGACAGAGAGAGACAGAGCATGAACGGGGGAGGGGCAGAGAGAGAGGGAGACACAGAATCGGAAACAGGCTCCAGGCTCCGAGCCATCAGCCCAGAGCCTGACGCGGGGCTCGAACTCACGGACCGCGAGATCGTGACCTGGCTGAAGTCGGACGCTTAACCGACTGCGCCACCCAGGCGCCCCGAGATTTCTAATTGAAATACAACTGAGTGAAAAATATGAATAAGTAAAGAAAATGCATTGATGCTTTAACACTAACTACGAAGACTTTGCTGGAAGGTCATACGGCTACTCCGGGTATGGCTGGTTAACGAGAATGAGCTGAGCCTACACGTTCCCTCCGGAGGAGCGGCTGAGACGGAGCTCACTGGGAAAGCCGACGTACAGAGTGATGTGCACAGCATAACTGCATTTTTACGAGAGAATTTAAAAAATGCATAAAGCTCTTCCTTATATGTGCATATGTATTTGTAGGAGCACAGTAAAAGGTGAGCAAAGGCCCACACCAGACTGTCACTTTAATTAGATTAGAAGTGGGGACTGGAGGGGCGCCTGGGTGGCTCAGTCGGTTTTTGTTTTTGTATCCCCCTGGATACAGTCTTCGCACCAGATGACCCTTGGGGCCATGATGTTCAATGCCCCATCTGACGCTCGAACCTCCTCTATACTTATTTCCTGTCGTGAAAATCTAAATAAAGAAAATACAGAACCGTTTTAAAGAAGAAATGCCCGATTGTTTCCACACAGAACGTTTTTTAAAGCGTAGTTTAAAATTCAGTCCACTCTTGGGATATTTATAGTCTCTTGAGAATGTTCCAGATCGCTGACTCAGTAAGCCCAGGCTGTTAAAAATGCGTGTTTTTAAACTCCACAATGTAACATTGTCTGAGCTCCTTGCCATTGGAGGCTGACCCTACAGCCTGAGTCTGCCTTGGTTTTCTAGGGGCTGAGCTCAGCCTCTCTGAGCATCGGACACCCCGCACCCCCAACTCAAATGCGATGATCGGGCAAGTTCCTCGCATAGCATGGAGGAAAGGAGGCCAGGAGCGGCACGTGAAAGAACACAAAGTTACTGTGTTCACGGCAGTGAGAGTGAAACGCTCCTGCACCAAGGGGAGTCCGCATCCTCTCTTTCCAGCAGGAGAACCGCGCCCAGGAGGAGAGGGCACGTGCCCAAAGTCTCGCCCCGCCCCCCTTCGGCCCCCCAACCCCGGGATGGCAGATGGCTCTGCTCTCCTGGGTTCCGAGTAGCTTCTAAACTGGGCACCTTCCTTTGGTCCAGTTCAGTTTGGTCATGGTGGTGGGACTGGTTTGCTCTGGGAGCTGGTAAACGGCAGGGTCAGCCAAGATTTCCAGATCTCAGCTGTGCTACATTAATGAAGATGTCTCAGTGATCTTCTGTGGGCCATTTAGTACACACACACACACACACACACACACACACACAAATACACACCTATGTACACACAAATACACACGTACACATCTATGCACACACATATACACATAATATATATGCACACACAAATACATACATATAAACACATATAGACCTATATATACACACATCTATATACACATACATACACATACACCCGTATATTCACACACATAGACACATATATACACGCGCGCGCACACACACACACACACAGTTGACCCTTGAACAACACAGGTTTGAACTGCGTGGGTCCACGTCTAGGCAGATTTTTTTGGATGAATACAGCACAGTACTCTAAGTGTATTTCCTCTCCTTTATGATTTTCTTGTAACATTTGCTTTTCTCAAGCTTCCTAGACTGTAAGAATACAGCCTATAATACATATACTAAATACGTGTTAATCGACCAGGTTACTGGTAAGACTTCTGGTCAGCAGTAGGCCATTAGCAGTTAAGTTCTGGGAAGTCAGAAGTTAGATGTGGATTTTTGACTGCATGGGGGTCAGCACCTCTGACCTCTGCATTGTTCAAGGGGTCCACTCACTGTATCTGTATGGGTATCTGATATTTATCCAACAATCAATATGCATACAGAGGGAATTCTCCCAATAACTCCAGATTATAGCAATGCAGATCATTTCCCACTCAGGCTGGGTACCACCAGCTGGGGCAAAATAATCTCCTTTCTTATGAACCCCTAAGCATTGCAGGGGGTGTGGGTGCAGGTGGGTGCATCTAGTTACTGGTATTGGCATATTTTGCCCAGGGAGGGGATCGCCGCTTTGAGTCCCGAGAAGGAAAGTCCTTTTGGGATCCCAGGGAGGCAAAGTCTGGTCTTCAAAGAAGAACCTTACATCTCATGAGTTCTAGCTCACGGAAGGGAGGATGCCAGGGCAAGTAAACAGTCCGACTTAGATGTTGGCAAAGATTTTTACCAACAAGACCCATCCCCTTGCTCAATATGTCTTCCCCAATCTCTTTCTAACCCCGGCTCCTTCACATCATAATGGTCCCCATCCTAAGAAAAAAACAGAAGAGAAGGCTTTACTAATTGGTTTGTCCTGGTTCTTCCAGGGGCTATTATTTAAGTCACTTGTTCTCAAAGAGGGGTCCCAAGAGCACCAGCATCACTGGGCAGTTACCAGAAAGGCAGATGCTGGGTGGCTCAGGCTGTTACACATCTGACTCCTGATTTTGGCTCAGGTCACGATCTCACGGCTCGTGGAATCGAGCCCTTGAGTCTGGCTTTGCACCCACAGCGCAGAGCCTGCTTGGGATTCTCTCTCTCCCTCTCTTTCTGCCCTTCTCCTGCTTTCTCCTCTTTCTTAAAATAAATACACTTTAAAAAAAAAAAGAAAGAAATGCAGATTCTAGTGTCCTGCCACAGTCCTAGTGAATCAGCAGCTCTGGGCTGGGGGCCTGGCAGTCTGTGTTTTATTTATTTATTTATTTTTATATGTTTGTATTTATTTTTGAGACCAGAGAGAGACAGAGCATGAGCAGGGGAAGGGCAGAGAGAGGGGGAAACACAGAATGCGAAGCAGGCTTCAGGCTCTGAGCTGTCAGCACAGAGCCCGACGTGGGGCTCGAACTCACGTACCGTGAGCTCATGACCTGAGCCGAAGTTGGACGCTCAACGGACTGAGCCACCCAGGCGCCCCTGGCAGTCTGTGTTTTAACGAGTAGCCCAGTGATCCTGATGGTCACTGTAATTTGAGACCCGGTGCTCTAAATAACCACAGATGAAGCCATGAGGATCTCCAATTCCTCGTGCTTCTGTAATTTAAGTCTGACATTAAGCTTTAAAGATACCAGATTGCCTAGCTTTCACATGCTGGCTATTGCAAGTAAGTTACTTTTCCAGAGTCACAAAATACTACTGAAAGGGGAAATGAGCAGGGCACCTGGGTGGCACAGTCGGTTCGGCATCCGTCATCGGCTCAGGTCACGATCTCACGGCTTGTGGGTTCGAGCCCCCGCGCCGGGCTCTGTGCTGACGGCTCGGAGCCCGGAGCCTGCTTCGGATTCTGTGTCTCCCTCTCTCTCTCTCTGTCCCTCCCCTGCTTGTGTGCTCTCTCTCTCTCAAAAATAAATAAACATTAAAAAAAAAAAATTGCAAGGGGAAAATGGGACCAGTGAAGAAACGCATCTCCCCCGGTTTATTAACTGCAGAGACCCCAAAATGGTCCCACCACCAGCGACTCTGATGGGACTTTGTATTTCTTACTAATTCTAGTTCTTCAAGATCTGAAATCACTTCCACCGGGTTCCCGGAAACTTTTAAGCTTTGCCATGAGCGGGTTACTGCTCTGACAGTCTCTGAAGGCTTCCCGCGGGACAAATCTATGCCTTGAGAGTAGGGACTCCGTGTCTATTATGATGAGCCAGTGGAGTGAAATAGAACCCTTGTTCTCGAGGGCAGCAAACACTTCCAAGTCTGTGATGTCATTGTTTGCGCGTAACAACCTCTCACATCCGCCTCGCTCTGTGGTTTCCAAAGCTCTTTGACGTTCCGCCTTGTGCTCTGTCTTCGCAAAACCCCTCTCATAGACCCCCCGTACCTGCGATGACCTTTTTTGTGAGCCTGTTTCCTTCGCTGTGAAACGCAGGAAGTGGCTTGGCTGAGGTCACGTGACCCCGTGGGTGGCCGCCCCTCTCATTATCCTTCTTAAAATAAAAAGGGCCAGTGACCCTGGTTTCCCACTGAAGGTCGATGTTAATGTTTTTATAACATAGAAAAGCACACCGGGGCGCCTGGGTGGCTCTGTCGGTTAAGTGTCCGACTTCGGCTCAGGTCGTGAGCTCACGGTCCGTGGGTTCGAGCCCCACGTCGGGCTCTGGGCTGACAGCTCGGAGCCTGGGGCCTGCTTCCGATTCTGTGTCTCCCTCTCTCTCTTTCTGCCCCTCCCCTGCTCATGCTCTCTCTGTCTCTCCAAAATAAATAAACATTAAAAAAATTTTTTAAAGCAAAGCATACAAGTGCTGGCATGTAGTTAGTTAACACTGTGTGTCAGATGTCACTCACTTGTCATCGTTCAGTACAGGGAATCTCAAAGGGATTATTAAGTGGCTTGCTGGTGACATCCAGGCCATCACAGAGCTGGAACTCTAGAAGGACGGGGCTCCTTTGCCCCAAACTTCGTCCCCAGACCACAGCAGGAGCAGACAACATGCCCGACCTGACTTTGCTCCCTGCATCCTAGCCTTGGTCCTCCGCTCTCCCCTTCCTCTCCTCACTGCTTCCTCCCCTGGAATCCTGTTCTGGAACCTCCAACACGAAGCTGCTATTTCCCTGTCACCTACCGCCCCTGAACACCATCCAAGACACGGGGCGATGCAGATGCAAATTGGGCACCGCGTGTCGCTAATTCTAAGCAGCACCTGAAAGACAAGGTCAGCATCTCTGAAATCAGGGTAGCTGTACCGGCAGCTGCCCCAAGTCACCAAAGTGTATGCCCGGCATGGGGCTGCCCCTCCCCCCACCAGACGCCCAGCTATGAAAGGCTCAGCCGAACCGGAACCGGGAGTCCTTTCCTTTCGGATGGCTGGTTGGTGCCAGGCCCTCCCCCCTCGGTGAGCGGCTGCAAATACCACCCGGGGCCTCAAGGAGAACTGCTCTGAGGGCTGCGGAAATAGGAAAAGCCACCTGAGCCAGATCAGAGAATGATGTGGGACAGGAACTGTGGGCCAGGACGAGAGGTCCCCAAACCTTTGACATAGTGCACCTCCATGTCTGAGCATGTGCTCCCAAAGCTGTGCATTCATTTATAAATGTAAACCGTTATCGGGGCGCCTGGGTGGCTCAGTCTGTTGATTTCAGCTCAGGTCATGATCTCACGGTTGGTGAGTTTGAGCCCCGTATTGGGCTCCGCGCTGACAGTGTGGAGCCTACTTGGAATTCTCTCTCTCTCTCTCTCTCTCTCTCTCTCTCTCTCTCTGCCCCTCCCCACCCCCCTGTCTCAAAATAAAGAAATAAACTTAAAAAAAATAAATGTAAACAGTTATTACTGTACTCCTATGTAAAATCTTAAACAGTTGCAAAAATAGACGTTAAAACATAAGATAAAAACAGTTAGATGTCAAAGAGCATCTTTTTTTTCTTTTAAAGTTCATTTACTTATTTTGAGAGAGAGGGAAAGAGAGTATGAGCAGGGGAGGAGGAGAGAGAATCCCAAGCAGGCTCCACATTGAGCCTGACACAGGGCTCGATCTCACAAACCGGTGAGATCATGACCTGAGCAGAAGTCGAGAGTCGGGTGTCTAACCAACTGAGAGCCACCTGGATGCCCCAAAGTTAAGGCATCTTCTGACCACACCACAGAGACTTTTTTCGGAACCCCCCCCCGGGTGAGTGCACCCCACTTGCCAGGGCGCTGTCTAGACAGTGGGGAAACTGAGGCTGGACAGTGAATTCACCCTTTCATTATAAAGAGGCAGGAGGAACTCAAGGGAGGGAATGGCCATAAAACATGTGACCGAGAAGTAGGTCCAGAAACACTGAAAGTATTTTGAAATGTTACAACAAGGCCTGTCCCATATCCACTTGTAAGCTGTCATTGGGTCGTTTTCCTGGTTGGAATGTGGGTACTTGAGTGGAAAGTGGACCTTTGGGTGTGGTGAGGGGCAACAGGGAAGCCACAGGGAGGGAGCTGGGACTTGGGGGTCCCGGCGAAGAGCGGACGGAACGTGGGAGCCCAGTCTCCTAAGGAATGGGAGGGGACCTTGGCCAGAATCCCAAGCAGGCTCTACACCACCAGCACGGACCCTGACGTGGGGCTTGAACTCCTGGACCATGAGATCATGACCTGAGCCGAGATCAAGAGTTGGTCCCTTAACTGACTGTGCCACCCGGGCGCCCCTCATTTATTTATTTATTTATTATTTTTTTAATGTTTATTTTGGAGAGAGAGCCAGTGCAAGCGGGGGTGGGGTAGAGGGGGCGGGGTACAGAAGCTCTGATGCAGGCTCTGTGCTAACAGCAGAGAGTCCAATGCGAGGCTCGAACCCACAAACCACGAGGTCGTGACTCGAGCCAAAACCAAGAGGGGATGCTTAACCGATTGGGCCACCCAGGTGCCCCACTTACGATATGGTGGTCACTGTGCTAACAAGACATCTGTTCACTCCGTGAATCCTGACGCTGACTCGACTTTAAGGGAGTGTGTCTGCTTTTCCCCCCCACCTGACAGATAAACCAGTGGAGGCACAAAAGAGGAGATATGACTAGCTCGGGTCACACAGGGAAGAAGTGGCCGTGCTGGGATTTTTGGACCCAGGGAGGGTTGACGGAAAACCCAACTTAACCACTGCGCTCACTGCCCAAGATTGACGGGAGCATCGGCACACATCCCACAGCCTCCAACCCCGTTAGTAAACTCCACCCCCACCCAGAGCCTCATCAACGGCTCATGCGACTTGGACCAAAGGTCCCCAGGCATCTGGGGAAGAATTCACCATCTTGGAAAAGTCTCCTGCTGAGCTGGCCTTGAAAATCCTCACCATTGCTTTCCTCTAACCGTCGCGGGAGACCATTTATTTTCGGCTTGCTTCCTTGGCTTTTAAATCTCCCTCCTCCTCTACTTAGTAGATTTCACCAAGCCACAGGCTTACTAGGTAATTTGCATGGAGTCTCCTCTTGGCTTATTTTGTGTAACACAAGATGGAGTACAAAAGCCTCCACCCTTCAAAGGATTTGAGGTTAGAGGGAACCCAGCTGGGATCCAGACTGGAAAAGGAAAGGAAAGGAAAGGAAGAAGGAAAGGAAAAAGGAAAGGGAACAGGAAAAAAAAAAAAAAAAAAAAGGAA
The DNA here is from genome assembly GCF_018350195.1 of Panthera tigris. Taxonomy (NCBI): domain Eukaryota; kingdom Metazoa; phylum Chordata; class Mammalia; order Carnivora; family Felidae; genus Panthera; species Panthera tigris. The sequence goes on along the minus strand of NC_056673.1, from coordinate 8,956,033 downwards.
AAGAAAAGAAATAGAACCTAACAAAGTAGCAGAATGAAACAAAGAGGGCTGTCCAAAGGCTCCATAAATCTTTAGTTCCCTTCATTGTTTGTTCCTAAGGACAGGAGTGTTCCAATTTATGTAATCTTTTCCCTCAAGGACTTTTCTTTTTCCTTAAGAAAAAAAATTTTTTTTAAGGTTTATTTATTTCTGAGACAGAGACACAGCATGAGTGGGGGAGGGACAGAGAGAGAGGGAGACACAGAATCCGAAGCAGGCTCCGGGCTCTGAGCCATCAGCACAGAGCCTGAGGCAGGGCTCGAACTCACAGACTGCGTGAGATCATGACCCGAGCCGAAGTTCGTCGCTCAACCGACTGAGCCACCCGGGGCCCCTTCCCTCAAGGACTTTTCATCAGATGAAGGGAATTCTTCCTTCCACCCAAGACTTGTGAATTGCGCCGGTTACCGGAAACCTCCAGCCCCACCCGAAAATCCTCTTCCTCTTCCCCGAGCTTCAGGCTGCTGCCAGCAGGTGGCGCCAGCCTGCCTGTTTTCTCTCCGCGCCCTTTTGGGCGAGGGCGCGGGGTGGGGGTGGGGGGTGGGGAGAGGCCCAAGGGCAGAACTGCTGAGCCCGCGCCAAGATTTCTTCTGGCATCTGGAATGCATTAACAACAGCCCACAAATCTGAATCTCATCTCCTTGGAAGAGAGTGAAGGAGAGAGAGAGAGAGCGAGCCTGAAATACTAAGGAGGGGAAGAGGGCAGAGAAGATAGAGAAGATGCCCCCTGAGCCCCCGGGAGCGTCATTACTGGGAAGGGTGTGCCTCTGCCCCTGGCTCAGCCAGTGCGAGGGGCGCCCGGCATGCCCCGCTGTGGGTGGACAGGGCCCACGGCCTGGAGGAAGGAAGCGGTGAGCCAGAGGGTTCCAAACAAAGGATCACAAGACAGGATCCCCAGAACTCTTGTTTTACTGGCATCCCTGTCCCTCCTAGGCGGGGACAGAGAGGGAAGGGGTGGAGGCCTGCCCCTTCCTCCTCTGCATGCGATTTTGTCAATTTATAGAATGACATACCCGTTTGCTTCTGCGGGTGACTAATGGGTAAGGCCAAACGGGGCCGGTGCCAGAAAATATCAGTGCTTTATGATGACTCCCCTCGATTCCATCTATTTTTGTTCCTGGGCCTTCGTGATGACTGATTTGACTGCTTCACTGGCAGATGAGGTCTGACCCCTCTCCAGGTGGGGGTGGGGAAGGAGGTCGGAGGGAGATGGGGGTTGGGGACGGGCCAGCCGGGCACCCTCCCCCCGCTGTGCCTCGGTGGTGAGGGCTCTTGGGTTTGGGGAATGAGGTCTGGTTCTCCTTCCTCCACCTGTGGCCAGAGATGCCTCCATGGGTAAGGCGGAGAGGGGCCCGCCGGCCGGACAGGTACAGCCCTGCCCCGTGAGGGTTTACACCTGTTCTCGGGTGTTCTCTGATCATTTTACATGCCCGGCTGCCTCACTGCGGATGACATCATTTCTTTTACTGCTCCCGAGGCTGCTGCGTGTGGCGGGAGAAAGGCCGAGCCACCGGGCCAGGCTAAGCTCACTTTTTGTCAGGCCCTCTTTTCTGCCCTACGTTCCCCGGGGGACTCCCTGAGCAGGGGTTATTGGTAGCGGGTCATGAGGCTTCCAGCTGGAGGCTGCAGCCTTGCAACAGGCCTACGACCTTCCCGAACTCTCTCCACTGTGACACACTGGATGAAATAGAGACAATTGTCAGTAGGTCTCCAAGTCAGCTCAAGACTGGGGAAGTGGGCATTGTGGGTATAGCCTTAAATAATCTCCAAGTGGGGGGCTCCTGGGTGGCTCAGTCAGTTGAGCATCCAACGCGTGGTTTCGGCTCAGGTCATGATCTCACGGTTCGTGATCTCACGGTTCATGAGTTCGAGCCCCGTTATCAGGCTCTGGGCTGACAGTGCGGACGCTGCTTGGGATTCCCTCTCTCTCTCTCTCTCTCTCTCTCTCTCTCTCTGCCCACCCTCCCAAAATAAACAGATAAAGTTAAAAAAAATAAAATCTCCAAGTGGTCAGAATGAACTCCAAGAGGAACAGAGGACAGAAGAAAAGGATCCAGTGATCCAAGTGAATCCCAAGTTGAAATGGGTCAATGGGATGATGGGGCAGTGACGAGTAGGGACAGACGCCAGGAAAACACTGAGAGAAAGTCATTAGCTACAGCCCGCACCTTCCCACTGTCCTTAGAGGAAGCTTAAGCCTTAGTCTAGGATATTCAGAGGAAGTATGTATTTAAATTTTTTTTTTTTTAACGTTTATTTATTTTTGAGACAGAGAGAGACAGAGCATGAACGGGGGAGGGTCAGAGAGAGGGAGACACAGAATCCGAAACAGGCTCCAGGCTCTGAGCTGTCAGCACAGAGCCCGACGCCGGGCTCGAATTCACGGACCGTGAGATCATGACCTGAGCCGAAGTCGGCCGCTCAACCGACTGAGCCACCCAGGTGCCCCAGGAAGTACGTATTTTAGGCAAAACAGGTTATAAGCTCTAAAAGGGCAGAAATTGTGTCTTCTGCGTCGTTCCCATCTCCCACGAGCCTTAACAATGAATAATTGCACTTATCCTTAAGAGTTTACAAGATATTTTCAGGGGCGCCTGGGTGGCCCGGTCGGTGAAGCGTCTGACTCTTGATTTTGGCTCAGGTCATGATCTTATGGTTTGTGGGTTTGAGCCCTGCGTCGGGCTCCGTGCTGCTGTGGATCCTGCTTGAGATTCTTTCTGTCCCTCTCTTCGTCCCTCCCCTGCTTGTGCTCTCTCTCTCTCTCTCTCTCAAAATAAATAAATAAGCATTAAAAAATTTTTTAAAAAGAGTCTACAAGGTATTTCCACACATAGTAATTTTCCACAAATTCTCATTGACACGATGAATGAAATATAGAATGAAGAACAACTTTGCAAATTCAAAGAGGTCAAATAATTAAGAGTCTGCCGTGAGAACAGTCAGACATCATGGGGCCTGGACTGTCAGAACTTGAACGACCGTGTCGTGTCACATCCCCTCTTTCTTTTCTTTCCCCTCAGCGCACCTCTCCTTCGCTTGTGTAACCTTTCTTTCTACCCGGTGAGGCCGAGCGAGATGTAAGGAGCTGAAGGCTGGAGTCAGGCGATTCCAAGGTTCGAACCCCGGCTCAGCCAGATACTGGCTCTGTGATCTTGGCCAAGTCACTTAGTTCTTTGTGCTGTGGTTCTGTTATCCATGCAGTGGGGGTGGGGAGAGGGCTCCCTCCGGACGGCTAGAGGGTTAAAAGGGCTTCTGTGCGTGAGAGAGCCTTTCAAAGTGCCGTAGGGTGGGCCGATGGTTTTCCAATGTACTGTAGGACTTAACACTTTGGACCCATTCAGATCGTGCCCGATACCAATTGGCTAAAACGGATGGTAACCTGCTGGGTCGATACGTGGGACGATTACACAAAATCAAAACAGAGGCCCACACGTCTCCTTTCGTGAAGCTGGCGCCGTGGTCCAGGTTGGGGCCCGGAACAAGATGGCAGTGTCAACCAGCAGAGGTTTTCCTCAGGAGGAGAGTTAACGGCATGAGAGCAACGATCCTCTGTGACGTTCTCAGGCCCCGCGGCCATCGGTAGAGATCGGCCTCCCCTCTGTGGAGGCAGACCCTGGGCATGCCTGTCTCTCAGTGTACATTATGAGCCGACGTACCGTCCGCGGAACGTCCGTCTGTCTGTCCGCTTCGAAAGGACTCACCGGTCTTGAGGTGAAGATACCCACACAGAGCAACTCAGGAATCTTCTTGGGGGTTTGAAACAGCACGTTTCCCGGCTCATCTGACCACCGGGAAACGGAGGCACAGAGCCTCAAAGTGATTTGTCAGAAATCGGACAGCCAGTTATGGCCGAAGCGACGTTCAAAGGCTCCCTGGCTTGGACTCCCGAGCAAGGACGGCGGTGACAAGGCCCTGGGGCCACCAACCCAGGGCTTCCCTACCTGGGAAATGCAGGTCCCTTCAAGGCGGCAGCCAGGGCAGGGTGGACTCTTTAGAAGGCAGCTGAAGGGCCAGACCATTGGAGGAGCCGGAGGTCCCCTCCTGTTGGTTGAGCGTGAAGGATCCTACCCACACAGCAGGAACTACCACCCCACACCCCACACCCCGGGGGACAAGACAGGAAAGCCTGAGTTTGCCCTGGGGAGGCAGTGAGCGTGAACTCTGGGAGCAGCTGGGGTTTGGGCAGCCCATGACCCTCCCTGCGGGGCCATCTTCTTCCCAGTGGTCCTCCCAAGCTTCGTCAAGGAGAGGCGCCAGAATGAAAGGGGCTCTGCAGGTAATGGACAGTACCTGCCTGGGCGCTCTGAATCCTCGACTCAGTGCTTGCTTCCTCAGTGAGCCCCAACAGCCCGACTTTGCAGGCCTGCGCCCCCACGTTCTTCATTCTCTGTCCCCCTGGTGCCCACCCTCTGGCCGCGGTCCCGCCCCGGGCGGCCTCCTCTCACTGCACCGCCCGCCCCCTGCCAGCCCCAGCCTGCCCTCCCCTGCCCTCCCCTGCCCGCTCTTCACCTGCGGGGCTCGCAGAGAGCTGGGACTTAATCTCCCGTTCTCCCCCACCCCCGGCCGACGGCACGGGCTCTGGAGCCAGCGTCTGAGGTCAAGTCCCAGCCCTGCCGCTGCGTGATCTGGGGCAGGCTGCGGAACCTCTCTGAGCCGTGGTTTTCTCCTCGGAAAAAAACGGAGACAATCATAGCATCGAGCTCTCTGAGCTGTGGGTTGGATTCAATGAGCTAATACGTGCAGATTGCTCGGTGAGTGCTGGGCACAGGGTTCAGCCGTCAGTCATGTTAGCTATACCCCCATCTGGCTCTCCCCACAGGGTCCATCTTCACCTAGACCTCTAGACCAACGGCTTCCAAAGTGGGGAAGCATGGACCTCCCCCCCACCCCAGTCACTCCTTGGGGACAAGGAGGGAGTGGGGAGACTTGAGCTTCTGTTGTCAGACTTTGCTGTGTGTTCCCCCACCCCCACTGCCTCTTCCTCCCGGGCACGAGCTAGACTACATTTCCCACCTCCCCTTGCAGTTAGCGGGGACCACGTGACTGCTTCAGGAGCCCCGGAATCAGGACAGCCCTGCCGCCACGATGCTGCCCCTCCCTGGTTCTTACCCCCAGCCTCCACCCCCCTGTGCCATCTTCAAGGCTCCTCCCCTCTCCCCATCCGCTGGCGCTGGCGGAGTCAAGAGGACCCCAAGGCCCCCCGAGGAGGGGATGTCACAGCACTCCAGGCTCAACCTGCTTCAAGTTAACACATTCCTCGCTTGCTGACTTAAGGCCCTTGATCTGTAACAGGACTAATTTATTTTCCTCGAGTTTTGCAGACCACCGGCCTTGGGGAATAAAGGACCAGGACGTTCCCAGGCCTCAGAGGCCAGCAAATCTGTTTGAAGCCCCTCCCTTAGCTTTCGGATGAACCCCGCAATCTTCTAGCAAAATATTTTTTTCTTTTTTAAGGTCACACAAGGGACTACTGACGTCCCTTTGCGTATCTATAGACCTTGCCCTCCTTTGCAGAAAGAACAGGGTATTCTCGCACAACGCCTGGGTACCAAGGAACTAGAGACCTTCTTGCACAACCTACGGTCACCGTGTAGCTGGCATCATCGAGCCTGCACGTAATCAAGAAATGTCACGCTGCACCCCCTTAGCTGAATAAACCACTTAAAAAAAAAATCTCGGGTCCAGGCAGAAACCTCAGAGTCGGCCTTTGGACAAGGGTCCACCTTTTCCCCGGGCGGCCGGCCTCGTGAATAAAGCTCATACTGCTTTCCGGTCAGAACTCGGCTCTCGAGTATTGGCCCCTTGAACCACGGCAGCCGAACTTGGGTTTCGGTGACAGCAAGAGCCACGCGATGGAAGGATCCCGAATCCTCGAATGAATGCCAGGAGTAGAGCCCCCTTGACCAACCAACACTGGACTCTCTGACCTGAGCATGAGGTAGACTTACTGTGCCAACCCGGTGAAATTTGGGGGGATATTGGTCACACAGTTATACTAAGCCAACTTCTGTTAAAATTTATAGTTTAAAATGATCAACTTAAAAAAATCTCTTGGTAAAAAAATTTTTTTAATGTGCATTTATTTTTGAGAGAGAGAGAGATAGAGACAGAGTGTGAGCAGGAAAGGGGCAGAGAGAGAGAGAGAGAGAGAGAGAGAGAGAGGGAGACACAGAATCCGAAGCAGGCTCCAGGCTCCGAGCCGTCAGCACAGAGCCCGACGCGGGGCTCGAACCCATGAACCGCGAGATCATGACCTGAGCCGAAGTCAGACATGTAACCGACTGGAGCTACCCAGGCACCCAACTAAAAAAAATTAAAAAAAACTAAAAAAAAAAAAAAAAAAAAGCAACCAAACTCAACAATTGTTCTGTTTTTAAAAAGCGTCAGCCAAGAATGAAAACGGCCTGCGCTGGGAATGACAAGGGCAGTTTTATTCCCAGTATCATTCCCAGTACCTAACGTGGTAACAGAGATTAGGGCATGTCGTCTCTGGGTCTCTGAGCTCTTATTTGCAGAATGAGGTCGCCAGACTGGATAATTTTGGAAGCACTTCTCAGCTCTCAGATTCGATGAGCACTGTGGTCGGCTGTTGTCTGTGGGTGTGTGCTTAACTTTGGAGGAAGCTTTAGAGGATGGCTTTGCAAATACCACGATCGCGTCCTTTCGCCCCTTCCCCTCGCCAAGAGAGAAGGAATTATTTCGGTGGCGGCCAGTGGGGGCCCTGCGAACCGGCTGCTTCCTGGGGATTCGCATACGGACGCCGTTTCCAGGATCAGACTTTGCAACTTCTGGTTTTTCTACCTTGGAAAGACGGCTCTTTCCCAGTTCCCGGTTTCTGGAAAGGAAGTCCCAGCGTTTCTGAAGGCCCCGACGCCCCAAGAATTCGTTCCAAGAGAATGTTCCGAATTACAGATGTTTTTGCTCAGTGCTTTCCAGTCGTCTCTGGGGCCAGAGTTTCCCTAGCACAGGCGGGGAGCATGTGATTGTGGTCCTTAAGAGGAGAGCCAAGGCCAGAACAGCTGTCCCCAGGTTTCAGTTGTTAATGGTCCCGCATCAGTGCTTCAAGGGCAAGTATTCCCTCTCTTGAACCTTGCCTGCCCCCCTCCCCCCAGCTATAGGAGAGAAATCCACACCTTCCTTTAAGTCTCTACATTTCCACGGAGCTCGGGAGCGCAGGGCAACGGACATTTTCAATCTTTGCACTTGGCTTTGCAAGAAAAGGAGCTCTGTTTATCATAATCATTATATTAGTATTATTAGCGTCATTAGATTCTAGAATCCGAGGTTCAATTCCACCTGAGAGTAGAAAACACAACCTTGCTGACTCAGAGTATACTCAGTCCCATCAGTAATTTTCTGGTTGTTGGGTTTTTTATTTTCGTTTTTTATTTTCTTTGCTTAAATCCAAATCTAAGGTTTTCCCCCTTCCTTGGTCTTTCCAGAAGGGTATGTGAGTTCAGTCACCCAGTCTCTACCATGGGAAGGGGGGCGGCGGGGGGAGAGGCATCGGTCCTGGGGATGTCGCAATCTGCACCTGTACCCACTGATGTACTGTCTTTCCCCCATCTGGTTCCAAATCACACAGTCCCTTGACTTGTGCCCAGGTGTCCCGGCCCTGGGACCTCAGGTCTGCTGGTCCTCAGTCCCCTGCCTGTTCCTTTGGAGACAGGTGGCTGCTTGCCTGACCCCAGGGCGGGGGGTGGCGGGGGGGGGACGTGCAGGACTCAATGAGGAGCTCAGCTGCCACACCCCCCTCCCTCCCGTGCAGGAGTGACTGACTACTCTCTCCTGGTGGCCACCTCCCCGCCAGAATGGATACACTCTCACTGAAGGGGAGACTAGAAACTCTCTTTGGTACGAAGGAGAGAGATGAGGGAGAAGGGAAGGGTTAGGTTTCTTTAGAAGGCAGCTCTCTGCCCTCTTCCACAAGGTTGACAAAGCAGGTTGGGGGGGGGGTGGTGGTAAGAGAGCCCCAGAGGGGTTTGGAAATCCAGCAGGAGAGAGAATGCCCTGTGCTCGTCACCTGGGATCCTGGCAGGTAGCAGACCCCCTCTGAACCGTGTTCGCTCCGAGTGGGGATTTGCTTCCGCCTGGAAAATTCATTCTCAGCCAATCAGTGAGCTGACCACCCTCGTGAGCTCTTTGACATCCCGGCAATGGCCTTTCCCGACATGATTTTCATCAAGAAGACAGGTTTTGAGCTCAAGCACGCCTTTCAAAAACCTCAAGAGACAACTTGCCTCACGGAGTCCCTGCCACGTGCAGGGTGGCAAAGGAGAATCTCGACCTTGGGCTCATTGCGTCAGGAGACAGGCTTAAAAGATGAACTTTCAGGGACCACAAGTTGACCATATTCACGGTTTTCGTGATTTATTTCAACACTGAGTCACGCCGGGAGGAGATCTGTTGGCCAAGCCTGCGCTCATCAAGCAGGGTGTAGGAAGGACGGCTGCACAAATATCTGATTCTTCATCAGACGGGCGCCAAGGTGCTTTGTGAACACGATGAATCAGAAAATTATCGTTCGCAACAGATCTCCTTCCAAATCGCGCATTTTCAAGAGAAGACAGAGCAAAAAAGTCTTTAAGCTCTTTATTTTTCTCCTTTTCCTTCCCCTCCCGTCTCCATCCCTTCTCCCCACCCCTCCCCTCCCCTCCCTTCCCTTTCCCTCCTCTCCCTTCCCCTCCCTCCCCTCCCTTTCCTTCACCTCCCCTCCTCTCTCCTCGCCTCACCTCGCCTCTCCTTTCTCTCTTCCTACCCGTATAGCTCATTCATATTCTGCACCTTAGTGGTTCAGAGCAGAGCTTCTCAACTTCAGCCCTACTGACATTCGGGACCAGATAATTCTTTGCTGTGGGGGACAGTCTTTGCTCTGTAAGGTCCCAGCGGCATCCCTGCTATTCTACACACGGTTGCCAGTCACACTCCCGCTCCTGCTCCCTTTCCAGCTGTAACAACCAAAAATGCTCACAGGTATTCCCAAGTGTCCCCTTTCAGGGGGGAAGGGGGCTGGGGGAGGGAACAAAATTGACCTCAGTTGAGAACCACTTTAATAATTCCTCCTACGCATGGATATTATGGTGTCCATAATAATTAAAATAAAAGCACGCAATTTTATGCTAAGCCCAACGTTGGTCATTATCTATAAAGTGTTTTATTTTCTCTTTTCCCCCCAGGATCTTAGAAATAGTGTGAAATGTTTTTGCTGCTCAAATATCACTTAGAATGATGCCTGGATGTCCTGGCTTCTTCTTCACCTTTAGGGACAAAATCGTTTTTTTTTTTTTTTTTTTTTTTTTCTCGGAAAACACGATTCTACACTGGCCCTCCAAATTCAATTGATTTATCTGCGAGTGAGGTAATAGTTTCTTAACTGACAATCCACTAGAGACTGGGGTGGATCATTCATTGTTCCAGTGAAATTCAGTCTGAAGACACGAAGTGCCATAATTTCCGTTCATGCGTTTTCTTTTTTCTGGCATTGTGTAGAAGATTAGTGAGTTTGCAGATTTCCTAGTCACAGTGCTCGTAAATTCTCGGTCCGTATTCCCGCGGAGGCCATGCTTATGGGTAGTGATTATTATGTTATTCTACAAGGTGGTCTGTGTTTCTATCATGCTATACTAAGTATAGTCTATGTCACTGCTTCCATCACTACCTGTTTTTGAATGTTTTATTTATTTTTGAGAGAGAGAGAGAGACAGAGTGTGAATGGGGGAGGGGCAGAGAGAGAGGGAGACACAGAATCCGAAGCAGGCTCCAGGCTCCGAGCTGTGAGCACGGAGCCTGACGCGGGGCTCGAACTCACGAACCGCAATATCACGACCTGAGCCGAAGCCGGACGCTTAACCGACGGAGCCACCCAGGCGCCCCCAGGGGCTGGTCTTCTGATTCCTATGGATCTCTCCACTGCCCGCCCCCCCCCTCCCCCCCAGCACAGGGCTCTGGTCTGAGCCGCACAAAGCTCTCGGCATAAAAGGGTGAGGTTGCACCTTGCTGCTGCTTCCGCTCTGGACGCCCGTGTGACCGGAGAATCACTTTCAGCAGAGGGTGAAGCCCGGAGTCGAAATGCAGACAGACAGGTCCACAATGCCCAAGCCCGGTGGGGTCTGAGCTGCACAAATCCTTCTTTTGACAAAGGCTAGTGCTCTCGGGGACAGGACAGCTCAGCGGTGGAAGCTGGCCCCCAGCATTGTGTCTGGCAGCCACCCAGGGGCGGGCTCTGGGCCCCGTGTCCTGCTCTCCGGTGCCTGGGAGGACGCGGGCTGACCGTCCCAGTCAGCTGCTGTCTCTTTTCCAGCTGATTAACTTCTAAGCCAGGACCGGGCTTGGTTTGGGTGGCGGGCGGGGGGGTGGGAGGGGGGTGGTCTGCTCCCTTCTGGAAAGGTCTCCAAGAACATTTGTCTCCACTCCCCTCTGCTGTCTGAACACACTTCCATGCCCAATTCTCTTGGAGGGGGGATGGAATCTAGGGGTCCATTTGTGGGGCATTCCGACATTGCTGTTCCTTGGAATGACCCCCCATGGGTGCCGTGACCCCCACAGAGGGGGCAGGGTCGCGACTGATGGTTTTCTGTCTTTACCACAGGTGGGTCTGAGGAACGGGCCTGTGAAAAATCGAGGTTAGGTTCATTCAAGAATGATTTTATGGGGCGCCTGGATGGCTCGGTCGGTTAGGCGTCTGACCGGCTCAGGTCACGACCTCACGGTTTGTGGGTTCGAGCCCCGCATCGGGCTCCGTGCTGCCAGCTCAGAGCCTGGAGCCTGCTTCGGATTCTGTGTCTCCCCTCTCTCTCTGCCCCTCCCCTACTCATGCTCTGTCTCTCTCTGTCTCTCGGTAATAAATAAACGTAAATAAATAAATAAATTGCTTAAAAAAAAAAAAAAAAAGAATGATTTTACACTGGGGCGCCTGGGTGGCTCAGTCGGCTAATCATCTGACTTCGGCTCAGGTCACGATCTCATGGTTCTTGAGTTCAAGACCTGCGTCGGGCTCGCTGCAGGTCAGCGCAGAGCCCGCTTTGGATCCGCCGTTCCCCTCCCTCTGTCCCTCCCCCGCTGGTTCTCTCAAAAAAAAAAAAAAAAAAAAAAGATTTTATATTGCCTCCAGTTTTGAAACACCTCACAGAAGGGTATAGAGTGTCGTTAGGAGGATGGCTCAACTGTGGTTCTGGGAGAAGACGTCACTGGGACGTCTGGGTGGCCTTATTGTGACTATTGCTGTTTTGCATGCTTACGTGGCCAGGCGCTGTATATATAGTCTCCTTTATTCCTCATAGTCCTTTTCTCATTCCCATTTGACAGCCGAGGAGACCGAGACCCGAGGGGCTGAGTGGCTTGCCCATCAACGTGAGCTATCAGGTTAAGATACCAGGCACGACTCCTGGCTTTAGAAACTTCGGTTGAGACCCTGAAATCATGGTGTTGCACGGTCAAGGGTGGGAGATCAAGGGTGGGATTGGTTGACTTCCGATGACTGAGTTGCTCGAACACATATTCCTTTGTGCCACAACCTCTGCCATGGGGGCCACGTCCTAAGGAATGTGTGGAACGGAATCTTCTTCCCCGGGCTCACTCCGTCCCCCAGAAGGAACCAGCGGCTTTGTGTAATGAACTGTTGGGTGTGTTTCCCTCAGAAATCTGCTTGGATCCTTCACTTACACGAAGGAATACCTGACCGATAACAGCTTAAACTTCTTCCAGCTAATGATGGAATGGCAGAGATCAGCCAGAAATCCTTTGCAGGAAGCATGAAGGTCCTCACGTGATTCCAGTTCCAAAAAGCCTGCTTTCCCCCAGTCGTTCCGACGAAGTCCTCGCTTCCCATTAGGTATATGAGGACGCTGAGGTTTCGGGAGAGGCCTTGACCGTGACTGTTAGTAGCTTGTAGGCCCGGGCCAGAATTCAGGTCTCTGGATCCTCCGTTGGCAAATCACAGGGAGGAGTGAGTAACTTGAAGCCTCTCCCACCCTGGAATGTTCAGATTCCTGGCACAGGGCGATACTAGGGGCCTTGGAACATTCCAGAGGAAACAAACGCAAGATGAGCAGAGGGACAAAGACCCGTTAACGGTAGGCTCACAGTGCACGGGAGAGGGTGGCCGGAAAATTCCCAGGGGCGGTGGCCGCCCAGGTCAAAGGACGCCAACAGGAAATGCTGACTCCCAGGGCCCCCAGGCTGGGAGGAGGCCTTGGCCTTGTCTCCAGGCTGAGCTGCTGTGAGGTCTTCAAGCTTTGAGAGTCAGCCCAAGGTGACTCAGACTTCCTGAGAAGCCTCTTATCTCAGCCGGCACAGACCTCTGTGCCTTCCCTTGCTGGAGATGTCACCCATTCGGGGCCATTCCCTCCTCCAGCCAGATCAATGGCCCTTCACCACTCTAGGGAGGGTCCTGCGAATGGCGCCATGACAAACGCTCGGGGATTGTCTCTCTAGGATTTCTGTTTGTTTCCACTTCCCTGTCCTCCTCTCTCTGCTCAGAGGCTCCCGAAAGTCCCGGAGGAATTGACTCATTCTCCCCATGAACGTTTTGCCTGCAGGAGAAACACAGCCATCGTTCTGGTGACCATTTTTTCCAAACTAAATCAGGACAAGATGCCGGGATGGAGAGAGGGTCCTGGTGGGACGTGAGGGCCCCGTGTTTTAAGTTGGCCTTATGAACGGGTTCTCTGGGTAGGGTCTAATCACAGGGAGGCCATGTGGTGGTGGGGGGGGGGGGGGGCGTGTGCGTGAGGCACACTCAAGCTCTCTCCAACCTGATCGCCAATGTCCTGCCTAGCTAGATTATTGCACGTGTCCTCAAAGACCATCGAGGAAGGGCCATGGTCGAAAATCCTGTCTGCCTTTTCTTGTTGATGGCGGTGGAGGCCATGGGGCTTTACCACACGAGACACCGCTATATGGTCACTAGACTGTTTCAAAAGAAAGTTCTCGGGGCGCCTGGGTGGCTCCGTCGGTTAAGCGCCCGACCTCGGCTCAGGTCACGATCTCGCGGTTCATGAGTTCGAGCCCCGCGTCGGGCTCTGTGCTGACAACTCAGAGCCTGGAGCCTGTTTCGGATTCTGTGTCTCCTTCTCTCTCCGCCCCTCCCCCACTTGTGCTCTGTCTCTCTCTCTCTCTCTCTCTCTCAAAAATAAATAAATGTGAAAAAAAAAAAAGAAAGTTCTCAGCAAATTTATCCCCCGAGGGCTATTCCTTTTAAGTTGATCTTTAGTTTTAGAGCTGTTAAGGATCTCGAGACCTTTCCATTTTGGTGTTGAGGAGATAGAGTCTCAGAAGAGTTAAGTGATTGACCCAAACCCTTACAATATTAGAGACGTTCAGACACAAATGGAAGATTCCTGGCTCCCGGCCCAGCGTTCTCCCCGGCAGATCAATCCTCCCCCGGCCGAGCAGGTAGCGTTTAATGTTCTAAGCAGCTCCTTTGCTCGCTAATACTTTGGTAGAAGATGTCAAGGCTCAGTAGGACACCATTCTAGCCCGACCAGGTTGATTCCAGAACCCAGATCCTCCGACGGAAAAACAGCCCTTTTATTTATTATTATTTTTTAAACTTTTTAACGTTTATTCAATTTTGAGAAAGAGAGACAGAGCATGAGTAGCGGAGGGACAGAGAGAGAGGGAGACACAGAATCCAAAGCAGGCTGCAGGCTCTAAGCTATCAGCACAGAGCCCGATGTGGGGCTCGAACTCATGAACCGTGAGATCATGACCTGAGCTGAAGTCAGCCGCTTAACCAACTGAGCCACCCAGGTGCCCCCAAAACAGCCCTTTTAATATGAATGGACAAAAGGTACACGAAAAAGTGCATCACTTGTCCTCAGGGAGATGCGAATCAAAACCACAACGAGAGATCTCGCCTCCCACGGGTAAGAATGGCCAATATCAGGAAGAACAAAAGGCAAGTGTTGGCGAGGGTGTGGAGGAAGGGGAACCCTTGTGCACTATACGTGGAAATGTAAACTGGTGCAGCCACCACGGGAAAGAGTGTGGAGAGGGTCCTCAAAAAGTTAAAAATGGAACCCCCTGGGGGCACCTGGGTGGCTCAGTCGGTTAAGTGTCCGACTTTGGCTCAGGTCATGATCTTGTGGTTCATGAGTTCAAGCCCTGCGTCGGGCTCTGTGCTGATGTCTCAGAGCCTGGAGTCTGCTTCAGTTTCTGTGTCTCCCTCTCTCTCTGCCCCTCCTCCCCTCAAGTTTTGTCTCCTCCTCCTCCCTCTCTCTTTCCCTCCCTCCCTCCCTCCCCCCCACCCCTCAAAAATAAATAAACATTATGGGGCACTTGGGTGGCTCAGTCAGTTAAGCATCTGACTTCGGCTCAGATCATGATCTCCTGGTCCATGAGTTTGAGCCCTGTGTCGGGCTCTGTGCCAACAGCTCAGAGCCTGGATGGAGCCTGCTTCCGATTCTGTGTCTCCCTCTCTCTCTGCCCCTCCCCCACTCACTCTCTGTCTCTCCAAAAATGAATAAACGTTAAAAAACATGAATTCATAAATACAGAGAACAGATTGGCGGTTATCAGAGGTTGGGGGTGGAGATTGGGAGAAACGGATGAAGGGGATTAAGAAGTACAAAGTTCCAGTTATAAGATAATAAGTCCCGGGATGTCACCTACAGCATGGTGACCATAACGAACCATAGCGTCACGTACGTTTGCAAGTTGCTAAGAGAGTAGATCTTAAAAATTCTCAGCAGAAGAAAAAAAAAAACATTGTGACATTACCTGGGCTTATTGTGACCATTTCACAACATATGCAAATATCGAATCATTGTGTTTTACACCTGAAATGAACACAACATTATACGTCAATCATGTCTCGGTAAAACTGGGCTGACTCCCCTCCCCTGGCCTTTTTAAGCCATTCCAAAGACGAGGAAAGAGAGATGAGCTAAGAAAACCATTTCTGGGACACTCACCCCTGGGGTGCTGAAGGCACCCAGAAGGGAGGGTGGAAAAGATCGACATGGGGTGGTCCCCTCCAACCTGCTTCCCACTGATCCGCTCGCCATCTGGGAGGCCCAGCTGCCTCCAGAGACTCAGTTTCCGGAGCACAAACACTCCCAGAGCCTGGAGCTGTGCTGGGCCCTTGGAAAATCCAGGTGGGGGGCGGGGTGGGGGCGTGGGCATCGCCGGTGCTTTTCCAGGGGCTCACGGTCTGGTGCTGGAGACAGACGCTGAAACAGTTGCTTAGAGCTCAAGCGATGACTATAACACGAGTTTTCATCACATAAATAAAGGTCTGTAGAAACACAGGGGCGTGAGATGTTAATCCAGAGCAGGCGATGGGGGAAAACTTGATAGGTAGCTACGTTGTTGGACTGGGTTCTGAAGCAACAGTGGGGTCTCGGCAGCCAGGGAAGGGTTGAGGATTCTGTCAGCGTCATCTGGGGAGAGCATGAGATGCTTCTGGATCGCCACGAGTCCTGTTTGACTAGGGTGGTGCTCCTTAGACTGGTTCCAGGGAACTCTAATCCTTCCAGACGAGCCACCAGAAAAGGGCTCGTAGCTCATGTGCATCAGGGAGCGTTGCTGGCTCTATAGGCTTGTTAGATTTCCTCCAGGTCAGAAGGATATTGAAGGCTCTTAGCGAAACAAACAAGACACAACCTGTGTAACCATTTACCTCCCCCTCACCAAAAAAAACATCTACTTTCATCCCGGGGATCCAGAGCCACACAGGACTCATTCTGGCTCACAGGACACAAGGAAGGGTGGGGAGTTTGGCTTTTAGAAAAGCCAGGATCTGCTAAGGACTTGAGGATTTCATCCCCGGGCAGTGAGAGCAGTGGCAAGATTTTTTTTTTTTTTTTTCCTTATTAGCTTTCTTTTATTCCTTTGTAAGTAACGCTTATCCATCGTAGAAAGCTTGCAGGGGGGAAAACACCCAGGAAAGAAATCTGAAGGCACACATAAGGCGACACACAGAGACAATCATTTCTTGACTGCAGATAGATATATTTATTGACTACCTTCAGGAGGCCAAGCTGCGTGCTAAGTCCCGTGTGTTCAGCAGTAAAGAAAACCAACGCTAATCCACTTCCAGCTGGGACACAATGGGGTAAGGATGTAGCGGGCTAGGTGGTGAGAAGGAAAATGAGGAACAAGGAAGCAAGACCATCAGTAAAGGGAGTGGAGAGTCCTGCCACCATAGGCAGGTGCGGGGTCCAAAGAAAGCCTCGCTGGCAAGCTGACGAGGTGACGTCTGATGAGGACCTGCGTGGGGTGAGGGGGTGAAGGAATGACGGCTACGAAGAGCTGGGGTTACCTCTACGAGGAACAGCAAGACGGCTGGGGCCGGAGGGTCAGGGGAGGAGGGTAAGAGGTGAAGAGACCAGAAAGGAGATTGTGCAAGCTGGGATCGGGGACCTTGAACGACGTGGCATCTGTCTGTATGAGGCAGGGTTTGTAAATAGCCATGTGGAACTGTAATTGACATACCATACAATTCACTCACTTAAATGTTACCATTCGATGGTGTTCAACGTACTCAGGGTTATGGAACCATCGCCCCATGTGATTTCGGAACCCCCTTCTCTGCTGGCAGTCACCCCCCATTCCTCCCTCTCTCCCTCCCTCCAACCCCTCGCAGCCATCCGTCCACTTAGATTTGTCTGTCCCTATGGATTTGTCTGTCCTGGCCATGTTACATACATGCAACACATAACCTGGGATCTTTTCTCAAGGGCTTTCTTTGACTTAGCACAATGTTTTCAAGGTTCGATCCATGTTGTAAGACGTACCCCCGCTTCGGTCTTTTTTATTTCTGGGAAATATGCCGTCTTATGGGGATACACCGTATTTTGTTTACCCATTTGCCCATTGATGGTTATTTTGGTTGTTCTCCATGGCAGCGGTTTTGAGCGGAGGAGTGGCAGGACCTGGCTTTAACGGGACCCCCACCCTCGTGACTGTGTGGAGGGTCGGCGGAAGGTGGGCAAGCGCGGAGCCTGGGGGGCTGGTTGGGGGCTGTCGAGATGCAGATGATAATGGGTTTGGGCGCAGGGTGTAGCAGTGGAGGTATGAGGGGTAATGGTCGGAGGATCCCACGGCTGCATCTGGGTTCTCTTTTCCGTCTACACTCGCTTGGTGATCTCACTCATTGTCACAGCTTTGAGTATCTTCTATCTACTAAGACTCCCGACTGAATCTCCTGCCCAGACCCCTCCATTTGCCTACTTGACATCTCTATTCATTAGCTCCCTAGGGGCATCTCCAACGCGACACCTCCCACACCGAACTGTGGGCCCTCCCCACCCCCACCCCGGACCTTATCTCTTACTGTTTTCTCCCTCACTTTCTCTGCTCCAGCTGTCTGGTCTCTGGGCTGTTTTTTTTTTTTTTTTTTTTTTTTTTTTTTTTAATTTTTAAATATTTATTTTTTATTTTGGGGAAGGAGGGGCAGAGAGAGAGAGAGAGGGAGACACAGAATCCGAAGCAGGCTCCAGGCTCTGTGCTGACAGCGGGGCTTGAACCCACGAACCGTGAGATCATGACCTGAGCCGAAGTGGGGCGCTTAACCAACTAAGCCACCCAGGCGCCCCCTCCTGGCTGTTTTTTGAACTTTCCAAGAACTTCCCTACCTCAGGACCTTTGCACCGGCTGTCCTTTCTTCCTGGAATGCTCTTCCCCGATATCCACAAGGCTATTCCTTCCGGCCCTTCAATCTTTGTTTAAATGTCACTGACCAAAGCATGCCATGGCCTTCCATTTAACCATGAACTGGACACTTCACTCACCTTGCTTTACGCTTTCTTTTCTCCTAGGCCTTGAGAATCCTTTTAGCATCCAATATAATTTACATGTTATGTTTGTCTTTTATTCATTATTTCTTCCTCCTAAGATACAAGGTCCAGGAGGATCTTAGTCTGTTTTGTTCACAGCACCAAGAATAGTGCCTAACACATTACAGTCAATCATGAAATTCAAAATGTATTAAATTGTGTTGATTCAAAATGAATCAGTTAGTGACCTTATCATGTGGCTATTTACATAAATGCCACCACACAACACATTAGACATTTAATTCACTTACTCAACGAATCCTGATGAAACACATGCTTAACCCCAGGAAGTATGGGGATTAAACCCTGAGATGTGACTCGCTCCAGAGAATGGAATATTATTCAGCGATAAGAAGAAATGAGCTATCAAGCCACGAAAAGACACGGAGGAAACTTACATGCACATTACTAAGTGAAGGAAGCTGGTCAGAAAAGGCTACACGAAGTATGACTCCAACGATCTGATATTCTAGAAAAGACAACACTGGAGGCAACAAAGAGATCAGAGGTTGGCCCGAGTTTGAGGAACGAGAAGGAGGGTGAATAGTTGAAGCACAGGGTACCTTTAGGGCAGCAAAACTATTCTGCAGCACGGCAATGGTGGATACGTGACATTACACGTTTGTCAAAACCTCTCGAAATCGACAACCCAAAGAGTGAGCCGAATGGTCAACTATGGACCTTAGTTAATAATACTGTTCCCATATTGATTCATCAGTTGTAACAAATGTAGCACACTAGTGCCGACTGGGAGAAGGAATGTACTGGAGCTCATCATACTTTCTTCTCCGCTTTTCTGTAAAACTAACACCACTGTCAAAACAAATTAAATAAAGTCTAAGGGTTAAAACACCAGCACCAACGCTCACCAGCTAACTTCTCCCTAAAACCCAGGAATCCGGGAGTTGACTTGATCCCTTCCCACACTCAATTCTGCGTGTCATTCATCAGCAAGATGTGCGGCCTTGACCTCCTGAACGGTTCTGAATTCACTCTTTTCATGTCCACCACCCTTCCTGTTCGTCACCATCACATGGACCGCTACGGCAGCCTCCTCGCAGTCTACCTGCCTCTGTCTTGACGTTTCCATTCTCTTTTGCGTGGCGTCTACCGTGACTTCAAAACACAAACCTGTGGGGCGCCTGGGTGGCTCAGTCGGTTGAGCGTCCGACTTCGGCTCAGGTCACGATCTCGCGGTCCGTGAGTTCGAGCCCCGCGTCGGGCTCTGTGCCGACAGCTCAGAGCCCGGACCCTGCTTCCGATTCTGTGTCTCCCTCTCTCTCTGCCCCTCCCCCGCTCATGCTCTGTCTCTCTTCCTCTCTCAAAAATAAATAAACATTAAAAAAAACCTTCCACAAATCTGAGAGTATCAGTTCCTGCTTAAAACCTTATGCCTTCCTATTCTTTTTAGAATGAAGACAAACCTTTTTTTTTCTTTCCTTCCATATGGCTTCTCTTCAATATCTGTCCCTGCCAACTCTTCCGGGCCCATTTCCCGCTGCACCCCCTTGTGTATTTGAGGCATGTCCAGGGTCACTCTTTTTCACGACTCACCTTTGCACATTCTGTCCCTTCCCCTGGAATGATTCTTTCTCCGTTCTCCTCACTGGGTGGCTTCTCCTCAATCCCGTAACC
Organism: Panthera tigris; assembly: GCF_018350195.1. Classification (NCBI taxonomy): domain Eukaryota; kingdom Metazoa; phylum Chordata; class Mammalia; order Carnivora; family Felidae; genus Panthera; species Panthera tigris. Next base: position 8,936,582 of record NC_056673.1, on the reverse strand, counting down.
TTCAGTTGACTTACTACGTCTTTAGAGAAGCCTTCTCTAACCCTGGATCACCTCTCCGCATTTATGCTTCAAGCACCTTGGACTTGGATGTTAATTTGTGATCGGGGCCAGTCTGCGGGCTGTACAAACCACACACCAGGAAGGGCCCCACGCTCCCGGAACGTAGAATGGAGCCCGCTTTTGCGGATTCTTGTTTCTCGTCCTTGACCACAGCGCTCAAAACAATATCTGTCGATGGGTGGACAAATCAGCAAATAAAGCGTCACTGATGATTTCGAGGTGGTGAATATCCACTCAAGCTCTCACGCGTGGCCATCACCTTTGCCTCTGGTTTAAAGCCAACAAAGAGACTGTGCCCTTTGTGTCTGCGTCCAGGCAGCAGACCTGTTCGAATGATTCAGAATTTCAGAGGGAGCTGCAGGTGTTGAATCTGTTATTGAAAACAATTTTTTAAGGTTTATTTATTTTTGAGAGAGAGAGAGAGAGAGAGAAATACAGAGCACAAGTCGGAGAGGGGCAGAGAGAGAGAGGGAGACCCCGAATCCAAAGCAGGTTCCGGGCTCCGAGCCATCAGCACAGAGCCCGACGCGGGGCTCGAACTCACGGACAGCGAGATCGTGACCTGAGCCGAAGTCGGACGCTCAACCGACTGAGCCACCCAGGCGCCCCTCGAATCTGTCATTTTAGAATGCTGCTTTTTCAGAAAGCTCACCGACTCAGCTGTAAGTATTCACTCCGTCCGTGATCTCATTCAGGGAGGGAGCCTTTTGGATTTAAACACATTTGGCTGTTGAAGAATCCTGATTTCAAAATAGGGTGACTTCATGCTCGTCATTACAGCCCCCTTTAGAAAAAGCACAGCTCTCTTTGCACTGGGCCAGCCTGGTGAGAAGTTCCCTGAAGGAACAGAAAAACAGCCTTTAAGAGACATCCAGTGCTAGCTTCATAAAAGGACCATTGTAGTGGGGTGTTTGTGTGTGTGTTTTTTTTTTTTTTTTTTTTACGTGTCCATTTGTAATGAAATTTCCATGTGTCTGTTACAGAATGTCACAGCATCAGGCATTAGGTTTTCCAGTTTGGATGAAATTTTTTATTACCCCCTTCCTGGGGTTCAGAGACCCACCCACCTCTGCAGATACCTTCCCATGCTTGGCATTTACTACCCATTTCTCCTTTTTTGTGGAGGGGGTGGGGAGCGGGGAGATTAGAACTCTGGTTTTCCCTGGGGGGAAAAAATCCTCATCCTACTTTCAGACCCTGGGGTAGTGGGTGGAGGCCAGCCCTACGCCCAAGATTTAAGTCATTGACACTGGCTTCTAGGTCTTTTGTTGGAATTCCTTAGAAAAGAAGCTCTCCTCCCAGAGGGCTTGACCCAGGAGAGTTGTAGGTCTGTCGTGTCTGAGAGTTACCATGTAGCGACAGCTTGCCTGGGAATGGAGCCCAGACTAAGGAGAGCCCAGCTTAGAGAAATCGAGAAAAATCGAGTTCTGATGACCCGGCGTTTTCTGCTTTAGCTGGTGTCTATCCGTGTTAGTTTCCCGGACCTGTTGCCACAAAGTATCGCAAACCGGGTGGCTTAAAAATCGGGTCATTTGGGATTCAGGCCCACCCCGATGACCTCATTTTAACTTGATTACCTCTGTAAAGACTCTGTTTGCAAACAAGGGTCACCCACGCAGGTGCTGGGGGTTAGGGCTTCCAACATTTTGTCTTTATTTGGGATGCAGTTCAGCCCAGAACACATGTCATGCGGTCTGAGATCTGTCCGTGCGTCATGTTTCAGTTCCGCGGAGCAAATCCTGTATTTTGCGGGCGGCCATCCAAATGAAGGACAAGGATTTCCATTTCTTTTCATACAAGTTTTCTATGTCACCGGGAGGAAGGAGGCCAGAAACAAAACAACAAGACAGCAAACTGGATTTGAGGGAGAGAAGGCAGCATTGTATGTATCTTTTTGTTTGTTTTAATTTTATGTTTATGTTTGAGAGAGGGAGTGACAGAGTGCCAGCAGGGGAGGGGCAGAGGGAGAGGGAGACACAGAGTCCGAAGCAGGTTCCAGGCTCCGAGCTGTCAGCACAGAGCCCGACAAGGGGCTCAAACTCACGAACTGTGAGATCAAGACCTGAGCCAAAGTCGGACGCTTAACTGACTGAGCCACCCAGGGGCCCCTGTATGTATCTTGATAAACATAAATATCCATATACACACATGTAAACACACATATATGTGTACTTATATGAATTCTATATAATTCTATCTTATCTATCTATCTATCATCGATCATCAATCAATCATCTGTCATCTCCATGCTTATGGTACAGAATGTCTCAGGGTGCAAATGCTTTCTTTCTCATGTGTTAATCCCAGGATAAAAACAACATCTAACCTGACTACTATTCGTCCCCTCAAAAAGGGGATTCTTCTTATTTCCCTGAATGCCTTTTGGGGGGACCAATAGCAGTCTCCCCCTGAGAAAGTCTCCCCTGAGGCCACAGGTCACCCCGCCCAGCAGCCGGAGGTCTGGCAGAAAGGCACAGAAGCTAGAGTTGGAGGCTACCCCAGCCCGGGGCGGCTGATGTCGCAGATCGGGTCTCCTCTGCGGCAGGTGCCCCAGGGGCTGAACCGACGCCCCATGTCGACATTTCTCTCTCAGGCTGGTTTCTTAGCAAGTCCACAACACCATCGCAAGAAGCTCTTTGGTGTCAGGCGCTCTTCTAGGTGCTGAGGACCCGGAAGTAAGCAAGAGAAACAGAGACTTGGATGTTACGGAGCTTACGTTCCGGTGGGGTTAGTGGAGTCTTTGTGTCATTCTAGGGAAGCGGGTCCAACACCATGAGCCCCCCGGCCCCGTCTTAGGGAGAATGCAACATAGAGAAAGGTCTTCCTTCCTTCCTTCTTTTCTCTTCTTTCTTTCTTTTTCTTTCTTTCTTTCTTTCTTTCTTTCTTTCCTTTCTTTCTTTCTTTCTTTCTTTCTTTCTTTTTCTTTCTTTCTCTTCCTTCCTTTCCCTTCCTTCCTCCTTCCTTCCTTCTTTTCTCTTTCTTTCTTTCTTCCTTCCTTCTTTCCTTTTCTCTTTCTTTCTTTCCTTTTCTTTCTTTCTCTTCCTTCCTTCCTTTCCTTTTCTTCTTTTCTTTCATTTTCTTTCTTTCTCTTCTTTCTTTCTTTCTTTTCCTTCCTTCCTTCCTTCCTTCCTTCCTTCCTTCCTTCCTTTTTTATTTCTTTCTCTTCCTTCCTTCTTTCTTTCTCTTCCTTCTTTCTTTCTTTCTTTCTTTCTTTCTTTCTTTCTTTCTTTTCCTTCCTTCCTTCCTTTTTTTCTTTCTTTCTCTTCCTTCCTTTCCTTTTCTTTCTTTCTTTCTTTCTTTCTTTCTTTCTTTCTTTCTTCCTCTTCCTTCCTTCCTTCCTTCCTTCCTTTCCTTTTCTTCTTTTCTTTCATTTTCTTTCTTTCTCTTCTTTCTTTCTTTTCCTTCCTTCCTTTTTTCTTTCTTCCTTCCTTCCTTTTTTTTCTTTCTTTCTTTCTCTTCTTTCTTTCTTTCTTTTCCTTCCTTCCTTTTTTTCTTCCTTTCTTTCTTTCTTTCTTTCTTTCTTTCTTTCTTTCTTTCTTTCTTTCTTTCTTTCTTTCTTTCTTTCTTTTCCTTCCTTCCTTTTTTCTTCCTTCCTGCCTTCCTTCCTTTTTTTCTTTCTTTCTCTTTCTTTCTTTCTTTCTTTCTTTCTTTCTTTCTTTCTTTCTTTCTTTCTTTCTTTCTCTTCTCTATGTTTACTTATTTTTGAGAGAGAGAGAGAGAGAGAGAGAGAGAGAGAGAGAGAGAACGAGCAGGGGAGGGGCAGAGAGAGAAGGAGACACAGAATCTAAAGCAGGCTCCAGGCTCTGAGCTGCCAGCACAGAGCCCAATACATGTCTTGAACCCACAAGCCATGAGATCATGACCTGAGCCGAAGTGGGATGCTTACCCAACTGAGCCACCCAGGCGCCCTGACAAAGGTCTTGTTTTCATGTTACCCGTGGGGACTGTGCCCATGTGCCTAGCATCTCTCACCAGGCTTCCTTGGGATATATGTCACCTAGACCCTCTTCCAAAGGGACACAAAATCCAGTAACGTGTCTGATTTTTAGTTGTCATTTTTGGCTGCTGCGGTTCCCCTACTGTCGATGGTTTAACCTATCTCCAGTCCTTTGGCACCTCGAACCAGCAAATACCATGAGAGTCTCTATCCTTTTATGTACAGTAGCTTTTAGCTACCACTGTGAAAAAAATTTTTTTACTCATTAGATGTACCACATCAGATGCATCAAACAGTGTGTTTTGAATTTTTTTTCTTTTTTGTTGAAAAGTCCTTCAAGCTTTCAGGAAAGTGGAAGTGATCTTTGCTCTGTCCCAGGAAATGAGAGTTTAGAGTGGCTTCTCACCGAGGGTTGAACAAATCTATGGACGGCCAGGGAAACTTGACCACTCTCTCTGGGATGGGGGAACCACGTAAGGCAGGGAAAGACTGTGGCCCCACGGGACACCTTGCTTTGAGTCTCAGTCTGACTGCTTCACAGCTGTGAACAATTTGGGGTCAGGTCCACTGGACTCAGCTTCCTCATCTAAGGACTTTGAAAAAAATATCCATTTCGTGGGCTTGTTTAGAAGTCACTCGGGAGGACTCTGGGGTCTTGAGTGGGTACCAGCGGGAGGCATCTGAGAACCATTGTCGGGCGAAAACCCAACTGAAATTGATTCACATGATCAGCGCTATGTTGGGGAGTTGGTTAAACCAATCAGAATTTAAGGGACTCAAAGTCTGGCTCTGCCCCTCTCCAGCTGTGTGTCTGAGCGAATTGCTCACCCTCTCTGTTGAGTTCGCGTCTGTAAAATGTTTAGATCGGGGCCTGGCGCATAATACACTTTCAGTACATGTTAGCTAGTATTATTATTATTTTTTAAGTTTTATTTTTATTTATTCTGAGAGAGAGATAGAGAGCCAGTGGGGGAGGGGCAGAGAGAGAGGGAGACAGAATCCCAAGCAGGCTCTACACTGACAGCGCAGAGCCCAATGCAGGGCTCGAACTCACGGACCGTGAGCTGAAATCGAGTCGGACGCTTAACCTGCTGAGCCACCCAGCCGCCCCCAATTTTAGCTATTATTATCAATCCCCCCCACTTGGAAGTAGCTGATAACCTCAAGAGTGGCTTTCAGCTGGGGAATCATACTGGAATCATGATATTTAATTTCTAGTATTTATTTATTTGAAACTTCAAATTGCATGAAGGATCTCCATTTTCATTTTCCAAAAGAAGTATGGGATTAAAAAAACGGTTGTCCTGCTACATAGTAAGATTGGGCTTGCCTAGTACTGTGCGCATTACTTAGCTCTTGCTTCGTATGGTGGTGAGTCTATTCTGTGTCAAATGTTTTATTTTGCACATAGATGGAACTATTCTCCGTGCCAAGCCTGGCTAATCCACTTATAAAGAAAAAGCTGATAGCAAAACTCATACATTGGCATGGTCCTTGGACAGTTTATGAACATTTCCAAATCTATTCTTTAATTTAATTCTCCAAGTATCCTTGCAAAGTGAAGAGAACACGTGCTATTATGGTCTCTGTTTTATTTTACTTTTTAATTTAACATTTATTCATTTTTGAAAGGCAGAGAGAGACAGGGCACGATGGGGGAGGGGCAGAGAGAGAGGGAGACACAGAATCCGAAGCAGGCTCCAGGCTCCGAGCTGTCGGCACAGAGCCCGACGCGGGGCTCGAACCCACGGACCGTGAGATCATGACCTGAGCCGAAGTGGGCAACTCCACCGACTGAGCCACCCAGGCGCCCCACGATCTCTGTTTTATCATGAAGAAATTGTGCCCTTTGAGAAGGAAAGGGTCTTTCCTAAGGCTCCTAGGTTAGCAAAAAAAGCAGAACGCAATCCCTTCCCCACTGCCCGGAACAGGAATACTTTCCGCCTGGGGTTTATAGGTGATCAGTGGCCACGAGAGCAATATGCTGGGAAGAGACCATGGCTATGTTGGGTCAGTAGGCAGAGACATGACTTATGGGATTATTATAGGCACACGGCATCCTGTCATCTAGGGCTGGAAAGGAAATGGAAATGGTATCACCTTTGTCTCATAGAAAAACCACCAACTCCTGGCACTGGTCCCTCTTAAAGGAATTTGGCAACAACGTAGCACGTTATCAGCGGTTATTTCCTGAATACTCTCTATGTGGGACTTGGATGTGCGCGCAGGGTCTGTTGTAGGTCAAGAGGGCCACAGGCCGCTTGAGGGTCCCTAGTTTTGTCAAACGCAGAAATGACAAGTTTCCAAACGTGCTGTGATATACACTCTTAGTATATGAACCGGCAATTCGTTCCTGGGTATTTATCCAAGTGAACGCGCGCCTCCGTCCGTACAAAAAGCTGCACACACGTGTTTATAGCGGCTTTATTTATAATCGCCAATACTTGGAAGCAGCCAGTGTTGTTCTTTAGTAGATGAAGAGTTGAAGAAACTGTGGTGCCTCCCGACAACGGAATGTTATTAGCATTCAACAGAAATGGTTGAACGTCCTGCCTGACTCTTGATTTTTGACTCAGGTCGTGATCCCAGGGTGGTGGGATTGAGCCCCCAGTCAGGCTCCACGCTGAGCGTGAAGCCTGCTTAAGACTCTCTCTTTCTCTCTCTCTCTCTCTCTCTCCCTCTGTCCCTCTCCCCTGCTCGTGCTCTCTCTTTCTAAAATAAAAATAAATAGGGGCGCCTGGGTGGCTCAGTTGGTTGGGCGTCTGACTTCGGCTCAGGGCACGATCTCGCGGTCCGTGAGTTCGAGCCCCGCGTCGGGCTCTGGGCTGACGGCTCAGAGCCTGGAGCCTGCTTCCGACTCTGTGTCTCCCTCTCTCTCTGCCCCTCCCCTGTTCATGCTCTGTCTCTCTCTGTCTCAAAAATAAATAAATGTTAAAAAATAAAATAAAAATAAATAAATTTAAAAAAAAAAAGAGAGAGAGAGAGAGATGAGCTATCAAGCCATGAAAAGCCATGGAGGGACCATAAATGCGTATCAGTTACGAGTGACAGCATCTGAAAATGCTGCCTACGCTGTGATTCCAACTATGTGATATGGAAAAAGCGAAACTATGGAGACAATTAAAAAAAAAATCCACGGTTGACAGGGGATGGGGAAGGCAGATAAAGCCGTGGAGCCCAGCGTGTTTTTAAGGCGGTGAAAATATTCTGTGTAATATCACGACGACGGACGTATGTCACGCATTTGTCCGAACCCAGAGAACACACACCACCAGGAGCGAACCCTAAGATAAGCTACGGGCTCCGGGTGATTCTGAGGTGCCCGTGTAGGTCCGCCAAGCGTTAACAGGTTGTACCAGCCTGCTGGGGGATGTTGATCACGGAGGAGGTGATGCATCTGTAGGGGCAGGCGGTACATGGGACATCTCGGGGCCACCCTCTCAACGTTTTTTTTTTTTTTTTTTTTTTTTTTGGGACAGAGAGAGACAGAGCATGAACGGGGGAGGGGCAGAGAGAGAGGGAGACACAGAATCGGAAACAGGCTCCAGGCTCCGAGCCATCAGCCCAGAGCCTGACGCGGGGCTCGAACTCACGGACCGCGAGATCGTGACCTGGCTGAAGTCGGACGCTCAACCGACTGCGCCACCCAGGCGCCCCGTCGGGGCCACCCTCTCAATTTTGCTTAGACTAGACATCACGGCAAGAAAAAGTCTTTGAAAACCAGTAATGCTTTACAGTATACTAAGAGGGCCGTGCAATATACTTGCGTTCTTTGCATTCGTTCTGGGATTTCTAAAAAGTAGTCATTCAATCGTGCACAGCGGGAGGTGTGGCCGGCCCTGTGCCAGCCCTTCCTGCCTTGGATACAGTGGTAACTAAAACACAGCCGCTGCCCTCTGGAAGCCGCTGACCCCCTGGAGTAAACAAATGAGAAGGGCCGCCAATATCCCAGTGGGGTAAGTATGAATCGCCTGCTAGGGGAGGTCCAAAAAGAGTGGGGAGCTTTGCCCGGGGGGATCAGAGGGAGCCTCCCAGAGGTGAAGCTGGCACTGAAGGATGGGTAGAGCTTTGCAAAGTAGAGGCGAGAACATTCCGGATGCGGGCAGCAGCGTGAATGTTCCTGATGTAGCCAAGAACGGTAAGCGTCCTGGACCGTCCCCCTGACACTCAGAGCGAAATCCTATGATATGTATCCATTTTAAATGGTTTTAGTTTCCGTGGGGCAAGATTTTGCCTACGTGCCTCCGACTCCTTACGAGACAGTTGAGTCCTTCCTTCCGCTCGGTTCTGGGGACTGATGAACAGTAGACGGCCCTAGTTGATGGGTCGGTGAGGGTCCCCAGCGGACGCCAGCTGGACACAGGGTCCCTTCCTCTCAGCGCTTCAGGGCTCTTGGTTCAGAGAATCTCTCTTTTCTCCTGTCTCGCTTCCTGTTCCCTCTGCTGGCACCCTGGGTGGCTCCGGGCTTTCTTCTGGGACCAAGAACTTGTGTGAAGAGTTGCCAGTGAAAAATGGAATTAGGCGAGCGGGTCTCTTGCAAAATAGATTACGTAAAGTGGCCCAAAGATAAAAGAAATTCCTATGGGTTGGCTATTCTGGATAACTGTATTACAACATTGCTTCTTCATTTCAAAGCTGAACGGTGGCCGGGTGAGATATGCCTTATGCTCCAGCTGGATGACGCGATTCAAAGGGGGGGAGTTTTGAGGTACATCTTAAGAGAAGTAACAGGCACCCCGAATGATTGGGGGCACCGGAACTGGTGAGAAAGTGCCAGGGGAACTGGCGGAGGAAGGACTGTGTCTAGATAACTTGGTGTTTATTACTACCGTCTTTGCTGTTTGACATTTTCTTATTTTATTTTATTTTATTTTATTTTATTTTATTTTATTTTATTTTTGAGAGAGAGAGAGAGAGAGAGAGAGAGAGAGATATGGCGCATGAGCGGGGGAGGGGCAGAGAGACAGGGAGACACAGAATCCGAAGCGGGCTCCGGGCTCCGAGCCGTCAGCACAGAGCCCGACGCGGGGCTCGAACCCACGAACCGTGAGATCATGACCTGAGCGGAAGTCGAACGCCCAAGCAACTGAGCCAACCAGGGGCCCCAGAAGAGCATGTGATTCTTGATCTTGGGGTCATGAGTTCAAGCCCCCCACGTGGTGTGTAGAGATGACTTAAAGAAAACGGTTTTATTGAGATATAACTCACATTCCGTATAAGTCACCAACTTAAATCGTACCATTCAGTGGTTTTTCATATATTAATAGAATTGTGAAAACGTCCCCACAGTCAACTTTTAGGGCGCTATCATCACCCCAGTGAGAAACCCCATAGCCTTTGGCTGCTCCTTTCCAGATTGTTCCATCCCTCACTCCCCACCCCCCCATCATCCTTGGAAACTACCACTCTACTTTCTGTCTCTGGGGATTTGCCTATTCTGACATTTCAGATAAATAGGATCGTACAATATGGTGTCTTTCATGAGTATTTCCGCTTAGCCTGATGTTTTCGAGGTTTAACCAGATAGTAAGTGTTGTCCTTTTAAAAATTTTTTTTAATGTTTATTTATTTATTTTTATTTATTTATTAAAAAAAAAATTTTTTTTAATGTTTGTTTTTGAGAGACAGAGAGAGACAGAGCATGAGCAGGGGAGGGGCGAGAGAGAGGGAGACACAGAATGTGAAGCAGGCTCCAGGGTCCGAGCTGTCAGCACAGAGCCCGATGTGGGGCTTGAACGCACAGACTGTGGGATCATGACCTGAGCCGAAGTCGACCCTTCACCGACGGAGCCACCCAGGCGCCCCCAAATTCAACACTTGCGAGCAGGCAGTCACCCTCCTTCATGAATTAGGCTCATTTGTTTGGGACATTTATGTTCCCAGCCTGCTCCTTGTGGCCCTTGAGTTCTGTGCCCCGCTGTGGAAGATGGCCTTTGACCTGGAGCTTGAAGTCTGGATCTGAATTAACCAGACAGGAGGCAAAAGGGGGCAGGATGAGGGGGTGAGGATTTCTTATTTACTTACTCCCAAGTAGACAGTCCCACAACATGGATTAGTGTCACATACTTCCTTTTAAGAGTTAGTTTTTTGGGGCGCCTGGGTGTCTCAGACGGTTAATCGTCCGACTTTGGCTCAGGTCATGATCTCACGGTCCGTGAGTTCGAGCCCCGCGTCGGGCTCTGTGCTGACAGCTCGGAGCCTGGAGCCCGCTTCCGATTCTGTGTCTCCCTCTCTCTCTGCCCCTCGCCCCCTCTCAAAAATAAATAAACATTAAAAAAATTTTTTTTTTCAATTAAAAAAAAAAAGAATTCGTTTTCCCACAACAAAGAAGTCATGCAGGCACGTGGTAAAGCAAAACTGCAGAACCCAAAGCAAGGCTCCCATCTTGGTCTGTGGTCTTCCTCTCTCTCCTTGGCTGCCGTCGGAATTTTGGAATTCCGCAGCCCTCCAGAAGCCGATCACCCGTGCGGATTCAAACATTTACACGCGCGTGGATCCCCTCTCCTCCTTTTGGCTTTTCTTTGAAAAGGGCCACGCTTTGAAAACACTTTTAAAATAAAAAGTGAGGGGCGCCTGGGTGGCTTGGTCGGTTAAGCGTCCGACTTCGGCTCAGGTCATGATCTCACGGTCCGTGAGTTCAAGCCCCGCGTCGGGCTCTGGGCTGATGGCTCAGAGCCTGGAGCCCATTTCAGTTTCTGTGTCTCCCTCTCTCTCTGCCCCTCCCCGTTCATGCTCTGTCTCTCTCTGTCTCAAAAATAAATAAACGTTAAAAAAAAAAAAATTAAAATTAAAATTAAAAGTGAGGGAAAACCCACAAAAAATGAAAACACAGCCCAGAACCCTGTGGTTTTGTTTTGGTTTTCACTTTTATTACAGAAGTTTTTGCAGAGTACAAACGAACAGAGACGCGAGCACAACGAACCCTCGCATACCTCCCATCTGTGCCTACAGTGAACTCCCTTTTGCCCATTGTTTTTTTCATTCATAACCTGTTTTCTTTGATTTTGCTCGTTTTCCCTTGGGGTTGGAGTATGTTAAAGACCTTGCCGTTTTTGCGTAAATATGTGTTGTGATCGTTGTGTAGAGAGATTTGCCTCGTTCGTGGAAACAGAGATGTAAAATGTCCATTACGTGGATATTCCATATATTAAAAAAAATCTTTTTTAGGTTATTTACTTATTTTGAGAGAGAGGGCGAATTTGAGCAGGGAGGGGTAGAGGGAGGGGGAGAGAGAGAATCCTAAGTAGGCTGCGCATTGTCAGCGTGGAGCCTGATGTGGGGCTCGAACTCACTAATCGCGAGGTCGTGACCTGAGCTGAAATCAAGCGTCTGACGCTTAACGGACTGAGCCACCCAGGCGCCCCTGCGTATCCCGTATTTTAATCCACCCCCCTTCCTCCTCTTATATCAGCATTGAGTTCGTTTCCAGACTCTTGACATTATAAACAATGTCACCAAATGCATTCAGTTTCAGGCCATGATGTCATCATTTGACCTTACCCATTCTCCTGCCTGGGAAGTAGCACTGAGTGGCAGAGTTAATATTCCCCACCACTAGCCGGAGGGTCCGTACATGGTTCAGTGGAGAAGACATTTGCGTTACATTTTGCCTCCCCACTCCCTGGGTAGTTTTATCAGTTAGGATTAGGTTCAACTGTGAGTGGCAGAAGATCGCAAGCAGTGGCTGAAGCCAGATAGAGGTTCATTATAGAAGTTCGTTTCTGTCTCACGTGAAAACCTTTACGTACTGGCTCCAGGGTGGGAGTGACCCTCCACGGTGTCAAGAACTCGAGCTCTTTTTACCTTGTTCTCCTGTGAGTGGTTTCCATTCCCAAAGTCATCGTATGGTACAAAGTGGCTGCCCTAGCTCCAGCTATCGTGCCTGTATTCCAGGCAGCGAGAAAGAGGAAAGAAAAGGAAAAAGCACACTTCTCCTTTAGGCGCCTTTCCTGAAAGTTGCACATATCACTTCCACTTACGTTTCATGGGCCAGAACTTAGTCGCCACGGCCATCTGGTTGCAAGGGTGGTGAGAAAGGCAATCTTTATTTGGGGTGAATGTGACCTCGGCTACAAATCAGATGTAGGCATTTCACTGCTAGTGTGTGAACAAGGTGTGGTGGGGGCTGCCAACGACGCCTGAAGGGAGATCAGGAAAGGCTTCCTAGAGGAGGTGATACAGGAATTTGCCTAAGACAGGCGAGGTTTGCTTTTTATGAGATGAAACAGAATAAGCTGGGCATTAACGGGAAATTCGATTTAAAAACTTGAAGTTGTTCCCAAACCTTTCTCATTTTCTAAGAAGTTCTGTATTGAGTCCATGGCAAGAGTTAACTACCCCAACTGAGGAATTATTTGTTGCGTGGATGAGTGAATGAGTGAGGAGAGAGGGTTGTGAATGACTCCCAGCGCTCTGACCCTGGGGGGATCCTGGGGCAGACCTTCTTTTCTGAAGGTAGCCACGATCATCCCTCTCGCCTCACGGGCCCTTCCGCAATTTGTCCTTGTCGCTCCTCCGGAAGGTGGGATCTATCGCACGACCCCTGGGAATCTGGGCAAACGCTGTGGCTCCTTTGGCCCACAGAGCCGGGCACACGTGATGCTGCGTTAATTCTAGAAGAAGCCCTTAACTGGCCTTGTGGTTTCCACCTCCTGCTTCTCGTGACGACCCGGCTGGTGAGGAGCCCGAGTCACATGGAGAGGCCTGGAGGAGGAGACCCCACGGAGAGAGAGACAGAGAGACAGAGAGAAAGAGAGAGAGGAAGGGAGAGACTAGGGCGGGTCAAGATGCCAGGCAAGTAATAAAGAAGTTAGTTTTCTTGGAAATGGACCTTCCAGTCCCGCTGCCCTGGCTGATGCCACGTGGGTTGGAGAACCGTCCCGCCGAGTCCTCCTTGGATTCCAGACCCACAAGTGCTCACGTGAAATAAATGTGGTTTGTAGCAGAGCAACGGATCTCTGGAAACCCGCCTTGAAAGGCTAGGCTATGGAGCATGCTGGGCTGTCCCTGGCAGAGCCCCATGACGGAGGGCCAGTGGAGGACATCTGGGGTGCGCTGACGGGGTGACCAAAGCCAGCCGTGGGCGTAAGTCTCGTGTGGCCTCCGTCAGCCACCAGCCATTCTGCACGGGGAGAGAGAGGGCTCCTTAGAGGCACTATTTCACGTTTTAGATGCGCCCAGAACTAGCCTGTCAGAAAAACAGCAAGGGAGCTCTCGGAACACATCTAGGCTCCTATCAAAAGGACTCAGGAACCCGCTCGAAAAGGTCCAGACTGGCCAGAGAAGAGACAATGTGAGCCTTCGTGAGGACAAGAGCCGGGATGGGCCTCGCCCCTCCCGGGAACTCCTCTCCCCGCCATGACACGAGCCTGCCTTGACTGCCCATGAGCCGGAGCCCCGCTCGGACCCTTCCTTTGTCTCTGTCGTTCTCCAAAAGGCTTGCTCTGTCTTCTCGATCCTCCCTTCTCTCCAGACGCCAGATCGGCACGTCTTTCCCACCCCGTGACTCCCACAGCGGTGGGGCCATGGCCCCAGCCTCTCCTCGGGCATCATGGAGGCCACTCCAAGCAAGGATGGAGTGCGTTGGGCCTGGCAGTTCGGAGGGGCTGTAGGGCATGCATGCGCAGGGAAGGAAACGAGGTCTAGGCCCGTTCCGTCCTGTCTCCTGGTGAGTCCGGGGAAGACGGCGGGCGTCTTTGTGTGCAAAGGCCAGGAGCAGGGATGGGTTTGGAGTGCGGGGGATGGCCGGTTGACCTACCCCACGGTCTGGCAAGAACCTCCAAAGGAGAAGCCTTTAAAGCTTTTGGCAGCTTGAAGGGGTTGAGTTGCTGGTAAGCCCAATGCCGCAGGTGACCTGGACTGGAGCCCGGATGGGAGCCAGATCTATTTTCCTCCCACAGGACCTGCCTGGCCTTTGTCGGCTGTAGGGAGGTGCATTTCCCCCTCCTCTGTGGGCAGCAAATTCCCCACGAGTCAGCAGGAAGTGCCTCTGGGCTCACCCACCGGCTTCTATTGGCTTGTGAGATGGACGAGCCAAGTGAGTGTGCAAGGCCTCTGTGCCTCCCTGGGGCCCACCAGCCCGGACACGCCCGCGGGTGTCCCTCAGTGTACCTCACCAGCCTGGTCACTGGCCCTCCTTGTCACCTCCCGACATCCAGGTGCTGAGCATGGGCTCCTTCCCTTCATTCAGTGGAGAATAAACTAAGGCACCTGGGGTCAAGGCTTAAGACTCTCGGTCCCCTGTGCACGTACCCCGTGCTGGGCACCGTCCTCAGGTTTTCACGCGCTAACCGGCCCAACGTCCGAACTCTGTTGCACGGACCCAACAGGTACGTTCTACTATTTTACTCCCCGCTTCACAAATGCAGAAACCGGGGCGCAGAGAAGTCAGGCGAGCGACCCAAGGACGCACGGTTCCTCGGTAAGATAGCCGAGTCCCGCCTGGCTCCCAGAAGCTGTCCCAGGTTGACACCTGCAATGACCGTGCCTTGTGTCCCAGCCGGCTCTGACTCTCCCCATCCTCTTGGGATCTTGGAGGATCTTTCAGATTTGGGGTCACGGGTGAGGCTAGAAGGTGCGTCCCCAGCCCGCTGCAAACGTGGTCGGGTCGCCGGAGTGGCGGAAGAGGGGCCGATTCCAAACAGCTGCTTGGTGACAACAGTTCTCTCCTCCTGTTCATCCGGAGAGCATTTCGTTTCACAAGAATGCTGTAAGGGGCTGGCCGGAGAGGGCTCCCCGCCCGCGTCAGGTACTGATCAGAAACTCCGGGCTGGGACCAATAACGTGCTGTGTCTTCATAAGCTCTAGATGATTGTTGGCCGTAAGGAAGCTGACCGTTGGTCTCATCCGTCCCTGCACCTGTCCAGGGGTGGCACAGAATAAGTGTGCGTTACAAAGAGTGAGATCAATAGCTCGTCTGCTGCTCTGCCATCCGAGACCTCAAATGAGACCGTGGACATAGAGTGCCTGATTGAAGGCTCAGCACACAGTAGGCCTTCACTAAGGGGGGGCAGGAAGGATTGTCCCGGCACCAAGGTTGGAGGGCTGCGCGCTGGGAGCCGGTGGGGCTCGCCGAGGAGGGAGAGAACCAGGACGGAAGATTCAAGGTTGGGGGGCATGACGACTGCTGATGTCACAATGCCCCCATTTGCCTGGATGTGTCGGGCTCCTGGACCCCCCGAGGGTGGCAGAGGGGATGGCCGGCAGCAGCGAGAAGATCACCGGGGAAGTGGAATCCAGGACCAGGGGGACATTTGCGGACCAGAAATAAGCACGGGGCAGAAGAAGCACCAAGATACTGGCAGAGGCATGGGGAATCACCGAGACCTGTCAGGTACTGGTCCGGGTGGACCGGCAGGTGTCCCTGATGGGGAGAGTCCAGGGTCCAAGTGAAAGTGCACACCCCCAGCTACCAGGAGGGCACGTCCTTCACAGGAGCCCCCCCCGTTTGTTTGCGGGTTCCCGGGGCATCAGGCGGTCGTTTCCTGGAGTGGCCTCAATTCTGGTCCCACGGCCTCCCGGGGACTCTGTCCAACGTACTGATGTCCCAGCCCCACCGCTCAGACCCTGATTCACTTTGCAGAGGGCTCGGGCACGGGTACATTTAAAAAAAATGGTCAGGTGATTCTACTGTGCTTTCAGGGCGACAATTCTACTTAAACAAGAAAACAAAACGCACACACACACACACCCCTACACGATCCAGCTATGTCTTCTAATGAGCAGCGGGGGTCGCGTGTCGTGTCCCCCCAGAGATGCTCAGACTCTGGACAGAGCTCAACACCAAGAGAATGTTAAGCTAGGACTGGTAAAGTCATGAAATTCACTATCAGGAATCTATAGGCACCGGGGCGCCTCCGGGGTGGCTCAGCCGGCTGAGCGTCCGACTTCGGCTCAGGTCACGATCGCGTGGTTCGTGAGTTTGTCCTGCGTCAGGCTCTGTGCTGACAGCTCAGAGCCTGGAGCCTGCTTCGGATTCTGTGTCTCCCTCGCTCTCTGCCCCTCCCCTGCTCACGCTCTGTCTCTCTGTCTCTCACAAATAACTAAGTGTTAAAAAAAAATTAAAAAAAAAATAAATAAAAGCAACACTCAATAAACCTTATGACCGGTGAAGGCAGCGCGGTGTAGACGGGGTAGTGAGGAGAAAAGGCACCTTCTGCTGGGCCCAGCACCCAGGCAACCACCCCATCGTGGTGTTGCTAGAGGCCACAGCCCCAGAGGCCCCTCCGTGCCGGCCTCTCTGGTTCTACGCTTGATCTGGCTACACTGCGTCCGTCTGAGAAAAGCCGAAAGGCAAGAATATGAGAAGCCAGAGTTCTTGGGTTCAAATTCAGACCCTGCCGCTTGTCTGGGGGAGAGCTGCTGACTGCGTTCAGACAGTTGGTCCCTGCATGCTTGGGACCCGGGGTCACAGCCTCCAGACCCCCTGGCGGGCACTTTTCTCCCTCCGTTTTAGCGGACGTTACTGCAGGGATGCCTCCCCCGTGCTTGACGCCTGGGCCTGTGCAGGGCACAACGGTGGCTTCCTCCCCAGCTGAGCAATGTTCAGGCCCCGCAAAGCCCGGGTCTGCTCTGGGTGTGACAATTGTAGAAGGCTTGCTTTGGTCCTCGGGCTGAGCAGTGGACGGCCCTGGGCTTCCCTCCTCGCTCCCTCTGGTCAAAGCGAGAGCCCCTTGGTGCCATATTGGAATCGGTCAGTGCGTGTCTGTGTCTCCATGTACGTGTGTCTGGGTGTCTGCGTGTCTGAATGTTTATGTGTGCACACGTGCCTGTCTCTGTGTGTACGGCCTGCCCACCCACGCCTCCCGGAGTCCCCAATCGCTGTGCCTTCTGCTTACGTGTCACCCCACGGGCTCCTTCCTGCCCAGAGGTGGTCATGGAGCTGTGAGGACAGACGCCAGGCTGCAGAAACTTGGGGGGGGGGGTGAGGAAGAGGGCAACAGTTAGTACAGGCCAGTCCCTGGGGAACTGTGGCCGAGAAAAGGAGCAAAACAGAAGTCAGGGAAGCTCGGGGTCAAGGGAAGAATTTGTTAGAGACGGGGAGATGCGGGTTGTTTGGACACAGAAGGGGAGGAGCAGAGGAGAGGGGCAGTCGGGAAATGCTGGCGGGGAGGCAGGCAGTGGGGCTGGATCGGAGAGGCTGAGGAGGGTGGGGCCGGTCCCAGGACTTGTTTCCCGGCCCCGAGGCCATGCGTACCCCCAGCGTCTAGTGCCGTCACCGCCCCCGGAATGAGCGCTCACCTGCAAAGGGGCGGACGGAGGCCAGCTTTGCCAAGGCAGCAAGCACTCAGTGGGGTGGCGGTAGTGCTCGCGACCTCCCGCGGGTCCATACCCTCAGTTCAGCCCGGCCAAGTCCAGCCAAGTTCACGCCTGGGCTGGGAGCCCGTCTCGGTCTTTGACGGGCTCGGGATCCTCGAGGACACAGATGTGTCAGGTCTCTCACACCTGAAGGCTTGCCTGGCTCCTGGGTCTGAACCTCTGCCTAGGCCCAGCCCCAGCTCCGTAGCCATCCAGTCTCCCTCTCTGTGCCCATCCCCCTCCTTCACCTGCCCCATGCTCGCCTCCGTGCTCATCCCCAGGCTCACCTCCATGGAAATCCCCATGCTCACCTCTGTGCTCATCTCCGTGCTTGTCCCCAGGCTCATCCCCAGGCTCGTCCCCAGGCTCATCCCCAGGCTCATCCCCAGGCTCATCTCCAGGCTCATCCCAGGCTCGTCCCCAGGCTCATCCCCAGGCTTGTCCCCATGCTCATCCCCAGGCTCATCCCCAGGCTCATCTCCAGGCTCATCCCCAGGCTCGTCCCCAGGCTCATCCCCAGGCTTGTCCCCAGGCTCGTCCCCAGGCTCATCCCCAGTCTCATCCCCATGCTCATCCCCAGGCTCATCCCCAGGCTCGTCCCCAGGCTCGTCCCCAGGCTCGTCCCCAGGCTCATCCCCAGGATCATCCCCATGCTTATCCCCAGGCTCATCCCCATGCTCATCCCCAGGCTCATCCCCAGGCTTGTCCCCATGCTCATCCCCAGCCTCATCCCCAGGCTCGTCCCCATGCTCACCTCCATGTTCATCCTCAGGCTCATCCGCAGGCTCATCTGCAGGCTCACCTCTGTGCTTATCTCCAGGCTTGTCCTCAATCTTGTCCCCAGGCTCATCCCCAAGCTCATCCCCAGGATCATCCCCAGGCTCGTCCCCAGACTCATCCCCAGGCTCATCCCCAGGCTCATCCCCAGGATTATCCCCAGGCTCATCCCCAGGCTCATCCTCAGGCTCATCCCCAGGCTCGTCCCCATGCTCGTCCCCATGCTCGTCCCCAGGCTCGTCCCCAGGCTCGTCCCCAGGCTCATCCCCAGGCTCATCCCCAGGATCATCCCCATGCTCATCCCCAGGCTCGTCCCCAGGCTCATCCCCAGGCTCATCCCCAGGCTCATCCCCAGGCTCATCCCCAGGCTCGTCCCCAGGCTCATCCCCAGGCTCATCCCCAGGCTCGTCCCCAGGCTCGTCCCCAGGCTCGTCCCCAGGCTCGTCCCCATGCTCGTCCCCAGGCTCGTCCCCAGGCTCGTCCCCAGGCTCGTCCCCAGGCTCATCCCCAGGATCATCCCCATGCTTATCCCCAGGCTCATCCCCATGCTCATCCCCAGGCTCATCCCCAGGCTCGTCCCCATGCTCATCCCCAGGCTCGTCCCCATGCTCACCTCCATGTTCATCCTCAGGCTCATCCGCAGGCTCATCTGCAGGCTCACCTCTGTGCTCATCCCCAGGCTTGTCCCCAGGCTAGTCCCCAATCTTGTCACCAGGCTCATCCCCAGGCTCATCTCCAGGCTCATCTCCAGGCTCATCTCCAGGCTCGTCCCCAGGCTCATCCCCAGTCTCATCCCCAGGCTCGTCCCCAGGCTCATCCCCATGCTCATCCCTATGCTCATCCCCAGGCTCATCTTCAGGCTCATCCCCAGGCTCATCCCCATGCTTATCCCCAGGCTCATCCCCATGCTCATCCCTATGCTCATCCCCAGGCTCATCCCCAGGCTCATCCCCAGGCTCATCCCCATGCTTATCCCCAGGCTCATCCCCATGCTCATCCCTATGCTCATCCCCAGGCTCATCCCCAGGCTCGTCCCCAGGCTCGTCCCCACCTCCGTCTCCAACTCTGTGCCCATCCGCATTCGTAACCCCAACCCCACGCTCATTCTCGACATCTTCCTGTCTATACAATTCCCACTTTGCCAGAGGACAAAAGAGGTCAGTAACAAGCCCAAAGTTGTACCGCTGGCTAGCCAGATCCAGCACTCGAACCTGACACCATTGGAAACCAATGGTCAGGCTCTGAACTCCCACGCCACACTCCGGCATGGCATCGGTCCCCGGGTCCCCGGCCTCTGGCCCTTGTATGACCTCTGACCGGATTGCCCGCTTGACCTCCTGACATCACTTTGCCGGCTCCTGACTTGGTCCCGATCGGTTCAAACTTCAGCCAGCCTGTGCGTCTCAGCTCAGTTGTACCAGCTACTGGCCCCTGGCCGGACCCTTAGCCCTGTTGCCACCCCAGGACCTCATGGGGCTTCCCCACTCCCAGGTTTCCCCAGGCCACCACAACTCTGACGACAGGACGGACAGGCAGGTCGGAAGACAGGCTCAGAGGAGGGTGTCACGGAGGAGGTATTTCGGGTTGGAACGGGTCCGTTCACGTCCACGGCCTCCAGTCAATGGCGTGGTGGGTTCTCCACTGCAGAGAGAGAAGATGGGGAGGAGAACCCACGGCTCCACAGAGGGTGGGGCTTGTGGAACGTGCCAGGGCATCAGCGAGGAAACAATGATTTTGTTCCGGTTTCAGATGCTTGCTTTTGGCCGGAGGGAGACAGGGGCCAATTGGCTAATTATAGCCTGAAAGTCACTGGCTGATGGCCAGATCTCTTTTGATAGGTGCGGGCCACCGGCACTCTGTTCTTCTGCTAATTTCGCTGCTATTTCACTCACCTTCCCAAAGACCCAACCCTCCCCCACCCATGGCCGCTGGTTTTTCCAATACACTCGATCGTCTGTATCTTCTTCTGCCTCACCCCTGGGTCTGAGTCTCCTCACCGAGGCTAAAGAGAATCTTTCACACAGGCGCACCCCCCCCCCCCACGTCCACCCCACCCCTCCTTTTGGCAGCTTTTATTCCATTTCTGCCCGCCCCACCCCCACTCCCTTCCCCCGCCATCCTGAGATCTTAATTTTATTTCCTTATCCTTTATTATTATTATTTTTGAGAGACAGAAAGTGCAAGTCGGGGAAGGGCAGGGAGAATGTCAAGCAGGCTCCACACTGTCAGTGCGAGTCTGACGCGGGGCTCGAACCCACAAACCGTGAGATCATGACCCGAGTCAAAGTCAGACGCTTAACCGACTGAGCCACCCAGGTGCCCCTGATATTGTCTTTTGTGACGAGCCTCTTCAAGTCTGTATTAATTTTCTATTTTTGAAAAGATTTTATTATTATTTTTTTAATGTTTATTTTTGAGGGAGAGAGAAAGCGAGAGAGAGAGAGCATGAGTGGAGGAGAAGCAGAGAGAGAGGGGGGAACACAGAATCCGAACCAGGCACCAGGCTCTGAGCTGTCAGCACAGAGCCTGACTTGGGGCTCAAACCCACAAACCGTGAGATCATGACCAGACCCAAAGTCGGACGCTTAGCCAACTGAGTCATCCAGGCACCCCAGTTTTCTTTCTTTCTTTCTTTCTTTCTTTCTTTCTTTCTTTCTTTCTTTCTTTCTTTCTTTCTTTCTCCTTCCTTCCTTCATTTCTTCTTTCTTTCTTTCTCCTTCCTTCCTTCCTTCATTTTTCTTTCTTTCTTTCTTTCTTTCTCCTTCCTTCCTTCATTTCTTCTTCTTTCTTTCTTTCTCCTTCCTTCCTTCCTTCCTTCATCTTTCTTTCTTTCTTTCTTTCTCCTTCCTTCCTTCTTCTTTCTTTCTTTCTTCTTTCTTTCTTTCTTTCTTTCTTTCTTTCTTTCTTTCTCCTTCCTTCTTCTTCTTCTTCTTCTTCTTCTTCTTCTTTCTTTCTTTCATTTCTTTCTTTCTCTCTTTCTCTCTTTCTTTCTTTCTTTCTTTCATCTTTTTCTTATTGATTGTAGGGTTTAAAATTTTTTTAAAATACATTCTGGGGCACCTGGGTGCCTCAGTCGGTTCAGTGTCTGAGTCTCTTCTGAACTCAGGTCTTCATCTCAGGGTCATGAGTTCAAGCCCCACATTGGGCTCTGTGCTGAGCATGGAGACTACTTAAATTTTTTTAAAAAAACTTTTTAAATGCATTCTGTATACACACTCTTTTTGATTATATGGAGTACCACAGTCCATTTGGACGGACGCTTGTCTTTTCATGCTCTCAGTGGTATCTTCCAGTGAACAGAAATTTAACTTGAGGGGCGCTTGGGTGGCTCAGTCGGTTAAGCGGCCGACTTTGGCTCAGGTCATGATCTCACGGTCCGTGAGTTCGAGCCCCGCGTTGGGCTCTGGGCTGACGGCTCAGAGCCTGGAGCCTGCTTCGGATTCTGTGTCTCCCTCTCTCTGACCCTCCCCCGTTCATGCTCTGTCTCTCTCTGTCTTAAAAATAAATAAACGTTAAAAAAAAAAATTAAAAAAAAAAAAAGAAAAAAGAAATTTGACTTGAGGGGCGCCTGGATGGTTTAGTCAGTTAAGCATCTGACTCTCGATCTCTGCTTCGGTTGTGATCTCACTGTTTGTGAGATCGAGCCTGGCATTGGGCTCTGTGCTGACAGAGGGGAGTCTGCTTAAGAATCTCTCTCTTCCTCTCTGCCCCTCCCCTGCGTGCTCTCTCTCTCTCTCTCAAAATAAATAAACATTTAAAAAAAATGTTTAACAGTAGAAATCTTTTTCTACTCTGAGGGCATGGAGATATTTTTCTCTGTTATCTTCTAGAAGCTTTATTGTTTTACTTGCAACATTTAGAGGTATGACTCATCTGGACTTGATATTTTGGGTATTATGAGAAGGCAATTATTTTTCCATGTGGATCAAGTGATCTAGCTCCATTTAATGAAAATACCGTCCTTCACCCACTGCTCTGTGGAGCCATAAAGTGGATCTTTTCTGAGCTTTCTATTTTTTTTTTAATGTTTATTTCTGAGAGAGAGAGAGAGAGAGAGAGAGAGAGAGCATGAGTGGGGGAGGGGCAGAGAGAGGGAGACACAGAATCCGAAGCAGGTTCCAGGCTCCGAGCCGTCAGCACAGAGCCCGACGCGGGGCTCGAACTCACGGACCACAAGATCATGACCTGAGCCCAAGTCGGACGCCCAACCGACTGAGCCAACCAGGCGTAACCCGCCCCCCCCAACTTTGATATCTTTGAAACAATTGTACAAAGTATCTTTTTAGACATTTTATGCTTATGGCTGATGTTTAGAAATGCGAATGATTTTGATATGCTGTGTTTACATCAACCTTCTAGGTTTCTTTGGGTTTCTACCTATGTAATCAGGTATGCTAGTTGAAAACTCTGGTTTTAGAATCTGATTTTGTTTTGACTTTTTTTTTTTTTAACTAATCAATTTACGTAAAGTAGGCTCCATGCTCAATGTGGGACTTGAACTCACGACCCTGAGATCAAGAGTCCCTCGCTCTACCGACTGAGCCAGCCAGGCACCCCCTTGGTTTTCAATTCTAACCTCATCATTTACTAAACGTAGGACTTTGAGAACATTGCTTCATTTTTCTGAGTCTTGTTTCTTTTTCTACAGAGTGGTGATATTCTCTCATAGGCTTATAGTGAGGAATAACGAAACAAAGCACGCATCGTCTTGAGCCAGTGCTCACACACACTGGCACAATCCATTTGTGGTTTGTTAATACATTCCTCGCCCTTGATTTCCCCTTTCCCGTTTAACTCCATAGCTCTCCAAATTCTGGCTTTTACCCTGTCGTTTGACAGAATTGCCCTCAAAGGTGTGTTCCTAGTGTCTACTTTCGTGGACTGCCCTGTTTCAAATGCTGGTTTCAAGTCCCATCTGTTCCCCTGGCTGACTATTAATTCGGGATTTCCCACAACCCCTTCATCCGGTTCGACGCTTTCCCGGAAGGACTCCTAGAACTCAGGAGAATGCTTTACTAGGTTTACCAGTTTATTATAAAGGATACAAGTCAGGAACCGCCGCGTGAAAGAGATGGGGGTGGTTTCCGTGTCTTTTCCGGGCATGTCACCTTTCCAGTATGTTGATGTTTTCACAAACCTGGAAGTTGCCTGAACCCCATCACTTAGGAATTTTTATAGAGATTTCGTTAGGTAGCCATGATCGATTAGATCATTGGCCATTGGTGATTGAACTCAATTGCCAGCCCCTCTCCCTTTCACGGAGGTTGGGGGTGGGGCTGAAAGTTCGAACCCTCTACTTACCTGGTTGGTTCTTCTGGCCACCAAGCCGCCATCTTGAAGCTATCTAGGCTCCCCTACGTGTCATCTCATGAGTATACAAGAGGCAAATTCCAAAGGCTTCAGGAGCTTTGTGCCAGGCACAAGGGACAAAGATCATTTTTTAAAAAAAATTATACTACAGTCTTCTCGGCAGATACCTTCCCTTGGCTTCTTGAGACTACTCCCCCACTTTTCCTTCCTCTTGTCTGGGATCTCTGCCCAGTCTCCAAGTGGGCTTTTCTTTCCTCCTGTGCCTTAAGTCCTGATTTCTTTCCATGGTTCAGTTCTCATCCCTTTTCTCAACTTAACTTTTGACCTCATCTTTTATCAAATTTGTCTATCTGTAACCATGGCCGTTTTTCTTGGATACCAGGTTCATATGGACAGTGGTTCACCGGGCATGACCACCTGGCTTTTCTATAATGCCCCGAATGACACGAAGCAGGTTTCCCCAAGCCTGCTCTCCCTCTCTATTAATTCCATCCATCCCCTAACTCAGGGACCTGAGCATCACCTAGACCCATCTCACTCCTTCATCCCTACTGTTAGCTGTGGCCATGTTCTTTCCCTCATGTTTGTTTTCATTGCCATTGACTTGGTTCACTTTCCCACAACTTTTCCCCCCAGTTGGCAACACCAGCTTCACCTGGAACTTATTAGATTTGCACATTCTCGGGCTCCAGCCAAGATCTATTGAGCCAGAGACTCTGGTGCTGGTACCTGACAGTCTGTGTCTTACTGGGCTTTCTAGGTGATTCTGGTACCAGGGAAGTAGACTACTGGTCTTGCCCAACTCTACGTGGCAGGTCTGGCCCCAGAATGACGACTCACTGAAATGAAGTCAGTGCTGCCCCTGGATGTTATCCTGACCTTCCCAGGCTGGGTGAGACATCACTCCCGTCTCATGACACCTTGTGTCTCCTTTGGTTGTGACCCACCTCGTCCTGTAGTGGAACTGCAAATGGTGGCCCCGGAAAGGTAGGGATTCAGCCATATTCACCGTTCTCAGTAAGCGTTCATACAGTTTTGGGTCCTGAGATATATGTGGAAAAAGATAGACAAGTGCCTTTGTCCCATGGAACCGAAATTCTGAGAGGGCAGGCAGAAAAGAAATAGTAAACAAATTTAAGATAATTTCAGATGGTGGTAAGTGCTGTAATGAAAATGAAACAAGATAATGTGATGGAAGGGGGCTGAGGGCTAGTGTAGATAGAAAGCTAAGGAACGCCTTTCTTGGAAGGCGCCATTGAGTTAAGATCTAAATGATCAGAAGCCAGCTATGGGAAAATGTGTAGGGAAAACCATCGTAGGTGAAGGGATAGCTGGAATTTGGTGAGTTTGAGGGCAGAGAGAAGAGCGATGTGATTGGAGGGGGAGAGAGGGAGAGAGAGAGAGAGAGAGAGGCGGAGGCAAACTCCTAACTCCATGGTCAGAGTTTGTTGGGATTTCACTCCAAGGGCTGTGTGGAAACCCTCGGGGAGGGATGTGAGTACTGGTGTGTTTTGGGAAGACCACTCGGGCTGCTGTGTGTATAATATAAATCCTATGGAGACAGGAGTAGAAGCAGGGAGGCCAGTTTGGAGGCCACGTGAGTATTCCTAGTGGATACAGAAGCAACCCTGGGAACGTGTGTTTAATCACGTGGATCCTGGTGCCCACCTCCAAATCCTGGGCCCTCCACAAAAGGGGTGGCTTTGGGCAAGTGACTGAACCTCTCTGTGTCTCAATTTTACCCTCTGGAAGAGGGGATAAAGGACAGCACTTAACTCATAGGTTTGTGGGGAAGGCTCAATGAGTTAATATAGAAAAGCATGGGCAGAGCTCTATGAGTTATTATCATTATTACTGGTGGTTGTTCTCCTTGTAGCATGGAGGGAAAACAACGGGTTCAGGGTATTTCTACTGGCCGAGTTGACATGACTTGAGGATGAACTGGATCTTAAGGATGAAGGGGAGAAACGACTCCCTGGGTTTTGGCAAAAGGTTTAACACAATGGGGAGGGGCAGGTCTTGTGTGTGTGTGTGTGTGTGTGCGTGTGTGTGTGTGTTGAACAGGGTTCTGAGGCACCCCTAAAACATCCAAGAATAGATGCTTGGCAGGAGATTGGATGCATGAGTCTGGAGTCTAGGGGAGAGCTCAGGGAAGCCTGGAGACACACGTGTACGAGTCGTGGCGGAGTGATGGTGTCCCCACGGGAGAGCATGCAGACGGGGAAGAGAAGGACACCCATTAGGACAGAGCGCTGGGCTCTCAATCCTCTCCTGGACGGCCAACAAGGATTCGCTGAACCCCAAAGACAGCGGACCGAACAGCTGCCACGGAAAAGATCCCACCTGCTTCATGGCTCCTGAGCAGAGAAACGGCCCTTGCCTCTTCTTCACCATAAGGTTTTAGGACCCACCAGTGAAAGGGGACCAAGCTGAGGTGGAAAAAGCGTTTCCGAAGCTGGACTCAAACATTTCCAATGGCACCACGGTGGGGCACCGCTGTTTTTAATCCAGGAGCATGTTAACGCACCATTTCTAAGACTTTCCCGCGTCAGACCCGTAACCTTTGACACGAGTCTTTTCCCCGTTATCCATGGAGGTGCGGACGGATCAGATCAGTGGTTCTCCAACTTTCTCGCCCATCGGTGTTGGCTGCGGGCTGGCTAGAGGGCAGGTGGCCGAGTCCCGCCCCACAGTTTCTGATGCGGTTGGCCAGGGTGGGACCGGAGAAATTGCTGACAGGCCCCCACGCGATGCCATCACCGCTGGGGGCGCCGAGGTCCCTGGACCACCCTTGATAACCTCTGGTCCAGATTCCGTGCTCCCTGAAAGCAGCGATGGCATCCGTCTTGTTCACCTGGTTCGGTAGGAGGCACTCAATCCGTGTTAAGTGAGGGAATTAAATGCCCCTTCTGTGGATCCCTCCGGGCTTAGGAATGGGGCGGTCAGGGTCAAAGACAGGCTGTCCCCTGATTTGCTGTTGCCCCTAAGCTCCCCAGCAGCCCCACCATCCTCATGGAAGCCTCAGAGTTTTGGGTGGCCAAGAGCCATCAAGAACTCTCTGCGTTGTTCCCCCTCGAACCATTCCCGGCCCGTAGGTCTCATCCCACACATTGATTGTCGGAAAACTTTTAACAACTTGGTTCGTGCCCTCGTCTCCGTGGGTGGAGTTTAGGCAGAATTTGAGGCGGAGGGACACCGTGACACAAGTGATTTAATGTGTAACGTCTTTCTTGGATCCATTTAGGCGGCCCCTGGGTGAAGCCAGTCCTCCCTCTCCGCTCTCCAGGGCCAGGGGAGATGGGGTGGGGACCTGGCACAGGGCTTTGGAGGGATGGAATTAGTTAAGTCTCAGTCCAGGCGGGATGAACGCTGGTGGCCACATCCCACGGAGCTCACACGTCTTCTAGTTCGAGGCCCAGCACCCAGGCCGCGCACACAGAGCCTTCTTTCTTCGTCGAGGAAGAGTGCCCCTTTCACAGCCTGCCACAGGCAAGGGAAATGGAAAATCCCGGAGCATCCCGAGCCCCTCTCAATTTCCAAGGGCACTTCGCCTCTCCCAAGTTCAGGGACAGGACAGGGCGTTTGCATGTGGGCTGGGTCCTGTGGCGAAGCAGCAAGTTCTGTAGCTGGAGGGCTGCGGGCAGCACCGGCCGTGTCTGCCCGGGAGGGGAGAGGTCCCCGCCTGCCGACCGCCCAGCCTTGACCGTGTCGTAGTCAGAAAACAGCTCCGGAGCCCCTCCTGGCCCTCCTGGGCCACAGCCCCGAGCAGAGTAGCAGAAGCGATGGCTTTTCTGAGAAGCTGCTGATCTCAACCCTGCTGGCTGTACATTCCTGGATGATGAGGGAGGGATTCCAGTGTTTACTTTGAACAATGTTTTCCTGTGTCTGAACCGACTGGGTGTTAAATTCTTCCAGATTTCTGGCTCCGTGTTGCAAGTCCAACGGGACAGAAACAGGTTTACGGCAGTTGGCAGGGCAGCAGAAGCGGGGTCGGTCTGGGCACCTTCTGCGTCTAGAATTTCCACTCGGTGGATGGAAAAACCGTCAGTGCCAGCTCTGTGGGCTCGGCGCCTGGGAGGGGGGTTTGCTGTGGTCCCAGCTCGGAGCCTTGCACATTTCCCACCCGAGAGGGCAAAATTAGCTTGTCTTTTTTTTTTTTTTTTTTTTTTTTTTTTTTTTTTTGAAACACAGCAAGGAGTAAGAACAAGCTGAGTTTTGAAGGTCAGGCCTTGCAGTGTTTTCTCCGTTAGTATAAACCCAGAAGTTGTGCTCATAAGGAATTCATTTGGTGGGATATTGGGAAACCGGAGTGAATTCCGGTTCCTGGGGCCTGCGGTGTGAGGAGGTTTCAGGGACACGCAGGAGCTCAGGGCTGGACGGTGGACGGGAGACCCGAATCCTTACTTTTACACAGGGGAAACGGAGGCACGGAGAGCCCCCCCCCTCCCCTCAGTGACATGAGGGTTAGGATGTTGAGTTGGAAGGAACTGTCCCCGACGGAGCTGGATGGATCTCTGCAGGGGTTGGGGGACTGTGGCAACTTGGAGCTATTGCTAATCCTTTTTGCCCAGGAGGATGACCATATAACCACGTGGGGCCACGGGAGGAGGCATTCTTCATTACGTGTTCATACATCAATGGCTTTAACGATAGAGAACTTCAGGAAACCAAGTTCAAAGATAAGGGCGCTCTTGACTTGCACCGTGCACACGAGCGGTGTCTCCATTCTCACGTTCTCAGATGTGCGCGATGCAGGGGGTGTCTCCCACGGGACCCCCCCCCCCCCCCAAGGACTTGCTCTCTGGAGAGTTCTCGGGGAAGCTCCAGCCTCTGGGCTGGTGCCTGTCAGCCTATTTGATTGGAGCAGCCCAAGTCCCAGGAGGGCATGGGGCGGAGGGTGGCCTGGACACTCACATCATTTAAAAAAAAAATTGTTTTTTAATGTTTATTTTTGAGACAAGAGGGAGACAGAGCATGAGCAGGGGAGGGGCAGAGAGAGAGAGAGAGAGACTTCTGCTGTAGCAAAATGGCCTCCTCAAAATTGGCTTTTAGAGGATGGCCTTAATTCTGTGGTGTTTTGTAGCCATAAATTCTTTACCGTACGCGCTCCCTTCTTCTAGCAGAAATTGCTTCTAGTAGAGATGGGAGTGGGATTGAGGCGGCGAAACCACTCCCACTGCTGGAAGGATAGGACGTTGTCTCCCATCTCCATCTCTGGGGTTTCCTTAACATGACTGGGAAGGACCCTGTATCAGTTATCTCTTGCTGCGTAACAAAGTACCCCAAGACTCAGTGGCTTAAAACAAACATCTGTTATCTCGCAGATTCCGTGGGTCAAGAATCCGAGTGTGGCACGGCCGTGTGCCTCCGTGTCAAGGTCTCTTCATGAGGGGGCAGTCGTGGCTGAGGCTGGGGCTGTGGTCCCTTCTGGAGGCTTAACTAGGGGGCGGGGGAGGATCCACTTCCAAGCTCACCCACGTGGCCGTTGGCAAAATTAAGTTTCTCACAGGCTGTTGAACTAGGGGCCTCGCTTCCTTGTTTGTTGCTGACCACAAGTCTTCTCCAGAGAGCGGCTCACGACATGGCGGCCGGCTTCCCTCGGAACGAATGCCTGGGAGAACAAGAGGGAGAGGGAGCATGCTCAAGATGGAAGGCACAGTTTTTGGTAAACTAGTCTCACAAGCGACGTCACACCATTTTACCGCGTTGGGAGGGAGTCGCGTTGGTGGCTTATACTCAAAGTGAGGATGTGAATACCAGGAGGTGGGATCATTGGGGGCCATCTTGGAGGCTGCCTACCGCAGGCCTTTGGGCCGGGCTGCTTTTGAGTCTGTTCAACCTGTGGGCCGTGACACCTCAGCAGTTCTGATACGCCAATGGCTGTGAGGGGCAGAGGGAAAGGAACTCTGTGGTCTCCCCTACTTCTCCTCGGGGGTGGGTCCCTTCACTGGCATAGCCTTCGGAAGACCTCTCAGGGGCAAATGATTCTAAATTTCTAAACTAGGTACACTTACCCTCCACTCTCCCATCCCGTCCCACCTTCCTTCTAAGGGAAGAGCCCAAGGCAGCCCTCTCTCTGAGGTCTTTGTCACTTCTGAGTAAAGCTCCACGACAGGGCGGCTTTCCCCAGATTTCACCTGGTGCTCACCTTGGGCGCCAATGTTAGTCCGTATTCTTGTCACCGAAATGAGCCCTGGTCACAAACCAGAGAGTGAAAGCTCTGCCATTCGTTCAGGAGTTCATGGTCTTCAACACAAAAGCAGAATGTTATAAATATCTTCATGGGTCACAGAATACTCGCGTCTCAGGTAATCGGATCGTCCTCGCGTCCTCACATGAGGCAGGATGTTTCTCCTCCTGGATATGAGGAAACTGAGGTTCAGATAGATTAAGTAACTTGCTCGAGATTGGACAGAAAGAAATGAAGCTGGGGTTTCGAACCCGTTCTCCTGACTCCAGTTCTGTGCTCTGCCCCGCGTCCCTTTTAAAGTTGTTTGGAGCCCCGAGTCCCCAGATTCTTCCCAGTAGGAATCTGGCGAGACTTCTTGGCCCTGGTTTGCTCCTTAAGTCATTCTAGATCAGGGCTGCAGTGACCTGAGAAGAGAAATAGAAGCTGGGCTGTTGGGGCCTGGAAAGTGGGGTAAGGTGGGTGAGACATGGGCTCGGCAGTAGGGCAGCAGTTGTGTTGGGGGCGAGGGGGTCCCCTGAGCCCAACCTCTGCCCTCTCACTGCGCCAATCTCTTCCCCGATCTTCAAGTTATTGTCCCATTTTTGATGAGACACATTTGGCCCGTGTCTCCAGCCGGAAAGCCGGACCACCTTGTTTTGGCATTTGTGAGAGCTGTCACAGTCCTGCATTCGTGATGATGATAACGATCTGCCCCCCCTCCCCCCGCCACCAGCGGGTTCTTACCACGTGCCTGGGAAGCATCTTCCTATGATGCTTCGTGGGAATTATCGCATGACCAGCATCCTCGGGGCCATCCAAGGATAAGTTCTTGCTATTGCCTCAATTTTATAGATGGGCGCACAGGGATCAGGAAGTGAACCTGTCTTATTTCTGGTCACACAACCAAGGAGCAGCCGGCCTGTCCTGAGCTCGTGTTCGTCGTTCCACGCCGTGCTCTGCTGCAAACAATTGTCCGACACGCAGCCTCGCCTTTTTTGAGAGCTTTGGCCGATTCTCTCATCAGCTGCCCTCTTGAGATGTTGAAACACACAATGAGATCACAGGAACACAGCAAGAACAGCCAGGAGAGAGTTGGTTTTCCTGCAGGGATTGCACGAGGGTGCCTCTCGAAGGCCAGGCCTTCGCTGGGCAGAGGACGTCCACGCAATGCCCTCCACGAGGGCCTTGTTCCCGGAGTTTCAAAGCATTCGATGCCGCCCTCCCGCGTGCCAAGGCCTCGTTGTTTCATTGGGCCTCTGACTCCACAAAAACTCCCTTTGTCAGAACTTCAAAATTTCCTGGCATGTTCCCCACACATATTTTCGATGTGGATGGCTGTGATGTTTCACTATGCATTTACTTGTGTCTATTTGTGCCTAGAAAGATTCGTTTGAAGCTAGCAGCTAAATATTTCTCCCCGATTTCTTTTTTCTTTAGGTTTATTTATTTTTGAGAGAGAGAGAGAGAGAGCGAGCGTGCTCACGCACAAGTGGGGGAAAGGCAGAGAGGGCGGGGTCCCGAAGCAGGCTCCAGGCTCTGTGCTGCGATGTGGGGCTCGAACCCCACATCTAGGCCCCGTACCTTGAAAGTTTAGAGCACTTGTCATTGATCTCATTGCTCTCTCCTTGCTAGCATACGTAGTCTTTTTTAATTTAAAAAAATGTTTATTTATTTTGAGAGAGGGAGAGAGCGAAAACACATGCCTGTGAGTGGGGGAGGAGCAGGGAGAGAAGGAGAGGGAGAATCCCCAGCCGGTTCCTTGCTGTCAGTGCAGAGCCCAATGCGGGGCTTGACCCCTCTAATTGTGAGATCACGACCTGAGCCTAAATCAAGAACTGGGCCCTCAACCGACTGAGCCACCCAGGCACCCCTAGTTCTCCGCTTTAAAGGACAGTGTCATCACTTATAGTGGCTAAAATTGGAAACATCTTAAAATCCCCAAATGCAGGCATGATTTTTTAAATGTTTATTTATTTTTGAGGGAGAGTGAGTATGAGAGAGGGGGCGGGGCAGAGAGAGAGGGGGACGCGGACTCTGAAGCTGGCTCCAGGCTCTGAGCGGTCAGCGCAGGGCCCGATGTGGGTCTCGAACCCACAAGCCATGAGAGACCACAAACCTGGGCTGAAGCTGGGTGCTCAACCGACTGAGCCACCCAGGCGCCCCAGATTCTGATGGGTTGTTAGGCGGCCTCTAACATAACTATGAGGAATCTCTAAGAACATGAGAAAATACAATCGGATGTTTGGGCAAAAATGATGGGTTCAGAAGGATACGGACATTTTGCGGCCACAATCACATAAGCCAGGAAGGAGAGCACGAAGATAAATGTTGTGTGATGGTGATGGGATTATGAGGTTCAAAAAAGAACCCTTTCCAAACTTTCTATAATGCGGATACGCAATTTCTGTTACGAGACCACATGGGAATAAATACAGCAAAATGCCACCGGCCGTCATCGACATGACTCATGCCTAGAATTGCTTTTCTAGGAAGGCTGATGATTTTTGTTCTGGTTCCTCCCCACAATCTGCTAGCGCAGGAGGGGGCTGGCCACGGTGCGGGAAGGAATTTGGGACTCTGCTAATCGGATAGAGCTGTCTTGGCCCGGCGGTGGAATTAACCTCCTTCACCCCACCGGCCACAGCTCCCCCCAGACGTTTGAGAGCTTTGCTTTCATCGTGGTCGGGAGTTCTCTGTGACCCAAGAGTTGGGTGCGGGTTGGATGGATTTGTTTACCTTCTGGTGGGAACGGGGATAACTGTGTCCTCCTGAGGACACGCGGGCGATAGGCTGGCGGAACAACTGAATCCCACGGAAGGCAGCTACCTTCGTGCTTTGCTTTGAGGCCACGCCTCAAATACAAGTCCCCTTCTTCAAGACAAACGCCGGCCTGGATTCCTAGTGCGTTGAGCATTTTAAAAGGGGGTGGCCTGGCCCATTGATTGAGGCCAGTCCTGGGAAATCCCTGCCTGTTTCCACTATGAGTTCACTGGGTTCACAATGACCCCATTGTTCCGGGGAAGCGGGACTTCCTTCTTCTGATTGATTGAACATTGTGGGGCCACACATTGTCATAGCCCCGCTGCTCGCGAGCCGGCGGTCTGGCAGAGAGAGGGTCTCCGAGCACAAAATGCTGAGAGCCTTCCTTATCTGGTTTCCTGAATGTGAAGTTATAAGACTGTTTCTCGCTGCCTGTTTTTCCACATCTCTCCCACCTGTCTAGCCTATCCATTTACAAGTGTCCCCCAAACGTCCACGGAAGGGAAAGGTTGAAAAGCTCTCTCCTCTGATGTTGCCTGTTTGGTTTGTTCTGGAAGTTTCGTTTTGAAATTTGGAACTTGATCTCCAGACAATAGGATCCCACGTGCTTTGTGCCTAATGGGTCTTCATGTGACATCATCTTAAAAGGGAATTTTAATATTTATGGTTGGCTATTCCTTGGGTAAATATGAAATTCAAATCCGTAGTTCTACCGGAACGACGTCACAACGCCCAACGCCCAACGCTTCTTCCAGTAGTGAATTTGTAAAGCGGTCGTTTAGCCAGCTCAACACTGTAGTTCGTATGCAGAAGACGTACCGTTTGGAAACAGGCTTTAAGATTTGCATACTGGGGCGCCTGGGTGGCTCAGTCGGTTAAGCGCCCGACTCCGGCTGAGGACGTGATCTCACGGTTCGTGGGTTCGAGCCCCGCGTCGGGCTCTGTGCTGATGGCTCAGAGCCCGGAGCCTACTTCTCATTCTGTGTCTCCCTCTCTATCGGCCCCTTCCCGGCTCAAGCTGTCTCTCAAAAACAAATAAATGTAAAAAAAAAAAAAAAAGATTTGACCACTGGAAGAAGAATGTGGGCCCTGATCACATCAATCAACATTTGAAAACACCGGAGGCTGGCATTTGAACCATGCCCATGATTTCCCTTGTCTTTCAAGACTCACCATAAACCTCTTCTCTTCTTGAATCTTGTTCCTTGAACTCCCTCCCCACCCGGCTGAGTTAGGAAGCTTGTGCTCTGTCTACTTCAAGGGGCCATGAGTTCCTTGAACCAAGGCTGTGCCTCGTTCTGTTTTGTGTCTCCAGTACCCAGCACAATACTCGGTACACGGAGCTGCTCAGTAATCATCTGCAGAGCGGCTGCTGTGCCTTGAGTTGGCCTGTGTACAGGGAACTTCTCTGCTTTATTTTTCTTGACATAAAGACAACGTGGATTATTCTTGTTTGATTCGTTATTGGCCTTGGCAGAAAACAAATCTGCCTTGCGAGCCTTTGACATTGAGAAGGGTGGATCCCAAAGCAAGAGGTGAATGTGGAGAATCGGCCAGATGTTTGGGGTAAGCACAGAACTAACTCACAGGCATTACAAGTCTCGTGTTTGGAACTCAATGTTGAAGGCATGTGTGAGTGAATGAATGGATAGTCTATGGCCGTAGGTACTTGAACTTTGTTGCCACTCTGCGTCTCTCAAGGCACACACGTGACTATAGGTAGCGTACAGAAGCGTTTTCGAGAAGCAGTGTACCCCCTCCCACCCACCATAAACGATGAATCAGGAATGCCAGGTCTGTGTTAGAAGATGGGCATTTCTTTTCTTTTCTTTTCTTTTCTTTTCTTTTCTTTTCTTTTCTTTTCTTCTTTTTTTTAATTTTTAAAAAATGTTTATTTATTTTTGAAGGAGAGAGAGAGAGAGAGAGTGTGATCAGGGGAGGGGCAGAGAAAGAGAGGGAGAGAGAGAATCCGAAGCAGGCGCCAGGCTCGGGGCCGTCGGCACAGAGCCCAACACGGGGCTCGAACTCACGGACCGCGAGATCACGACCTGAGCCGAAGTCGGACATAGCTAACAACTATGCCATCCACTGTGTGCAACTTAATAGGGTATAGTAATAGGCTCACTTCCCCTCTCTTTAGAGCGGAGTGTGTGTGTTTGGGGAGGGGCAGGGATGGGGGGGGAAGGCGGCCAGCATATCGTTGCATAAGGAGATGGGGAGACCAGCTTGCTTCTCCCCACCCTCGCTCTCCTCTGGCTTAACGGTTCTGGGATTCCCCACACTCCCGGCCTCAGTGTTTCTAAAGACACATCAAACCCGTATGTTGTAGGTGCCCCCCTGGAGCCCATCAGGGAGAGGTGAGGCTATGGCAAGAGTTCCCGTAGCGTCCACAGGGAGGCAGGGTAGAGAGGTGGAGAGAGTCATGAGGAGGCAGGGCTCCTGGGAAGCTCGTTGGGTGTGCACCGTATTTCCCTGGAACACAGGGGGTCAGAGCATGCACTTGGCCTATAAGGTGGGGGGGGTGGTGTTCTATGTGTCTCCCGGGAGGGCCACTTGGGACGGACATCAGTGCGTCAGCCACGCACTGCACCGGGAACATTTCTGCTGATCTTAGAGGTAAACCTTCCAAGATGCTAACAGCCTAAGTGGCAGCTTCCTCTTCAGCCAAAAGAAATGAAGAGTAGCCAGAAGGCAGAAAAGGAAACAGAGGGCAGGGGTGGATAGGCAAGGTCGAGGGGGATAACGCGCAGAGGTGAAACAAAACTCTGCATCCGCTTCCCGTTTGGGAAATTGTTCTCCTTCTGGGGCCAGACCAGACTCTGGGGTGTGGGAAGACAAGACGCCTGCAGACTGGAGCAGGGGAGAGAGGAAAGGGGCTGAACAAAGGAAAATAGGGCTAGTTCCCAACGGAGCGCAAGGCTCTCCCGTTGGCCTGTTCCTCTCCGTATGGACGCTTTTGGGGGACCAAGCCTCTGAGGCCGATTTCAGAGGAAGTGAGTCATTGAAGACCCGGCTGTCCCTTGAGCAAGTTCACCCTTCCATTCTCTTATGTTATCACCGTCTATGGTGCTCCGGGTTCCAAAAGAAGGCTGGGGAAGGACGTTGCTTTGGAATCCACACCCATGTTCTCCTGGTAACTAGTTCCAGGACATGCTCTACCCAATGGATGGATGGATCCTTCCCTGGTCAGATGAGGTTAGGGGGTACTGCCTAACAATTCCCCCTTTTGGAGGGTGACAGAGCGAGGCAACATATTGAGAGGCTCTGAGAAGTGCTGTACTAAAGGCATTTGTTTAACAGCTCATTTTCCAAACTTCCCTGGCCGAGGGCAGGCTTGCTGTATTTATATTGCATAACAACATAGACCATGTGAATGGTGTCCCCTGGATTAAATAATCTATGTGGGTTTACAGGGTGACCCTTGGCATGGACCTCCCCTGTCCCCTTTTTAAAAGAAAAAAAAAATTTTAATGTTTATTTCTGAGAAAGAGAAAGACAGAGCGAGAGCAGGGGAGGGGCAGAGAGAGAGGGAGACACAGAATCCGAAGCAGGCTCCAGGCTCCGAGCTGTCAGCACAGAGCCTGACGCGGGGCTTGAACTCATGGACCGTGAGATCAGGACTGGAGCTGAGGTCGGACGCTCAACCGACTGAGCCACCCAGGAGCCCCGTTTCCCCCCTCTTTTAAGTAAGTAACATCAGTTAACATCTTGAGAGATTCTTGCTTTCTGTGGGACACGGTTTAGGAAACACTGGGTTACGATAATGTTTTGATCATCGGGAGTGTGCGAATGGCTTCGCCTCCACAGCATTAGCGGGCTAGAAAGTCTGAGCGGAGTTGACTGGTATCAATGCGCGTATCTCTCAGTCCTGCCTGGAATCCACAAAATCCCTTTGGAAGATGGTTTCCTGAGATAAGGATGCGGCTTGTGGCCGCAGACAGAGGGTGAGATTAGCTTTGCGTGAGATTACCACCCGCAGCCACGGTTTTCTTAGCTCAGTACTTTAAGGCTCTGGCTGTCCTTTGATCGAAGTAAATTCTCGTATTGGCAGGTGGTAATGGAAATGTACTAGGGTCCTTTTAAATGTTTAAAGGCCACTGACATTCGGGACTATATATATATGGATCCATATCTATTCATGAATGCATCAATGAAAATATGTCTTAAAACAACGAAAGGGCTGAATGATGCCCCTGATCTGTTTCCTAATAAGGCTAAGTTTCCTAAGTGGCTAATACCCTCTAAATC
This sequence comes from Panthera tigris, assembly GCF_018350195.1. Lineage (NCBI taxonomy): Eukaryota > Metazoa > Chordata > Mammalia > Carnivora > Felidae > Panthera > Panthera tigris. Next base: position 8,900,025 of record NC_056673.1, on the reverse strand, counting down.
TTCAGTATTTTTTTTGACTTGGTCTCTAAAAATGGTGGTTCCCAAACTTTGCAGTACATTAGAACCAAGCTTTCGAATTCTGATGGTTGTATTGCATCTCATTCTGACTAAATCACAATGCTGCCAGGCATAGGACTTTTTTTTTTTTTAATGTTTATTTCTCTTTGAGAGAGAAAGACAGAGCCTGAGTGGGGAAGGGGCAGAGAGAGAGAGAGAGAGGGAGGCACAGAATCTGAAACCGCCTCCAGGCTCTGAGCTGTCAGCAGAGAGAGCCTGACGCGGGGCTCGAACTCGGAAACGGCGAGATCGTGACCTGAGCTGAAGTCGGTCGCCCAACCGACTGAGCCACCCAGGTGCCTCCTGGCATATGAATTTGTAAAAGATCCCCGGTAATTCCGATGGGCAGCAAAGGTGGAGGACTGATGACTTGGAAACCCTTTAAGCTGCAGACAGCTTATTATAACATCCATACCTCCGTAAGAGAAATAGGACAGGAATTCACATTCATCTCCTAAGTTGAGATAATGGAGGTCCTAAGACCATGTCAAGGAACGTGACCAAGGTCACAGATTTGTGTCTGATTCCAGGCAAGTGTCTGGAGGCCCTTCAGGCAAGGCTGGCCGAGGCCAGCATATCAGGCAAGATTCTGGAAATGGTAGGACAAGAGATTGGGTTCGGGTGGGAGGAGATGGGCTTGGAAACCCAGTGGACTGAACACAGGCCTTTGTGCCTAGAGGAGAAACAAGAAAAGCACTTCAATGTTATGCCTCCTGCCCCTCCCATCAATGCTGTTTCTGTCTGTAGCCTGCTGGTTTGCATTTCGTTTATAGGGAGACAAAATGGAACCTTTGTGCCGGAGTCGAAGGAGATTGTAAAAGCCCACAGCTTGTCTTCAGACTTAATGTCAACTATGTGTGTCTTTTATTTTCAGACAAACAAGTCCTCACCATGAGTTCTGAGGCCGTCTCAAACACTCCCTGCCTTGGGCTTGTAGCGTCCTGGTTCTTGCATCAACAAGTATGACAAAAACCCACCATTCTGGAGAACCTGTGTGTCAGCCACGGTGGGCTGCCCTTGGGGTCCGGTGACATAGGGCGGGAGGCCTTGAGCAAGGTGTTGGGGGAAACGAATGCACGCTGGTGTCGACACGAGCGATTCCCTGGGAACCGAGCTTCTTTGAGGCCTCGGGGGTTTCTTCACTAGAAACACAGAACCGAGGATGGAAGGCATTCTCCGCAAGTCCCCGGATATCGCGAACTCACGACATCTCCCTAATGTTTCCCAAACGTGTCCCATTTCTCAAAACATTTCAATCTGGCACGATTGATTAACCCTAGCGTGCGTATGGGGCGGGGTACAAACACATTTCTAACAGTTCTGTAGACAAGGGGATAAGTCAAAAAATCTCTTTCCTTGGAGGGGAACAGGCATGGGCCGGGTGATCGCTGGGGCGACACCCTCTACATTACTGGGGACTTGGGATGGGTGACCCACAGTTCTGAGATCCATGGTGGGTCTCAGAAGGACAGATGAGTTGCTCCAACTCTCTTGTTTTTTGTCATTTATTATTACACAAAGCCTTAGGTTAGAGGTCTATGTGAACGAGTTGTTTCTTCTGTGACGTCAGAAAAACGATACTGTGACTTCTCCTAACAATGTGTCGTCATGGGGATGCCTGGGTGGCTCAGTCGTTTGAGTCCGACTCTTGATTTCGGCTCAGGTCATGATCTCATGGTTGTGAGATCGAGCGCTGTGTCAGGCTCTGCACGGACAGCATGGACCCTGCTTGGGATTCTCTGTCTCTCTCTCTCTCTTCCCCTCCCCCCACCCCCTCAATAAATAAATAAATAAATGTGTACAGATGCATATACGATTAAATGTCACTTATTCTTAGGTAGTTTTCACTTTTCTTGTTGCTATGGGGAATATAGTTTCATATTTTGAGCTTTGTATATGAAGGGAAGCGATTTTTTAATTTCTGTAATAAAAAATACTTTATTCTCTTGGTTTTTAAAAAGTTGTATCATCTACAAACGATGGTAACTGTCTTTTCTCACAGGTAGGCATGCTTCTAATTTCTTTTTCAGGCTTTAGGCTAACAGCTACCACTTTTATTTATTTATTTATTTATTACATTTTTTAAAATTTATTTTTGAGAGACAGAACACAAGTCGGGGAGAGGCAGAGAGAGAGAGGGAGACGCAAAATCCGAAGCAGGCTCCAGGCTGTCCTCACAGAGCCCGATGCGGGGCTCGAACTCCCGAACCGCGAGATCAGGACCTGAGCCAAAGTCGGACGCTTCACCGACTGAGCCACTCGGGCACCCCAACAGCTACGACTTCTAGAACAATGTTAAACAAAAGCGACACATGGGACAACACAAGAATGCCCTGTACTGTGAAATGTGGTATTGGCTATTGGGCAGATTTTTAACAATCGTATCGAGAAAACATTGCTCTTGTAGTAAGAGTATTTTTAAACATCAGTAGTGGCTATTGAAAGGACGTGGCTTTTAAAACACATTAATGGGGGCACCTGGGTGGCTCAGTGGGTTGAGCATCCGACTCTTGATTTTGGTCATGATCTCAGTTTGTGAGACTGAGCCCTGAGTCGAACTCTGCACTGACCGCAGGGCACCTGCTTGGGATTCTCTCCCTCCCTCTCTCTCTCTGCCCCTCCTCTGCCCTCTCCCTCTCTCTCAAAATAAGTAAGACAAACTTAAAGAATGTGTTGTCATGAAAGATCGCCACTAAGACAGAACAGTGGGGCCTCTGTAAAGCCTGGATCTGAGCCGATTTGACAGAAAGTAGCTTTTTTTTTTTTTTTTTTTTTTTTTAGAGTATGAATAAATGTCTAGAATGCGATCCTTTGTTAGGTGTGTAATAATAAAATGCTGACATTGGGAATAACTTACTTTAGAACTATAGTGGGATTTAAGGTTGCCCCCATCAATAACGCATTTACTTGCATACCACAATGGTTCCTTGGCTAGGAGAATAAAGGGGGCGGAAAACCTGGAGATTTGCTTCTCTCGGGGGAGCGTTTCACACACAGCAGGGCAGCCCCTACAGATGTCGCAGCTGAAAGAAAGATATAGAACCATTAGTCCGTCTAAAGCAGCTCTACTCAGTGTGTGGTCCTCAGACCAGCACTGTCCCCTGGGATCTTCTTGCAAATGCAAATTCTCGGGTCCCCAAAGCAGACCTACTGAACCAGAGTCATAGGGTGCCCCCCCCCCGCCCCACCGACGCTGTGTTTTAACAAGCTCTCCCGGCAGTGTTAGCCTTCACTGAAGTTTGAGAAGCCCTGCTCTAGGCTGATGGTTCCCATAGTGTGGTCGCCTGACCGCTGGCACGAGCATCACCCGAAAGCTTGTTCAAAAGCCTCTGAGACTTTTCCCACAGCAGAAATGCTCCATGACGTTCCAGACGTTCAAGTTCAGATGTTCAAGGACCCCAGAGATGCACAGCCCTGAGTGTACCAAATAACGAATTCTTGGATAAAAATTCTCCGATGCGCGTGTTTCCAGTCTTAGCACTAACTAGAAGGGAACTACCAAGCTCTCCCGGACCTGTTTCCTGTCACTAGGTGGTTAACGATAAAACCTTACAAACCGTCCGCATCTCCCGCCCTGCCTCTGGTTTAGGACGCTGGTTGTCGAATCTGGAGCTCCGGTGGGGAGTGCTCAACACTGCGTTCTTTTCTTTTCTTTTTTAAAAAAATGTTAACGTTTACTTTGGAGAGAGCGACAGAGTGTGAGCGGAGGAGGGGCAGAGGGAGGGGGAGACACGGAATCCGAAGCAGGCTCCGGGCTCCGAGCTGTCAGCACAGAGCCCGACGCGGGGCTCGAACTCACGAATCGTGAGATCGTGGCCTGAGCCGAAGTCGGACGCTCCACCGACTGAGCCACCCAGGTGCCCCTCAACACTTGTGTCCCAACCAGCCCTTCATACAGAGGCAGCCGTCCTCCAGTTCGAGAACCACTAGACCACAGGTCCCATCAAACTGCCCACACGCGTGGCCTCATAGAGCATTGAGACTTCTCTATTTCAGCCTGTACTTGGGGCACCTGCGTCTTGACTCTGGGCTGTAGCCCGTGTCTGCCCCTCCCTCTCCTCGGTGCTGGCTGAGAAGCGTAGCCAGGAGGTGGAAATTCGGCCCAGTAACAGCACAATGGGACTCTGGTAGCAAAGATGATGTCTACTGGGACTTCCCGAGCTGAGCTCCCCTGCCCTCTCCCCCGCTCCACGGGAGACCTGTCCTCTTCTTGAAGATCGCCCTGTGGTAACCCTGGCTAACAAGTGTGTTTTCCCGAAGGTATCTGGGCCTTGAATGTGAAGAAGAACTCTTTAATGATGGAGATGATTGAAGCAAGAAAGGCGAAGAGACACAAAGGTAGGGCTTGGGGCTTAGCAACGGGAGCTCCTGCTGCAGGGCTGGTCGAAGCTTCCAGACCTGGGGAGGGAAGGCAAAGGGGTGGGGCTCCGGGTGGCGGCTCCTGTTATACTCGTAGAAGAGTATAGCCGAGGAGGACTGTGGTTCATCATGACCTTCGCCTCTGCCAGAGACAAGCAAACGCCTCGGCCCGCAAGCTCGTTGCATTCTTTAATAAAAATATTTTATTTTGAAGCAATCTCCGTACCCCCACACGGAGTGCAAACTCATGACCTCGAGCCCAAGGGTAGCCTGCTCTACTGACTGAGCCAGCCAGGTGGCCCGAGACCTTTGCATTTTGCGTTTGCTTTGAGGGCACAGAAATGAGCCGTCGAGTCTATATTTGGAAGCTTGGGTGTGCGTGTTTTGTTTTGTTTTGTTTTGTTTTGTTTTGTTTTGTTTTGTTTTTGGCGAAAGGTGATGTTGCATATCTTGCCTTCCTTGGGCCGAATAATACACAGTTCTTGCAGGGGAATGAAACCTTCCACAATCCGTTCTTTATTGACAGAGCTGCTCCTAAACGAGCTCCAGCTCAGGAAACGTCTGCCAGGCAGCCTGGGAATAACTGTCGAATCTGCATTTTCTCTGGTTATCCCCACGGCTAGTGTTTGATTTTTGTTTTTTTGTTTTTTTTTTCACTGAATTTAGGTTGGACACGGCGAGACCAACCTTTTAACTTCCTTGCCTTCCCCAACCCCCAAAGGAACGGGCTGTTTGGTACACTAATGAACAGACTTTCTAGTAAAGCCTCCCTAACCCCAAATGCTCAGAACCTCTGGCCAGCGCTATAGTGAAAAGCTTGAGGATTTTTGATCCCCTTAGATTTGAATTCAACGCCCCCCATTTGCCAGTTGGGCAAGCTAATCCGCTTCAGTAAAAGCTTTACATAACCTATTTCTTGTAACCTGCAAGAAGGCTCTATGAGATCAAATCTTGCTCTGCCCACGATTTGACCCAGGAGGCAGCTACGGTCTAGAAGGGCTACCGGGCTTGCTCGAGGTTCGCGGTGATCTCGCAGGTAGAGAAGGAGTTTGGACTCAACCGGTCTAATTGCAGAGCCCATGTGTCTCAGGGCTGAACTATCGCGTGAACCTGTTCCAAGCCCTTCAAACGTATCGTTAGCTAATCCTTACAATTGCCTTCCGGTAACCAATTTTATCGGTGAAAAAAACATTAGACGGTCAGAGCGCGCACAATTTGACGTTCTGCGAAGGTCTGAGGCTGAGCCTGCCAGCCTCCCAAGGTCCCCGCCTTTTACCACCACGCTGTTCTTCAGCTGGTAGACACTCTGGAATGTCACTCTGTCTCCCATCTTTGGATTCGCTCTTATCCCCGCTGAATACAAGGGGTGTAAGGGCCGTTAGGCATGATGGGGGAAACGTTCAAAACGTGGTTCCAAGACCCTCCGATTCGTTGAAGAACTGGTCTGTGGTACCCGAGTGCCTCTAAATCACCCGTGTTTCTCTTTGCTGGTAGAACTCACAGAGAACATCGGGCTTCCCCTGAGTCTGCTTGAAAAGCACAGCCCGTGGCCAGCCTATGTCACCTACACGTCCCCGATGGTGGAAAAACTCATTGAGAAGAGCAAAGCCAGGGACCTGGGTTCTATGCAAGCACTTGAAGAAAGCCAGCGGGCCTCAAGGCAGAGCCAACCTTCCGGCATCGCGCAGCTGAAAAGGAGAAAGTCATCTAAGTCCTCCGGAGACACGCTGTCCAAGGACAGGAGGTCAGAGACCATGTTATCGGTATGGAGCACGTGTTCGGTGACGAGCCTGGGGCCCGCCGTCATGCCCGAACCGATACGCTTTCATACGGAGTCCAGAGAAAACCCCACTGCAAACTATAACAAGATCACCTTCTGTCGAAAACCTATGATGAGGATCTTTCCATACAGCTCACTTCTAGCCAACAAGGAGACACATTCGAATATTTAGCAGGGAATCCCTGCAACCACCCACCCCCCCTCCCTTCCCAAGACGGTGCAGCAACGAAACTCCATTTGTCACCAGTTTTGCTACGTCCTCTGAATGTGAACTTGCCCCTGCTTGTGCAGAGGTTGGCCGGAGACAAACCAGATCAGAATGTGGGCCGTGGGTGGGGGGTGGGGGGTGGGGGAACCCTCTCCAGCGTCACCATCTGGTAGGGATGGGAAGTGCCATGTTCTAGTTCCTGCCGTAGATGCTCAGAACCTAACTGAGGGTGAATCAGTCCTGGTCTAGGCAGGAGACCAAAATCACCCCGGTTGTGATGCCAGCGATAATGTAATGTAGAGAATTACTAACCAGGTGGCTGGAAAAGGCAGGGGGGAGGCCACACAGGTATTAGGGGCGGTAGCACCTGTAGGAAGCAGTTTTCACAAGGCTGCACGAGGGAAGATATCGGACTTGTTAAAGTTAGGCACTTGGGGAAGGGGTGTGCGTGCTGGATCTCAGATTTCTGAGATGCGGGGGACAGGGGTGCTCCTCAGCAGGTTCTCGGGGTCTCTGAGCTTGGAGAAAAGTTCCTGCGGGGCCGGTACCTCTGAATCTGACGAGGAGAAGGTCTCTGGCTGAGGCGGGCTCCGTGGTTGCTGAGAAAACCAAAACGCCGGAGTCCAACGCTTCTGGAAGGGATTGACCCTGCCTGAGTGAACAACAAGCACTGCGAGTGGAAACAGGGACAGGAAGCCAATAGAGGTAAACGGGAAGAAGACCTGGAGAGAGCTTCTCCCTCCTTTTCCAGCTTCGTGCCCCCTCTCCCCAGTCCCCCCGATGGGCAGAGCCTATCAGAGAAGAGAGCAGGCGTGCGGTCTGCAGAATCCCAACCCCAGCCTCTCCCAGCAAAGTATAAAAGGACAGACTTGAGGCCAAGAGAATGTTAGCTTTAAAACTAACATGGCGGGGTTCTGAGTGATTCCACCTTGCTGCACCTGGCCCCCGAACTTGGCATTGGGATTGTTTTCCTCGGAGGGTTTACAAAGTGGCCGTGGGGACGTGAGTGTCCCCTGTTGAACCATGGAAGAGTTTTCTCTCCCGTATTTCTCCAAGGCTTGCCTTGTGGAGCCGAGCTGGCAGGGGAGAAATTCCTGGCCGGACCTTCAGCTGTCATTTGTCAGGCCACACTTAAAATTGGTCCCCCCCCCCACCCCCCCCGTGCTTTGAGCAGTTCCCAAGAGGCCCCAGGGCAACTGATGTTAAACTGAGTCTCGAAGCAGTCAGGCCTTGTCTTTAGATTCAAGGGGGATCTTGTCAAGAGAGGGAGACCTAGCTGATCTTAACCTTTGGGGTTTGTCTGTTGAGCATGGCTCCACTGATCGCTCGTCTCTTCTTTGACCTCTATAGTCACATCTGTGAAGCAATGAACACCCACCTCGCTTCCCTCAGCAGAGGCGTAGAGGATGTGATGTGCAAGTCGCTATGAGGGCCATTCGAAGAAGTTGGATTTGCCATCCACGTGGCCACTCTCTGCATACAACGAATCGTGCAGAAACGTCGGCACTCACCTCTGGCTGCTGTGAGTGGTGTTGGGAAAGCTGCACAAATGAGGAGCTCCGGACCGATTCCTGGGGTATCCGACCTTGGCCAGAACCAACTCTTGTTGCACAAATACAGGTGGTTTCCAGCTGAGTGACTGCATTTTGTATCCACGGGTCATTTATAGACGTGGAGGCAGGTGATACATTTCTCCAACGAGACTTACTATTTCTTCTATCCTTTGACGGGAATTTATAGCCAGAACATATCTGGAGTGTCTTTGGGAGCGTATTTACCCGTCCTGGGAGCACCAGGCATGTCTCTCGGGTTCTCGTGGGCGAAGCTAGCCCCACCAAATGTCTAACATGGAGCGTGAGGGTTGATGGAGATTTGGGATTATTTCTTCCAATCCCTTTGAGGGCCGAGCGGTTACGGTTTGAGACAAGGCTTTCTAGGTCTTTAATACTTTTTACAAACGTGTCTGTATGCTCTCTAAATTAAAATGGTTGTCTTTCTTTTTTAGGCAGATAACATCGTTTAGATTAAGGTAATTCTCAGCCCGTTGTAACAACACAAACACGAGCGGAAGGACATTGACGCCTTAGGTCGTCACGAAAATTGCTTGTGTCTGTGACTACAGCCCAGACACGCTGCCCCAACCCCCCAGCCCGAGGCAATTGTAAGAAAGAACAGGTCTAATTCTTTTTTGAAGCGGGCGGTCTGTGTTCGGGCCCGAGCCGGGGTTCACGGGCCCAGCCACCGTGGGGGTTTGACCGGCTAGGACCACGTTTGGGACCGAGGAGGCTTCGGGGAAGAAGCCGTGTTCGGACGAGACCAGCTGGACCCAGCAGTGAAGCCTTGGTCACTGGGGGAGGGGGGAGGGGGGAGGGGATCCTGAATGATCTGTGGAGTCTGTTGTTTAGATTTGCAATTTGGTCCAGACCTCCCTGCGCGCAATGGAGGTGGAGGCCCATGAGTCGCACCGTTAAAAGGCTCTTTTGCTAAAACCCGAGAAAGCCCCAGAATATGCACGAAAAGGGGGAGGAGAGCTTCTGGATTTCACAGCACACCAGCACGCAGGGTCCTGGGTCTGGCCGGGGTCGGCGGATTGCTTGGTGGGAAAGCTTTGTGCGTAAAAACTTAGAGACAGAGCAGGCGTGAAGCCCTTCTGGTGTTGGGGGCGGGGGGCATGGAAAGAAATGGGGATTCTTCCTAGTGTAACCTCATCAGCCTGTTCAAGCTGGAGGGGTCTGGGCCATCTCCAGTTCCTCCAAGCGTGTTGAACTTCCGTCGCCCGGAGGGAACTAGCTCTCTCTGACGTTTCCCAGACGACAGCCTCTTCCAGTTTATCTCCTCAGCATCTGGAATGTTCCGTCTGGCAGGGGAGCGGCTTCTCTCGGTCTCCCTGCTGTAGTAGGTTTAGGAAACACCCGACTGTGTATTTTGTTGGCCCTTCCGGGTTGCTCTGTCACCAAGGCCTCGTTCTGACACGTACCGGGGAGCTGTTTTTGAACAAAAATCTTGGGCTCCTGCACACGGCGATGGTATGTATCCATTCGCAAGTTCTAACGTTGCTGTTTCAACGGTTTAACCTGGGCTGCTGGTCGTTTTCACTCTGGTGGGTCCGTACGGGCCTCAAAAGGTCCCACGTTCTGCAGTGTCTCAGCCGGGGCCCCAGAGCACGTCTTGAAGATCAGGCTACTTGCCAGATGAGATGCCCTGAAGGAGGTGACTGCGGAAACCCGCTATGCAGGTACATGCAAGCCAGATGTTTGGGGGTAGTTTGGGAGCTGTCTGCCTGGGATAGGAGGCCTGGAATTATGGATCTCAAGAATTAGGGACCTTAGTAACAGTGCATGGGACTAACACAGCACGAACCGTTTTCTTTTCTCGACCCGAGGTCCTTATGCGGGAGACAACGACTTTCACGGTGGTCCCCTTGGCCATTCTGCTAGGACAGGGAGAACAAAACGGGTACCCTGAGGTAGGGCTTTTGACCCCTGGGCTTTGCTAAGGGTCCTCGGAGGAAGCCGACAAGTTCCCCGGAGCAGGGAATCCGGCACAGGAATCCCCATCAGGGACTGAAGGTGCGAGAGAAAACTGCAAGCGGGCATCCCGGGCCTGTGACTTTGCCCCACCGGCGACAGAGGCGGTGAAAAGATCCCCAAAGTGCTTTTGGTGAGGTGTGTGTGTGTGCAAATGTTTGCATGTAGACCGTGTGGCTCTCTTCAGCCTTGGCTGAGTCATTCGTTCCTAGAAGCTCTTTGGTATCCCCACCCTTCTCGAGTGACCGAGCATTTTCAGAGGCCGCGCTTCATCGGGGCCAGATAAGAGAGGACCGAACGAGAGATCGGAGGCGGGGAGTGCACGGGGACAGGGGATCTGCTGTGATCCGATGCGGTCAGAGCCCGACTGAAGCTCAGGCCTGGGTTTATGTTCATCCAGTAATCAGGAAACCCTTTCTCTGCCTCCTTCACCACTCCTCCCCCCATCCCAACCTCTTACCGGGGACCCCGAGCCTCAGCCAGCTATCGAGGTCACACGGCAGTGTCCCAAACCTGTCGGGTAATGGCTGGGCCAGGCCTGTTCCTGGACAGAGCGTGTATGTGAGTTTTCTCTGGGGCTTTGCTGATAGGCGGCATGCAGGAACACCTCAATTTTAGGTGGAACCCATGCTACCCCATGCTCTGTGCCTTGATCCTGACCATGACCCGATTTGCATACGGCACAGGGCAGAGTAAACAGTGGCAGGAAAAAGATATTGGAGGACTTGGGGTCGAGACCCCTATCTCTCCTTCCGGGCTCTGTATCCCAGGGGAAATAAAAATTGCTATTCCCCCCCTCCTCCACCGCCCCCCCCCAGGCTCCTCTAGGAAGAGCTTCCGGCTGGGGGGGCCCAGCACGTCTCACATCAACTCACTTCCTTCCTAGAGCCTGCTTGGGATTCTCTCTCTCCCTCCCTCTCTGCCCCTCCCGGCTCGGCTCGTGAGCATGCTCTCTTTCTCTTGCAAAATAAATAAATAAACTTTAAAAATTGTGTAAAAAGAGGGGCGCCTGGGTGGCTCAGTCGGTGAAGCGTCCGACTTCGGCTCGGGTCACGATCTCACAGCCCGTGAGTTCGAGCCCCGCGTCGGGCTCTGGGCTGACGGCTCGGAGCCTGGAGCCTGCTTCGGATTCTGTGTCTCCCTCTCTCTCTGCCCCTCCCCCGTTCATGCTCTGTCTCTCTCTGTCTCAAAAATAAATAAAACATTAAAAAACATTTTAAAAAAATTATGTAAAAAGATAAAGTTCTTTCTAGTTCCGATAGCATGGTTCACACTGAGGCTCCCGATGTGTTCTCTCCGGTGTCATGGAAAAGGGATTATGGCAAGAGGCAGGATTAATATCAGGACAGCTGCTCATAAAAAAAAAAAAAAAAAAAAGTGAGGTCATGGCAAATTTGGGGCCAAGCTGAAATTTTTTTAGTGGCCTGGTGAGTTTCTCGAACTTTGCAGATCTGCCTTTAGTTTACGCTTGGCCCCGACTTTTGTGTTTGTTTTTGTCGCACCATGGAGCCGTCCTCTAGCTCGGGCGTGCTTTGGGTTAGGGCGTCTCCCTCGCGACCCCTTACAACAGCACGGGGCAGTGTCTCACTTGCACACTGCTCGTTCTACGACACTCCCTGCCTGCCCGCCTTTCTGTCCTGGAGGCCTGGGCTGGGCAGCTTCAAAGGAGACCTCGGGGCCCCCTTGCTGTCCCCACCAGACCTCAGGCAGGCCTCCGGCGTTGGCCCCCGGCCCGCTGAGCCCGAATGCAACTTCCCCAGGTCTCCAGAGCAAGAAGATGAATTCTGCCTTTCTGCTTCTTGTCCCTGACAGACGGCCCTGCTTCCCACCAGCGTTTCCAGGCGTTTGTAGGCCCCTTTGTGGACTTGGGGCAAAGGGTGCATTTGGAGCCGGGGAGAAAGCCGTGTGCGGTCTCATGGTTCCCCCTGCTCGACATTGGCCTTCCTCTATCTCCTTCCTGCATCTGTCGCACCCGCGGAGCGCCTCCCCCTCTCCACCTCTTCCTCCCTCTTTCTTCCCTTCCTTTTGACCTCGTTATCTATCTAATAGTTTGTTGTCATTTCAAAGTCAGATGAGGCTTGTTTGCAGTGGTTCGGACTCCCGGAGGTGTGAGTGCCCAAGATGACCTTGACCTTGTAAACTTCAGGAGAGGCACGTCCCTTTCACGTTCAGACACCGAGAGTCTGAGCCTCCAACCCGAGGACAGTGGGAGGTTCCCAGGTACTCTGAGGGCAGCCCGGAGGAATGCTTGCGTATTCCACAAGAACTTCTTCATGGCCACCTGTCACCCTGGCCATCCGTCTCCCCCCAGAAGTACTGCTTCAAGGTCCTGCGTCCCTGCTGTCTTGCTTCTCCCCAGCCGAGCCTTTGGGGACCCCTGAAACCTCCTGAGGCCCAGCCTGTAACTTCTCTGAAGACTCAGGATCCCAGAAGCACAACCAAATAAGTAATAATTGCTACGAGGAGCGTCTACTTTGGGAGGCCTACAAGCCTCGATCCGATTTCTGTTCCCTGGTGAGGGCCCCCTCGACCTCCAGCACGGATCTCAGTGCCTCTCCATTGGGTCAGAATCCAGACCCAATTTGACCTTATTCCTGGAGATACTGGAACCACCTACACCTTACTTTCTGCAGTCAATAGCTGCCTTCTGTTCTTTTCTTCTTCCTCTCCCCCTCCTCCTCCTCTTCCTCCTCCTTTTTGAGACAGAGTCAGAGAGGGGCAGAGAGAGAAGAGAGAGAATCCCAAGCAGGCTCCACACTGAGTATGGAGCCTGATGCGGGGCTCGATCTTACAACAGCGAGATCATGACCTGTGCCGAAATCAAGAGTTGGACGCTTGGGGCGCCTGGGTGGCTCAGTCGGTTGAGCGTCCGGCTTCAGCTCAGGTCATCATCTCACACTCCGCGAGTTCAAGCCCCGTGTCGGGCTCCGTGCTGACAGCTCAGAGCCTGGAGCCTGCTTCCGATTCTGTGTCTCCCCCTCTCTCTGCCCCTCCCCCTCCCCTGCTCATGCTCTGTCTCTCTCTGTCTCGAAAATAAATAAAAACATTAAAAAAAAAATAAAAAGAGTTGGACGCTTGACTGACTGAGCCACCCAGGCGCCCCAGCCCTCTGTTCTTCATCGCAAACAAAATTGCCACCAAGAATGCCAACTGCCTCATTCAGGAGATAGGGTTTAGTTTTCCTGGCCTGGAAAAGACAATCACAATATTCAACAGAACAGTGACGTGTTCGCGATAACTGTGACTTTGTCACCGGCAGGAATCACGGACATTTTCAGAGCACAGGATGGTTGTGGACACCTTGAGGTACTGTGTATGCTCACTGCTTTTTTGAAATGATGGTAGTCATGAGACTTGCTGCTACATCTTGTTATTCAATGCATTAATACAACCCACAGTCCACTTCAGAAAGATCTACTTTATTTTTATTTTATTTTATTTTTTTAAATGTTTTTATTTATTTTTGAAGGAGAGAGACACAGAGCATGAGCTGGGGAGGAGCGGAGAGAGAGGGAGACATAGAATTTGAAGCAGGCTCCGGGCTCCGAGCTGTCAGCGCAGAGCCCGATGCGGGGCTCGAACTCACGAACTGTGAGATCATGCCCTGAGCCGAAGTCGGACGCTTAACCGACTGAGCCACCCAGGTGCTCCCAGAAAGATCTATTTTAAAAAAACGCTTTGAGGGACACCTGCGTGGCTCAGTCGGTTAAGCGTCCGACTCTTGATTTTGGCTCAGGTCATGATCTCACGGTTTCGTGAGTTCGAGCCCCACATCGGGTTCTGTGCACTGACCACGGGGAGCCTGCTTGGGAGTCTCCCTCCTTGCTCTCTCTACCTCTCCCCTGCTCATTCTCTCTCTCTCTCTCTGTCCACTCCACCAAGCAACCACTATTTACAGCTGGCATATCTCCTTGCAGACTCTTTCTTCGATGCAGATACAGTTTTATTTAGTATGTGGATATACAAAATATATGCATATCATAATACACACGGTTATTTTTTAATGGGATCGCTCTACATATTCTGCAACTTGCTTTTTTCACTCGACAACCATCCCTGTTGAGGTATGTAAGTTGCCCCCATCCTTTGGGATCGCTTTGAGGTGCCAGATTTCCTTCATCCGTTCCTGATGGAGAAACAGGTTGATCCCAATTTTTCCCTCTTCTGACTAGGGCTGCCATGGATCGCCAAGTCTTTCCTGAGCGTTCTTTCCCCTTGTCTTCTCTTGACCACATCCTTGAATGTCCTGGCCACTTTTGAGGGGTTGCTCCTGAGGAAATTGAGGTGGGTCGGCTCTCACGTATGGGAGCCCCAGATTGAAGCTGCTTTTCCCGTAGGCTCTTGAGACACCTATGTGTCTGTTGGTGGGAGAATTCTGCCCTCCCGAATGCTCAAACAGGATGACCAGAGATCCTGGTGCTCAAGTGATCGCAAAAGAGGATAATGATGAAGCAAGGCAGGGTTGGTGGCCACTTCGCCCTTCTTTTTATGACGTCTAAGTCCCTGCACAGCGTCTTATTCAGGGATCCTTGTACAGTTGCGCAGGCTGAGAACTGCACCACTTCACAATGATGGGTGTAGGGATGCAGTTTCACATAGACTCTAATGAGAATGAAACTCCCTGAGTAGCGTGTGACACGACAACCCTGGCCTTATGGGTAGAAATGGCTGAATTAATGTTTCCTTTAAAAAAAAAATCATTGTTTTTATAAAGACGGGATCTTACAAAATACCTCTCTTGTTAATTGAAGGTTTTGTTTTTAAGTAATCTCTATACCTAATGTGGGGCTTGAACTTCCAACCCTGAGATCACGAGTTGTCCGCACTACCGACTGACTGGCTCAGCCAGGCACCCCACAAAATACATTTCCTTGGCTTTTCTCGCGTAACAGTGAGATGTTGCCTCATGGACGTCTTTGAAGTCGACACGTAGAGATCTAACTCACTTTTCTCAACAGCTGGGTGACTTCCCACCGTAATCAATCCTTCCCGATTCGATTTGCTGGTTTGATTTCTGCAAAGTCTTGGGGCTCTGGATTTCCTTTCTCTCCAACCTGCCCTCAGATTTGGCTCAGTGTGGTAACACCTTACGTTTGTAGGAAACCCATGAATTCTCAAGTGTGTTCATGCACGTTACTTCATGCTTCAAGCACCCCGAGAGGGGGAGGACCCAGGTTAAGAGAATGTCCTAGGCTCACGTGAGCACAGGAATTGCATCTAACTCCCAGGCCTCAGTTGTCCTCACCAGACAGCGTGGCCTCTCCACCCAGGCATCCACGAGCCCCGTCTGATTCACAGTACCTGCCCTGGGTCATCTCTGATTTGGTGGCTCACGGCTCTTCCAGTGAGGGCATGGGGCAACCACCCACCTGGGGACGTGTGTGCCCAGCAAACGGTCATGGAATTCCGCCCTGTAGAACCAGAGCTAACATCATCACTGCTGGTAAGCCCCCACAGGGCCACGACCTCAGCCAGCATGTTGGGTTTGGGCCGGTGGTTCCCCGTGGGGGACGCACGAGGTAGGAGCTCTGCTGTGAGTCTGGGGCCTGGCAGTGGGCCACACGGGGTGGGGCTGCGAGGTTCCTGAGATGGCTCTTCACTGGCCTGTAGCCAGACAAAGACGTCCCTGAAAATCGGGAGAGACGTTCGAGAGTATAGGCCTCTTATGGTTTCAACCACCTGCTGAAAAGTTGTTTTAACGAACACACAAATCTACAACGACTCCCGGGCGAACGGCGTCACCTGGGGTTGTGCAATTACACCGCCACCGTGTGACCACACAGGGAGGCCCAGGAGGGAAGGGATGCCTGACTCGACACTTGAAGGGCAAGTAGGATTTAGCCTGGAAAGCTGTGTGTGTGTGTGTGTGTGTGTGTGTGTGTGTATGTGTGTGTGTGTGTGTGTGTGTGCAGGGGAGGAGGAGGCCTTTCACTTAACTAACCGCATTGGTGAAGACACTGAAGTAGAACAGTGTTTTTAGAAATACGTCCACAGGGGCGCTTGGGTGGCTCAGTCAGTTAAGCGTCCAACTCTTGACTTGGGCTCAGGTCATGATCTCGCGGTTCGTGGGATCGAGCCCCGAGCTGGGCTCGGAGCTGACGGCGCAGAGCCTGCTTGGGATCCTCTGTCTCGCTCCCTCCCTGCTCTCACTCTCTCTCAAAATAAATAAATAAGCATAAAAAAATAAAACCTTCACAGATCCTTTGACACCCTTCCCTTCAAGCCACGGAGCTTGATTTCTCTCCTCTTGAGTGGGGGGCCGGACTTAGTGGCCTACTTTAACGAGTAGAATGTGGCCGAAGGGAAGATTAGGTTATGAAAAGACCATGACTTTGGTCTTGGGTGGCCCACTCTCTGCTTCAGATCCCTTGCTTGTGGGGGAAACAAACTCTCACATGGTGTGACCAGCCCTGTGGAGAAGTCCGTGAAGACTTGTGCCAACAGCCAGGTGAGAGACCTCGAAGGCGGATCCCCTGGCCCCCTCAAGGGACGGCGGCCTTGGCCAACCCCTCTGAAATCTCATGAGAGACTTTACGCTAGAACCACCTAGCCACGCTGCTCCCCAGGTCCTTCACCACTAGAAACGCTGTGACGTAATACGTGTCGGTTGCGTTAAGCTGCTAAATTTTGGAGTAATGTTTTACAGACCCTTCGATCATTTAGTGGGAAGGAATTTAGCCCATTTGCGCCATTCAACGAAGGTCAGGGTGGCTGGGCAGAAGCGGTGTTTTTCACACCTCAGAGTTCTTACAAGGTGCCTTATGCATGTGCCAAAAATGCAGAGTCCTGGGACCCACGTGGAGAGAGCATGACTTAGTAGGTCTGGATGGGGCCTAGAGGTCTGCATTTTATTTGCTTGTTTGTTTATTTACCGAGAGGGAGACGGAGAGAGAGAATCTTAAGCAGGTTCCACCCCGAGCTCGATCTCACCACCGTGAGAACATGGCTTGAGCGAAAATCAAGAGTTGGACCCTTAACTGATTGCACCGCCCAGGTGCCCCCAGAGATCTGCATTTTCAACAAGTTTCTCAGATAATTCCAATGCAGGTTCCCTGGAAAGCACTTTGAGAAGCAAAGGTCGGTAGGCTCAGGGACCCCAGTGGAGGCTGGGGGTGGGGGCAGGTAGAGGGTAAAGGTGGGTCACCTTGGAAAAAACAAAACCAAAAGGCAAACCTCTTTCCTAGAATGACGGAAGGCCACAGCAGAGTTTGGGGCAAAGCAACAGCTAAATCCGTAAGCAGAGGCTGAGACCTGTTTGGATTTCTTCTCTCGTTGACCTGGCTTATCAATAACTCAACGCTGAACCTTAAAGATAGGGTCGGTGAGGGAAAGCGGGGCATAAGGCCTGTCTTTGAGGAACTCACAGGTAATTTTAAAAAGTCATCAGTGTGAAAGGTTGTGCCCTTATTGCAACAAAGCTGGGCCTGCTCAGAGCCTTTCAGAACTCCATTTCTGGTAATCCTTTTCTGAGTGGGGTCATGAGCTATGCCAACCTCCAGTTGCTTTAGAAGCGTAGAATGATCCAGTGAACAGATTCGCTTGAGATGATTTTATAGAGATCCTTTACTTTCATGCAATCGTTTCGAAGACGAAGAGACAGAGGGTCAGAGAGGCCCAGTGATTTATTCAAGCATTCGAGTTCAATACGTCCGAAGCGGGCTCCAGGAGAGGTAGGACGTGGGTTTGGTGCAACTCCTTGAGCTCATCTCTTAGCCCACCCTGCTTCCTTCTGTTGTTTTCCATCTTTGTGTGCAAGGCATCGAATGGCAGCATCCATGGTGGAAGGAAGTTTGTGCCCCCTCGGATTCCCGCGTCCCACCCCAGGCCCCTGCAACCCTCCACCTGGGAGCCTTCTCCTGATGCCGTGGACTGCAACCCACCCAGGCAACCCCTCGATTATTGAGCCATCCGGGAATGAGGGGGTCCCTTCCTGGGGGATGTTCTTTGATTTTGCATGTCACACAGGGCAAAGGGGCTCTTAACGGAAAAAAGCAATTTGTGCACCGTGAAACCAAGAAACCAAATATAATACAGATGAATTCTCTCTCACACCTCCCTGCCCGCCCCCCACTCTTCCCCTTCTTGGAGGCGACCCCCATTACGGCTTGGCGTGCATCTGTTTGGAAATTTTCTCAGTCTGTCCTTAAAACCCGGGTCAGATCGTGTCACATCTCCTCTCGGTATAAAGCCGGAGTCCCTCAAGCAGGGTCCGCGGTGTCAGCGCAGAGCCCGATGTGGGGCTTGATCTCGCGACCCTGCGATCAAGACCAGAACCGAGATCCAGGGTTGGAGGCTTAACCCACTGGGCCACCCAGGTGCCCCCCGCGGAGTATACTGTTGTGTGAAACTTCATACTGTGCGTCGCCGGTATTTAGCCGGTTAAACCTCTGGGTGGACATCTGGACGGAGTCCAGTCTCCAGCTATGGCAGACCGAACTGCAGAGTGGCCCTGTGTCTCAGCTCACGTGAGCGAGGACATCTGCAAGACGGGATCCTGGAAGTGCAGCTGGCGTAAACGTGCGTCTTATTTGGACAGACATTCGGAACGGGTCACAGCTGTCTACGCTTCCCTCCACCGTCGATGAGAATGTTGACTTCGGCACATCTTAAGCAGCAGCGTGTATGAATTAGCAAAGTTTCGTGGGGCTCAGTGGGTGAAGCGACCGACTTCGGCTCGGGTCACGATCTCGCGGTCCATGAGTTCGAGCCCCGCGTCGGGCTCTGTGCTGACCGCTCGGAGCCTGGAGGCTGCTTGGGATTCTGTGTCTCCCTCTCTCTCTCTCTGCCCCTCCCCTGCTCATGCTCTGTCTCTCAATAACAAAAACGTTACAAAAAAGAGTTTTCATCTTTGTCGACCTAATTTGTAACAAAACATTTTCTTTTAACAGTGTGGGGGCAAAATTTTACAGATCTTAACTTGCCTTCTCTTTTTTCTTTGCATTAAAAAAAATTTTTTTTACATTTATTTATTTTTGAGAGACAGAGCACAAGTGGGGGAGGGGCAGAGAGCGCGTGAGATGAGACACAGAATCCTAAGCAGGCTCCAGGCTCCGGGCTGTCAGCACAGAGCCCAATGGGGGGCTCGAACTCACAGACCGCGAGAACATGACCTGAGCTGAAGTCAGATGTTTAACTGCCTGAGCCACCCAGCCGCCCCTCTTTGCATTTTTAAAATATGTCATTTCTATTTTCCTCTGTGTGTGTGTGTGTGTGTGTGTGAACATCTCGTTTCTATGTTTCGCTCATTAAAAAAAAAAATTGAGTTGTTGGCCTTTGACTTGTGGTTTATGAGTCCTGTTTTCATAGCAAGCCCTTCATATATTGGTCCTTTATGCATAACCTGTCTTTCAAATGTTTTCCCCATCTTTCCATTTGTATTCTGACATCATTTTGGTGTTTTTGGGAGGGATGAAACTTCAAATATTTATACAGTCAACATCATCAATATTTTTATTTATGCCTTCTGAGTTTTTTGCTTGTTTGTTTTTTGTTTTTTTAGAGAGAGAGAGAAAGTACAAGCAGGGGAAGGGGCAGAGGGAGACAGAGAGAGAATCTCAAGCAGGTTCTGTGCCCAGCACAGAGCCCCATGCCTGGCTCAATGCCATGACCATGAGATCATGACCTGAGCTGAAATCCAGAGTTGGAGGCCCAATTGACGAGCCACCCAGGTGTCCCTTCCCCTGGGTTTTTTCTTAATTAGAAAGGCTGTCTCCTCTTTCAAGGTTACATAAAAAACGATCTCCTGTTCTTTCCTGGTACTTCCATAACTTTTCTCATTTTTAAACGCATATCACAAGAACATTTAGCATATGGACATGAAAGAGAACTCAGGTGAATGATCCCCCCCCCCCCCCCATGGTGAGTCGGTTTTTCCAACAATATTACTGAATGATCCACTTTTCCCTCGGTGGCTGGATATTTGCCCTTTTTTTACACATTAAATTATCCTGTGTTTTCCATTATCTTTCGGGACTCTCGATTTTGGTGCATTGATCTGTCTGCCTGTTTATGTGCCAGAATCAAATTGTTTTCATTGACGCAACTTTAAAATCTCTCTTACCAGCCGATAAGACGAAGCCCAGAGGGCTTTGTTGTAATGTTTTTCTGTCACCGAGCCTTTTGGCAAGAACGAACGTGATTTTTAGGTAGTAAAATCGCCCTTTTTTTTCCTTAGATGACCAGACGGGCGCGTGGAATATAGACTCCTTTCTTGTGTTAACTGACAGGCCTGTCTTCCCTCCCAAAGGTTGAATTTCATAACCAGGTGATTGCAGCCTAAAAGCCCTATTCCTTCTTTTCCCCTGAACTTGTAACCCTGTCTGCAACCAAATCTGTTGAGCTGGGTGCCGTGGCTGACGTTATTTCTAGCAGGTGTGATAGGGAGGGTCCAAACTTGAATTTACCAAGTCCTGCAGCTGTCTGAAGTTCTGCCTTTTTCACTGGAAAGAAAAAAAAAATAGAAGAACGCAAATATCCCATCCTTGGCGCTCTTGAAGTATGACTGCTACAAACAATCCCATCAAATACTTAAAAAGGAAAAAAAAAAAAAAAAAAAAGAAAAAAATGAACTAACCAAACCAAAAAAAAAAAAAAAACCAAAAAGAAAAACCACCCAACCAGCCCCCAAAACAACAACAACAACAACAGCAACAACCCCAAAGCACGGAGCATGGGGTCAAGGCTGTGGGGCTAACGCCCAACGGAGCTACTGTAGACCCGGCTGGTTTTCCTCGGCTCCTTCCTGGCCTGCCCGAGGGCCTGCCCGAAGTCCCTGGACACTGACTCAGTGGGAGCTTGGTATGAACTTAATGTTTTGAGTGGGTGAGGCGTAGGAAGCAAAAGCAGATATTTAGACATTTTTTTCCCCTCTGCTTTTTTTTCTCCTAGAATATTCCTGGCGTCCACAGGAACAGGCCCCCATTGTGCACCCCTACCCCGGGCCGCTTGGCACCGGGGGCGCTGTCTGCGGCCTCTTGAGAGACCATCTTGGAGGGTGCGTGAGGACCCCCGGGGAGCAGACACAGGACAGCCCCGGACTCACCCCGACCCGGCCCGACCCTGATCTGGACCGAGCAGGCACGAGTCCGCCTTCCGCTCCCCTCCCCCAGGCATCTAGAGCCGCAGAACCATCCAGACCTCATGAACAGGAATAGAGGTGCCCAGAGCCTGGCGCTTGGGAGCCGAGCGCCGGGCAATCCTTCACCCCTTTCTTGAAGACCACGTTGATAAGTGTCTGAAAGGGACAAGGGCGGGTGAGGAGTGACCGAGCCTTCAGCCCTCCCTGGCACTTCAGTGTCGAGCTCAACTAACAGGTATTTTGCAGAACCTGCCCCGGGGGTGAGGCAAGAGGGACCGAAACACCCGTAAGTGGCCTGGCCTGTGGGACGCCCTCGAGGGCGCCGGTGCAGAAGCACCCCAGGGCTCCAGGGACTATCTAGGGGGCCCTACTGGGCCATCGGAAGCCACTCCTGCCTTGCTCTCTCGCTCGGTCTTGTCTTTTCAGTTAAGTGTTCTTCTCTGTTGAAAAAGGTCCCTCTTCTTCCTTCCCAGGATTCTCCTCCTTATTGTAGAATTAGCCAGCGTTCTCTAGAGAAGCAGAACCAGTAGGACATATGGAGACATTTATTATAGGAATTGGCTCGTGTGCTTATGGAGGCCGAGAGCTCCCATCATCTGCCCTCTGCGAGCTGAAAGACCACGTACAATTCAGCCTGAGCCTGCAGGCTCGAGAATGGGGAGTCCGACCCTGTAAGCCCTGGTGTGGGTCCGAAAGCCAGAGAACCAATGGGACCGATGGCTCCAAGGGCAGGAGGTGGTGGTCGTCTCAGCTCGGGCAGAGGGAGAGAATTCACCCTTCCTTCACTGTTTTGTTCTCTTGGAACGTTGGCTGAAACCCCCCTGCCCTGGTGAGGACGGGTCTTCCCGCACTCAGCCTACCCATTCGGACGGTGATCTCTTCCGGAGACACACTCGGAAATTACGTTTTACCAGCTCTCTGGGCCTCCTGCAGCCTAGTCGGATTGACACAGAGAAATGAACCATCACAGTCATCCCCAGGAGGGCCTGGTAAAAATTGGGTGTTGGTGGCATGAAACGAATGCTTGGCACCGCCTTCCCCGGTAGACCAGCTGTCCGTACTCTCACCTCTAACTACACGGGGCTCGAACTCACGGACCGCGAGATCACGACCTGAGCTGAAGTCGGGCGCTTAACCGACTGAGCCACCCAGGCGCGCCCCCCCCCTCCCCCCCCCCCCCCCCCCCCCCCCCCCCCCCCCCCGCCAAACTCCTTCAATGGAAGAAATATCTTCACCAGACTGATAATACAATCTGATCAGGGAAGAGTTTCACTTCTGTGAGCTTCCACTGTGGATGCAGGAGAAAGCCTTACGTGGGGTGGGCGGGGGTGGGGGGGGCTGCGATCAGGAGCACATGATTTGGAGAACCTCCAGGGACAGGTTGGAGAGCCACGGATCTGTCATCACCGGGAAAGCTGAGTCCCACGGGGCCTCGCGCCACATTTTTTTCTGAATAGGCCCGGGAAAGCAAGGACGTTGTCCAGGAGATCACTTGAGGGGAGCTGTAAAAAGAGGGGGTCTTTAGGAGAGGGAGCTGGGCAGGGCGGGTTTGGCGCTGGGTGATGGGGTCATCTGTAGCTCCAGCCCTGCGTCCACCTTGCTGCAGGAACTCTGGGAAGTCACTTGGAATCTCTCTTCTTTTCCATAAAACACGGGGATGCGATCAGAAAAAGCTCCAGGGGCACCTGGGTGGCTCAGGTCATGATCTCACGGTGGTGAGATCGTGGAGCCTGCTCCACGAAGAAAGAAAAAAAAGAGCCAAAAGGAAAATCTCCAAAAGCCATCTAGCCCATCACGGCACACACAGATGCTTCGTTCACAGATGCCCTGGTTTTCAGGACAACATTTCTCCTTATTTGAGCGTAAAACCAAGACGCATGCTGTCAGGAAGGCAGCCGGCTCCGTGTTTGGAAGGAATGGCCAACGCGCAGAGAGAGGAGAAACAGACTGTGTGCACATTTTGTTTACCAAGCCAGCAAATGTTTACCGAGGACTCGTGGTTGCGGACTCAATGTCTCCAACACCCGCCACCGCCCCCCCCCCCCTTCCCACTCCTTTGCAGTGATTTGTTTTCATTTCCCTGTCCCCGGGGACCTGTGAGATCTGGGTGCGTTGAGGGAGAGCAGGGTTCAAACTGCATTCATGTCTCCGCTCACCAAACATTTGTTGAAAACCTACTTTGCGCTTTGAAGGCTCTCAGGCGGTTGGAGCGAGATTCTTCTCTATTCGGGGCTTAGTGGGAGGAGGGTAGCCGAGAGGGCAGGTGGAAAATAGCAGGCAGGACGGGATGGTGCATGTGCTAGGAAGGCCCAGGCTGAAGGTGTCATAGGTGCTCAGAACAGAAGAGGTCAGCAGGGAAGGCAGGGGGACGCTGAAGATCCCTGGGCAGTGGCAGAAATAAAACCATGCGAGGGGCGCCTGGGTGGCTCAGTCGGTTGAGCGTCCGACTTCGGCTCAGTTCATGGGTTCAAGCCCCGCTTGGGGCTCTGTGCTGACAGCTCGGGGCCTGGAGCCTGCTTTGGATTCTGTGTCTCCCTCTCTCTGCCCCTCCCTTGCGAGTGCTCTGTCTCTCTCTAAAAATAAATAAACGTTAAAAAACAAAGAGAGAAATAAAATGACGAGAGCTTAGGACTCTCCAAAGCAAGGTGAACAGCGCGTCTAAATAAAGCAGGATGCCCCCAAGGCTGAGCTGAGAGGCCAGCGGAGGCCCTGCCAAAGCTCTGGTTACCGCAGGCCCCACGGCAGGGGAGGGGTGCACACTGTGGGGTGGGGGGCATCGGGTGCCAGGCTGTGCCGGTTGCCCTGAGAGGCACCTGCCGTGTCCTGAGTCGCCGCGTGCGTTCAGAGCGACCGCCGGCAGCTGGCAGTTCCATTCCGACACTTGAGATGCAGCCCCAGGCCCCCGGATCCTTGTGCTTGGGGCCCTGGGCATGCCGGACAGGCCAGACACACAGGGGACATTATTCCACAGGCCTCACGCTCTCCTAAAGCTGGAAGCAGGCTCTGCAAAGTGGGGCCTCTGCGCGGGTGCCCCGGTAGTCCTGACCCCTCCCCGGGTGGTAGTGAGCACGCTGTCTTGAGAGGAATCAAAAAAAACCACGCTTCCGGGCCCGTATCCTGGAGGGGCTTCTAGCATCAGACCGGCGGCGGGGTTAATGAACGTGACGCGGCTTCTAGTGCTGAAATTCTATCCTCCTGCGGAAGTGCATTTGTGCTGGCCGGAGGTATTTATAGACCTAGACGCCATAAAGCAAGTCCTGTGATGGAATGCACGTGAACTTGCCCCGGGAAGCTTCCCAGCACTTCCAGACCTGGCCCTGCTTCACCTTGGTGCTCCCTGGGCTAGAGGATCGCACCAGGTGGCTAGCACTTTCCACAGGACATTTGATCATCTGTGCGTGAAGCTCCCTCCCGCCAGCCCCACCCCGGAAGCCCCTCTCCTCCCGCCCCCACTCCGTGAGGCAAGGACTGCCCCCCTCTCCCCTTTGAACCCCAGCGCTTAGCACAGGGCTTTCCATGCAGGAGGCGCCCCGCTAAAGGTTGGGGAGTAGAAGGAAAGTAGGCAGGCACCTGATGTGTCTGCCTGCATACAGCGTCCTACACCCCAATGTAAGAACTTTGTGCCCCAGGACCATGGACGTTAGGAAAATGGTCCCCATGACCTGGCAGTCTTCCTGGGGAAGCACAGGCTTTGGGGCAGAAAGGGACAAGCAGCTTCTGGGGAGATGCCCAGTCCTTCGAGCTCAGACCTTCCTTTCCCGGAAGGTGGTGTCCCAAGGAAGCAGCCAGATCCAGGGGACTTCCGGGCCTTGGCTCTCGTGACCCCTTTGGGGGACGAATGGCCGGTCCTCCCAGCTGGCTTAATTTTGAAATGCTGATTTGGTGCCCACAGGAGCCGTCACGAGCACCTAAGACAAGCTGATTCGCCTCCAAGAGATTTCTTGTTTTGGACGGCTGCAGCATCGTCCCTGGACGTGGCGTTCCTCTCGGATTCTGCGTCTCCCTCTCTCTCTCTGCTCCTCCCCCGCTTGTGCTCTGTCTCTCAAAAATGAAGAAACGTTAAAAAAAAAATTGAAAAACAGAAAAAGACCAGTTTTGAATCTGAAGTTCATCCAGAGCAGGGAATAGAATAGCCAGGCAAGTTTGGCACGGCGAATATGAATAACACGCCTGAATGTATGCTAATTAGTGGGTTTGGTGATAGAGTTCATGTTACCAAGGCCGGTTAGCCCAAGGGATAAGATTTATGCAATAATAGATACAGGCATTGGCAATGTTAATGGTTGTCAAGGCTCTCTGAGAACTAAACATAATGTATAGGTATTGCATATATAATTTAACCCCAGTCACGCAGGAAAAATACAAAACGGACCTTTCTCTCTGTCTAGGCCTAAAGTTGGCGCAGTGGGGCGCCTGGGTGGCTCCGTCGGTTAAGCGTCTGAGTCTCAATTTCGGTTCACGTCATGATCTCAGTTTCATGAGTTCAAGCTCCACGTCGGGCTCAGCGCTGACCCTGTGGAGACTGCTTGTGATTTCCTCTCTCTCTCTCTCTCTCTCTCTCTGCTCCTCCCCTGCTCACTCTCTCTGTCTCTCTCAAAATAAATAATAAACTTAAAAAAAAAAATAAGATGCTTCTGCAGAGAAACTCAGAAACTCAGCGAGAACTCAGAACACCCCCTCCTCAAACTGCACACACACACACACACACACACACACACAGAAACATCTTTAAACGGCCATCACATCCACTAACCATCCCCTCTCGTGCTTGTGTTTCCTTTAAAACTCATTCGGAGTTTTTGGTTTCGCGTGTAGTATGTGTTTAACTCTAGAAAAGAACAGGAAAAGGCAGCCAAAAGAAAAGAAAATTAAAGCTGTTAGATATGGCTGTGAACAGTTTTGTATATGCCCGTTCAGAGTTGTATTGAAATACACACAGGCTATCGATCTACTTATTGTCTATCTCTAAATATGTATTTACAAAAGTGGGGTTAAACACACACCTTTTAGGTATTTACAAAAAACGGCATCGAGTAGGTACCATTTTGAAAGCTCCTTCATCGTTTCCGTATCAATACACGTATCTGCGCTCATCATCTGCAAGGGCTGCCTAGTCATGATGGAAAGTCTTTATTTTGAAATGTTTATTTTTGAGAGAGAGAGAGAGAGAGAGAGAGAGAGAGACAGAGCATGAGTGGGGGAGGGGCAGAGAGAGAGAGAGCGAGGGGGGCACGGAATCCAAAGCAGGCTCCAGGCTCTGGGCTGTGAGCGCAAAGCCCGATGCGGGGCTCGAACCTGCAAACCGCGGGATCATGACCTGAGCTGAAATCGATGCCTAACCCACTGAGCCCCCCAGGTGCCCTGAAAGTCTTCTTGACGAGGAGATGGGGAGATGGGAGAAGGTACTGGAACCAGGCGAATTGTCACATTCCGATACACAGGCACTCGTGAAATGATTGTTGATGGAGTGAGTAAAGCATCAAAGAAAGACTTCTCAAAGAGAATAGTTAACTTATCTAGGGATGTGTTATAAGGACTTTATTAGAGGGATTTTGGATCATGGGAGGCTTGTCCTTAACTGAGTCAAAACCTAATATTCTCCAGCCACTCTGCTAGCTCGGGAGCTTGGAGACTCATTTTTTTTTTTTGAACATAGGATATTCAGTAAATCTGGACAAACTTGAGGAACCACCCACACTTTAGAGAACTTTTTAAACCAAACTTTCTGGGATTTATGCATCACCACACAAAAATTTCCCATGACTGAGATGACCGAGAGGGAATACAATACTGTGTTTCATAAACAGTTGAATCTCTTGGCTCAGGGAACAGGGGCCGAGGAGACATCATAAGTGGAGCAGAGTCTTAGAGATATCTGCGGGTTTTTGTCAAGGTCAGAGGCAGAACCACCGACGCTGCAGTCTGGGTGACGGTCCATGGTGGAGGTCAAGAGCAGAGTCTAAATAAATGCCCCGGTGGCTAAAAAGGCCAAGATGTTGGGCATTCTTAATAAATATTCCAGGCAGCCCAGGGGCTTCTGGCCAGCCTGATGTGAATTTAAGGGGAAAGAAATAATTATTTTCTGGAATGACCCCATTACCAACATTGGACCCGTGTTATCTTGTGTCTCTGGTGATGGGATAAGAGAGAACCCCCTGACCTGGACAGCTCCCTCCTCCCGCTCACCGATGTCTGAGGGTGACTCACCTCAGGCACACTGGAGTCATCTCCTCTGGGTGGCCTATTTCTTGTCGGTACACATAGGCCCCCTGTCCCGCTCTACTCAGTGGGCTCAGCTACACCTAAGGAAGAAACTTGGGGCTGCTTCAACTATACAGTTGGGGTGGCCCGTGAAGTCAAGCCCCCTTAGTTTGTGCAAGAAACACCTTGCAAGCTGAGTGAGGTGATCTTAAGAAATACATCCCCAGATGCCAAAGTGGATCCGATTTGCTTTTACCGGAAACGGTCCTTGCCTCCCCGGCCCCTGGGAGCTCTAGGCGTGGATACGACCACCCAGATTTCCAGCTCCCTGACACGTTCATTGATTAACATTTTGGATCAAGGCTACCTCTGTGCTAATAGGTTGAGGTCCACCTTTGGGTGGCATAAGAGATCCATCCGAGTATGGGACGTGTTTGAGGTGAGCTCTGGGCACCGGAAGACTGAGCTGGCCCGCGTCTTGCCCAACACGTTTGCCAGGGACATGCCCTTCTGCTTCTCTTATAGGTCAGTCACCCAGAAGCTAGAACTTGGCTTCCCTACTAACAAAGCCCATAGCTTACTGGTTCTACCTTCTTGAACAGGGTCACTTGGGAAAGAGAGTCATTGATCTTGAGGTCTAAGTCCCTGAGTTTTTAATTTTTAAAAATTGTGGCAAAGTGCGCACAACAAAATGTCCCATCTTAACCATTGTTTAAGTAAAAAAATTTTGAATGTTTATTTTTGAGACAGAGAAGGAGAGAGAGCACGAGAGGGGAAGGAACAGAGAGAGAGGGAGACTCAGCATCCGAAGCCGGCTCCAGGCTCGGAGCTGTCAGCACAGAGTCCGGTGTGGAGTTTGAACTCACGAACCGGGAGATCACGACCTGAGCCGAAGTCGGTCATGCTTAACCGACTGAGCCACCCAGGCGCCCCATAACCGTTTTTGAGAGCACAGTTCAGTGACGTTAAGCACATCCACACTATTGTGCGGCCGGCAACCTCCACCCGCCCGCAGAACAATTTTCCTCTTGCACAACTGGAACTCTGTCCGCATTCAACTCTGTCCCCCCTTTCCACCTTCTGTATCTATGAATTCAGTGACTCTAAGTACCTCATACAAGTGGAATCATACAGTATTTGCCCTTTGGGGATGGGTTTCTTTCATTTAGCGTGATGTCTTCAAGGTTCATCCATGTGGCAGCACGTGTTAGAATCTCCTTCCTTTTTAATATTTCGTTGTATGTATGTGCATATTACATTTTGTTCGTCCATGCCTGTGTCTGTGGACATTTGGGCTGCTTCTGTTGGCTACTGTGAGACACGGGCATGCAAATAGGGCCTTGGTTTTTTAAATAAATTTTTAAAGTTTATTTTACTTATTTTGTGAGAGAGAGAGTGAGGGAGATAGAGACCACACACTGATAGTGCGGAGCCTGATGTGGGGCTCGAACTCACGGACCATGAGATCATGACCTGAGCTGAAATGGAGTGGGTTACTTAACCGACTGAGCCACCCAGGTGCCCCAGCCTTGATTTATTTTATTTATTTTTTAAAAATGTTTATTTATTTATTTATTCTTGAGAGAGAGAGAGAGAACGAGTGTGAGCAGGGGAGGGGCAGAGAGAGAGAGGTAGACAGAGAATCCAGAGCAGGTTCCGAGCTGTCTGCCCAGAGCCCTACTCGGGCCTCGAACCCATGAACCATGAGATCATGACCTGACCTGAAGTCAGATGCTTAACTGACTGAGCCACCCAGGTCTCCTGATTTTTCTTTTTTTTTAATTAAACATTTTTACCTAGGGGTGATTACAGATTCACATGCACTCATAAGAAATAATACAGATGTGTGTGTGTGTGTGTGTGTTTAATTCTACGTAATTTTATCACGCGCATAGGTTCATACATACACCCACCCACCAAAATCAATGTAAAGATCAATTCCGTCACTACGTCATTATGAGGATGTCTTGGGTTGACGAGGCCCCAGTGTTCGGTGCTAGATTTCATGCTCCGTTTCCAAAGGGTGAGAGGCAATCACATAAGTCGACTCTCGTCTGGAGACGTCCTACTGCAGATTCCTGGTGGATGCCACGGTGACAGCAACACGGAGACCTGAGTCCCTCTATCACCACACCGCTAGTCAAATACCATCCAGTGTCACCGGAATTAAATCCCAGGAAGAGGCCTTTCAGATGCAATGCCTCCATTAGACCCTTGCTGTCCAACAGCATTGCAACGTGGGCTGTGTGTGTAATTGTAAATTTAAGAAAAAAACACCTGAGATTAATTGTGATAATACGTAGCTAATCCAACGTACGTAAAATGTAATACTTTCAACGTGGGATCGGCACAAACATTGTCGATGAGGGATTTTACATCCTGTCTTTGATCACCGGTGTGTGTTTTGCACTGAAAGCACGTCTCCGTTTGGACCAGCTACCTTTCCAGGGCTCAACAGCCACGTATGCGTATTGGTCTGCACGACCCTGCAGCCAGACTCTGAGGTCACCTGCTGTCCGAGGGGCTGGTTAATTCCATCAATCTGAGCATCTGCCTTGATGGCGTTTAGGTAAGTCGCGCCTTGGGCCAGCGGGTGGTGGAGAGCAGCCCGGCCTTGCTCTTAAGGGTTTTATTCCCTTGGGAATCTGTTCTCTCTCGTCAGCCCGGGTTGGTCCACCTGTTCAGTGGCCCCAACATCGGAACTCGTCGACTGGGGCAGAGAGGCACTTGGGCCCTTTGGACGCTGACACTGTTGGACAAGGTGGAGGCAAAGCCAGTCGGCAGCAGCTTTTAAAGGAATTGAGATGGATTTCTGGACCGTCGGACACGCGTGGAACTCGGACGTTTGGTGCAGCTCCGGATAGAGCTCTAGAAGTTGGTATAGTCCTCGCACCTGAGGGGGCCAGGGAATGAGACATCAGTCATCTGGGCTGACCTGACATGGGCTCCAGTAGGAGGGGCCGAGCCTCTCTCTCTCTCTCCTCGGGCACAGCATTCTTTCCAGGAGCTGGCACCCCCACCCACTTTCAGCCACCTCAGGAGATAGCTGGAATGCCAGCAGCCCACAGGCGTCCTTCGTCAGCGAAAAGCACCCTGGGAATGGGTGGCTGGATGAAAAGTTCTCTGTGTGTTGTAGGCCGGGACAATGTCTGCCACAGCCCACGCTTTCATTATGGGGATATTTGTCTATATGCTCAATGCTCCCGAGAGAAGGGCAGACTTTCTGCAAAATGTATGGCTTAGTGGGCTTGCACACTGACTGCTTTTCTTGGAAAGGCTGCTATTCAGAGTCTGACCGCCCCCCCCCCCCCGCCCCACCGCCTCTTGTCCCTGCCAAGCCCAAGCAGGCGCACAACGAGCTTCGAGATCCTGGAACGAGAGGTGTCTTTGGTCCGTGCACAGTCTGTCTGTCTTGCATAGGCTGGATAAAATATTCTTTGGCTCGTAATGCATTTTGTTTTGTGTTATGTTATGTTATGTTATGTTGTTATGTTATGTTATGTTATGTTATGTTATTTTATTATTTTATTTTATATTTTTTCTTTCCCTTTATTTCATTTCTATTTTAGTTACTTGACATACAGAGCCATACTGGCTTCAGGAGTAGAATTCAGTGATTCGTCACTTACCTACAACACCCAGTGCTCATCCCAAGAAGTGCCCTCCTTAATGCCCATCCCCCGTCTGGCGCCGCCCCCTCCCACCTGCCCCCCTCCATCAACCTTCCGTTTGTACTCTGTCATTAAGAGTCTCTTGTGGTTTGTTTCCCTCTCTTCTCTTCCCGCCCCCGCTCCCATATCCTCATCTGTTTTATTTCTTAAATTCCACGTACAGGTGAAATCATACGGTACTTGTCTTTCTCCGATGGACTTACTCCGCTTAGCGTAACACACTCTCGCTCCATCCACGTCGTTGCGAATGGCACTGTTTCATTTTTTTTGACGGCTGAGTAATATTCTGCTGTATATGCGTGCCACATCTTCTTTACGCTGGATAAAACATTATTAAGGTTGACTTCACCTGTTTCTTTTAACTTTTTAAATGCGGCTACTTGAAAGTCTGAAGCTACGTCTGCGGCTTGCATTATATTTCCGTGGGGCCGTGCTTCTCCAGTTTGTGCTGGGCGGTAGGAAACCCTGTGCTGGGAGTCACAGTGTCCGACTTCCAGTATCTTCTGCGGGCACTAACGAACTGGGGGAGACTGAGCAAATCCCTTGTCTGGGCCTCGGTGTCCTCATCTGCAAAATAGGAGCGTGGGACTAGATAATATCCAAGCTACCTACAACTTTCAGCTTCTCTGCTACCCGGACGACAGGGGTAAACTGGAAAGATGTGATGCTTGGCAAAGCCGGCCTGCATTCTTGCCGAAAGGAAAGGCTCCCGTCATTCTGATAGATGGTTCCAGAGCAGAATATTGGTGAATGGATGGAGCACGGTGAACAGCCTTTTATTTATTCATTGGACACCCCCGGCTGAATTCTCTAAGGACTGTTCTCTCTATGGAAACCCGAGCTCCCGAGTCTCATCACATCCCTACCCGGCAGGTGCGATGGGCCTACGAAATGCCATTTGCAGCCAGCTCGCAAATGCAGAGCTTGCTTCTCAGCAATCAATTTCAGGGCAAGGGAGCAGAGGCATTAACTGTCTTTTCCAGGAATACTTCTGCACAAATCTTTTAAGAGCTGCGGGGAGTGTCTGCCTCTGGGCTCTTGCCTTGTTTATGCATGCAAACATTGACATAAATATTTCAGACAAACGAATAGAAGAGCCGCAGTCACTCCCGAGGCTCTCTCCTTCGCATCAAAGAAGCCCGTATCTGGTCTGCCCGTATTTTTGTCTTTCTCTCATCAGATCCCCTTTCCACCAGCCGGTCAGCCTCCCTTCCCTGCTTGTCGCTTGCTTTGCGGAACTTGAGCGGTTCTGTCCTCTCCTTGGGAACAAAGTCCAGCAAGGAATTCCAGCGTTCCCTTGCTCTTGCCCCCTTTCCCCTGCCCGGGTCCCCCCGGGGCTCTCCTAGGTGACTCCCCTGTCCTCTGACCAGTCCTTGGCTTGCTGAGTGCTCCCCGGCCCACTGTCTTTGTGTTCTCAGCTTACGTGATGAGGGGTTCCTCCGCAATAATTAATAAAGCAATAACTACCCTTTACGGTGGGCTTACTCGATGCACCTGCTCTATTGTACATCATCCTCTCCATGACCATACCCAGTGGGGACTGTCGCCCCAGGGACGGGCGGATCGGGGGTATCTGAACCCAGCCAGTCCATCCTGGAACCCACACCGATAACCCCTAGGCTGACTTCCTTCCTTGTCGGCATCGATTTCTCTCTTCTTGGCAATCTGGTTGCACACCTGCTTTCCTCTATGACGGCACTTCTATGGGTCTGCTCAGGGGGTCCTAACAAAGTACCACAGAGCCCGGGGGGCTGGAAGAACAGAAATTCATTGTCTCCCAGTTCTGGAGGCTGGGCGGTCCCGGAAAGGGCTGGTTTCTCGGAGGCTCTCTCGTTGTCTCGGAGTTGGCCATCTTCTCCCTGTGTCTCCCACATTCTTAGGTGCTGGGGGGGGGGTTAGGACTTCAACGTGTGAATTTTGTGGGACACAACGCATCCCCTG
The DNA here is from genome assembly GCF_018350195.1 of Panthera tigris. Lineage (NCBI taxonomy): Eukaryota > Metazoa > Chordata > Mammalia > Carnivora > Felidae > Panthera > Panthera tigris. Next base: position 8,867,204 of record NC_056673.1, on the reverse strand, counting down.
GCAGCAAAGACCACAGTCAACGTCATACCATAGCGACTTAGGTGAATGCCTTGTTGCTTCACGAGGCGAACAGAGACTGTGTCCAGTTCAGCCCTGTGTCCAGCTCAGCACTTTTAAGGGGACGTGCCCACTTCTGGGCAAGTCCAGACCTTAAAGCCGAGGTAGCCAAGTGGTCACCCTGTGTATGGGGAAGATGAGTGCCATGTTTTTGCTCACCCAAATGCTTCCTTCGTGTCATGAAACAGAGGAGCACAGCCAGTGGCTCTGCCTCAGCCAGAGGGGGATCTCAGGAAGCCTGAGGAGCTGGGGGTGGGGGCGCTTTGGGTGAGGTCTAGGGTCAGCAGCCGAGCTCCAGGTGGGGGTGACAGCATGCCTCATGTCTCAGAAGCCAAGGGGGCACGATGCCTGGGTTACGCTTGTAAGTGCAGGACAGTATGTGGGGGCTGGAGAGTGACAGCTGAAGTCACCACGTTTGGATGGGGTTGGCTTTGGGATACTACGGACATTGGCCCAAGGAGCTGGGTTTTCTTGGCTTTGGGTTGCGCATGAATTCCAGTTATGAGGAGCCGGGCAGCGACCTGGCTACGCCTGACCTGACCCCGTCCTCAGGCCTGTGGCATGGAATCTCCAGGAAGGGGCTTCTTCAGTTCTCATGGTTGCTTTTTTTAAGTAAGAAGCAGACAGTAGATCCTGTTGAACTGCCCCCCACCCACTGGGCTCTGGGCTTCCTGCATAGACACCTTCCCACCTCCTCTGCTCCCGACCCCGATGTCTTTTGCCCTCAGCCGTCAGAGACATCTACCTAAAGTGTGAGTCGTTCCCCTGCTTGGAGCTTTCTGGTGGCCCTTGGCTGTGCTTTGGGTTAAGTCTCATCCTGGGTAAGCCCCTAGCCCGTGTCCTCTACCCCAGCCCTCCAGCTGTTGGCCTCATGGAACATTGTGAGAGCTCCGTGCTCAGCTCAACCCCTCCCTGCTTCCTTTGACTGCTTGAACCTGACTCGTCATTCACATCAGATGCCACCTTTCATGGAACCCATCCTTGATGCTTCCTCTGGGATCCCACGCGGCTCTCGCCTGGCATAACATTCACCGCAAGGAAGGAACCCATGTGTCCGGCTGCATCTGCCACAGATGTTAAACTCCTTCAGGATATGGCAACGTCTGCTCGCTGTCCTTGTACCTCCGGGGCCTAACCCAGGGTCTGCACGGAGAAGGGACTCCACACACACTTACCCATTGGCGAACAGGTCGCGTATTCCTGTGTGTGTGACCACAGCCACCCGCTTTCTGCTTGGCCGGGTCCAAACTTCTAGGACCTCGTTACAGTTAGGGTGCTCCGTTCTGGTGGTTGGAGATAAGGCTCAAACTCTCCAAGAACTCCGACAATGCAGGTAAGAAGGAAGAAATAACCCGGGTTGGCTCTTTTTTTTCTCTCTCCCTGGGGTACCTGGTCGGTCAGAACCTTGTGCAGGATGGGAGTGTGGGATGGAGGGAACCCAGAACCGAGATGGAGTTGGGAAGTTCCTCTGTTGTTCCGAAATAGCTCCTGTACTAAGAGTGTGATCAGTCAGGGTAGGCCCAGGGGCACAGGGTGTTTTTTTATTGTGCATCTGCCGTAAACCTGGGACATCCTCTGCTTTCCCCTCTGGGAGATGTGAACATGTAGACTGAAGGCTGCGTCTGCCTCGTTAACTTTCTGTCTCCGTCTCCCAGCAGGGGGATTCAGACCCGGTGGGAAACCCGTGACACGCCAGAGGACACAACTCAACGGATGCCATAGCTTCCTACTGGCAAGCGATGACTGAGGACGGTGCCCTCCCCAGGGCCTCAGCTAGCGTGACCGCCCGGAACAAGATGCCAGAGGAAGCTCAGGGGTCTTCAGGGCACAGGGACAGCTCACACGTAAAGCATTTCCACCTCCCGAAGTCAACAAAGGCAACTCAGGTCACGCGTTAAAACCCATTTCTGTGGCTGCCTAGAGAGGCACGCTCTGTAGTGGCCACTGTGGGGACCAGAGGTCTGTACCGTAGCTGGAGAGACCTTCAGGGTGGAGAGAACTGAGCGACAAAAGGGAGAGAATCCCTGGAGACTCCTGGTGAAAGAAGGCAGTTTGCGTGCCTGTTCATGACACCCCATCAACGTTACGGGAGAGGGCCGGGGAAAGAAAAGCGGATACTCTAAGGAGTAAAGAAGATGAGGGAGGAGTCGGTCGCAGCGCCATGTTGGAAGACAGTTGAGGGACAGGTAGTAAGTGATTTAGCAGCTCTTCGCTAACCCTGAGCCAGGAGGGATGAAAGGCAATCCAACTTGTCCCACAGAAAACCCTCCAAAGGCTCGGAACGGACAGCCCCATGCACCTGGACAAGCGGAGTTCAGAGACAGTAGCCTTTGAAAAGCTGTTGAGGAAGAAGTTAGAGGCACCCCCCTGCCCCCACCCCACCGTCACAATTTTCTGTGTCCCCTTTTGCACAGCCAGGTGAGTACGTGGCCCCCATGCTGACGGAAAACCAGAAATGGCCCCCACTGCCCACCCCCCCCCCCCGGAGATGGTTAAACAGAAGGTCTCTGGACCGGGGGACACCGGGCGCAGTGAACCAATCTGCAAATGGCCATTTTGGAATGCTTCCTAAAGGCAGGGAGCTGGGTCCTGCCTGGAGGAGGTGGTGGCCCTGAATTGATGAGGAGGACGGCAGTTTTCAGATGACTCATGAGAAAGCACAGAGGCAGGGAAGGGTCAGTTGTTGAGGAGAAGGGCTTGGCTGGAGTGAATGGGGAGGGGACAGGACTGAGAAAGGAGGTGCTGTGAGCTCTCAGGCACATGGTGATGCCCAATGTGGGGGGCTCACGTTCGGGAGGAGAGGGTCGCAATCTAAAGCATGAGATGATGGAAACCGGGATCTCAGGAAGACTTTTCTGCAACTGAATGTCTAGCTTGAGGTCTGGAGAAGCTGGGAGTCCAGGAAAAAGCCTTTGACGGTAGCCAAGGGTTAGGAAGGTGCGGAGGGGAGGACAGGGGTAGGAAGGAAGTAGGAGAAACGAGCACAGACTCTTCCCCCGGCCAATGCCGTCCGTTCCTTTGCTCCTCTATGACCCTGCCGCTCGTCATCAGTGCAAACATTTTTGGCAGGTAAGAACAACAGGATTTATGAGAACAAAGTCGAAGTCCAAGCCAGAAACAGGAGAGAAAAAAATATATTCTCTCAAGAGATTTCGTGATCTGTTATCAATCTCTGGCCACCCGCAGGGCCCTGGAGGTACTGTTCCCGTAGAGACACCATCCAGGAAAGCAGTGAAATCATGCCCGGTAGTCACTCCTGAAGCCTCGCCCCCCCCCCCCCCACCCAGGGCCTCTCCACCCACCTTTTCCCCACCCTTCCTGCAGGGCCCAGATCTCCCCTTCCTCACGCTCACCCTGAGCACGAGGCACCTTGCAGATAGAAAATGCCCAGTGAAGTCCGTTGATTTTAAGAATCATGACTAGACCTCGGTGGGTTGATGGCTCAATCTCTGACTTACAAGGCAAGAGGGACACAGAGCGGCCTGACGTCATAGACCTGGTTCCATGAGCACAGTGGGTGGGCAAAGGATGCTCTTGACTACTATTTTTTTGGTCATCCTCCTCTATTCGAATTCCAACACACGTCCAGTCTTGGAGCAAAGATGCTTCTTTTGCCCGGAGTCTAAAGGGTGAAACCAAATGTCCTGCCCTCTGATAACATTGGACGTCTCCTGTGCGTGGGTGTATTGTTTGGTCTAAACATAGATCTGTCTTTTTTTTTTTCTTCTTCTACTCACTTGCGTGTGTGTGCGTGCGCAAAATATGCACAACGTAAAATTTACGATTTTAGTCCTTTTTTTCTTAAAGTTTATTTTTGAGAGAGACAGAGCATGAGCGGGGGAGGGGCCGAGAGAGGGGGAGACCCAGAATCGGAAGGAGGCTCCAGGCTCCGAGCTGTCAGCACAGAGCCCGATGCGGGGCTCGAACTCATGAACCGTGAGATCATGACGCGAAGTGAAGTTGAGTGCTCAACCGGCTGAGCCACCCCGGCGCCCCTAGTCATTTTTTAAGTGTACAATTCAGTGGCATGAACTCCACCCACCATGTTGTGCAACCTACTTCTCCTAGGACACTAAGAAATCTTTGTGAAAAGCCTGTTTTCTCCTGCTCCTCTGATCCCGCTTGCAGTCTTGGAGTCGGTGCCACCTTAGAAATTGTGTTGTTCTAACCCCCAACCAGACGCAATCCTCTCTGCAGCCTTCTGATACTTCTGCTCAAACCTGCCCCAGATGGGAAGTCACTCCTCAGCGAGCTAGACCGTTTCCCTCATGGGACACTCTTACGCCACCAAGCCCCACTGGCCTCTCTGTACGGTTGCCCACCAGCTCCTGCTCAGCCTGGACATTCCAGAAGGTTCTTATCTGGGCTGCAGGAGAGTTCGTCAAACATCCAAAAGGTCGTGCGGTAGCACAAACCCAGATCTCTGTAGCCAGACAGAGCTGAGTTCAAGTCTAAAATCTATTGGTAAACCAATTTGACAATAAATTTCATATTAAAATATATATATATATGTAAAAAATAAATAAATAAAATCCATTGGTGTGTCCCGGGGCAAATCACTTCTTTGAGGCTCCGTTTCCTCTTCTGCAAAGTGGGGATCCTACCCTCACATGGCTGTGAGGCTAAGAAATACTGCATAAGAAACACCCCACGTCATTCACGGAACTCAAGAGGCTCTGGGAATTATTTTCGTTGAAAGACAGAAAAGACTTCTCTGACAGCACACCGCCGGCACCCCTCCTCACTTTACTTCATGTGACAAGGTTTCTGTTGATCTAGAACTGATTCCCTCCACGGTCATTAGAGGTACATTCCATTAAGAGTCTGTGGTATCTTATTTGCATTTCAAAACCAAGTTGGCACTTCAGCCCAATGAAATGGTCCAGAGAGTTGGCCAGTTGGAGGCCATAATCATCCACCCATCCAGTGTTTATAACACCGTGTATTTGCGCAGAAGAAGTAGAGGCTTTGGGCATTGTTTATACAACAGTCTGTGATTATTTATGTAACAGCTCATGATTATGTAACAGCTTACGAGCCTGAGACGGAATCCAGACAGACGTGTCTGTGCAAGGGGGATGTGTCAGGCCCTGACGAGTGTCTTTTCACAAGAGGCTCAGGGCCTCCTTGGAGGGTGACCATCCTCAGGCATGGGGAGTCAGGTGTGATAAAGCTCTTTGCGCTCATTACACTCATTCTGGGTGAGTGTCGCTCAAATCCACCCCAGGACAGCATGTAGACATACATCTGGGTCCAAGAAAAGAGAGGATCTTAAAGTAAAAATGGATCTATATTACTACCAAGAATGCTTATAGGCGGTGGGTTAGAATGACGAGGTTGGCCAAGAGCCAGGGAACTGTGGATTATTGTGGTAAATGTTACCCCATCGGTACTCACTCTTGGCGAGGACAGGAGAAATCGAAATGAATTCAACACAGAGTACTCCCTAATGGGTGGCCAGAGTTCAGCAAGGGATAAAATAATATCATAAATGGCCATTAGAGGGTGGGTACTACCATGTGCTAGGAAGGAGGGTCAGATAAACTACTCTAGACGTTCAGGGAATGGAAAGATGGCTTACAGACAAGGTGTGGGTGGGAGCATAGTTTGGGCAGCACAGGTAGCCCTGAGCAATGGAATTGCTGACATTGTGAGATCATGACCTGAGCCGAAGTCGGACGCTTAATCGACTCAGCCACCCAGGTGCCCCAATAACTCCCAATTTTTAATTGAGAACATGGCCCCTCGCAAGTAAAGGCATTTCCCAGATGCCCCTGCAGCTCGATGTGACCACATGACTGAGTTCAGAGAGATGTTAGTGAACTGTTATGTGGTACTTTCCAGGAATAGTCCGTGAAAGACAGCTGGTATGCATACTTGGCCTTCTTTGCCTTTGTCCCTTCCTGCGCCCTGATTCATGGAATATGGATATGATGAACAGAACTCTTGGTTCTGCCTTGGACCATTTGGATGATGAGCAGGAAAGAGCCTGGTTCTCTTCTATACGAAGAGAAATAGAATCTGATCTGGTTTAAGTCTGTTGTTTCTCGTGTCTGTTGTTCTTTTCTTTAAAAAATTTTTTAAACATTTTTATTCATTTTTGAGAGACAGAGAGAGGAAGGGTGTGAGCGGGGGAGGGGCAGAGAGAGAGGGAGACACAGAATCCAAAGCAGGCCCCAGACTCCTAGCTGTCAGCACAGAGCCCAATGCGGGGTTTCAACCCACGAATTCTGAGATCATGACCTGAACTGAAGTCAGATGCTTAACCAATTGGGCCACCCAGATGCCCCTGGTGTCTGTTGTTCTTAACAACAATGCTAACCGGATATAGATGGGCAGAATTTAGATACATGGGACTGGGGTTCAGGGAAAGAATATTCCAGGCAGAATGATGGCAAGAAGGCAATATGAGAGGTGTGCAAAGAAAAATGGGAAGAACCATGAGGGTCTGCTGGGCAGTTAAGTCCAGTGAAGGGGAAGAGGAAGAGGTATGATCAGAAAAAAAAAAAAATCACTGGGTCCAGGTAATGCAAGACTTCGAACAAAGGATGGGGAGTCTGAACTTTATTCTGTGTGCAATGGAGTGCCATTGAATATTTTTGGGTGAGGAAGTGTCCAGATAGGAACAGAGCTTTAAGAAAATGAATCAGAGTGAAGGCAGCAAAACCAACTTCAGGGCTCTTGTGATATCTGGGCAGGAGAAAGGGTGGGCTCAATCATGGCAGGGGCAGAGGGAATGGAGAGGAGAGCCAAGATCCTCAGATATTGTCCCCCCACCGAATGTTCTCCAGGAAATTCTTGCTGAGAGGAGTTTTATTTGGGAAGGGAGACTAAGGATGCAGATGGGAGCTTGAGCACAGGAAGAAGAGGGGAAGGGGATGTCACATGGGAGAAGGTGGGGCACAGAATGGAGCATTGGGGGCAACCGAGGACCAAAATAGGACGCTACTATTGGATGTCTTATGTATGATCAGCCTTTGTATTGGGCGCCCATGAGGCATAGATACTTACTTGCTACTTCAAAAAATTTGAGACAGCACTAACCATAATCCCTGACACTTCAGTAGGGGAAGGAAGTTATCTGCTGCTTGTCGAGAAAGTAGCAGAGTAAGAAGATACGATTGGCTCCTCCCGGCAGAGCCTGTGGCGTCACCCTTGCAGAAAGATGAGAACAGGGGTCATCCCGCCCTGGGGCAAGTGAAGTTTACCCAACTCACAGGAGTCTGATGTGCTGACAGATAAGATTTATAATGGGAGACCTACATCTGGGAGTTCATATTTTCTCCCAAGGGACTTCTGCTCCAATGTCAAGGTAGCTCGGGATCTATCGGAAAAGAGTGGTTTGTGAACATGAACTCAGGGCGATGGGGATTTGTCTTAGAGATTGCCTGGCCTAGGCTGTGGGCTACGTTGTTCCATGGACTACGCCGGTGTAGGGCTTGGGGCACTTGCATTTATAAGGTGCACCCTCTTCCTGCCTCTTGCACAGTATAGGGATGGAGAAGCATATACACATATAAGCATATCTTTCTCTAGATTGTTTGGACCTCCCATCTTTGATGGCAGTGTTACTTGGCCAGGACATAGTTCTTAGCTCCCAGCATGAGTCACATCACTTCTCTGGGCTACACATTCCTCCTCTATAAAATAAAGGGCCTGACCAGGTCATGATGAGGGCAATTCCAGCCCCAAGGCTCCGGGTTGCTGTGAACACGATGTTGGGGGCATCAGGGTAAAGAGCATGATGCCCAGTCCTCAATCCAAGGGAGTGCCCAAGGGAAATCAAAAGACTGATTCAGGAACCAGAGTCACAGAGTTAAGCCACTCCTAGCTGGAGCTCAAGGACACAGCAGCCGAGAGACATCCTTGGCAATAGTTGCTTTGACAGTTTTCTTGGAGTCATGACAGTGTTTTACCCACAGCGGCCCCATACACTCTAATTCGGCTTGACTCTGGGTAATCGGACCAGTCTGGTGAATTTGGAGGGCCCCACTGATTCCTGATCAGGCTCCTTCACGGTTACCGTGCTTTGGCTGGAACTTTCCAGAAATGCGTGGATAGAAGAGGCTGAAAGAAGCCTAAAACGTCGTATGCCTGGACACCTCACCATATCTTCATGAAGCAAGATATGAATGTCCAAGTTGCATTAGTATGCAAATGTATCCTTCCCATTTTTGCTGCCTGGGCACCTAAAAGGGACTCCACTTGTCTCCACGTTATCTTTTCTTCCCTAGGCAGAATGACTATCTCCTACCACTGGGGCGTGTGAGAGGAGACTGTGAAGAGAATGGTCTGGTGGAAGCATGCGCCTGGCTCAGCTAACTCTCTTTGTTGCCCATCCCCCAGGCCACAATTCCCAAGACCCATGGTTTCCCACATGGCACATGTTCTCCCACTCTCAGCTTGTCTCTGGCCAACGGCGGTAGGCTAGCTAGCGGCTGGTCTCCTCCAGCTCACTGGTGTGATACATTTCTCATGCCTTCTTCTCCTGGGCTGGTGTTCAAGCCAGATATGGCCCCTTCTGGTATTCAAAGAGTGCTGGCCATCATGTGTCGGGCCCTCAGACAATAAAGAAGGCCCAGTTCCTCCGCTTCAGAGGTGCTCACGTGATGAACCCAGACCATCATCTACTGTGCGTTCTCCCCCAGAAATGAGAGCTACTGGAAATGAGGGATTAGCATGGCAGGGGCAACAAAAACAGAAGTCAAGGCAGGTAGAGATCAATATGAGTGAGGGTAAAATCTCGGCCTCGGCTGAGTGGTGCCTCTGCCCGGGGAGAACCCTCCCTCTACCCATAATCTCTTCTCCTAGATGAGTTAATATCAAAGAGAAGGAGAAATAATGGACTGTTTTCCATCTCGAATTTACCAGCCGTGCAGCCTGTCACAAAATCAGAACGATCACCCCACGTTTAGTGGGCACCAAGTCGTATCGTCTCTAAGACCTTAACATCTCTCAAATATGCTTTTCTCTAATCCCCACCCACTCGCCCCTCTCACTCGAAGTGTTGCAATGGCGGTCCACTCTGGCCACATCCCTGCCAGACAGATCCGTTGAAAGTAGGACTGTTGGAAGGACGACTCCACTGCACGAATCCCTTCCATTTCTCTCCAGTGCCTCCAAGCGGTGGTCCAATGGGAAGACAATGCTTTCTGGGTCCTGCTTGGCCTGGCCCTTGACCATCAGTTCAGCCTCATGTCCAACCACCTGCCATGGCACAATCTGCCTCATTCGTCACGGGTCCCCGGCTTTCTAGGATATTTCTCCCTTGACTCATATTTGCACAAAATATTCGCTCTCTCCCCTATTCTCCTGCGGAAGCACTGCCCGTCCTTCAGGGTCTGCCCCATCCCTGCTGTCTCCCGAAGCCTCTCCCAACTATGTTGGAGAAACTGAGGTGGTCCTTCCTCAAGGCTACCGCCGTGTCTGGCACGTATCTTCCCCGGAACAACCGCCAAACTGTATCATCTGTTGACGTCCAGTGGAGAAACCCAACCTGTGATCAAATTCATATCATCACCATCCCAGCGCCTTGCATAGTGCTTTAGCATTTAGTGGGTGCCCGACAAATCTTTTTTTAAAGTTAGTTCGTAGAGACAAACAGGAGAGTAGTAAATCAAGAGGTGGAGAGGTTGGCCGTGCCGCGGGTGGAAGGGTAGATGGAAGTTTCCATGACCGGCTAGAAAGCTGAGAGAGAGAGAGAAATATACTAAAACAGTAGTGTTTGGGTGTTTTAAATAAATGTTGGCTTGGATGTGCAGGGAGTAGTGGTAAATTGAGGGCTTTTTTTTTCCCTCCATTCCTGGAGTTTTGGGGTCTGAGAGGTCAGAAATGTAACACTGCACTTTTCCTAAACAAAGCCTTGGTTTGTCATCTGCCAGTGAGGGGGAAGATCCCGGGTGAGGGGGAGGAGGGCCAACAATGGCTTTTTTTACACCCATATTTCTGGCCTCCGGCTAATCTGGTTTGCCAGCAATGGAAACCCTGGGGCCAGACATCGTGAGTCATCTGTAGAGGAGAAAGAGTTACCCCAGGGGCAAATATTACAGGGCAGGCCAACTAACTGCAGACACTTTTTGAATTTTACCTGGGAAATTCGTGTTTTCAAAGATTTAAAAATACTCAACAGGTACTTGCTGTGTGCCGGGCAGGAGGGGAGGGCATCTGGAGACTGCTACACTTCCGTCTCGTGGAGGAATGTGGATATAGAAAGACCGTTCCAACAAAATGCAATGGGCTCCCAAATGCATTGGGAACAAAGAGAGACCAACTGCGTTAGTTAAGGTCAGGAACACATGTATACGACAGAAACGTTCAAAGTAAGAGTGGCTTACATAAGGTAGAGGTTTATTGCTCTGGCACCTAAAAAATGAACTTAGTCTCTTGGCCATAGTTGGCTGTAAAGGTGGCTGGAAATAGTCTTTTTTGGGGGGGAACAGTCAGCAACACTCCCAACTAAAAGTTGGGATTCTATCACAATGGAGGGAAGGGAAAATGGATGTTAATGCAATCAGCCAGTAGGTTTTGATGTACTAACCCCATTTGAGGCATCCTGGGGAGTCTCCATGTATTATAAAGTAGACTAATTACTTAAAATTCTACATACCACTCCTGTGAGGGGAGGAGTGCATGAGCTGGACAGTGTCGAGACTTGAGATCTAGAATGTTGAGGGCTGTGGGAGAGTGATGGCGATGTGCGGTTAGGGATTTGCAAACTGGTTTCGGTGCTTGAGTTCTGATGCCTATCCCTTTCCCCTCTGAGATGGAAGGAAACACATGAGAACATGCCAGACATCCTCACTCCCAAAGGAGAGCTCCCCAAAACTGAATGGGTGCATGTAGCCTTGGCCAGGAGTCCTCATTGACTCCTGCCCTCTGGAATCTAGGGTGGTGATTGGAGAGCAGATAAGGCTGGACTGACTCATCCGGCCCGGGATGCAGAGAATTGGGGATTGTGAGAGTCTGGGCATCAACCTTCCCCACCTTTTAAGAAGTGATCCTCCTCCCTTATCTGATTATGACCCAGTGACTGTCTCAGACTCTCACTGATCAGATGGTCAACCTTTACCCCCTTGGGAATGATCTAGTGCTAGGCTGGAGGTTTCAATCACTCCTTAACCTCAGGCTGACACTGAAGTATGGGGACAAAGGGAAAATATTGTCCCCTGTTCCTAACATCTGAGTCAGAGGGTGGATGGCAGGAGATTGGCCTGAACTTGAGTTTCCTCCTTCCCAGATGATAGTAGCCTTCTACTCTCCCTACCTTGAGTTTGCTGGGATGATCTTACCATTATTTATCATGGGTTTTGGGGGTTCACATTTCTAAGAAACAGAATCTGACGGGAAGATACAGGAATACAAAGAAAATTCACACGGTGAATATTTCACAAATAAAGAAGTACAAACAGCTGTAAAAATATAGAATCCCCAAGAATTAAGGCAGGAGATAGAAAGAATAGGTAAATGTGAGGTGCACTGGTACATCAGACACACTTAAAGAGAAGTTATATTGTTATCATTTACCAGCTTTATAGAGGTATAGCTGACGTAAAATGGACACCTTTTATATAAGCAAACATATATACATATATATCCATGAAATAATTAATAAAATCAAGATAATGAATGTGAATGTATTTGTCATCTACCAAAATTTCCTTGTCCCTTTTTTGTCTCCTTCCTTCTTACTCCTCCTTGCCCTTATCCTGTCCCCAGTTCCCGGTCCCCCCCCCCCCCCCGCCCTCCCCGCCTTTGGTCACTATAGATTTGTTTACATTATCTAGAATTTTCTACAAAGGGAACCGTACAGTACAGTCTGTAGTCTTTCCGTGTGTGTCTGGCATAATTATTTTCAGGTTCATCCATGCTGTTGCATATGACAACAGTTTGTCCCCTTTTTTGAAAAAAAATTTTTGATGTTTATTTATTTTTGAAAGAGAGACAGAGTTTGAGTGGGGGAGGGGCAGAGAGAGGGAGACAGAATCCGAAGCCGGCTCCAGGCTCTGACCTGTCAGCACAGAGCTCGAAGCAGGGCTCGAGCTCACGGTCTATGGGATCATGACCTGAGCCGAAGCCGGACGCTTAACCGACTGAGCCACCCAGGTGCCCCATAATTGGTCCCCTTTTATTTCTGAATGGTATTCCATTGTATCGATACTAGAATTTGTTTATCCATTCACCTGTTGATGAACATGTGGGTTGTTTTCAACTTGGGGCTTTTAGAAATAAAGATATTACAAAAATTTGGGTACAAGGCTTTATGTGGACAAGGCTTGGATTGGTCCGGGACCAAATACCTAGAAATGGAAGGGTTGGGTCTTAGGGTAAGGATATAGTTACGTTTTTAAAAGAAGTTAAGCTTTTAATTTGGAGAAAATTGTAGATTCCCGTGCAGTTGTAAGAAGTAACATCTGTACTCAATTTCCTCCAGCGGTGACATTTTGCAAAACAATGGTACAGTACCACAACCAGGATAGTCGCAGTGCTATAATGCACTGATTTTGCTCAAATTTTCCCACTGGAATGAGATGGTATGTCGCTTTGGGGATTGACTTTTCTCACTCAGCAGAATGTCCTTGAGATTCATCTAAGTCGTGCGTTTCTTTTTATTGCTGCCTCGTACTCCACGGTATGGGAGTACGGCTGTTTGTTGAACCATTCACCTGCTGAGGGACATTTTGGGCCTTTCCGGTTTTGTCTATTATGAATTCAGCTGTTATGAAAATTTTGGTAGAGGCTCTGGCACACATCCAAGTTCTCAGTTTTCAGGGATTAGTGCCCAGGGGTGCAATGACTGGGTTGTTTGGTAGCTGTATGCCTAGAAACTGCCACGCTGTTTCCCAGAATGGCTGTACCTTTTTCCACTCCCCCCCAGCAATGTGTAAGTCACCCACATTCTCCGTATTCCAGTCAGCTTTTCGGGATTGATGTTATTTATTATTTTTTTTATTTTTGCTCTTCTGAGAGGTGTGTGGGGATTTCTCACTGTGGTTTTAAATTGCGTTTCTCTGATGGCTGATGCCTTTGAACATCTTACTGTTGTGGATTTGCTATTTGTGTATCCTCTCCAGCGAAAAAGTGTCTGTTCGTGTCTTTTGCCATTTTCTAATTAGATTGCTTTCTTAATCTTGAGTTTTAAAAGATTTAAAACATTTTTTTAATGTTTATTTATTTTTGAGAGAGAGTGAGAGCGAGCAGGGGAGGGGCAGAGGGAGAGGGAGACACAGAATCCGAAGCAGGCTCCAGGCTCCGAGCTGTCAGCGCTGAGCTCGACGCGGGGCTCAAACTCACAAACCGTGAGATCTTGACCTCAGCCAAAGTCAGATGCTTAACTGACTGAGCCACCCAGGCATCCCAAGATGTTTTTTAAAATTATGTATTCTAGATAGCAGTCCTTTGTCAGATGTGGGAGTTGCAAATATTTTCTCCCAGTCTCTAGCTTAGTTTTTCATCTTCTTAATGTATATTTACCTTTGTAAGAGCCAAACCAGTTTCCAAAATGGCGGGGCCATTTAGCATTCCTACCAACAGAATACTAGAGTTCCAGTTACCCTATATCTTCACCAGTGCCTGGGATAGTCAATCTCTTTCATTGCAGATATTGTGTTGAACACGTAGTGTGACATATCAGCAAGCACTGTTTTAATTTGCTTTTCTCTCATGGCTAGTGACGTTGAACGCCTTTCCATGGGTTCCTTCGCTATCTGTGCATCTTCTTTGGTCAACTGTTTGCCTAAGTATTTTGCCCATTTTTATTGGGTTGTTTGTCTCCTGTTGGGTTGTTTGTTGTGAGAGTCTTTTAGATATCTTGGTATAAATCATTGATTGGATGCGTTTCACAAATATTTTCTCCTCCTCTGTGGCTAGGAGGGCTGTGTCTGAAGAAACATCTTTTCTCTAAAAGAACTAGATTTCATCTTTTTTCCTCAGGACAAAAAGCAAATTTTTTTTTTTTCATTTGGCTGGAATTAAGACTTGGGAGGTTAAAATGATTAGTGTGGCAAGTGATGGAAGAAATTTCTTTCCATGTTACTGGACTATCAAGGAAAGGAAGCAAGGACAAGCCAAAGATGGGTGAATGTTTCTGAAATATTCCCTGATTTTAGTTAATTAGTTATTTAGTATTTTACCAGTCAGTTATTTTTCATGTTTTTGGCTATATTATCACTGAATAGCTGCTGTTATTTGGATTTGGCTTTATTGATGAGTGAGATCTAACATATTTATAGTGGATTGACCATCTGTGTTTTTTTCTCAGAAATGCCTATTCATCTCCATTCATATTTTTCTGTGGGATGGTTTGTGTTTTGCTGTTGTTGAAGTTGGTGCGTCTGACCTATTTGTTAACTAATATTTGTATATATGTTTGCATATGACTTGCGAATATTTTTTCGGGGGCCAGTTTGATGTTTTGTCGGTGGTTTTTTTCACATAGGAGTTAAACATTTTATTTTATTTTTTTAAAAATTTTTTAGGGGCGCCTGGGTGGCTCAGTCGGTTGAGCGTCCGACTTCAGCTCAGGTCACGATCTCGTGGTCCGTGAGTTCGAGCCCCGCGTCAGGCTCTGGGCTGATGGCTCAGAGCTTGGAGCCTGCTTCCGTTTCTGTGTCTCCCTCTCTCTCTGCCCCTCCCCCGTTCATGCTCTGTCTCTCTCTGTCTCAAAAATAAATAAATGTTAAAAAAATTTAATTAAATATTTTTTAAATGTTTATTTTATTTTTGTGAGAGAGAGAGAGAGACAGAGCGTGGGCAGGGGAGGTGCAGAGAGAGAGGGAGACGCAGAATCCGAAGCAGGCGCCAGGCTCTGAGCTCTCTGCACAGAGCCCGACGTGGGGCTTGAACTCACAGACCGAGAGATCGTGACCTGAGCTGAAGTCGGACGCTCAACCGACTGAGCCACCCAGGTGCCCCAAGAGTTAGACATTTCATAAGCAGGGTTGTAAATGGCGAGAAATGGAGGTAAAGCTCCAGAGACTTGACAGGAATCGCTCCTTTTCTTTGGTACTGGTGGCTCACTGGGATGAGAAGAGGCTCTGTTTTGTAGGGAGAAGGATCAGGTGCCATCTGGGCTTGTTCAGAACAGATTTATGGCAAGAAAGCGGACCTGCTGGTTCCAGAGCCCTGGGTTCTAATCCCCACGCTGCTAACACCCAGCAACTTGACATTGGATAAGGCAGCCATTCCCTCGGGGCCTCCACTGTGACAGTGCTAAAAGAAAGGATTTGGTCCAGATGGTTTCTAGTGTCTCTTCCCGTTTCAATACTATTTGCAATTGGCCTGTGTCACCATCTCATTGACACGAATCTGCTGCTGGGTTTCTTCAGACAGAACCAAATATCCACCCCAGGCGGGTCAGCCCAGAAGCCGGGGATCTATCACTCCATTTGTAGCTTTCTCTCTGGTCAGCGCTCCTGTCGGTTCCGTTTAATGGCCTTGGCTCAAAATACACAGCTTGTGGGGAAGGGACAGGAAATTGCACAAAACCCTCAGATGATCCTGGGTGTCTGGGGTTGGCAGAAAGGCAGAAAAGCAAGAGCTTGGCTCTTGGAGCCCGATGGGCTTGGCTCTGATCCTAGCTCCGTCCCTCACCAGCTGCAGGGCTTTGCACGGGCTTCTGAAGCTCGCTGGGTGTCTGTTTCCTTTTCTGCAGAATTTCGTTGTCTGCCTTTCTCCTGGATTATTGTGACGATCGATACCAAACAAACATACACTCTTCCACCTGTTACAATAATGAAAACTCAGTGACGATGAGCACGCTATGCATTCATAGATGCTTTTGTTTTTACATTTTAGTTTTAGGTTTATTTATTTTGAGAGAGAGAGCAAACGCATGAGCAGAGGAGAGGCGGAGACAGAGAAGGAGAGAGAGAGACTATCCCAGGTAGGCGCTGCACTGTCAGAGTAGAGCCCTATGTAGGGCTTTAACGCACAAACTGTGAGATTATGACCTGAGCTGAAATCAAGACCCAGACGCTTAGTCGACTGAGCCACCGAGCACTTGTTGATTAAAGGGATATACAATGTGGGAGAAGAAATGAACACGCCCGTTTATCGTTTGTGGGGTTTATTGTTTCAAAGTATACTGGTTTTAGAGGCCAGCCTCGCACTATTTATCAAGAGCTTTAAGATTGGCAAGTCCTTCGGGACACCTGGGTGGCTCAGTTGGCTGAGCGTCCGACTCTTGATTTCGGCTGAGGTCATGATCCCAGGGTCGTGGGATCGAGCCCCGTGTTGGGCTCCATGCCGCTTAAGATTCTCTCTCTCTCCCCCACTCACTCTCTCTCTTTAAAAAAAAAAAAAATTGCAAGTCTTTTAATCTGGCAATTCTAGTATTTTTTTGTAAGAAAATTATCCAAGCAAAGACTATATAAGGATATTTGGTGTCACAGTGTTTATAACAGTGAAAAAAACCAACAATACTCTAGATGCACAATAATGGGGGACCGGGTTCACCCCCAGTGGATACACGTAGCCGTGCAAATGGTGTTCCAGAAGAACATTTGGTTTTGAAAACAGGCCCCCTTGCCTGTGATGAAGGCTGGCCAGATGCTTGCTAGTTCTGTGGACTTTGGCAAGTTTACTTGAAGTTCGTAAAACATTAATTTTTCCATGTGTAAAGTTGTTATAATGATGCCAATCCCATCGGCTCAGAAAAAAACTTGACAAATGCTTAGGACAGCTGCTGGTGGGCCGCCGGGGCCCCCGAAATGGCAAGAATGAGCCATTCACATGAAAAGTTGGAAGATAGCAGGTGAAATAATGTAAGCTAAAAAACCCGTAGGATCACATTTTTGTGAACAATAAATGCATCTCTGGGTGGAATGTATAGAAAAAGTCTGGAAAGATGCAGGCAAACCCGTTGATTGTGGTGTTTCAGAGGGGGTGCTGTGGACGGGTTTTAGGTTTCTTTTCGTTCACGTGCTTTATTCTATTTTCTGCTGTGGAATACGATCATTTCTGCAAAAGACACATTCGAATGTGTATATGTATGTGTATATACATATACATATTACATAATTTCTAGAGTATCTGGGAAAGAAGTTTTGTACTGTTTGGTACAATTTGATGCTTTTAAAAAAAAGAGATTACCTGATGGGCAGCTTTATTTAGTCTGATCAAGGTTTATCAGATAAGAGTCAGCTCCATCCATTTTGGATGACCTTACATTATAGTCCCATCAAGGGACTTTGGATACTAACTCATTGGGTGTGGTTAAAAATGCAGCATTGGGGTCTCCACCAGTAGTGTTCCTTGGGAGGTCTATAATGGCAATAACAATAACTAACATTTATTGAGCACTTACTGTCTGCAGGCATATGCTAAACACTTCCCATGGGCCGTCCAGCCATAACAACCCTGTAATATGGAGCTCTTTTTACCTGTATTATATGGGCTAGGCAGTGGAACTATGGATTATCTTTTAGTTTATTTTTATTTTAGAGAGGGAGGGAGAGAGTGTGAGTGGAGGAGAGGGGCAGAGGGAGAGAGAGCGCGCGTGCGCGCGAGAATCTCAAGACAGAATCTCACACTTAGTGTGGAGCCTGACGTGGGCCTTGATCCCATGACCCTGGGATCATGACCCGAGCCGAAATCAAGAGTCGGATGCTCAACCAACTGAGCCACCCCGGTGCCCTTGGAACCACGGATGATCTTAACATAAGTTAAAATATGTTTAGCATAGTATTTTCAACATAGGTTTAAAAAAAAGGCCCACGCTTTCATGGCGTTTCAGCTTTCTAGGTGCTATGACCAGGAACTGCGATATTCAAATGTATTGCCTCCCAGCTAGAGAATTTTGACCAACGAGACACCCTGATGACACCCAAGGACCCTCATTAGTCAACGATATCTTGCGCAAGCTTCTTCACCAACAAAATGGCGATATTAACGGGGCTCGTTGTGAGGAACCCATGAACTCCCGCACAAAAGGCACCTATCCTGGTGCCCGGTCGGAGTAGTATCTGCAGACGATTTGTTCCGGCACCGTTACCCACCGAGCTCTATCGGCAGAACCCCTCCCAGCAGGGATCCAAGGGAGCACCCCAAGAAACCAGGGCCCTTCCTTGAGCTCTCTGTGCTATCACTTCCTAGATGTTCTGATGATATCAAACAACGAAAACGCAAACTCTGGTTGCTTGTGGTCCTTTCACATTCCTCATTCTCAGCTGCTGTCTGCCCATACATTTCAGAGTTACAATTGTTTTCCCCCCCTGCCCCGGGGATGCGTGACGGTATTATTAACTCTAGTCCCCTGGCACTGCCCGCAGTGACAGATTTTTTTCCTCCCCCAGACATTTTCGTGGGCAAATCCAACCTGCAAAAGGAAGTGTCTTGCTCTCCCAGAAAACGGAATTGTGATGGGGATGAGCCCTCACCGGACGGCAGTTCTCCAGCTACACGATCCCGTCCGTAAGGCAGGTGTGTTATTTAGGAGTTATCTAGAGATTACGCAGCCGTGTTCGACACAGTGAATCATACCTTCTGGCTCTGGGTCACACGGACGTTGCCACATGCTGTGTAAACATTAGCCTCCATCCAGTTTCCTAGTCTGCCAGCGGGAAGAATATTAAGCTTCGTAACAAGAAAATTATATGTTAAAATCCAGTGGAAATAAGTTATGGCCAAAGTGAAAGGGCCGTAGTCGCAGAAACATCCAGGACTCACAAGTATGTGGATTAATTATCCTAATGTGAATACTCCCAGTGTTTTCAGGGTTTCATTCAGTTTTTTTCCTCGTCGGATGGAAAACTTGGTGGCATTGTTTCTACTTCTTTGAGGATGGAAGCCCAGGATGGGGGTCCTTCCTGTTGTGGGGGGAATCTAGTTTTTCCACTTCTCCCCAAAGAAGGTGGGTCAGGGGGGCAAAGGGTAAGAAAGACCAGCTAACGTTAACCGAGCACTTATCACATGTTAGACACTGTTCTGAGTCTGAGAACTTTAATACGTTTTATTTATTTAAAAAAAAAATTTTTTTTTTAACGTTTATTTATTTTTGAGACAGAGAGAGACAGAGCATGAACGGGGGAGGGTCAGAGAGAGGGAGACACAGAATCTGAAACAGGCTCCAGGCTCTGAGCTGTCAGCCCAGAGCCCGACGCGGGGCTCGAACTCCCGGACCGCGAGATCGTGACCTGAGCCGAAGTCGGCCGCTTAACCGACTGAGCCACCCAGGCGCCCCTGAGAACTTTAATACGTTTTAACTTGTTTGTGGTACATGCTTTTATTAGTCTGATGTCACAGATGGCAAGGGTAAGGTATAAAGGAGAATTTGCACACACGAGAGAGTCTGTGGCGGGGCCAGAATTTAAACATATGTGATCTGACTCTAAAACCTGGCTCTCAACCTGTATGATTTGTTCTGCCCCTTCAGTTGCACCCCTACCATTTTAAGCTATAATCTGCCCATCATGACTTGTGGATTCCCTGTTGGTGAATTCATCTACTCGCCAGTACTCATCGCTGTCCTGGTCCTTCTCAGACACGTGCATGCGCAACAGGGGTGCCTGGGTGGCTCAGTCGGCTGTCCAGCTTTGGCTCAGGTCATGATCTCACGGTTTGTGGGTTCGAACCCCGCGTCGGGCTCCGTGCTGACGGCTCAGAGCCTGGAGCCTGCTTCACGTTCTGTGTCTCCCTCTCTCTCTCTCTGCCCCTCCCCCGCTCGTGCTCGGTCTCAAAATAAATAAATGTTAAAAAAACTAAAAAAAAAAAAGAAAACCCCGCAAAGTGGCAAAAACATGTGAGGTGTCCGAAGCGAGCACAGGGTCACCTCCGCCTTCCTGCTCTGGATCGCCATGAGGCAAGCAAGCGTCCTTTCCCTGGTATATTTAGTGCCATATTTTTCACATGTTTGCGTTTTTTAATTAAAAAAAATTTTTTTATTGGTGATTTTGTTGCTGGAAGTGGCTTCCAGAGGGAGTGCTGAAATGCCGTTTGGTGTTCCCAAGTGCGAGAAGGCTGTGTGTGATGTGCCTTATGGAGAAAAATACGTGAGCAGGGAGGCCCTGCGGAGCACGAGTTATGGCGCTGTCGGCTGTGAATTCAGCGTTAGTGAATCAACAGTAGATATCCAATAGACTGGCTTTAAACAGAAGCACGCATAAGATGGGGCTATCTATTGATTGGTTGATGAAAATATTGTGGTCAAAGACTCACGGGAACCCGGCCTCGTATTTCCCGCACGAGCCACGGTTCAGTATTTACTGATTCAGCGTCCTTGGTGACTTTATGGACTACGACTGCTAGGAAAAATGAGAACCAACTGTATTTACATCGGTGATTTCTACACCTATCAAAACAACTAAGCTTCCATGGTGTTAAAATGTGTCATTAGAGCGAAGTCTCTCCAGCAATGGGAAAATGATTGCTCCACTGGAACCGTCCTGCTCCCTTGAAGAGTTGAGTGCCGTGTGAGGCTACCGTAAGCCCTTGGGACACAGTGACCAGTGAAGGAGAGCGTTCTGAGTCAGTTCAGGTAGGTTGGGACAGACCAGCAAAGTGGCTCCCAGTGTAGGCATTAAACCCACACCCTGCTCCCACCCTTCCACTAATAACAAGTCCAAACTTCATAAAAATTAAATTATATGCCCAAGTCCAATGGGAATGACTCACTGGAGGAGAAACACTGAAAACATGTCCTGCACCAGGCACGAAGGTGAATCTGCCACCTACGTAGGGCCCAAGTGTGTCTTATGATGATTATTTTGCAAAAGACTTTCTCCTACTGCTTTAGGGTTGACCGCTCAGAGTTGGTTCGCTTCAGTTGAAATTGCCGCCTATCATTCAAAGATTGGGATTTGCTGGTTTTTGTGGTGGCCGGCTGGCGACTGACCTTGGGACAAACCGGGGTTAATTTTCACAAAGAAATAAAGCTGCAGAACTGTGTCTTTTGAGGGCGAGGAGAAAAACTCAGACGTGAATGAGTTTCCTGCCCATATTTATGCAGATGAAGGAATTCGGGTCCTGTCTCCCACCCGGCCCCATCAGCTGGTGAAAGAGACAGCCTCAGGTCTAGACCCCATGACTCCCATTCAGAATTCTTGTCAGCACACTTTCTCCCTAGAGCGGACGGAACAAGTCCCATCTTCTTGGCAAAAAGGAAAGCTAGGGGTCCCAGCTAGGGCGGACACTAAAACATTAAGCTGTCTTCCAGCCGTCTCTCCACTCTGCCCAGTGGTGGTCAGCTTTTAAGACACCTGAGCTCAGTTAATGCCTGAGTGGTCAAAAAGTGCACCATTCATCCGGCCAGCCACCTTCTCAACGCATACGATTAGTCCCAAATGAGGCTAAAAATTTGTGCATCAGCGCAAGTCCTGCCAAGCCGGAAGGATCTTTCAAAGCATATCTCACTGATCCTGGATAGGTACTTACGCTACGGCCCTTGACATGATTACAGTAGGTCCATTTACTGATCACTAAGTGCCGGGTACTCTCCTAAGTACGCCACATTTCCCATCATTCAGTGCTACTGAAGGCCTATGATGGAGGCACGGTCAGCGTGCCCGATGTAAAGTTGAGGAGAGCAAAGCACAGAGCTGTGTTCATCTTGTGGCTTATGGGCGAATAAAGAGGGAAGAATGGGAGACAGGTTACCTACTGGTGTGCCAATATTTCCCTCCAGCGGCACGGTCTTCTGTGTGGTAGATGTGGGAATCTACCCAGGGAATGCAGGCCAACAGATGTGGATTAAAATTTCAGCCCCTCCAATTAACCTTCATCCAGATTCTTAACCTCCTGGATCTTTGGTTTCCCCGCTTCTAACTCGGCAATAGTAATACCTACCTAGTGAGCAAAACTGTACCATGAATGTCTCTAATTAGAAGGCTTACCTAGAGGGAAATCAAAATGGCCACTTATTTCTACGTGTGGATGAGGGAACTGGGGGCTGGCGCGGGGTTGAGCGAAGCGGGGGGGGGGGGGGGGGGAAAGGTGTCTTTGGATGGCTGGGTCTACACGCGCTTCACAAAATAACCCACCCGGCTTTCTAGAGATCGAGTGCTTACGAAGTCCTTCATCCTGGAGTCAACTCTTCTGAAAGTGGCACCCTTTCTTGAGAGGCTGTTTGCTTTCCTTTGATAGACCACGGTCCGCGAATTCCTGGAATAGTTTCGCCGTAAAAGCCAAGATCCGGGACATCTACGATCCGCTCTCTGGACTGTGCCTGTGTTCACTCCCACTGGCTGGAATTTTTTCCGGGAGTTCGGACAAAGGCCATTTTGTGGCTACTCCCTCTGCCCCCTGCCCAGAACTGGCTCTCCTGGAATGTCCTAATTGCTGCTGAACAAAAGGACGCCTATGTCCCTCGCTACTCCATGGCTGTGCATTGATTCTTTATGGTGTTGGCAGCAAAACAGCCAGTGTTTCTACTCTGTGGTCATTTTGCAGCGGCCGAACACAGCACCTTGGTCTCCTAGGGAAGTGCGTGCGAGGCTGTGGTATGCAAGAAACGACAGGCTCCCTTTACGTAGCAGCCTGTGGAGGAAAACACCTTCGGCTGGTCGCAAGAGTCTATTCCAATCTATTAGAACCATTCAAACATATGAAATCCACCAGCTGGGTGTGGGCCTCAGAAGAAACGTGGTCCTACCCAGAATGGTTTTTTAAAAGCACAGGGGAACCTGGGTGGCTCAGTCGGTTGAGTGTCCGACTCTCGATTTCGGCTCAGCTCGCGATCCCAGGGTCGTGGGATCGAGCCCCGCGTCTGGCTCCCCGTTGAGCGTGGAGTCTGCGTAAGATGCTCTCTCTCCTTCCCTCTGCCCCTCTCCCCCACTTGCGTGCTCTCTCTCTCCAATAAGAAAGAAAATAAAAGAAAAAATTAAAACAAGAACAAAATGGAGGGCACGACGAAGGGGGCGGACAGAACTCCTGTGGGAAAGTTTCTTGAAGTCAGAAATCCATTAAGAGCTCGAAAAGATAAGATTGCATTCCTGTAGACAATAAGGATGAGTGAGGGTGGTTCTTGAATACGGAGGGCAACGCAGAACAGCAGGCAAGCCGCCCAGAGGACGTCGTTTTGAAAGGCTGAGATGCAGATATAGTGACGGGAGGGAGACCCATGCGTGGTCTTCAGCTAAAAACACAGGCACAGCTAGGACTCCAGGACTTTCTTTGGGGGCAGTAACGAGGGCTGCATTCGGAAGGCCAGGCAACTGCTTCCCCCAGCTCCTACTTCCAGAAGCAATGGTTTTGCCTGATGGCTCCGGTAGCGAAAGTGAGCTCTTGGCACTGAGAGAGAAGGAAGCGCCCCCAGAGGCTACTGAACCCCAAGAAGGATGGAGACCCGTCCACAGCCAGAAAACCCCACCTTGCAATCACTAAGAGCAAAGCGCAGTGAAAACACACCCCATCCACAGCCAGACAGGGAGGGAATTCTCAATACAAAAGGAAGCGTAAGAGTGACCATTCCAGAAGAACAGACACCAGAGAGAGAACCACCGAGCATAACAGGGTGTGTTTGTGGGGGAAAATCATCCTCCAAGGAAATAATAAAAACAGAAAAATACTGTAAAATAAAGGTAGTTAATATCTTATAATGGGTTCATTGGATAATCACCATGAGATAAGAATAGCTGATGTGAAAAAAAGAGCCAAGTAGAAATCCTATGAGCTGGGGTGCCCTGGGTGGCCCAGTCGGTTGAGCGTCTGACTTCGGCTCAGGTCACGATCTCACGGTTTGTGAGTTCGAACCCTGCGTCGGGCTCTGTGCTGACAGCTCGGAGCCTGGAGCCTGCTTCCGATTCTGTGTCTCCCTCTCTATCTGCCCCTCCCCTGCTCACGCTCTGTCTCTCTCTCAAAAATAAATAAAGATTAAAAAAAAATTTTAAACTGAAACTCTGTCCTTGTTCAACGTCAACTTCCCCTTTCCCCTTCCCTCCAGCCCCTAGAAGCCACTATTCTGTTTTCCATCTGTATGAAGTTGACTCCTTTGGGGACTTCGTACAAGTGGACTCATACAGTATTTGTCCTTTTGTGACTGGCTTTTTTTCCCCCTTAGATAATGTCTCCATGGTTCATCCATGTTGTAGCCCGTGTCAAAATTTCCTTCTCAGGAAAGGCTGAATAATACTCCATTGTATGTATATAGCACATACGCCCTTCCACCGATGAACCCTTGGGTTGTGTCCACTTTTTGTCTATTGTGAATAACATGCCATGTTCTGGATTTTTATACAAACGATCAGAAGAAAGAATAAGACAAAAGGTAAGAGATCTGGAGACCCAGAGCTCCAAACACCAAATTCTGAGAAGGTTTGAGAAGAAGTAGAAAACCCAAAGAAACCAATAAGCATAGAAAGATCGAAAAGGCTATGAAAAATCTAGCCTTTAAAAGGATACAAGGCCCAGGTACTTTTCTGGACAAATTCTCCCAAGAAATATAGTAACGCTCCCAGAACACAGAAAAATATATAGACCTTCCCAATGCGTGCGATGATCTGAACGTTGAAACTGGAAAAGAACAGAAGGAAAAAAAAAAGAGCTGGTGAAAGGTGGCAAACTAAATGTACGTGTATGTCTTTTCTCTCTCCCATCTTTCCATCCAAGACCACTCTGAAATAACATTATAGGAGGGAAAACAATGTACATGTTCATAAGGCTAAAGAGGGAAGGCAGAAGCCACCCACGGACAAGAGAGTTAAACACAGTTCTGGCAGATGGAAAACAGATGGGAGGGAGGAGCTGACTTAGGAAAGAAGAAACTTTTCGGGTGATATAAGCAGGGAATACTGAAGGAAAAAGAAAACTATTTAATTCCGTAAAGTCCCCTGAAGACCCTAGACTCAGAGGCATTAGGTACCTTGGAAAGTTGGAGGCAGGCTGGGGGCTGCAAATAGGCAAGAGGGCCATCACCTTCCTTCAGAGCAGCTGGCCTACGTCGCCTCCCTTGCTCCACACAAAAAGCTGAGCGTTTATATTCTGGAAAGATAAGACAGAAGGAGCCCTGGTCTTGGACATTTAAGGCATGAAGCTCTGCTCACACAGTGTCAGCAGCTTCATAAGGGTCGGGGTTTGGGGACTCTTCCCCAGAGAAAACAGGTGCACCCGGTGAAATCTGGAGGTGTCCAGGTACGGAGGCCACCGGCTCATGGGACTTGTTCACATAGAGCTCCCGGTCGCCATCTTGGCACCTTGCTCTGAAACATAAATGGA
The DNA here is from genome assembly GCF_018350195.1 of Panthera tigris. Classification (NCBI taxonomy): domain Eukaryota; kingdom Metazoa; phylum Chordata; class Mammalia; order Carnivora; family Felidae; genus Panthera; species Panthera tigris. The sequence goes on along the minus strand of NC_056673.1, from coordinate 8,842,004 downwards.
CAGTCAAGGATCACCAGTGACACAAGTGCTCAAAGCCAACACAAGAAAAGAGGAAAGAGGGGAGCCTGGGTGGCTCGGTCAGTTGAGCATCCGACTCTTGATTTTGGCTCAGGTCGTGATCTCGCAGTTGGTGAGATTGAGCCCCGGGTCGGGCTCAGCACTGACAGCATGAAGCCTGCTTGGGATTCTCTCTCTCTCTGCCCCCCTCTTTGCCCCTCCCCCCTCAAAATAAATAATAAAAATAACCTTTGAAAAAAGAAGAAGAGGAAGGATATTATGCTGGGAAGAGAAGGCAACTGAAAATACTGCACAGTTAATGTTTCCAAAGAGGTGGGAGATGACCACTGCATCCACACAAGAACACCTTTCTCATAAAAAAAGAAAAGAAAAGAAAAACTGGATCGCAACGAAAGGCTCTTAGAGATGAAAAGTATCACTAAAATAAATGTGGCAGGAAACCTGGGGATAGGGTCGAGGAGGTCTTCCGACAGCGGAGAAACTAAACGGCAAAGTCATGGCAAGCAGGAGAGATACGATAAGAACGTTAGAGGCTCGATTCAGGAGAAGCAAAATCCACCTTATACCGGTTCCGGAGGAAACAGAAAGGAGAAAATTGTCCAAGAAATAGCGTAGGAAGATTTTCTGGAACTGATGGACATGACAGCCTACATCGTGAGGGCCAGCCACGTGCCCAGCATTACGGCAGATCAAACAAGCGAACGCCGACTGCCTAAGAAATCTATCTTCATAAAATTCCAGAACAGTAGGGATGAAGAAGAGGGAAGAAGAGGGAAAACGAAAGGATGAAGAATCACAGTGGTATCACGCAAACCGGGAAGGCAGATGACAAAATCCTGAAGGAAAATTTTTTTTCAACCTGAACTTTATTACTGAGCCAACCTGTGAATGAAGAGTGAGGGGAGGATGATGCCATTTTCAGATAGACAAGGAACCGCACATTTTACTGACCGTGAACTTTCGCATAGGAAGCGATCTTTATTCCACCGAAGTGAAAGAGAAAACTAGAAATGAAAAAAAAAAAAAAAAAAAGCCAGGGAGCCAGGAAAGAGAATATTTAATAGAGAGAGGGAGAGGGGAAAAAAAAAGAAGGCACCTGCAAGTCTCAAGATGTCAGCTCTGTGAAGTGAAACTCACATGTGATCTGAGAAAAACATTCTATTGAGTAGGGAAATGTTCCCTGGGGTCAGGGTGCCTCAGTTTTTGGTCCAGATTCTGGCAACAGTGTGACTTTGGGCCACTCACTGAAACTCCCCGGGCTTCACCTGGGTTTCTTTGTTTGCAAAGAAATGAGACGAAACTGTATAAATTTTTAGTGTCCTTAGATTTCTAATATTCTTTGCAGAGCAAGAGGAAGAGGTCAGTGATTAACTTTTTCCAGAAGGAGAGTGCAGGTATATCTACTTTTCACTTCCTGTGGAACGAAGTGTTGGTACCAGAAAAAGATGGAAAGAAAAACAAAGCCGCTTGACGTTCCTTCTAGTTCTAAAAGCCGACTACTCCTTCGTTTGCGTGACCATCAGAGTTCAATTTGGGGTGGTCTGTGTGCGTGCAGCTATTGTGAAACTGAACTAAGCCAAGTAAAAATGCACTCAGTGTCATCTTTCTTGAGGTCTTGTGTTGGCCCGAGCCCCTTCTGATGGACCTAGTCGAGGCTGAGGCATCTCAACCAAACATACACACTATTTGTTAAATATTAGCCCAGGTTTAGATCCAAGAACGTGTTCTTAAATCTTACGGTTATTTTTAACCAAACAAACATCTGAGCGGAAACACAGGTAACCCCTCCCCCCCCCCCCCACTTTGACCCAACATCCTCAAGCTCTGGGTCGTGTGATATTTTATAACACACCCTAGTCCCTGTTGACTGGTGTCACCACTTGAAATCCCATGTAAGAAGGAGTCACAGAATAATCAACGCTGTCTTCTCTGGGTTCCAGACAAGGGGATGATGGCGTGCTTTCTCCTGCCATGCCCGATGGCATGCCTGATGGAATCCACCAAGATTTAAGAGCCAAGCATCCCCAGACACTGAGTAAAAATCAAGTTTTTTTTTCTGGGGCGTCAGGGTGGCTCAGTCAGTTGGGTGGCCGACTCTCGATTTCGACTCCGGTCCAATCTCATGGTTCGTGAGTTCGAGCCCCACATCAGGCTCCACGTTGACCGTGCGAAGCCTGCTTGTGATTCCCTCTCTCTGCCCCTTCCATGCACTCTCTCAAAATAAATAAACAAACACCACCGCCCCCCCAAAAACCCCCATAAAATCAAGTTTCTTCTGAGAAAGCAAACAATGATAAATGTCAAAGATGTAGATTTAAATTCTAGCACCGTGACACAGTGGACTAATTGAGTTCTCTAAAATCTTGTTTTTTTTCTCCTGTAAAATGGGGCTAATAACACTACCCCTTTGTACAGGGGTTTTGAATTTCAGTGACATAATACATGTGAAGCACACTGTCCTATCTGGGACACATGGAGCGCTCAACATACACTTGCTATTTTGTAGCACTTGTCGTAAGCAAATTCAAGTTTCTTAAGGTACTCGGTAAAATTTTATAGATGTGGAAATCTTGGCAATCACTGTGCAAACAATGTAGTTCTTTCATCCAGTGCCAAATCCAAGGCCGTGAAGATTTTCTACTGTGCTTTCTTCTAAGAGGCTATGGTTTCAGCTCTTTTAGGTCGTTGGACCATTTTGGTTAATTTTTGTCATATGGCATGAGGGAGGTGTCCAACCTCATTCTTTTGCCGGTAGATACCCAGTTGCCCGAGGACAGTTTGTGGAAGAGACTGTTCTTTTCCCATCGGATGGTCTTGGCACCCTTGTTGAAAATCAATTGACCGGAGATCTCCGGGATTATTTCCGGACTCACAGTTCTATTTCATTGAGTGTGCCTACTCTTCCGCCAATAGCACGCTGTCTTGATTGCTGTTGCTGTGCAGTAAGTTTTGAAATCGAGAAGTGTGAGTCTTGCAGCTTTCAACTGCATTCTCCATTTGTTTTGGCTCTTCAGGGCTCCTTAGAATTCCATAAGAATTTGAGGACCAGCTTTTCCATTTCTGCAAAAAAGGACATTGGAATTTTGAAGGGGATTGCATGGACTCTGTGGATCACTTTGGGTAGTGCTGCCATCTTAACAATAACCAATCCATGAACATGGTTGCTTTCTCTTTATTTAGGTCTTGTTTAATTTCTTTCAGCAATGTGTTGCCGTTTTCAACTCGCAAGTATTTCACCTCCTTGGTTCAGTTTATTCCCATGTGTTTTATGTTTGGGGATCATATTATCAATGGAATTGTTTTCCTAATTAGCTTTTCAGATTGTTCATTGCTGCTGTATAAAATCACGACTGCCTTTTGTGCATTGGTCTTGTATCCTGCAACTCTGCTGACTTCATTTGTTGCTCTAGAAGGTTTCCTTCGGAGTCTTGGGGATTTTCTGTATATAACGTCATGTCATTTGTGAACAGAGACAGTTTTACTTCTTCCTTTCCCATCTGGATGCATTGTATCGCCTGCTTGCTCTGGTTAGAGCTTCTGGTACAATGCTGAGTAGCAGGAGTGAAAATGGGCATCCTGTCTTGTTCTTGATATTAGGAAGAAAATGTGTGTTCTGTCACCACTGAGTGTGATACTAGCTATGGGTTTTTCATAAATGCCCTTTATCGCATTGAGAAAGTTACCTTCTAGTACCAGTTTTCTCAGTGTTTTTTTTTTTTTTCTATCAGTACAGGGTGTTAGATTTTGTTAAATATTTTTATGCACCAACCGAGAGGATCATGTGTTTCTTCCCCTTTGTTCCCTGAATGCAGCGTATTACCTCGACTGCTTCTTACGTGTTGAATCACCCTTGAATTTCAGGAATGAATCGTTCTTGACCGTGCTGTACAATCCTTGGAATATACTGCTGGACTTGGTTTGCTGGCATTGCGTTGAGGAGTTTTGCATCTGTATTTCTAAGGGATATTGGTCTGTAGTTTTCTTTCCTTGTGCTGTGCACGTCCATTTTACGCTATGCGGGTTTGCGCGCGTGCACACACACATTTATGATTCACCAAAAATCCAAGCTGCTCCAAACACCCGAGACAACGTGTTTGCCCAAATAAGTATATTATTATGCAATACGCCAGGAAGGATAACAACCAAGAAGATGTAGTTGTTGTTTCTCGGTGGAGGTTCTCGAGAAAGATACAGGTCTCTGCAACTTACACCAAGCGGCCAACCCTCATCTACTGAACTATGTGCCATGTTGTCCAGTGCTTTGCACACTTCTGTGTACATACCCCTCAACGTGCCGTAAAACGTCGGATTCTGCAGTTCTGCCATAAAGGCAGGATCTCAGGTTCTGCATTGCTTATAAGCTCCCCGGGGACACTGTTGCTGCTGGTCTATGGACCACACTTGGCGAGGCAAGTTCACGGCCGTGGGTTAGGTGGGGCTGGGCCCATTCTTGCTTTGACTACTCATTACTTTGGCAACAAAACTCTCCGATCGTGAGGGCAGCCACGTTCAAACAAGAATGCTTCCGGAGGTGCTCAAGGAACACGAATGTGTGTGTATGCCCGTGCAGGAAGAGCCAAGACTTTGTTAACGTGGTCAACTTGTGACATGCACAGGATCTAAGCCATCTGTGTGTACAATTCGACTTGCTTCTTCTACCCCGTTGAAAGCAAACAAAGCCAGGCCCTGGCAACACCGTGCAACTGATGAGCTTTTCCTACAGCGTGTCCAGCTTCTGCTTTTGGTGGCCTATTTTGGAAAAATAAGGCCCCTCCCCGACGTCACGGGGCTCAGTGTCTCCTGCGGCTACTTCCTGCTCATTGCTCAACACCGGGATTGAATCTGTTACCAGTCAGTTGCATTCACTCCGATACCCACTTTTTGGTGGGAGATAACAGGCTTGACTCACGGCAATGCTGCTAAAGGGCAGGTTCGTCTGCAGGTGCTGGGGACCCTGAGCATGCGTGGGGGAGGAATACGTTGATTGGCCTTGTGGTTAGCATCTGTCCTGGCATGTCCCCTCCACATCCTTTCTCTGGTCTTTCCCCTCTGGTTCCTGCCAAATCACGAGTGGGAGCTGCCTTGCTGTTCCCCTCTCCCAAGGTCATCTTTTCTCCCATCCCAGATGTAGTTCGTGTGTCCCAGGAACTGCACGTACTGTAGCTAGCTCTGGATAACACTTTTGTCGCTCCGTTTATGCCCTGAAAAGAGTACCATAAACTTTCATATGATTTGTACCTTTTGTGGAAAGATATGATGAAAAGATATTTAACGTTTATTTTCAAAAGGAAACACTAAAAAAATTCACAATATGGGGCTTAGGTAAATTTAAAATTTGTTTTTGAAAAATTTTGTACTCTCACACCCTTCTTAAAGTTGATGTCTTAAAAAAGAAGTATATGTTTAAGAAGTTTTGAAGGACTAATTTTTATGTACTGTCAATATTGATACTTAAAAGTGAACTTGTCATATCGTTCTTTGTAACATATCCAGTTACATGCCGTAATGAATAATACCCACATCACCCATGAAAAACTTTTTTTTAATGTTTATTTATTTTTGAGAGAGACAGAGACAGAGTCCAAGGGGGGAGGGGCAGAGAGAGAGGGAGACACAGAATCTGAAGCAGGCTCCAGGCTCTGAGCCATCAGCACAGAGCCCGATGCGGGCAGGGCTTGAACTCACAACCTGTGAGATCATGACCTGAGCTGAAGTCGGATGCTTAACTGATTGAGCCACCCAGGCACCCCGCACCATTACCCATTTAAAAATAAATGAACAAGCTTATTTAAATGGTCAGAAATTATACCTCAGTTCTTTGAGCTCATTCCCATTCCAATTCCCTCCCTAGAGAAATGCATTTTATTTGTTTATTTTTTACAAGTTTATTTACCTATTCTGACAGAGAGAGAGAATCCCAAGCAAGCTCTGTGCCATCAGTACAGAGCATGATGTGGGGCTCAGTCCCACGAACCATGAGATCATGACCTGAGCCGAGATCAAGAGTCAGACACTCAACTTACTGAGCCACCCAGGCACCCCTGAAAAAACATTTTAATGTGATGTGCAGTTAGGCTTGAAAATCTCCCACTGATGACCCTCTTGTACTTCTCTGCCAAAATTTATATAGAAATCGAACAAAAATAAAACATAAACAAAGTAAAAATGTGTATATAAATGAAATTTAACAATTTGTAAATTCTTTGTAACTCCATCGCATAAGACTCCGAGCATAAAAATGTCAAACATAAATTTACTTTATTTTATTTTATTTTGTTTTATTTTATTTTAGTATTAAACTCCTAAAGCAACACTTTATTGGCAATGCACCTCTCGGTGAGATGGGTGGGAGATGATTTACTTATTTTACTATTAGTACACAGATCACTGTTAAACTGAGCTGAGTTTCAGTGTTATTTCTGTGCCAATGTCTCCTTTTTATTGATGCTGGTGTTGAGAAACTTTGTTCATACAAATTAGATAGGACGGGAAGGAGAATCCTTATATCAATGCTACTCAACTTATTTTATTTTATTTTTTAAGTTTTTAAAGTTTTATTTACTTATTTCAAGAGCGACAGAGAGTGAGCAGGGGAGGGGCAGAGAGAGAGAGAGAGAGAGAGAGAGAGAGAGAGGCTCTGGCAGTGCGGAGCCTGATGCTGGGCTTGAACTCACGACCCACGAGATCATGACTTGAGCAGAAACCAAGAGTTGGTCACTTAATCGACTGAGCCATGCAGGCGCCCATATTTTTTAATTTTTTTGATGTTTATTTATTTAAAAACAATTTTTTAACGTTTTTTTAAACTTATTTTTGAGACAAGGAGAGACAGAGCATGAACAGCGGAGGGTCAGAGAGAGGGAGACACAGAATCTGAAACAGGCTCCAGGCTCTGAGCCGTCAGCACAGAGCCTGACGCGGGGCTCGAGCTCACTGACCGCGAGATCATGACCTGAACCGAAGTCGGCCGCTTAACCGACTGAGCCACCCAGGTGCCCCTTTTTTCTTTTTTTAAAAAAATTTTTTTTTTGATGTTTATTTATTTTGAGAGAGAGCAGGGGAGGGGCAGAGAGGGAGGGAGGGAGAGAGAATTCCAAGCAGGTTTCATGCTGTCAGCGTAGAGCCTGACACCGATCTCAAACCCACAAATCATGAGAACATGACCTGAGCTGAAATCAGGAGTCCGACGCTTAACCGACTGAACCACCCAGGCCCCCCTCAGGGTTACTCAATTTAAAATGTAACTCCTTCTGAGTGATATGCCCCCCCAAACCCAAGATCATCTATCATCAAAACCTGTTTGATGAATGGACACCTGTGTAGGTCTTCCTTCAATTTTGGAGGAAACGAACTAAAAAACCGCGAGGTTGGCAAAATAACTCATTGCCTAATTATTGGAGTGATTCACTTTCTGGACCATCGCCAAGTCTTTGGGCTGTCCCTCTGTGTGGCTCCCCAGAATGTTTTACACTTGAGGCCAACACACTGTTGAGAATAGGAAGGGTCTTGGTGGAAGGGTGAGGGGATCAGGAGGACCCCTTGAACTTGCTCCCCTAAAGGCAGATCCCTTGTAGGAATGAATACATACTGACGCAAAGACGGGAGAGTGATGCTGTGAAACCATCTGAGGGCCGACACGCCCCTTGGAAAATGTTCCAGTGCCTCCAGTAGGCTTGCCTAACAGTCCAGAAGTCTCCACCGGGTTGCACAGAGTTTCTGTGCTGTACCCAGCAGACACTTCGGTGCTTCCTGAGAACCACTCTCAGAGCCATGGTAGACTCACAGCGCCCCTGTCCCCTGCCATCCACCTGCTGGCTCTCTTAGACACCCCCTTCCACCCCCCCCCAAAAAAAAACAGTGCAGCACCCAATAAATTATTTAAACCTCCAGGATGTGTGTCTCAGAAACCAACGAATCTAATTTTTTTCCCCTTAAGTCTAGTTATTTAAAAATAGTTGTCACCTTTCCAGAAGCCTTGGCCGTTTTCTGTAAGCACTGATGACCTCATCCAATGTTGTGGCTGACTCGCAGCCACATATAATTAAGTTCTGTCTTGCCGTGTTTCTGCTGCAAGATGATGCGAGGCTTCCCTTCCTGCTACGCTGCCGTGGGAGGAGGACGCCGGGAGAAGATACCGCCGTGTGTGGCTCACAAACCTTCCACCGTCACCCCGTCTTGTTCTGTAAGAAGGGCCATGCGCTCTTCTGCGGGGCAAGGGGGGGGCTGTCCCTTCCCCTGTGCTCCTACTCAATTTGCCTAACAACCTGTAAAGGCAGTAGCATCATCCCCCCTTCATGGATAAGGAAATCGAGTCTCAGAGAGGTTATGATTCGGTCATTGTCTTGCACCGGTGGAGGGCAAACCCAAGACTACCGGCTCGGTCTGTCTTGTTACTGAGGCTGTGTGTCCTCACCCACGCGCCCGGGGCCACCTTAGACAGAAAACACCTCCTTAGCTGCGGAGGGTACCCCGGGTGGGGGTGCGGGAAGCTGTACTGGCAGATGACTGTGGTCTTCAGAAACGCCTAGCAGATGTGTGCCTAGAGCAGCGCTCCCCAAGGCCGGACGCGAAAGGCCCAAGGCCGTCCCAGCCGCTGAAGTTCAGCAGCGCGCTTGCGCCCCAGGTCGAGCGAGGGGAGTGGGCGGTGGGACCCACAGCGCCCATCACACTGTTCCTGGAGGAACAGCCGCTGCGGCGGTGGGGCGTCTGCAGAATTGCAGCGATGACAGACTGAGTGTCCTCGGAACACCGGGGACTTTGAAAGGTAGGGGGACGAGGGGGAGAGGACCCTGTTTTGTGGGCAGCTATGAGTAAGACCTCTTGTCCCTGGGGGTGGGGAGGTGGCCTGAGGTTGCCTGCAGGTGATAACACAGGTCATTGTCTTTTCTCTTTGTCTTTTAATTGACAATCCACAGGTTGTTCTGAATGAAGTAGGAAGTAATACAGTGTGGAGTTTATGGTTTTCACTTTGGACTCAAATGATTTCTAAGGAAGGAGAGACTATATAGGTTTACGTGTATATATATATACACCTATATATATATATATATATATATACACACACACACACATACATACACACCTGTATATGTATATATATATAGGTGTGTATGTATGTGTGTGTATATATATGTATATATATGTATATGTATATATATACATAGGTGCGTATGTACATATATGCACATATATGTGTATATGTATATAGGTGTATACATATACATATACATACATACAGGTATATACATATAGGTGTATATGTATATATATGTGCATATATATATACACACATACGTATGTGTACTTATACACACAGAGACAGAGACAGAGAGAGATAGAGAGACAAGGGAGAACATATAGGCATATATTCCCAGCAGATACGTATAAGCAGGCTCCAGGTATTTATGTAAACGAGAAGACATTAGAATATCTTGGGGCATGGTGAAATTTGCTTTTTTTTTTTAATGTTTATTTATTTTTGAGAAAGAGAGAGAGAGAGAGAGAGAGAGAGAGACAGCATGTATGTGGGGGAGGGGCAGAGAGAGAGGGAGACACAGAATCCGAAGCAGGCTCTGGGCTCCGAGCCATCAGCCCAGAGCCCGACGCGGGGCTCGAACTCACGGACCGCGAGATCGTGACCTGAGCTGAAGTCGGACGCTTAACCGACTGAACCAGCCAGGCGCCTCTGCTTTTGTGTTTTTGTTTTGAATCTCGAAGACTCTTCCGCAGGGAAACTTGGAGCTGTGCTGGGTTCACCCAGAAGTACTGTGTGTGGAAGCAGAAATGAAGCTCCGAGGTGAATGCTCACAGGCCTCCGGGGTGTGGGGGAGTCATCGAAGGATGCTGGCGATGTGTCTCCCAGGCCCGGGGAGGGAGATACAAGAGAGATACAAAAATTCCTCCTCCGATCCTTAAAAACAACGACAACGACAACAACAACACGAAGTTAATTTAAATTCGAAATATAAGTAACTATTTTAAAAATCTCACTCACAGGCAGGAGAAAGGACAACTTGTTTATAATGTCGATTATGTCAGTTTAGAAATACCCATCGCAAGCAAAAGAAATCAGGAGGCAGAGTATCTCCTTTGCCTGTAGACGCCCCCTGATTGTATTTTACACCTGAAACTAACATAACCCTGTATGTTCATTATACGTCAATAAAAAAAAAATCCCTAAGATTAAAGTAAGGTATTACTGCCCAGATCCAAGTAGACTCCTTTGCAATAAAGTTTGTAGGGATTCCCAGGCCCCACCCTAGACTTACTGAATCCGATCCCCTTGGGATGAGAGCCTGAAGTCTGCATTTTAAAAGCTCTCTGGGCAATTCTGATGTGTCATGCTCTGTACTTGGGAATGTTCTAGCAGAGCAAAGATGGCTGTGCATTGTGACTCAGATGAGCTAATTATTGGCCTATGAAGAGCACTTGGTATTTTTATGAGCATTCTAGAGAAGTGTGGGGTGGGGGGGGGGATGATGTTGATTCCCGGCAAGCTTGAATTCTGTTTGCATTTGCTCGTGTCTGTAACATTCTGGCTTTCCATTTCAACATCTCCACACCCTACCTGGCCTGATCCCTCAAAGATCATTCAACGTCCACTTGTGAACAAAGATGTCTGCTCTGTGCTCCTGTCTCTTTTTTGGGGTCCTGGTGAGCCAGGCTAGGTCAGAAGGCCCTTTTTAATCTAGTCATAGAGCAAACATGGAGCAAGTCCCAGACGGCGTGCCTCAGTTTCCATTCTAGTCTGGTCCTGTCATCGCTGAAGGCATCCAAAGGCATCCAAAGCCCCCAGAGTCACCTCTAAGCCAAAAGGGCTCCACATTTATGGTTTATATATAGTTCCCTCCACCCTCCTGGTTGGTAGACTTTCCACTCTCTGTCTCCTCCTTAGTTTGGGAGTCTCATCTTGGTTGCTGCAAGTGACAGAACTTGCTGCAGTGACAGCCACTTCCATAGCAAGTGGCTATGGAAGTCGGAAGACGATTCAGATGCTTTTTCTACCCAAACACGGACACTAGTCGGCCTCCTTTCAGCTTTTCAATATCTCAAACAGATTGCCTCCCATCTCCGTTAGTCAACTTATTTGGACACTGATTTGGCTTCCAGTCGCTCCTATTGAAAATCATCATGGCCTTCTGGATAATTCTCAGGAAACTCTCCCTGAAGGATTTGGCAATGAGTGGCCAGAACATCGGGGCCACCGACGAGGTGGTTCCCAGCTTGGGTTGTAGGCTCTTTGGGAAACAGAGATAGCTAACTACCTTGAATGCTGAGGGCGGCAGGAAGGAGAGGCAGGTAGAAATAAGAAATCTCACGGAAATGGGAAAATGTTTGCAAACTGGAGAGTCGCTGAGGATACGGTAGCGCCTCAATGACAGGACTGTGTTGTTCCTCCCTGGCAGTCCACATGTATGAACGTCAGCCAGAATTTCGCAACATCAAACATGCCGACTCAAATACTCTCTGCGTGACTCAAAACCAAACTTTCCAAGAGAGAGGCTCTGCCTTGATTGGGTCTGGTGCTAGGCTACCTCAGTCTTCTGGCCAGACTACAGATGGGCTACCTTTGAGCTAGGTGCCCACTTGTGGTCCAATCAGCTGTGGCCAGGGAGAGTGCTGGATGGGAGTAGAGAGCCCATCATAGGAACCATGGCCACTGTCATAGGTTGGGTTCCGTAGAAGCCGACCCTGAGGATTAGTGTGAAAGTGACTTATTCAGAAAGTGTTCCCCTGGAAAAACTAGTAGAGAAATGAGGAAGTGAGATCTAGACATCTAGACGGGAAGTCAGGAGAGGAGGGGTACAATATCTAGCCAAGTCCCCAGGAAGGTGGGTTCGGTTCAGTGCCTCAGGGGGAGCTCTGGAGATAGGGTAGGTCCCACCTCAGAGTCATCCCAGTCAGGACAAGGCAACTGGGACATTCATCCCCGTGAACTCAGTCTTGGGTAATGGTTGGCCTGAGGCACAAACTCCTAGACATTTCTAGCGTTTCTTCTGCAGGCAAGGTAGCTGCTGGCAGCCAGAAGGCAGTCCTTCTTCAGGGAGATGTAAAGCCCAGTGTTGCGAGTGACAGCGCTCTGACAGGCTGTGCTCACGAAACGGTCAAAGCATCTGACGGACTGCGGACTGTAGCACTGACATCATCTGCTACAGCCAGCTGAAGAATGTGCTAGAGAGGCTCTCTTCACCAGAGCGCTGCGGTCGTGGCTGACGCCATAAGCTGACTGAAGTCTTCCCCACATTGCCTGACTGTGACGACGACCCAACGAGCCGGGAGCTTAGGTTCGGGTCGTAAAACGTGCAGTCATGTGTCTAGGGCCTGTGTCTACAGTATGGCACCTGCAGAAATGGCCAACCGAGGCCAACATACATCAAAGGCCGACGCACAGCAGATAAGGTCACGTTCACCAGACTCTGGCTCTTTTCAGTGTAGGAAGAAAGGAGGAACTCTTTTCAACCATGTCAGCAAAGAGAAATTAACTTCCTTATTAATCACTGAGAAATACCACTTCAAATACCTGATACAAACACAGCACGTCTGTCTATAGAGCCGGCTCCATTTTTATTTCCTCAAACTCTCCTCAGTTTGAGGAGCGGCAGTATTCTGTATCACCTAGAAGCTAAGCTTTCGGGAGTCCCTGGCTGACTGTGCTTTCCCTCTTTTGGGGACTCTCCCCACACTGGAGCCTGCACCATCCGGGCTTTCCCGTGTCCCATCGGATGGTAATCTCTTTAGAGGTACGAACAGGGACCCACTCACGGGGATACAAATATTCAACCGTTGGCTCTCGGGGTAAAGTGTATTCCTATACACACATACACACAAATTTATTATATACTTGAATGATATAAAGGATGTATAGCTCACAATTTACAAATGATAACGATATACGATACTCTGTGTTGTAAGTTCCATAGAGCCAACTGATTTTCACAGAGTGCTTTCCACTGATTTTTCGCTAAACTCTTCTGTCTCTGGGCAGCCTACGGCTGCGGTTGATGAACGAGGAAGCTCCAACCTGAATGTCGGTCGGCATCTTCATTTATGTGAACAGGTAAGACAAGCACGGGGATGTGTGTTGGAACTTCACTCAACGACAAGAGTGACGTCAAAAATGGTTCTGGGGACCACGGCTGGAAGAACATCAGCCCCGTCCCCAAAGGGCTCACAGTCTCACGGGAGAGACGATATGTAAAAGCATGTGACAAGGTGACAATGACTCTGATGGAAACACAAGGAAAGAGAGCCCTGTGGGAGCCTGTCCCACTGGATCAGGAGGCCACCCCAAAATGGGACACTCGGTGAGGCACGTAGCTTCTAGAATCACAGCTCGTCACCTGCTACACAAGGGAGTAGAAGATGGTGTTTAAACTTGGTAGGGTCTATGTGTCTTTGGCTCTCCCCAGGTACTCCACTCCCCACAGGGCGTGCCCTGCAAATTCCAGGCTATGACAAAGTCTATTCGGTTGAAAAAGCTTAGACGATACACACCCCTACCTACAAATAGCTTAGTAACGTAAGCAAAACACAACAGCGGCGGCTGATCTCGCCTTCCTGCGGTTGTAAACGATAAAATTCTCAACGAATGCGTCCCGCACTCACATGGCCCAACCAGTGCCTTGTGAAGCCCTTTTCTGTAAGTGTGAGTGCTGTGTTCTGCGCCTCGAGTCAACGTGGATCTCCTATCCAGTTCACAGGTTGACGGTGCATCTTCCACAAGCACCCATAGTCAGCTCAAGGAAAATAAAGGCAAGCCATTGATAGGGGCGGTGCGAGTTTGAAAAAAATGTTGCAAATCTGTGTCTCCGTCCTTCCTGAGAACGAATGGCGGGGGACGCAGGTCAAGATTTACACTACTCTGTAATTTTAGACCGCACTTCAGGACTTACGTTGTCCTAGGACTTCGGCTCTCACGTTTTTTACAACGCGATGCTTCCGATTTCCCCACCTAAATAGCCATTAGATGGACTAACGGAATGAAAAGAATTTAGAAAGAGCGGGCGGGTTAAAGAGACAGCCGGATATAAAGGCAACATGCTCTCTTTTATTTTCCTGAGTGCAAATGTTTTTTGTTTTTACGTTTTTAACATTTAAATTCAGGTTAGTTAACATACCGCGTAGGATGGGTTTCAGGAGTAGAACCCAGGGATTCATCACTCACGTGTAACACCCAGTGCTCATCCCAACAGGTGCCCGCCTAATGCCCATCCCCCATTTAGCCCCTCCCCCACCCAACACCCGTCCAGCGGCCCTCAGTTTGTTCTCCGTACTTAAGAGTCTCTTCCGGTTTGCCTCCTTCTGTGTTTCGATTTTTCCTTCCCTTCCCCTACGTTCATCTGTTTTGTTTCTTAAATTCCACAAATGAGTGGAATCATATATTTGTCTGTTTAATTTTCCTAAATATTCTCACTCCCACACACTCACACCCCCATACACCTCTTTCACTTCCTTACTCTCTCTCTCCCTCTCTGTGGGTCCTTCTAACATCTTTTTTCCCATGTGCCACCCTTTGGCTTCTCCTCCCCCCCCAACCCCCTCCCCCACCCCTGCACTCCTAGACAGTATACTCAGATGGGGAACTGCCTTCAAGCCTCAACTGACTTAGAACCTTTCACTGGATACACAGATAAACCAGGTATTTTTCAACTGCTTTGGAGAAGGTCTGCAATTAGCTAGACATGCACATGGATTTTTCTTTCTCTCACCGGAGCGTATTTTGGGGACACATTTAATGTTAAGCCAGTGTTGCCCAAACTGTGTTCCGTGGAACAGTTAGTGTTCTTGGAGATGGTAACAAGCGTTCTGAGTTGACCAATCGCCTCTTTAATGGTCCGGGGAACACGCTTTGGGAAACGCCCATCGCATGCAGTAAGACTTTTCTTTTTTCCGTGCTAAAGGGCTGAGGAAAGGAGCCCTCAGATTCCATCCCAGCCTCCCAGGGCTGCCCCTCTGGGGACGGAAGCGGCGGTCTGTGATGGGGGTCCCTGCTTACTTTCTCACTCCCGCTCATGTTTGACAAGCTTCCCACCCCGTCTCCTGCTCTGCCCTCCAGGATGAACAGAAGCTTGTCCGCGACCCCCTCGTGATCTTCGACTTTGAAAGGATCTCACAAAGCAGCCGTGGCCCGGCACTAGCTTTCTAAGCCCGTTCTCTTGTGGTTCCATTGGCCTTTGTGCTGACAAGCAAGCATCTTCTGCAAAGACTCTGATCCCAGAACCTTGAGGAGGTTGTGTTTAAGCTCTCTTGGACCAGCCATTGAATCCTGATCTGTGGGCCACTCGCCCTCCCTTCTAGATGGTGTCAAGGTTATTCAGACTGCCTTATTAAAGGTGTTATCCTATAAAAGATGGCTTTAAAGCCTCCGAACAGGGGACCTTCGCCCCTGTGCCTGCCTTACCTGTTGTTACAGAAAGCGACTCCCCAGGTCTTCAGCAGGTATTGATGTGTGCTGGGCTGCAGTACCTTCCTCACAGGGGTGTGTTGATGAGTTGAAGGTCAATGTAGCATCTACCGAGTCTATGGCCCGCAGGCCAGAATTCTGAGAATTAATACAAAATGCACACTATTCGTGAGACAAGGTAGTTTCAAAAAAAGGTAGCTCGGGGTAAAATGTGTGTTAGGCAAGAAATAGAAAGAGTCGCTGGTAAGGAACATAGGAGGACAGGAGAGGGTTGGGGGAGCCCTGGTGCCCTGGTGGGGTCTGGGGGCCCAGACTCGTCCTGTCTAGTTCTGTGGCTGGGCTGATGAGCAGCTTTTGATCATTGGATGCCGTCTGTGGTTTTCCTACTCCGGGATAATATTCTGGGTTTGTATCCATGGTCAGACCTGCTGTGTTGCTTTAGTGGAGACACTGGCGGAGGAACAGATTTTCTAGTTCAGTTCACGTGAGTTGGCCTCTAATCAACCTGGAAAACAGACAGACTCACGTCTCTGAAGGGGCAGAGCTGAGGTCCCTAACCTTTAGTCACCTCACTAAGGTCTGCCGAGGGCCAGCCTGATGATGCCTTACCCTGGCAGCAAGTCCCCTGGTGTCACCCTTTGGTGGGATGTCACGCGGGGATTCCCAGACCAACCAAGAATGTTTAACCGGGGGCTTTTTTTTTTTTTTCCTTTAGCGTTAACAGTAACTCCCTGGCCTCACTGTTCACCCATTAAGACGGTTGCCTTATAGAAAAGAGCTCCTTAAAGTCTGACAGATCTGAGTTTTAGTGGGACTTCTGCCACTTACTGTTTGGGGGGCCTTGCCTATGTCAGATAACTTCTCCAGGCCTGAAGTTTTTGTGTGTGTGTAAAACGTAAATTCCTACCGCATGGTTGGAAGGAAGTTGCACGGGTGAATAGTGATATATGGAAGACAGGTGACCCAGTGCCTGGGTGAAATAGGGCAGGCTACTGTTTACGGAAATATTTGCGAGAGGGAGAGAGAGAGAGAGAGAGCCCAAATCTTTTCCTTAGAGTGAGGAAGGAGGGGAGGATCACTAGATAATGCCACCAAGGGAGAAGGCTCTGCTAGACAGAGGACAGGTGCGAATGTGGAGTCCTGCCCGTATCCTGCACGTAGAACGGGCCACCAAGTCCCCTGCAGCTGAAGAGTTCCGATTCAGGTGCCGCAGGAAAGGCGGGGGAATCACCTTGGCCTCTCCGTTGAGTGGCGCTTCACCCGGTCACCCCCGGGACCCAGCAGGTCTCCCAGGGAGCCGTGGTTACTAGGCGCGAGAGCGTCCATGGCAACCGCCAGCCACAGGGTTCCTCCCGCGCCCGCCGCCCGCCCCTCCTCCTACGGGCCAATCAGCTCCCGGAGAGCCGGCAGGGGCGGCCGTTGAGTGGTCCGCGGGCGCTGACGTCACAGGTGGGCAAGGCGGGGCCAGGGCCGGACCGGTAGGGGTCCCAGCCCTCAAAGGCGGGACTGCGCGCCGACAGGTGAGTGGTCTCACCGGCTCCTGCGTGCCGCTGGGACGACCCCTCCAGGGTCCCCTTCCCCAGTGAGGCCCCAACGTCTGACCTCAGAATTGGGGGTGAAGTGGAAACCCTGGAATTCCTCTCCCCCACCTGCACCTCCCTGCTCCCACCCCTCAAAATAGAAACCGTCCAAACCCACTGGTACCCACTACCCAACCCCTACCCGGTGCCTTTGCAACTTACCTTTCCCATGCTCTGCAAGGATTGAGGAGTTATTTCTAAATAAGGAACCAGCAAAGGGGCGTCCGACCCCCCCCCCCTCCCCGCCCCTGTGCTCCCTCGTGTGATTTCTCAGTGCTGTGCGGTTCCACTGTCGCGCTGTGTCCTGCTTCATTAGCCGGGTTTCTAAGTGCCACCAAGGGGAGGGCCCTACAAACACCTGGCCGCTCAGAGAGGGTTCCTGAGGTTCCCATCGAGGCAGGTGTTCTCCCGCGGCCTGTGGCCATTTGTGTTCCTGCTCTGACCATGAAGCTCTTGTGTTTTGACCGTTTAGACCAAGTCCCTTTATGTTTCCCCCCTGGATGCTTATAATGATGCAGGTAAGCATTTTAGAAATGGGTTAAAATTAGTTGTCTGGTCACTGTGAAAAAAGGCAAGCAAATTGTTTCACTACTAGGCAAAGTGTTTTGGGGTTTCTGATAAAAATATTCTGCTGTTTCCTTTTTCTTTTTCTTTATTTATGTTTAAATGTTTATTTGGAGAAAGAGAGAGCATGAGCAGGGGAGGGGCAGAGAGAGAGAGACGGAGAGAGAGAGAGAATCCCAAGCAGGCTCTGTGCTGTCACTGCAGAGCCCGATGTGGGGCTCGATCCCAAGAACGGTGAAATCATGACCTGAGCCGAAAGCAAGAGTCGGACTCTTAACCGACCCAGCCACTCAGGCGCCCCAACTCTTTTCTTTTTAAAATGAAATATTTTCCGCGGTAAGTAGAACATTCAAGCATCCATGCATCCATCATGAGGCCTCCCTCCTATGTACCCCCTTGGGAATCGCGTCCCCTCTTTTCCTTTCCTGTCTGGTTTCCACCGCTCCCAAATGCTGAGGTCAGAGGTTGGGGCCTCACTGGGGAAGGGGACCCTGGAGGGGTCGTCCCAGCAGACGTACCTACCAGAATTTAGTGTTTGCTTATGCTCTGTGTATTTTTATACCTTTACTACTTATGTATTTGTCCAAAAATGAACGTATGGTGTTATTTTTCAAGTTTATATAATGGTGTCATGCTTTACATGCTCTAGGTCATGCATTTTAACTGCCCTGTGATAATGCTTTATGAACTTCCTACTGATGATGTGTGCATACTCCTGTTGATAGACTTTTCGACCGTTTGCTTTTAAAAATTGTTAGAAACATATTCTTGTACATTCTAATTGTGTACACACTCAACTTTCTCTAGGTATATATCAAAAAGTTGAATTGCTGAATCATAGGGAAGGTGCCTTTTCTTTTCTTTTTCTTTTTCTTAAAGTATATTTTTATTTATGTTGAGAGAGAGAGAGAGAGAGACAGGGAGTGAGTGGGGGAAGGGCAGAGAGAGAGAGAGGGAGACAGAATCCCAAGCAGGCTCCACAGTGCAGAGCCTGATATGCGGCTTGAACTCACCAACTGTGAGATCATGACCTGAGCTGAAATCAAGAGTTGGACCCTTTAACTGGCTGAGCCACCCAGGCCCCAGGGGAAAGCGCTTTTTCAACTTTACTAGAGACTGCCCCATAGCTCTCCAGTGTATCCTCACGTATATTTCCACTCTTGGTGACGGGAGTGCCTTATTCAACATTTTTTTTTTTTTTTGGAAGAAAGATTATTTCGCTTTTCCTGCCTTCTTTAACATCTGCTTAAAAAGAAACTGCTTTAATGCTGAAATCTGATACAATTTGTTTAAAATTCTGCTGCTCATTAATGTATTGGGGGCAGTGTTTTCTTTCTGTTCCAGTTTGAAACTGGCAGTCATGAGATGGCTATGACCAAGGGGGCTAAGGGGGACTGTATGTGCTTATTTCAAGCCTATCTTGGTCACTGATCTGAGGCAGAGTGTGAAGCAAGTCATGTACTCCCACTCTACTTGTCATATCTTCTGCAGAAGATGATCTACAGGTTTTTATACCTTAAAATATTTATGAGTTTAAAGTCTTCCCTAAATATGCTAATAAAATATGTTTATCCAACCGAAGGTCATCTTTTGGATTGTCAGTGGAGCCTCCCAGTACTTAACAATCTTTGTGTGATTGATTGTATTTTTGGCATGTTAATATTTATAGAAGACAATTATAGCATTTTTTTCCCCCAGTAGGTAAATAACTATTGCCTCCACATTAAATAAATATAGTCAAACACTGTATTTGACTTCATTTCTTAAAATGTTTTTCGGTCATGCCTAAAAGTATAATAAAAAAAAAAAAAAACAATCGCATAATTTAGGGTCTGAATTTTTCCACAGCTATTTTCGGTCATTTTTCCAAAGAATTTGCTCGGTTTACTTGCAAATAGGAGACATTTATAGCATCAGCTGATTATCTTAGTATGTGCTGCACGAGCTCTGTTAAGATGTGCCTGAGTTAGAATTTAGAGATTTAAATGTTGTCAAAGGCACATCATCAAAGTAAGCTATAGGCTTTTTAAAAACTGAGGTATTATTCCCTCCTTAAAAGTTTGGTAGAATTCATCAACAAATCCATCTAGGTATGAGGTTTCCTTTGAGGAAAGATTTTAAACTATAGATGGAGTTCCTTTAACTACCAGAGGGCTATTCAGGTGATCAGTTTCCTCTTTAGTCAGTTTTGGTTGTTTGTATGTTTAAAGAATTTTGTTCATTTCATCTCTGTTGCCAAATTCCTTGGCATAAAGTTGTCAGTAACATTGCTTTATTAATGGTCTAATGTGGGCAGGGTGTATGGCAATACCTCTTTTTCATTCTTGATGTTGGTAATTTTTCATCCCTTTTTATCCTGATCAGTCTGGTGAGAGGTTTATCCATTTTATTGTTAGAATTTCACTGCTTTTGTTTTTCTGTTTGTCTGGTTTCTAGTTCATTGATTGTTCTCTTCTTATTATTTCTTTCCTTCTACTTTGGCTTTACTTTGCTTCCATCCTCCCCACCCCACTATTAAGAATAAAGTGGAGAGGACTGATTTTAGCTAATTCTTATTTTCTAGAATAATCACTGAAAAATCACTAAACACTGTTTAAGCTGAATCTCACAATTTTGACGTGCTCTGTTTTTATTCTCATTCAGTTCAAAATATTTTCTAGTTCCCCATGTGATTTCTTCAGTGACCTAGAGGATAAGTAGAAGTGTGTTAATTTCCTACGATTTGAGAAATTTCCAAATATCTTTCTATTATGGATTTCTAATTTAGTTTGATATGGTCAGAGAACATATTCTGTATCATCTCAGTATTTTATGTTTATTGAGAACTTGTTCAATGGTCAGTATATGGTCTACCTTGGTGAATATTCTGTGCAGTTGGAAATAGTATGTAATCTGCTGTTTAAAGATATTTTTTCTTTCAGTTTTATTGAGCCAAATTGAAATAAATATAGCACTATATAAGTTTAAGGTATACAGCATAATGTCTTAACTTACATGTGTTGTGAAATGATTACCACAATATTTGGTTAATATCTATCATCTCATATAGATACAAAGAATCTGCTGCTTTGAATGGTGTGTTCTATAGAGGCAAATTATGTCCAGTTAGTTATACGGTCCAAATAACTTATTTATCAACCAATTTTCTATTTTTTTTTAACAATTACTAACAGTTGAGTGTTGAAATATCTGACCATAGCTGTGGATCTATTTCTCATTTTAGTTCTGCCAGTTTTTGCTTTATGTGTTTAAAATTTTATTGATGGTTACATAGACATTGAGGATCGTTACATCTCTTTGATTAATCCTTGTCTCCTTATTTCTCTCTTTATTTGTGATAATATCTACTGTTCTGAAGTCTGCTTGGTTTGTTATTAATATAGCCACTTCAGAATTCTTTTGATTTGTGTTTACATTGCATCTTTTTCTATACTTTTATTTTTAACTTATCTGTGTTTTATATTTAAAGTGGTTTTTTTTTGAGAAAGCATATAGTTCAATATTGCTCGATAAAAACCAGCTTAAGAATCTGTGCCTTTTAATTTGATTGTTTAAACTATTTATTGTGAATATAATTATCAGTGTGGTGGGGTTTTTTGCTTACTATCTTGCTATTTGTTTTCTCTTTGTCTTATTTTTGTCTCTTTTCTCTTGGATTAATTATGCATCTTTTTAAGTCTTCCATTTCCCCCCTATCCTATTAGCTGATTAGTTTTAACTCTGTTCTATTTCTTTCTTAGAGAGTGTTCCAGGTCAGGACCCCTTTATACTCAAATAACCTTATGGTGAGGACCTCAAAGAGCTTTAGTTTATGTGGATCGCACCTATTTATATTTACTATATTAGAAATTAAATTGAAAAGTTAAAAATATGATTTTTAAAAAACATAAGTATACAACTCATTATAGAGTAACGTAAATAATATGTTTTATTAAAAAGCTATGTTTCTGGAACAAAGATCATCTGGTGAGAAGAGTAGCATTGTTTTACATTTTTGGCAAAGTTCTTTGATCTCTGTCTTAGAAGCTGGGTTCTCCTGTCTACTGTATTCAGTCTGTTTTGATATCACATATCACATCACTTCTGGAAAACTCCATTGTAAATCTTGTGAGAGAATGAGAGTGAAAAAAGAAAACAGCACCTGAGTATTTACTATGAAAACAATTTTGACCTTGTCATCCCTGAGAAAGTTTCAAGCAAGTCTGTGGGTTCTTGGGTCATATCTTGGGAACTGATGCTCTAAATTTTACAATCTGTATCTTAAACTTATTGAAGTACATGTTTAAATAACATTATTCCATTTTAGCTATGACCCTTGCAGTAAGACATTTCCATTTCAGCTCTGCATCATTTGTGCTATTATGACCATATAATTTACTTCTATTTTTGCTACAAACCCCACAGTAATTTTTTGTTATTTCACTTTACACAACCGTCTTTTAAAGAAATTTAAAAGTTACGAAAGGATATCTTTTATATTAGCACACATACTTACCATTTCCGATACTTAATTTCTTTGTGTAGATCCAAGTCTCTATCTGGTATCATTTCCTTTTGCCTGAGGAATTTCTTTTAACAGTTCTTTCAGTGCAGTTCTGCTGATGATCAATGCCCTTGGCTTTTGTTTTCATGAAAAAATTTTACCCCACCTTCATCTTTGAAGGATGCTTCCACTGGATATACAGTTGTAGGCCTACACTTTCTCCCAGCCACTTAAAGATGTTGTTCGATCGTCTTCTGGCTTGCATAGTTTTTGACAAGAATTTTGCACTAATTCTTACCTTTGTTCATGTCTTTGTGGTGTGTCTTTTTGCTCTGATTCAAGTTTTTCTCTTTATCATTGATTTTCAGCAATTTGATTATGATGATCTTTGAGGTGAGGGTGGGTGTGGTGATGATGATGGTAGTGTTGTGTGTGCATCTGTGTGCATGTGTATAGGGTGTGTTTACCCTCTTGGAGTGTTTAGAGCTTCTTGGACCTGGGAATTTATAGTTTTCATCAAATTTGGAAAATATACAGCCATTATTTCTTCAAATATTTTTCTGTCTCCCCTTTCTATATGACATTCCCAAGTACATGGTTTAGTCTAACACTTGATGATATGCCTAGGTTCCCGAAGATTCTCTCTTTCTCTCTCTCTTTTAAGTTAAAAAAGCCTGTACTTTGGTTTGATTAGATTTGAACTCACTAACTAGACTATGTCTAATTTGCTGTTAATCCCATCTAGTGGAATTGTTCAAGTATATACTGTATAAGAACATATTTTATGTTTTATTCCTAAAGTTACATTTGGTTCTTTTAAAAATCCTCCACGTCTCTCTTCATTACGTTCTTGTTTTCCTTTAACTACTTCCATGTTGTTTCCTTGTTCTACCACATCTTTCCTGTTGACTGATTTTTTTTTTCCTAATCATATGTCACATTTTTCTGCTACTTGGCATGTTTGGTAATTTTGATTCAATGCTGGACATTGTTAGGTTACATACATGAATGTCTTGATGTCATCAGGCCATCAAATTACTTGCAGATTAATTTGATCCCTTTGAGGCCTCTTTTTAAGCTTTGCTAGAATGACTCTTCAGTACTTTCATTCCAGAGATGGGTCAGCCTCGTCTCTAACGTGTGACTCCTCTGGGTCTCCATGGAATGCTCCAGATTATCATCAACAACTCTCCACGCTGATTGGTCTGAGTTCAAAATGTCTCCCCACCCTCTGTGATCTCTAGAAATTGTTCAGTAACAACCCTGGCATCCTTCTTTGCCAAAGTTGGTGGAGCGTCCCTTGATGTATGTACAGCCTGGTGCTCAGCAAAAACTCAAGCGGATGCCTACATAGACTTAGGGAGCTTGACTTATTCTGGAATCCTGCTTCACACCTTCCAGCTGTGTCAGCTTCTCAAAGTTCTGATCTCCTCCTCGACTCACACATGTTGACAGGCTCTGATCCGTTTTCATCTGTTTTTCCCATAATCTGGAAGTGGCCTCCAGGCAGAATGCCAGGACAATCAGAAGGCTTGCCTTATTTGTTTCTCTTCTCTCAGGAATCAGAGTCTCGTGCTGCTTATTGTCCAGTGTCTGAAAACAGGTGTTTCATATATTTGGTCTAGTTTTTTAGATGTAAGAGCCTAAGTCTAGTCTTTATTACTCTATCATGGTTGGAGGCGAAAGTCTATTTTGAATTTTTAAATATCGCTTAGGCCATGACACTCTCAGTTTCTTTGACCAATAATGACTCGAAATAGAAGATGTTGCCATGCTGTTGTCTTTTGGTTGGTCCTCCTGAATGACTTTTGAGATGGCTGACTGGAGCTAGAACTTCTGTTGTGTGACTGTATAGAACATTGTGTATCATGTAGAATATTGTGTCTCCGTGTGAAACTTACTGCCACCCACGAGGAGCTCTACATCTGTGAACATTAAACAACTGAGCTTTATGCATCAGATTCCAGATTTTTAAATTACGTCCCATCCCTAATTTAAAAATATAGCACTGGAAACTTTTGTAAACTGTATTGAATTTCTTCATCCGTACGTCTCCTCTGGGTTATGAACCTCAGCATTTCAAAAATCACCACTCAGAGTAGATGACTCATGGTTTGACAAACATGGGTTTAGATGCCTCAGGACCTCAACATAATAGGTGCTGGGCAAACATATGTGGTAATTCTACTCTTGGAATTCCTCGGTTGAAGGACCAAGGGAGTCGCTAGCTTTTATTGTCAAGAATTAAGAAAATCCAAGTAAGAGGGGTCCAGTGCCTGCTTGAAGCTTCTTGCTGAAGGAAAGATGACAAGATTATTTCTAGATTTGACTGGAGAAGAGTTTAGAACTGAAAGTAGCCATGGGGACTCGAAGGGCTCGAGTTGCTCTGAATTTGCTCTTCCGAAAAACAGCGTTTAGCTTTCAAACGGAGGTGAAGAGATGTGACTGATTATTAAGGTTTCTTTTTCACCGTCATGCTTCCTGGCTTGGCCAGTACCAGGTGTTTGGGCACTGAGGGAGGGAAGAATTGGGAAAAAGTCAGGAAGGTAGGGTTGTGTGGGCCACCACCACTGGCAGTGGGCAGCTGTTTCACCACATGTGGAACGAGTGCATTTTGATTTGACCACAATTCTACAAATAGATAATTTTGTGGTTTGGGGGCCAAAGGCCTCAAGACATAGCTATTGAAATAATCATCGAATATTTTTTTTTTTTTTCCCAAGACGGGTATGGAATTGGATCTGATTTATTTTTCCTTTTCAGTAAATGGGTCCATAGACACTGACCCCCAAGTAGAATGACATTTAGATGCTGGAAAGTATGTCACAGACTACGGCATCTTGCCTTTCTGGACTAATAACGATCAAAAGTTCCAAACAATAGACTACTTTTCAAGGGGTAGGCAGGAGGAAGTGGAGCTCTATGTTCTAAGAGGGAGAGAAGTCAGAAACATATATTTTTAAAAATGTGTGCTCTAAATGATACATAAAATGATTAAGGTAATTCAATATTTGTATTTAAAAAGCTCTGTTCAGCATCGGGCTCTGGGCTGACGGCTCAGAGCCTGGAGCCTGCTTCCGATTCTGTGTCTCCCTCTCTCTCTGCCCCTCCCCCGTTCATGCTCTGTCTCTCTCGGTCTCAAAAATAAATAAATGTTAAAAAAAATTAAAAAAAAAAGGGGCGGCTGGGTGGCTCAGTCGGTTGAGCGTCCGACTTCGGCTCAGGTCACTATCTCATGGTCCGTGAGTTCGAGCCCCGCGTCGGGCTCTGGGCTGATGGCTCAGAGCCTGGAGCCTGCTTCGGATTCTGTGTCTCCCTCTTTCTCTGCCCCTCCCCTGTTCATGCTCTGTCTCTCTCTGTCTCAAAAATAAATAAACGTTAAAAAAAAATTTAAAAAGCTCTGTTCGTATGTGCAAATGGGATATAAGTAGATGCAGGTTTAAAGTAGCTTTAAAAACGATGCAGATGGTGGGGCGCCTGGGTGGCTTGGTCAGTTAAGCATCCGACTTCGGCTCAGGTCATGATCTCACCAGCTGTGAGTTCGAGCCCCGCGTCGGGCTCCGTGCTGACAGCTCGGAGCCTGGAGCCTGCTTCTGATTCTCTGTTTCCTTCTCTGTCTCTGCCCCTCCCCTGCTCACGCGCTCTCTCTCTCTCAAAAATAAACATTAAAAAAAATGATACATATGTTGGCATATGAATAGGAAAAATCTGGAAAGAAACAACTATTAATGAACCATTCAATGTCTACTTGGGGGGATGGATGGATGGATATTTATCTTTTACTTTATATACTCTTTTGTATTGGTAGTTGAAAAAGCTAACATTTATCGAACATTGAATTTGTGCCCAGAACTGTGCTAAGCAATCCAAATACTTACCATTGTCTTGCTTGGGCTTCACAATTGCCCTAGAATGTCTATACTGGAGGTGCCTTGAGGTGGCAAGTTGCCAGGAAAAGGGAGCTAAGCACCTGCCTTGAGCTGTGTTTGCAAACCAAGCACACGGTTGTTACCCAAACCGTGTGCTCATTTAGGATCGCTTGGTGTGAGGGGTTCTGCCAGGCAACCCGTTTTTATTAACACCTCTCCTAACAGTCCAGAGAATTAAGCGCTATTTTTATTGCCAATTTAGAGATGAGGAAATTGAGGCACAGAGAGTTTAAGTAACTTGCCCAGTGCCTCACAGCTAGTAAATAGCAGAGCCAAGATTTGAATCCCTGTCTGTTAAAATGCGTATTTCAGGCTCTTCATGTAGATTTGTTACAAGATAATAAATTTAAATCATAATTAAAAAAAAATTCAGGGGGCGCCTGGGTGGCGCAGTCGGTTAAGCGTCCGACTTCAGCCAGGTCACGATCTCGCGGTCCGTGAGTTCGAGCCCCGCGTCAGGCTCTGGGCTGATGGCTCGGAGCCTGGAGCCTGTTTCCGATTCTGTGTCTCCCTCTCTCTCTGCCCCTCCCCCGTTCATGCTCTGTCTCTCTCTGTCCCAAAAATAAATAAAAAACGTTGAAAAAAAAATATTAAAAAAAAAAATTCAGCAACTCAGATGGCTCATCTAAAAACTGTGATTTTAGTGTATTCTAGAAACAGAGATGGGAAAAAATCCTTTTGGAGCATATTATCGCCGGTAAAGGTGGCTGTCGAATTAGAACAGACACCTAATATGTTAGGGAGCACTGCTACTAAAACTAAGTCAAATGTGGCTTTTCATTTTTAAATTTTCACCAAAGATGAATTTATGTGACTGTCTATTTTTATGTTACCCCCCCCCCTTTAAACAGAGAGATTTACGAACAGTGTCTGAGCATCATGGAGCCTCTAGGTTCCACGTTAACGGCAACTTACGCCCATCCCAAACCAACACCGACCAATTTTCTACCAGCCGTCAGTACTCTGGCATCCAGCTACAGGGACCGCTTCCCCCACAACAATGTAACCCATCCCTTGAGCCTTCCTTGGAGACCAAGCACGTACTACAAAGTAGCCTCCAACTCACCAACCTTGGGCCCGTACTGCACCAGATCTCAGAAGGTGTGCGACAATACCATGCTCCCCTTTGTTTCCAACCGAACCACTCTCTTCACAAGGTATACTCCTGATGACTGGTATAGGTCCAATCTAACCAACTATCTCGAATCCGACACTTCCCGACATAATTCCGAGAGGCTAAGGGTAGATACGTCTCGCCTGATTCAAGACAAGTATCAACACACAAGAAAAACTCAGGCAGACTCGACGCAAAATTTGGGAGAACGAGTCAATGACATAGGATTTTGGAAATCTGAGATCACTCATGAGTTGGATGCAATGATTGGAGAGACAAATGCACTCACTGATGTTAAGAAAAAATTGGAGAGGGCCTTGATGGAGACAGAAGCCCCTCTTCAGGTAAATATAAGACCTTTTGATGAAAAAACACTACGCATTTGTATGATTGTAACCCACTGGTTGAATTACTGAGGTTATTGCCTATTGAATTATGTTTCTCTTCACCTGTAGAAGCCAACCTCCTATCAATGCATCTGTAATTAATTTCACCATTGGTAAAACCGTTACGAGTTTCATACAGAACAACTATTTAAATAGAAAGAATTCTGAATGCAAAGCAAAGAAGGCTAATTAGAGACATATTCTTTTTTTTTTTTTTAATTTTTGAGGGATAGAGAGTGAACATGAGCAGGGGAGGGGCAGACAGAGGGAGACAGAGAATCCCAAGCAGGCTCTATACCATCAGTGCAGAGCCTTACTCAAGACTCAAACTCACGAACCACGAGATCATGACCTGAGCCGAAATCAAGAGTCGGCGCGTAACCGACTGAGCCACCCAGGTGCCCTGAGGGACATTCTTAAGACACACAACGTTTTATGGTGAGAATGCCATCTTCCCATCTATTAAATAGGCTGCTTGGTCATTGTTGTCCCATTATTTGAGGAAAAAAAGTATCGTTCTTTTAATCTGTCTCGTGAAAGGCCTCCCGTGCGTATGCTGATTCCTTTTGAGGGCACAGTGAAACGTTCAAGACCATCGTAGGAGATAGAATGAGTTTGACTGAATAGAGAAATGGGCCTGAGGTCAAGCCAGTTCTGGTGATCGTGGGGGCAGCATTTTAATTTGTTGCTGGCCTCTGGTTACCTCTCACCCCCGAATGTGTGATGGGGGGGGCCCCCCTCCAAGCTCATTCTATGCCCCCCCCCAACCATTGAAAGAAGACATTCTGTATTTGAAGATGCGTAAGTTACAGAAATTATTTCTGGAGGTGTATATATACTGATGAAGCTAACACCATTTTTCTTCACGCTTGTATGACTCATTTCCCACGTGATGAGCATTTGCAGGAGGTCTTTGTTATGACATCTGTGGCAGAAGGGTTTAGAGAATTAAGGAGCCAGAAGTCTAGTGGGTTGAAGAATTTGTTGGAGACCTCTGCACATTGTTACTTCTTATCTTGCCCCCCTCCTGGTACCCCCACCAAACACAAGTACGCACAAACACGCACAACCACCAGAAATCCCAAGAAAGAGTGACGGTGCACGAACGATGTCCTTTTAAATTCACTTGTCATGAAATGTTTTTTGAAGATCGGAAGCCCTTCCATACTTTCTTCATGCTCTGGCTCATTTTGAGGATTCCTGGTCTGTTCTGCATCCCACCTGACCTTCAGAGTATCCTTGAAGTGACAGCCACTTACGCTCTGAATTTCCAGAGCACATTCAGTTTCTTCCTTTCAGTAGTAATCCTTTCAGTGAGATGGGCCTAATTTGAATATTTTTTTTTATACAATTTTTGTCCGGATGTTCCTGTGTGCTAGAACGTTTACTATCAGCACAGTGTGAGAAGGTCTTGATTAAGATTAGTGTTTGCTGAGCGTCCGACTTGGGCTCACGTCATGATCTCACAGTTCATGGGTTTGAGCCCCATGTCGGGCTCTGTGCTGACAGCTCAGAGCCTGGAGCCTGCCTCAGATTCTGTGTCTCCCTGTCTCTCTGCCCCTCCCCTGCTCGTGCTCTCTGTCCCTCTCTCAAAAATAAAAAAACATTAAGAAAAATGTAAGATTAGAGTTAGTCACATGAACAGGTACATCTCAGAAGGGAAAACACAGATGATCAACTAATATGAGCAAAAAAGTTGGGGCGCCTGGGTGGCTCAGTTGGTTGAGCATCCGACTTCGGCTCAGGTCATGATCTCACAGTCCGTGAGTTCGAGCCCCGCGTCAGGCTCTGTGCTGACAGCTCAGAGCCTGGAGCCTGCTTCTCATTCTGTGTCTCCCTCTCTCTCTGCCCCTCCCCTGCTCATGCTGTCTCTCTCTTTGTCTCAAAAATAAATAAAACATTAAAAAAAAAAAAGTTAAAATTCAGGGATAAAAATGAAAATTAAATCAATGATGTATCCATCTTTGGCCTATCATATCTGCAACAATGAAAACTGATGACATCTAGAGTTGGCCAAAGTATGGGAGATCGATACCTTTCTATGTGGCTGGTAAGATTAGTAGAGTCCTAATAGACTGTGGGTTAGTAGAAACTTACGAAAAGCAGGTTAGTGATACACATTAGAGTAATCAGCGTTCCTCTCAACCCCTTAATCCATCTTCTAGTAAATGTGACTTTTCCTATTAAAAAATATGCATTCACTGAAAGATTTTGTTCAGTGACACTATGTCCAGATTACAGTATACATGCTATTATATTTTATGCTTAAAAGATTAAGATTATACAGTTGTTCCATGTCAAGAAATAGTCTTTGGAAAAGAGTATTTTAACTTTTACATAATGTTCTTTCATACATAATTTATTGTTAGCAATCCAAGCTGTTTTCTACTGGAGTCATTAACCTACTTTGTCTCGAAGAATATTTTATGACCGGAGCCTACCATTTAATGTCAATCCTAAAAAGCATACTCTAAAATTGTAAGGGCATTATAACCTTCTTTAAAAAATTGTTTTTAAACTTTTATTCAGTTTTCAGAGACGGAGAGAGACAGACTGTGAACGGGGGAGGGGCAGAAAGAGAGGGAGACAGAATCCGAAGCAGGCTCCAGGCTCCGAGCTGTCAGCTCAGAGCCCGATGCGGGGCTCGAACTCACAAATGATGAGATTGTGACCTGAGCCGAAGTCGGACGCTTAACCGACAGAGCCACCCGGGTGCTCCATAACCTTTCTTTTTTTAAATTAAAAACAACAAACAAAACAGGGATAGGAATATAGCTAGATCATTTTCTACTTTTCTATATTTTTTCTCTTTAATGGACAAGGCACGTTATTTTCGTAATTAGGAAACAATAAATGGAACTTGAAAAATAATCATTAAGATTTTTGGCTACACAAATATTTTGGCGTCTTTAAAGGTAATAATTTGTTTCTTCCTCACCCTCAGTCGAAAATATGTGGAAATAATATCTTGAAAACTATGTTTCAGGTTGTCGAACTATTTCTGTAGAAGAATTAATGCTAAGTAGTTTTCTCAGATGCTAATTTGTGGGAATCACGTAAATGTCATGTGCTTT
This sequence comes from Panthera tigris, assembly GCF_018350195.1. NCBI lineage: Eukaryota > Metazoa > Chordata > Mammalia > Carnivora > Felidae > Panthera > Panthera tigris. The sequence continues at coordinate 8,811,453 of NC_056673.1, read as the reverse complement.
ATTTTGTCAACTTTCCAAATTAGAGTTTTTTTTCACACTGATGTGAAGAGCTAACTCTATCTCTTAACTAGCAGTAGGGAGTTTCTTAGTTGTCACGGTGGGTCTCATACTAGATTCCCAAGAAAATGGCTTGAAAAATTGGTATTGGGCGTGTCCATTGACTTGTTTTAGAAATAGGTCCTTAGAGCTGCTGGTCACTGATTTTAGTCAGTTTGGATTAGTGCTTTCTGTTCTTTGTGTATCTGTAGGTAGCCCGAGAATGTCTATTTCATCGAGAGAAGAGAATGGGAATTGATCTAGTTCATGACGATGTGGAAATCCAACTACTGACGGTAAATATGGGGGAAATGCACCAGTAAGGAGAAATGTAGTTGTAAACATGTCCTTAATGTATAGAAACAAACAAAAAATGATATTACATGAAGCCATTTATAAGTAAGAAGTTATAGTATCCAAATGTACATAGCATTTACAAAAGACACCTTTTTTTTTGGTTATACATGTAATAGATGTTTATTATATGTTCATTATATGTTCAATAGATGTAAGAGAGTTTGAAAGATACAGTATAGGATAAAGAAAGATAAAAAATCATCTGAAGTTCAGCTGGACAGAAATCACCTTTAATTTTGGAGAATTTCAGTTCATCCAGAGAATTTCAGAGAATTTCTTTTTGTTAGTCGTACTTAGGCACCACCCAACTTAAAGACACACAAACAGGTCTTCAAGATTCGAATGATACTGTGTACACAATTTGAATTGTGGTGGGTTGTTTTTCTGGATAAATGCTCAATGATGTTTATTCTTAGATATGGTTGTAGGGAAGGCACCACCGTTCTTTTTAAAGACTTAATTTTTTAAGAACAGTTTGAGGTTCACAGCAAAATTGAGGGCAAGGCATAGAGATATCTCAATTAGCTCCTGTCCCCATCCGGGCACAGCCTCCGCCCATTACTAGCACCCCCCCCCCCCCCCCCAGAGTGGTACCTTTGTTACAACTGAAAAACTTACACTGGTCCATCATTAACATCCAAAGTCCAGTTTTACCCTTAGGGTTCACTCTTGGTGGTGTAGATTCCATGGGTTTGGACAAAGGTATCATAACATCCATCATTGATGTATATGGTATTTTCACTTCCCTAAGACTCCTGTGTGCTCTGCCTAGTTATCCTTCCCTTCCCAAAGTGCTTTATTTAATTAAGAATTCTATTGGGGTCATTTTCCCATAGCATTAGATATACATGAAGGTGTGATTTTAAGGGTTGCATTGGGTTCCACAATGTCAAGGTGCTGTCATTAAAAAAAAAAAAAATGAGTCCTCTCTTTTTCAATAGTGAAGCTGTCACCCTTTCTCACTCCCCCCCCCTTTTTTTGCTATTTTAATAACACTGCAGTGTACAAAAATATTATTATTGATAACTGTACTTTTTCTGATTATTTCCTTAGAACACATTTCAAGAGACGTAATTGATGTGATAAAAGGCATATGCATTTGGGAAGTTTTGATATATAGCCAAATTGCCATCTAGAAGCTGAGATATATATATATGAATATATATATATATACATATATATATTCCAAACCTTATATATATATTTCAATATATATATTCATATATATAATATATATATTCTAAACCTTATATATATTTCAATATATATATAATATATATATATTCCAAACCTTCCACCAATTAAATGTGATTTAGTTCTGAGTTCTTCGGCCTTCACTTCCCAGACTTACCCCCAGAAGATCTCTGCCATTCCTTTAGATGTCAGCCACAATGTGCCTCGAGCCCTCCCTCATCTTTTTTTTTTTTGGCCAGATTCTCTATTATGCCTTAGTCCTGTGTCCCTAAGTCCCAGAAATGTATTTCTGTTGGGGTTATAACCCTGTCACCCCTCCCCCACCTCTTTTTTTGGTTCCTATTTATGAAGCTTAAAAGTGTACTTTTCTTCTACCCTGATGCCTCCAGCCTTTCCCTTCCTAGTTTCGGCACCACAGTTCTCCAGGCACGGTGCCATCGCTTGACCGTCTTCACCCTTTGTAGTCAGTCTGTAGCTCCTGTAAATTATTCCTCTGATTTGATTCCCAGCCCTCTCCTTCCCATTCCATTCTCCCTACTGGTCCTCCTTCCTAGCTGGCTTATGCAGAATCCCCAAATATCTTCCCTTTGCTCGGATCCATACTACTCGTGATCACCAGAGGTTCTGTCCGCTAAAAATCTCTTCCCGGACTCCCGAATCTCTAGGACCTTCCATTGTCTGGCTCTTACACCTTCTCCCTCTCATTTCCTACTCTGACCTGCTGAATTTCTGCCTCAGCCTATCGGTTCACTATCCCCGAACCAGCTTGGCTGGGTCCCACCGGTTGGCCTTTCCGTGACTGGTCCTTGGTAAAAGATGAATCCTTGGTAAGAAGGGCAATTGGACTAGCTAACAGCCTGGCCATCAGTAATTGTATCCTCGCAAGTTATCAGGGTTCCTTTTAACATTGTATTAAATTATTTTTAGTGATCTCTTGCTGTGAAGGGTCATAAGCAGAAGACTGTCCCTGGCTCTTCTGCTTTTCTTCACTGCCTGATTCTCTGAAAGAAATATGAGTGGAAATAAGAAACTCAGGGAAATTTGGCCACTACAGAGAGGCCACACAATCTACTTTGTAAAAGCCACAGACCCCAACTGCTGCACACGAGTGATCAGGAATAGAGTATCCTGAATATATAGTAGAGTTACAAGTCCCTTCCCAGTTCGAGAACGATAATGTTGTCTAGACCAGTAGCAGAGGCTGCTTTATATCCAGATAACGAAATCTGCAGCTAGAACAATGGTTCATCAGTTGAGGGGTACCTTGGTCATTGCCATTCGAGTAACGAGGGCACCCATATCTTACTCCAAGTGGTAATATTAGCATATCTTCTCTTTTTACCAGCACGACTCTACCTTTTTAGAATAATTAAATAAGCACCGGCAAAGACAAGAAATAGTCTTAAAAGGCCTGCTTTTCGCGAAGGCGGGTGCCTCGGCATATTTTCTCGTGAACTCTGTTGACTCTGACTCACATTCAATCAGTGACAGCCATCAGATTCTTCCAGAATGGCTTCTCTTGGGGAACCGATCAGGGTACCGTCTTTTTGGTCCTCCCAGGCCAGGCTAACTCCTTGACCTAGTTAAAGCCAAATGAACCTTTGAGTACCTATTAATATATAAACTAACACTGGGGACAGTTCCAAAGGTCTTTGGTTTTAGGCATTCTCTATTCCATGAACCCTTCTCCACCCCCCCACCCTGCTGGCCACCCTCTCTCTTTCTCCTTATGCCCCCTCCCCTGCTTGTGTGCTGTCTTCTCTGTCTAAGGGAAAAAAAATGGCCGCCCAGGTGGCTCAGTCGGCTGAATGTCTGACTTTGGCTCAGGTCACGATCTCACGGTTTGTGAGTTCGAACCCCACGTCGGGCTCTGTGCTGACAGCTTGGAGCCTGGAGCCTGGAGCCTGCTTCGGATTGTGGCTCTCCCTCTCTCTCTGCCCTTCCCCTACTTGCCCTCTCTCTCCCTCTCTCTCTCTTTCGGTCAAAAATAAATAAACATTAAAAAAAGAATGAGAAGACTATATAGTTGAGTAGTAACTGATACTGGAGTGAAGAAGGCCTTTATAGTCAAATTAATGAAGGCAGATACCAAAAGGGGATATTTAATAGATTTGACATTATAGAAATCACGACTGTCTATGTGTCGAAACCACTACGCGAAAATACAAAGGCAAGGGACAAACTAGTTAAAAATATACATATATTTTAATACTATATGTATTTATGTATACAGTTATGACTTCTGTGATGGGAAAGGATTGCATTTTAAATATATAAATTAATAAGAAAAAAAGCCCCAGAAAAAGTGGAGACACAGGTGGTTCACAAAAGAAGAAAGCCGAACGATGAGCAAACATGAGTCAAACTATTAATTTCATCACGTTTGCTGTTTGGGGGAGGGGTCCTGTCGCCCCGGGAACAATGGAGAAGATCTGGTGGTGACCACGTAACAGGTGAAGTAATGAGGTATACCCTCACTTGTGGTTATACAGGGGCACGGCTTCTGTGAAGGGCAGTTGGGCTGTATTTGTCAAAACCTCGACAAAAGGCATACCCTTTGGTGGTGTCCAAATATTGACTGAGGGTGTTCATCACGGTATTGTTTAATGTCATGGGGAAACATTCAAGGTTCAAATGAAAAGGCAGGCCACAAATAAGTGTGTCTAGTGTGATCACTCTGTGCTTGAAGTAGTGGCAGCAATGACCATGGGCGCTTTTGAAATGTCTTCTCTCTCTCTTCTTTTTTTTTTAATGTTTTTTTTTTTAAATTTATTTCTGAGACAGAGAGAGACAGAGCCTGAGTGGGGGAGGGGCAGAGAGAGAGAGAGAGAGAGAGAGACTCAGAATCCGAAGCAGGCTCCGGCTCTGAGCCATCAGCACAGAGCTTGATCTCACAAACCGCGAGATCATGACCTGAGCCGAAGTTGGGTGCTTAACAGACTGAGCCACCCAGGCGCCCCTGAAATGTCTTCTTGCTGCTGTCTTGGGTTTCTGGGTTTTCTTATGTGAACACGATCTTCAGAGGGAAGCGAGAAATGTTTATTTAAAACATCTGTGATACAACACATGCTATGTAATAGTGCATGTATCCTGGCGGCATCTGAATGCCATGCGCGTGGACAAGGAGAGAGGCTACAAAGGTGTTTGTAGGAGTGTGAGAGCTGAACTGCAAGGGCACAGGCAGGGCCGAGGGAGGGCTGGCCTCCTGGTGTGGAGGTCAAGTTTCCATTTGGACCAAAGAGCTGGGTCTGTTGGAGGTTACATGCCCCGCCAGAGGGAAGTCCCTTATTGTCTGTTCCTCTGTCTCCTCAGTTTATCGTCTCTGAAGAATAGTTATAAAAGAAGCCTGCGTTAAATTCACCAGAATGTCTGTATTTACGTACCGTTTGATTGTTTTGATTAAGGACCAGAGATAAAAATAAAGAAAAATGCGACAGTTTGATCCCCGTCCCGACTAGTTCCTTCATGTAATTTTCCGGTAGCCCCAGAAAAGGGAAACTCTCATTCTCATGTTTACATTGCAGCATCATGAGGGGATGTCGGTAATTAAGTGGATGTAAAAACTGTTCTCTTGTTTTTATTTGACGCTTTCTTTTTTTTTCCCCCCAGGAACCAAGTTGCCCTTTATTGATGTGTTGTCACGTTGTTGGATGTTGTACCTGATGATGAAAAACGTTAATGTGTTTTGTTTTTTAATCGCATAGGAGGTTGACATTATTCTGTGCTGTGAAGAAAGGATGAAGCTTCATTTGGATAAGGCCATCGCTCAACTTGCGTAAGTTGTAACTCTATATACAACGTAAAATCACGTCTCCAAACTGTGCTATTGTGCCTCCTGTTTAAATTTCTCTTAGCGTCTTATGTAAGGATTTGTTGTAGATGGATACACATACACACACGTGCATGCGCATCTATACATTTTAATTTTATTTATTTTATTTTTAAAAAGTTTTATTTTTTTTACATTTTTTAAAAATTTTTTTAATTTAATTTTTTTAAATTTCCATTCAAGTTAGTTAGCATCTAGTGCAGCAATGATTTCAGTAGATTCCTTAGTGCCCCTGACCCATCTAGCCTCTCCCCCCTCCTACACCCCCTCCTGTAACCCTCTGTTCTCCATATTTATGAGTCTCTTCTGTTTTGTCTCCCTCCTTGTTTTTATATTCTTTTTGTTTTCCTTCCCTTATATTCATCTGTTTTGTCTCTTAAAGTCCTCATATGAGTGAAGTCATGTGAGTTTTGTCTTTCTCTGACTGACTAATTTCACTTAGCATAATACCCTTCAGTTCCATCCACGTAGTTGCAAATGGCAAGATTTCATTCTTTTTGATTGCCGAGTAATACTCCATTGTGTATATATACCAACCACATTCTTTATACATTCACCCATCCATGGACGTGTGGGCTCTTTCCATACTTTGCCTGTTGTTGATAGTGCTGCTGTAAACATGGGGGTGCATGTGTCCCTTCGAAACAGCACATCTGTGTCCCTTGGATAAACACCTAGCAGTGCAATTGCTGGGTTGTAGGGTAGTTCTATTTTTAGTTTTTTGAGGAAACTTTATACTGTTTTCCAGAGTGGCTGCACCAGCTTACATTCCCATATACATTTTTATTTGGAGGTTGAAATGAGGTTTTTTAAATTTCTATTTATTTTTGAGAGAAAGAGAGAGAGAGAGAGAGAGAGAGAGAGAGAGAGAATGTGCACACCAGTGGGGGAAGGGCTTCAGACTTGGAATTGTCAGTGCAGAGCCCTAGTCAGGGCTTGAACTCAAACTGTGAGATCATGACCTGGGCCGGAACTGACTGAGCCACCCACGTGCCCTGGAGTGCTTGCTTTAAGTTCATAGTTAAAGAAATCATTTTAAGATGCTAAAGAAAGGATTTCTGCCCTAATTTGGAGACATGGCTAAGATTTCTTTCAACTCAGGCTTTCATTCTTTGATGAGAGAGTGACTGGTATATATTCAGCCCAACAGTTGGAGAAGTAATGAATTGTGGTTCACTTTAATGGTGATTTCCACAAATCCTTAAAGACTCAGACTTCCCTGATCTCCCACGGTCCCTGGCACATGCTCCCCAGTGCTCTGGTCGTGCTGTTACAGCACTGACTGCTTCCTATTGCATTATAATTGTTCGCCCATCCTACTCTCTACCAGAATACAAATTCCTCTTTTCTTGGCAATAGCAGATAGGAGGTATTTACTACTTATGGTAGGGGTTGGGACAAGGGAGAATAATAATCAAAGGAAGGTCTTAAGCAATGATAAACAGCTGTCAGCATAGAAAACACATTGGTTGAGCCTCTTCCCTAACATGACTAGAAAAATTAATGTTCATCTGGTTATGGGTCATGGAAAGCAGCGTCGAATATGTCATCCAAAGGAGAGGCTGCTTCTGCTTATATTAATGTTATCAAGGATAATGTGGGATAGCCTACAGGGTATACCTAAGTGTCATAGAGGTATCCATAGTGTCTGTATTGTTTGCTCACTGTGCCCATCAGGATTGATGCTCTGAAGTTTGGCGAGATTTAGATGGCTGAGATCTCTCTCTCTCTCTCTCTCTCTCTGTCTGATTGGAAAGGCTCTTTAGTACAGAAATGCTGAGGAGAGGTAGAAGATTAGTTAAGGATGACTGACTGTACATGGTTTGGTTGACCATATACAGTTTTCCTGAGCTGTAACCACAAGGCAGTGCAGTTCTGATATTACTTCTTGGCTTCTGTTCCCTGGGAATCACAGAACCACAGTTTAGCATGGTTCACAGAATCATGTCTGTTCTCTCTTCTCCAGGTCCAGTTCCCAATCCTGTTTTCTTTATAACCTAAAACCTTGCAGCTCATCTTCCATGTTTTTCAAGCTTCTTGCCCAGATTGTTCTACTGTGGAACAGCCACATCTTCCTATCAGTCTCATTTATAAATTGTCTCATTCCCAGCCATTCCTGGCCCTGTTCAGGCCTTTGCAGAAAGTTGTGTCTCCACACGTGCACTCGTTTGGAACCTTTGTTAGCGATGCTTTAAAGACCGTGGCTTTCATTTCATACGCAGTGGGCAGAATGTCTACCTCATTTCCTGGGTGGGTTTCTCCAGGATTTGTGGGGTTGCCTACATGGTCTTTGGGCTTGGTCCAGGAAAGGCGATGTGAGGAGAGTTTCGTAACTTTATTTGCTTTGGAACACACAACAAAGGCCTCAGTTTGGATCTCAGTTGAAAATGGAATGTCATTAGGCAGCAATATGGCAGCCAGGATTTTTCCCATCTTGGGTTATAAGATAGGTTGATGGGATGCTGCTTCTAACACCTTCCTAAGGGAGTTTCTGAGGTCAGGTCAGAGGAAGTCCAGGGCATGTCAGCCCAAGAGAGGAAGGCTATGGGGCATCTTGGTCCCAGACCACAAGTCAGAAAGGCCTTAATCTTAGAGTTTCAACAGAAGAACCCGAAGCAGGAGACTGAATGCAGAAATAGCAAGGGGAGGCAACTCTCCCATCTTTCAACTTTTGCATGTGTTTTAGAGTTCCCAAGATTGTTTTAGGATTCACAAAATGCAGACTACTGGCATGTTGCTACCCTCATTTCCATTTTACGGAAAAGGAATCGGCTCTGATAGGTCAGTTGACTTACCTAAAGGTACAGGCAGCTGGGATTAGTCTAGTCAGTTCAACACAGGCTCTACCAAATGGCTTCCATATGCCAAGACCGTTCTGTGTGCCAGGAATACCGAAATGATGAAGACCATCCAGTTGTCCTGCGTTTTCAAATACTATCTAGACGCCAATGATCCCCCAATTTTTATTTCCATCCCGGACCTCTCTCCCAAGTTCCAACAAGCTCCTTGGTAGCTCCACTTGGATGTCTAATGGACGCTTGAGCTCAATGTATTGGCTGAACTTCCGTTTTCTCCCCAGCCTACTCACCCACAGCCTCACCCATCTCTGTTGATGGAATTCTGCTATTCCAATTACTCAATGTCACCTCCTTATTCTCCATTGATGTTTAAGCTTCTAGGGGAGATTGGCTCTCTCTTTAAAACACTCAGAATCCGAACGCTTGTCACCTCCTTTACCACTACCCCGTTGGTCAAAGCCACTACTATCCTTCTCCTGCGTAACTTAACTGTACCCATCTGCTAATGGGTCTACCTGTCCCCTGCTGTCTGTTCTCAACCCAGCACCAAATGATCCTTTAAAATTGTACATCAGCGGTCTCTCCCTTCACTCGGAACAAAACTTGACTCCTTCCAACACCCAGCAAGGTCCTGCCTGATCTATTTCTTCCTCCTGCAAGTCTTTGCTCAAACACTGCCTCCTTAAGGAGTCTTACTCTGACCATCTTATTTAAATAATCACTCACACTCTTGTTTCCCTTTCCCTGCTTTGTTTTCTGCCTTGTTCTGCTAACCAACCACACGATTTCCTTATTCCTTAGGGGTATTGCCTGTCTCCTCCTGCTAGAATGTCAGCTTCTTTAGAGAAGAGATGTTTGCCTTGTCCATGGATGCATTCGGGCTTGGAGAACAGTGCCTGACATGTAGTGGACATTCAGGCATTTGTTGAATCGACTGCTGCCTGAGTAAAGATGTGGCTCACCCGTCACCCATGCCCACCCCACGGGCCCATCTCTCTCGTGGTGAACTGCTGGGTCTCTTCTCTGTTTGGCAGAGCAGGAAGCACCATGCATCTGAGAGTCTCTTCCTTCCCAGAAGGGTGGCTGCTGGAGCATATGAGCCTGGGGGCCACCAATTCCTGATCTGCTTTCAAGCACTCTCTCCCCTGCCCCAGAGCTGAATTTTGACTCTTGGTTTCTATCTCCTGGCAAACTTCTTCAGCCTCCCGTGAGCACAAACTGAAGTCACTTTTAGATGGAGGGAAGCTGGCTTTAAATGTCTCAAAACTTCTCACAGAGTGGGACTCAAAGAATGGGGGGATTAGGATATAGAAGAGGGAAAAGAAGAAGGAAAGAGAGGCACAGGTGTGGACAGATTACTTTAAACCAGTATCCTTCCTGGAACAGGGCTTGTGTGAGGAAGATGGGCCCCAGCCTCAGGGCTTCAAACCTTCTGTTTGTCTGCACCTCTTCTCTCCCAAGCCCCACCACACACCATGGGAGGGGCAGTGTGGGCAGGGTTCTAATTACTCGCATGTATGGACACCTTCGGGGAGGGTGCCTGTTAATTGGGAAGCTGGACATTGTGGGCGAGAGGAGAGACCCAGACCGCAGTGGTGGATGGGTCCCTGCACAGAAGGGTATTTACTCTTCCTCATATCAAATTGTTGCCTAAACCTGAAGTTCCGTTTCCCCCACTCGGTGTTAACAGAGCTAACAGAGCTTCCCAGCACGAGCTGGAGAAGGACCTGAGTGACAAACAGGCAGCTTACCGAATCGACGATAAATGCCACCATCTGCGCAACACGTCGGATGGTGTCAGCTACTTTCGCGGAGTGGAGAGGGTCGATGCGACGTAAGTTGGGCACGAAGCACTTCTAGGATTTTGACGTCATTTGATTCGTTCTCTCTCCCTTCAAAATGATGCAGGTTAGAAGTGGAAAACATGGGAAGAGAAAAGATCCTCCCTGCTTTGGACGGATCTTCAGTAAGCGTGCATATTTCTCCGTCAGGCCTTGACTCTTGCATCCTGTATTATTTTGTAAAAGAATATTTGTTGTTTACACTTATTGTGGTGAGCACTGAGTAATGTATAGAATCATCAAATCACTGTGTTGTACACCTGAAACTATTAGGATGTTGTAATCCACTGTACTTCAAGAATACATATTTTTAAAAGCTCAAAAAAAGAATATTTGTTTATAGTTCTACCTGTGAAAATAACAGCTACTTGAAGCAGAAACTGTGGGATAAAAAAACAGCTTCCTGTTTTATCATCACTGCTTGTTGCTTAAAAAAAATTTTTTTTTAACGTTTACTTATTTTGAGAGACAGAGACAGAGTGCAAGTGGGGGAAGGGTAGAGAGAGCGGGAGACACAGAATCTGAAGCAGGCTCCAGGCTCCGAGCTGTCAGCCCAGAGCCCAACTTGGGGCTTGAACCCACAAACTGTGAGGTCACGACCGGAGCCGAAGTCGGACGCTTACCCAACTGAGCCACCCAGGCGCCCCATCACTGCTTGTTGCTTTAAATGTTGAACATTAAACTTGTTCCATCAGTGGTTTCCATGCCAGGCCCCTGGATGCAGTCTTGGGTTCATGGTCTTTTTCCAATCCTTCCCTTAAAAAAAAAAAAAAAACCCAACTTGATTGAAGTGAAATTCACCTACACTGAAATACATTTGGTGTACATTTGGGTGGGTTTTGACCAATTTCTATGCCTGTATCACCATGACCACAGTTGAAATGAAGCATATTTTCCTTGCCTTGGGGCACCTGGCTGGCTCAATTGGGTAAGCATCTGACTCTTGATTTCGATTCAGGTCATGATCTCACAGTTCGTGAGCTTGAGCCCGCATCGGGGAATCTTGCTGGGGATTCTCTGTCTGTCCCTCTCTCTCTGCCCCTCCCCCCATGAATAAATAAACATTAAAACACGTTTAAAACATGCTCACCACAACATTATCATTCTCTTCACTCTTTGCTATTCCAGTAAAGGGTTATTACTATATTACTGTTTTCATTAGTACTTCCTTGATTACTCCTGAAGTTGGATGTTTCTTCATATGTTTAGTGGGCCAGTGAGACACATTTCTTATGACTCAACACGCTGATACCCTTCATCAATCCCCCCAGGCCTCCCGACTGGACTTAGTGTATGCTTTGGATTTACAGAAATATTAGCAGGAAAATAAGGAACAATTAAGAAAAGTGTCAACAAGCTTTGCTCTGATGTTTATATTTTAGGCAATAAAACCAGGATTCATTGCTATGGGGTTCTGTCTTTCACAAAATGAATGATTTCCTGCAGACCATCTAGGCCGATTCATCCTTGTCACCCACGTATGATTCTACTTTTTTTTTTTCCCTCCAGGGTCTCAGTGCCCGAGTCCTGGGCCAAATTTACGGATGACAATGTTCTCCATTCCCAAAGTACGCGAGCGGCCTCTTCCAAGCTAAGGGACGACATTCACAACCTGTTGGTTGTGACTGCCAACGAGATGTGGAATCAGTTCAACAAAGTGAACTTGTCTTTCACCAATCGTATTGCTGAGACTGCAGATGCTAAAAATAAGATTCAGATTCACTTAGCGAAGGTAAATCAAGCGCCCGTGGTACCCCTTGGCTGACCCGGATAGATGGGGCAGGGGGCTCTGAGATCACAAATCTCTCACCGCTGCCGCCGAGATGCCGTAAGACGCATGACCTCCTGGCCATCCAGACTGAGAAAAATTAAAGCCGGTACAAAGCACGCCGTTTATTTTAGCCACGTAGCCAGGTGTCAAAATGAAATCGGAATCCACTTGTGTTTGGAATACAAAGAATGCACTGTGCATGGAAAGGTTCCTAGTAGTTAATAGAAACAAAAATATTATGGTTAAAGTTTAATGGATCGCTGGATGTAACTAGGAAGCAAATGTATTATTAGAACATATGGCAGGGATGTTTTCTGTTCAATTATTTCAGGCCCTTTTTCTGGCATACAAAACCCAAACCAGGAAACGATTAGGTGGTTCAAAGTGTTTCTGATATTGAACTTCTTAAAGTGCTCTAAGCATAAACGTTTTACGATGACAATAAAATGAAGGATTTCAGCAGAAGTTGAGTGTTTCAAGATAAACAAGGAGCTCTTTCTTTCGCGTCTCTCTTGGAGCCGTTATGATTTCTGTGGATTATGCTGCGTATGGGTTTTCATTTCTTATTTTAAGAACCTGACGCATTCAGCCATGTTGCTGGAAGGTGATATTATCCCCCTGGGGGCACCAGGCTCTCCTGGATGGCAGCAGTTGAAGTCCCCTTCTCCTGGTGTCTTCTTTGGGCAGGAGATCTGTTGAGCTGGGCAGCGTGCTACAGAAGAGAGAAGTAAGATAGTCCGTCGTGTCCCCAGGAGGCTTGTATTTGTGAAGCTTCCCAGCGACACACGGGAAGCTCATGAATAATCAGTAACGATAGAAAGTTATAAACCGCGGTCGCCAGATACTAAATACAGAAAGTGTCGCCGGGGTCTGGGGAAGGAAGGGAACATTCAGGCGGAGTGACGTCTCCAGCAAAGCCTCAGGAGGTGGCCGGTCAGAGGCGGAGGTCAGGTCTGTAAACGGATGGCGTGTGTCCTGGGAAGAGAAACTTGCCAAGGCGGGCTGGAGCCACACGGTAGGACGCATCAGTGGGAAGGTGTCCACGGGGCAGTCCAAAGCTATTCCAAAGGCCTCTAGAAGGCTCGCGTGATCGGAGTCCCTTTGTTCAACGAACCTGTATTTACTTCTGCATCAGTTGGCTAAGGCTGTCGTGACAAAGCACGACAGACCGGGTGGCTTACACACCACAAATCGATTTTCTCACAATTCTGGAAGCTGCAAGTCCCAAGATTGAAGAGTCAGCAGGGTAGGGTTGGTCTCTTCTGAGGTCTCTCTCCTTGGCTTACAGATGGCCATCTTCTCCCTATATGTCCCATGCTCTTCCCTCCGTGCCTGCTCGTGTCCTAATCTCTGCTTATGAGGACACCAGTCGTACTGGACTAGGACCTACCCTCATGACCTCATTTAAAAAAAAATTTTTTTTTTAATTATTTTTGAGAGAAAGAGGAAAGGCACATGAGCGGGGAAGGGGCGGGGGGGGTGGCGTGGAGAGAGGATCCGACGTGAGGCTCAAACCCACAAACTGTGAGATGGTGACCTGAGCCGAAGTCAGATGCGTAACCGACTGAGCCCCCAGGCGCCCCCCCTCCCCCCCAATGACCTCTTTTTAACATAATTGCCTCTCTGAGAGGCACTTTCTTCAAATACAATCACATTCTGAGACACTGGGGTTAGGATTTGGACACAGGAACTTTTGGGGGGCTGTGGAAGAGAATAGCATTCAGCCCCTACCAGCTGCATCCGAAGTACTATGCTGGGCACTTTGGGGGGTAAACACACATGGGCAACACACTGGTCCTGCCATCTTGTATCTTAGAGAGACAGAGACAAGGCGCGAAAGTAGAAAAGACCAGAAAGGTGCAGAAAGAACTCCTTGGGGCCACAGATAAAACGTTAAGTCTGTTCAGCAGAAGGAACGATTGTTTTCATTGGTGAGAGATGGGGATGTCCTCGGGGCGGGGCAGGGAGCCCCTGAGGGTGGCTTCAGTGACAGGAACAGCAGAATGATCTTCGAGCAGTTGTTGAAAGCTTGGGAGAGAGGTCAGGGCTCCAGGGACAGTTTTAAGGGCTCCTGGATCCCGCAAGTGCCGAATCTGCGAGGTTACATGAGAGTTCCGCAAGGGGGAAAGGGTGGAGACGGTGGTGGTAAAGACACGAGGTTTTAAAAGAGGTTGGGTGACCCTGGGATGTGTCTCCAGGCCACAGGAAGGTGGCCGAGGAAGGGGAGAGTGGTGGACTGATGGGGAGAATTGGGAGTGCAGAGGTCAAGGTCGTGGCAGAAGGCGGAATTGTCAGGGTCTAGGAGAAGAGACCAGGGAGGGATCCAGGGTGATGCAGTTTCGGGGTGGGGGGAACCCTCTTTATGAAAAGAGAAAAGTCAGGACCCCCAAACTGCCAGTGCTCCTCTCACGCAAGTGAGACACCCAGAAACTTGAACTTGATTAAGGCAAATCGTCCACCAGCAGGAAAACGCCTCTATGAGGCTAGTAAGAAGACAAAGAGGCAGGACGTCCTGATTGAGGAGGGAAGTAAGGGCCACTCACACCTCCCGCCTTAGGCACACACGTGTGCTGCTAAATATTTAACAACAGGTGATCTAGCGGTTGTGGGTGGGAAGGAAGCTCCAATTTGCAGTCTTTGCTCATCTCTATCGTGTAAATACTCTCCCCACCTGGCAGGTGGCACCTGGCCCTGGGAAGAGATGCCCACAGTCAGCTCTCCGGAGATTCCCAAGGGATGGGGCTGGGAGGGATCAAGGAGCTCAGAGAAACCCCCTCCCCACGGGAAGGCAAGGGGCCCTCTCCTCAAATGCAAGAAGCCTCAGGCATTTGCTCCTCTCCCTACAGACCCTGCAGGAGATCTTCCAGACTGAGATGACCATAGAATCCATCAAGAAGGCCATCAAGGACAAGTCCGCCTTCCTGAAGGTGGCTCAGACCAGACTGGACGAGCGCACCAGGAGACCCAACATAGAGCTCTGCCGGGACATGGCTCAGCTACGGTGAGGCGGGAGAGCGCCCCTGGCAGGAGGGCCAGGCTGGGAGGGACGCGCCTGGGGGGCAACCCACCGGCCCGATGGTGGCTCTGTGGTCTTCATGAAGGCGCTTCCTGCTTTCACACCGGTCAGATCGCGGAGCACAGTGATGCTGATTCTGTAGGAGCCTCCTTCAAAAGTGTTCGTAATTATTCACGATGGGCACGACGTTGCAATTGAGGAGAATGAATGATAATTCTGGGGGTGGGTGGTGGTGACGGGAGGCCCCACAGTTTGAAAGTATTTAATGCCACTGAACTGTATGCTTATAAACAGTTGAGATGGGGGCGCCTGGGTGGCTCAGTGGGTTCAGCATCTGACTTCGGCTCGGGTCATGATCTCCCAGTCCGTGCGTTCGAGCCCTGCATCGGGCTCTGTGCTGATGTCTCAGAGCCCGGAGCCCGCTTCGGATTCTGTGTCTCCCTCTGTCTCTGCCTCTCCCCTGCTCATGCTATGTCTCTCTCTCTCTCTCTCTCTGTCTCTCTGTCAAAAAGAAACTTAAAAAAAATTTTATAGTAAATAAATGGTAAGTTTTTTGCGTGTACAATCCACCACAAAAAAAAAAAAAAAAGGAAATGATACCAATACTATATGCAAAAAAAAAAAATGATAATAAACATTGAGGCTCATTCATTGGGGCCAGTGGGGCGTCCGGGTTCCTCTGCACTCTCCTGGGGTCTGGGGTTTCCAGAACACCTCTCTTATAAGTACCTCTCTTGTAAGTGTTGTTTCCTGTGTGTATTTCAGCGCCTGGGACTCATCAGAAAAGGGGCGTGTGGTACCAGTTCCAATGACCCCTGTCTATTTGCTCTCACTCACTTGTTCTCATTGGCCTCTCTTGGCATTTAATATCTCTTGTCCTCATTAGGACCATCATCGTGGTCCCCTAGGACCCTTTTTGTTAGGCTCATTTCAGTGTATTCTGTTCTCAGTAGAAATCAAAAGCAGCTGGCCATCATCACGTCCTGCACATACACAGGAACAGGAAGATTCGGAGGCCGCTGAACGCTAGATGCATCTGATTAGGATGATGATTTTAACTTCAAACATCCCTTTTTGGGATGGGTTCCTGGGAAATTGGCCAAAGCTTCCCCCCACCCCACCCCACACCCTCCGCTCCGCCCCACATTCTGGCTTCACGTCCAATTTCCCAACACCTGCCAGTTTGCCTTTTCTTTCTGGATTTCATCATTGCCCTTCTCAGGTCAGGAAAGGCCCCGTGCGGAAGCAAATCGAACTTATAGCAAGTGGAGGCCAAAAGGGGCTGCGCTTGAACTTCCAGATTCCTTTCTGGTGCCGGTGGTTGGTGGCGGGGGGACGGCCGCCCGCTGGTCTTGTCTCCCGCCTGGTTCCCGGATGGGGTTCCCTCATCATCACAAAGGATTTATCCTAGGGCTAAAACAGCTTTGAGCCCCCGGCCGGAGACACAAGTGTGGATTCCTCGGAGGCCAAGGGAGATGGCTGTGAGGCCAACAATCCAACGATGGTGAAGATAAGAAAGAGGGCGACGGCCGGGATAGAGTGGCTGCTTGGCTCTCGTTCAGTGCCGGGGCCCGTCCTCAGCCCTCCAGGACCTCACTGACTACCCGCATTTTACAAACAAGGAAACTGAGGCACAAGCGGGTAGAGACGCAGAGTGAGTCCTTGCCCACCGCACCGCAGAGCCCCATTCAACCCAATCAACCATCTCTCTCCCCGCCTCTCACGGGGGTGGTGATTGTACCATTCCCCTACGGCGGGTGCGTCGGATGCTAAGAAGCGTGCTTCAGCCGATAGGCCAACGGAGCGGCTGCCTTTCTCCCGGCGGGGCGGCCGTCCGGGCCATCACAGAGCAGTGCACCCAGGCTGGCACCACGCTTCCCCAAGTGGGTTCCAGGGAGCCCCTCCCCACACGCAGCCCGGGCATTATTCGGGGTGAGCTGACCTCCGCCACCCTGGAGGCCAGGCAGGTCCCCCGACGGCCAGTCTGCAGCGCCCGTTTGCTTCCCAGGACGCCGGGAGTGAGAGCAAGGCCCATCCGGCCCCTTTAGGATTTGCTCGCAGGTTGTGGCTCTCTGAAAATATTATCCGGGGACGCTGAGCGAAGTTTCCTTCTCTGAGAGTTTCTGCAGCGGCACCAGAAGGGGAGACGGGGGTCCAAAAATTGTTCACACTGCCATCCAACCGACACACAAGGGGCTGCTTTTTAAAAGGTTTCTGAGCAGCCGTCTAAGTCGTCTAAGCAGACAAGGAGGCATTCAGGGCTGCGTGATTTTTACCTTCTTCCCCCTTCAGGGCTACGCAGAATTTACTCTCCCTTTGCTTCCTGTAGAACCCACAGTATGTCTGTGGCCCCTGCCCCTTTCCTGACCTCAGGACAAAACCGACTTTTGTTTCCGTCAAGATTTCTCGTTAAAGTGTCGTTGCCAAAAGATACGGTCCTAGAGGAACAGCCGTGGAATTTGGGATGACGACTGAGGGAGGGGATCATTTTCCTTATTCACCCTCATCCTTCGGAGAGGAACCCTTTGGCCGTGTAGATGAAGAAACGAGAAAGACCGTGGACTCAGGGGAGTGAGTGAAAAATTGCAGTTTTCGTGTCCAGACTTTTGTTTTCATTTCAAGTTTTCCGAAGGGGTTCTTTCAAAAGCAATGCTAAAACATTTTTGGCATCTTTGGTGGGAGGCCAGACCAGGCTCTGCTTCACTTAAATAATCTTGGTACGTTAAAAAAAAAAAAAAAAAAAAAAAAAAAAATGACGGTAGCTTTATTTGTATTTGAACGCAAAATGTTTTTTCAGTTCTGTAATTCCCCTCCCAAAATGAGTGGTTTCAGCAGAACAGCTCTCTGTGATCTGCGGAGAACAAGGAAGCCAGGGGTGAGATGTGGCCTTGAAAGATGAGTGAGAAGGGGCGTCTGGGGGGCTCAGTCGGTTGAGCGTCCGACTTCGGCTCAGGTCATGATCTCACGGTTCGTGGGTTTGAGCCCCGCGTGGGGCTCTGTGCTGACAGTGTGGAGCTTGCTTGGGATTCTCTCTCTCCCCCTCTCTCTCTGCCCCTCCCTCTCCCACTCATGCTTTCTATCTCAAATAAACAAACTGCAATTTTTTTTTTTTAATGGTTAAGATGGTAAATTCTATGTTGCGTGTCATCTGTTGCAATTAAAAAACTAGTATCCTGAAAAAATTGCACATTTATCCGGAATTCAAATTTAACTGGGCATCCCGTATATTACCTGGCAACCCTACATTGTGGGGATTACAAATAGGAACGAGACGGTCTTACCCAACGGGGTCCTGTATCCTGAAGCCAGCTCCCCGGGTCTCTGCTTCTGTGCTTTGCTTGCAGGGAGCGGAGAGGGCAGGGGCAGGAAATAGGACCCAGTTCCTTATTATGGCCAGCGAGGCTCCTTATTTCCTTCTTGGTTTCCTGGATAACCGTGTGAAGCTTATAAATTCATGTGGGCCGCCTGCCTGTGGAGAGGGCAGTTCATCAGTCCCCCAGCTCAATTTCCTTGCCTGCCAAACAAGGAAGCCGGGCTTGATGACCTCTCACATTTATTTTCCAGCTGCAGGGTTCTGTGAAGCTATACGGTTGCCTTGGTATAATGATTTTCTCATGGCCTGGGTGTTTTTCTATGATGGAGAAATCCCTTTCTATCTCTAGGGACACCGTATCTTTATTCTGTTCATTGTCACTGTTCTCTTTATATTATTACTGTCTATTTTATTTTATGTTTTTAGGGGCGCCCGGGTGGCTCAGTCGGTTAAGCGTCCGACTTCGGCTCAGGTCACGATCTCGCGGTTTGTGAGTTCGAGCCCCGCGTCGGGTTCTGTGCTGACAGCTCGGAGCCTGGAGCCTGCTTCGGATTCTGTGTCTCCCTCTCTCTCTGCCCCTCCCCTGCTCATGCTCTCTCAATAATAAATAAACGTTAAGAAAATTTTTTTAAAAGTAGGCTCCATGCTTAATGTGGGGCTCAAACTCATGACCCTGAGATCACGAGTCACATGCTCTACCAACTGAGCCAGTCAGGTGCCCCTATATTATTGTAGATTTTGATTAATTCCGTGCCCCTCCAGTCTGCTGACAAATGAATTCCCAAATAAAGACGACGTTAATTTTTTTTTTTTAAGAAGACCTTAATATTGAATCACTAGTTAAAATTTGGTAAATTTGAAGTTGTGTTTTCAACAGACTAGAGTCAGACAGGGGAGCAGCACGGTAATTAAAAGCAGCTGAAAGGGGCACCTGGGTGGCTCAGTCGGTTGAGCGTCCGACTTCGGCTCAGGTCATGATCTCATAGTCCGTGAGTTCGAGCCCCGCGTCGGGCTCTGTGCTGACAGCTCAGAGCCTGGAGCCTGCTTCGGATTCTGTGTCTCCCTCTCTCTCTGCCCCTTCCCCGCTCATGCTCTGTCTCTCTCTGTCTCAAAAATAAATAAAAACATTAAAAAAATAAAAAAAAAATAAAAGCAGCTGATGGCTAGTTCCATGCAAAACTAGGAGAGTTTAGGAGAGTTACCTAAATTCCTATGCCTTGGTTTTGTCATCTGTAAAATGGGGATAATCGTAGTATCTACTTTGTGGTATTGTTATGGGGATTAAATTGTCTGATCATGGAAAGTACTTAGGACTGTGTATACATATGCATATATATATATATATGTATATATATATATATACACTACATGTATAGAATGTATATAATACACATATACATGTTATATACTATATTTATATATAATAAAGTAGTTAATAAGTGTGTTGCTATCATTATTATTCTGTTTTTTTAATTAAAAAAATCGTTTTAACATTTATTTATTTTTGAGAGACAGAGAGAGACAGAGCATGAGTAGGGGAAAGGGCAGAGAGAAAGGGAGACACAGAATCCGAAACAGGCTCCAGGCTCCGAGCTGTCAGCACAGAGCCCGACGCGGGGCTCGAACTCATGAACCGTGAGATCATGACCTGAGCTGAAATCAGATGCTTAACACACTGAGCCCCCAGGCGTCCCTGGTTTTTAAATTGTATTAAGTTTATTTATTTATTTTCAGAGAGACAGAGACAGCATGAGTGGGGGGGGAGGGATGGGCAGAGAGAGGGGGAAAAAGAGAGAGAATCCCAAGCAGGCTCTGCTCTGCCAGCACAGAGCCTGACGTGGGGCTTGAACTCACGAACCGTGAGATCATGACCTGAACTGAAATCAAGAGTCAGATGCTTAACCGCCTGAGCCACCCAGGGGCCCCTATTATTGTCTTTTTATAAACTGTTTCCTATTCTTTCTCTTAAGTGACCACGTAGTCCTCTCTCCTCAGTGTAATTGGCCAAATCCGTGGGTAAAGGAGCGCCTGCTTAACTGCTCCTCAGGAAGAGAAAGACTTTCTAAATACAAACACGGTGGAAGGAATCACCGAAAGAGAGAGAGAGGGAAAGATTTGGCTTACTGTAAAAAATTGAAATCATACGTATAATAAAAACATCATAACCAAAATCAAAAAGGCAAAAAACAACTTAGGGAAAACATTTGCCAGAAGGAAGGCAGACCAAAAACAAAACAAAACAAACAAACAAAAAAAAAACAGCAAAAAAAAAAAAAAAATCAGCATGCCTAATACTGAAAGAGCTCTTTGCAAATGAATAAGATAAAAGTAATACCCCAGTAGAAAAGAGAACAAAAGAGAGCAGCGGCTCAGAGCAGACCAGGCAGTTCACCGTTGACAAGGTCAACAGACGTTTGGGGGAAGTTTCACTGATACTCAAGGAAACAATTCAAACAATATTGACCCATGTAACTTGAGGAGATGCTATAGGTTTTTCCATGGAATGAATCTTTTTTTCTCTTTTATCTTAATGAAAAACGTGTCATGTTTCTTTTTACCGTCACAAGGTAATTGGAACTACAGCCTGTTCCACAGTGTTCTGTAGCTGATTTCAAGCACGATCAGCTTCCTGTTTATTATGTTTTCCTGCCTTTACAAGTACGTTGACTCTGGGAACTTGAGGCCTTACCTGGGGACGCTGCTGGGGGGCAGGGGCATTATGATCCGAGGAATGTCCCATTAACTAACCCCTCCCACTGTCCCCCCCCCCGCCCCCAGGCTATGTTGACAGTTTGTGCTGCATTTTAGCCACTGAGTAAAGTCCCTAACGATGAAAATAATTTCCATGATGAAATAAGTATAAGAAAGTCCAGCTGAGCTTTGATCCCCCCCCATTTTTACTATTTAAAAAAATGTCACACTGTCACAGGTTTACAAGTTTTGCCTCTGTTTTAAAATATGACATTTTGGGGGCGCCTGAGTGGCTCAGTCGGTTAAGCATCTTGACTTCAGCTGGTTCATGACCTCGCGGTCCATGAGTTCGGGCCCCCATCGGGCTCTGTGCGACAGCTCGGGGCCCGGAGCCTGCTTCGGATTCTGTGTCTCCTCTCTCTGTCCCTCCCCCACTTGTGCTCTGTCTCTCTCCGTCTCTCAAACATAAATAAATGTAAAAAAAAAAAAAGAAAGAAAGAAAAAATATAAATATTTTTTTAAAAGTAGAATCCACTCCCAGCGCGGAGCCCAGCGTGGGGCTTGAACTCCCAACCAAATCCTTGCTTTTTGGATTCTGGGTGTGGTTAAGGGGAGTGGCCCCGGCCTGGTACCGCAACCACAAGGGAGCCCAAGCACTGGTTCCTTTTTTTCTGACGTCGGGGTGCCCCGTGGGGCTGCTGGGGGACTCAGCCCAGCAGCCACCGTCCAGTGGGAATCCAGTAACCATGCAGGCCCTTAATTCGGCACATAGCCGGTCTCGGGGGAGTGACTTCCGCCAACCTAACCGGGCGCTTCTCTGCCTCCGCAGCCTTGTCAATGAAGTATACGAGGTGGACGACACCATCCAGACCTTGCAGCAGCGTCTGAAGGAGGCAGAGGACACCTTGCAGTCGCTGGTCCACACCAAAGCCACCCTGGAGCACGACCTGGCCGTCAAAGCCAATTCCCTGTACATCGACCAGGAAAAGTGCATGAGCATGCGGAAGACTTTCCCCAACACCCTCCGGTTGGTGGGCTTCTGTTAGGGACCGCCCCCCCCCCCCCCCCCCCAGGAGGAGCCGGGGAAAGAGAACCAAAGCCACAGGGCTTTGGTGGCAGCACTGAAATCAGCTGCTCCTCTATTCACTTATTAAAGGATTGCGTTGATAGAAAGGTACGAGCGTCCTGTCCCGGAAAGTCTTATGTTTCCTTCCAAACCTTAATTTTCTACTATTTACTAGGCTGCTGAGCTACGGGAAGGAAATAAAGACACCCGATCTAAAGGAGAAATTTAAAAAAAAAAAAAAGAGAGAGAGAGAGAAAGGATTATTTGTATTATCCTCGTTATTCTCTGTGTAACACGAATGGGTTGCGAAGTAGAAATGTATCTCCTCTGAGGGTGGTGGGGGCCGGAATCACAGATAGGGTGGATTTTCAGCTCTGCCCCGAAGGAAACAGAAAAGGAGAAAGACCCTTGGGTACGCGGGGTACCTTGGGGGTAGTCTGAGCCAAAACACGGGCGGAAAAATACACAGTGCGTTGGGAGCCCTAGTTAAGGAGACCAGGCTGTGATTCATGATGGCGGGGCACGTGAGGTGGGGAGGCCTTCAACTGCAGCTCAAGGAGTCGGGGGAGGTCCGAGCGGGGAAATGGCCCGATGAAATCACGACTGAGCAATGAACTCAGAGAGGTGGCCGTAGAGGCAAAGACGGGAAAAATGCAAAGCATATTCTAACCCATCGACGGGACCTGGGCAACTCTTTTCAAGGGAACTGAGCGTCAAGGGGTGTGGAATGACAGAGGCGTTGACCCTGGATGAGCTGCAAAATGGGGCATTGCTTGCATTCCAGGAGGTCCTGTGGTATCTCAGGAGTTGTTTTGCTTAAGTAACTTTTTCTTTACTGTAAATGAAAAACATTTGCATGCTGTATTTTGGAAACTAGGGAACACAGGCACACACAGACTCCTAAAACACACCCCTTATCATAACACCCAGCAGTGATCACGGAGGTTTGTCAACATCTTACTGCCTGTGCTTTTTTTAAATTTTTTTTTAATGTTTATTTATTTTTGACAGAGAGAGAGAGAGAGAGAGAGAGACAGGGCACGAGCGGGGGAGGGGCAGAGAGAGAGGGAGACACAGAATCCGAAGCAGGCTCCGGGCTCCGAGCTGTCAGCACAGAGCCCGACGCGGGGCTCGAACTCACAGAGTACGAGATCGTGACCTGAGCCCAAGTCGGACGCTCAACCGACTGAGCCACCCAGGCACCCCTTACTGCCTCCTGAACTTGCATTTAACCATCTGGAATTCAACCTCACAGGATGTCGACAGCGTTTGAATCCTTTGATGCAGAAGCCCCGACACGGAAGGTGGGGTTACCGGAGGGAACGTTTTTCTCTCTGGGTCTCCTGCTTCTCGCTTAGGGTAGCCCCGTGTCTCCCATTAGCTAGCTAGCATCTCTGTGTGTTCTCTCTGCTCTCATCCAACCGCTGATTAACCCCAAACCCCATCTCTCTCTGTTTCCTAAAACTTTCTCAGACCTGGATCAGTCAACTTCACGAAACGTCTCAAAAGGCTAGTAGAGTTGACGTAAACACGATAAGCTCGGACCAGGGTTCTTTTTGTGGTCTCAGTATATCATTTTAGAAATCAGACTGTAGGCTTTGCACCCTCTCCCTTCGCCTCTAATGGAAACAAAGATGTCTAAGTGCCACTCGAACACTTAGGCAATTCGAGTGATGAGGTGTGGATGGTCATCAGTTTTAGACGATAGTGACCATAAATTCCGCATGTCTTTTATTTGTTACATGCTTCGGGGAAAATCTTGCTGACATTTTCCATGAATTGCTCCCTTTTTTAAGGAATATATGCTTGCGGAGTTTTTCTCTTTTTTCTAACTTAAACATAATGTTCCCGGAATTGCAAGAATGTGATGGGAAGACGACGTAGTTCCGACACAGAAAAAGGCTGGTTTTCTTGTTAATTTTGGTAAACCGTGGGCAAGGCTAAATTCTACAAATAAACATTCGGTTTCTCGTCTTAAATGTCGCGGCCACTTCGCGAGGGTAAATATTCGAACGCTGAAATCCACGAACAGCCAAGAATCGCCAAGTGTGATCCTGTTGAAGAATCACCAGCCTGCAAATATCGACCCGTGATGCAGCTTTATATATTCGGGCCCCGAAGTGTCTTTCATAGTATGTGGCTTTAAGAAGGGCTTCTGGAATGCCACAGGCTTCCACCTCCCCAGGCATCGTTCAGATTTAGAAATGCGCGTAACTCCCCCTAAATAGCAATTTCCATTTGTGTCCCGGGGAAGTGTTGTCATAAACGCCTCACCTGGCACTTTTTGGAGTCTTGAGTTCAGGCTGTAAATAGCCGAGGTGGGGTCTAGTTGGGGGTTATAATTTTTGTTTCGCTCCAAAAGCAAGGACGGAGCCCTTCCCTTCGTAGGCAGGGCTGACCCAAGGCACCCGGGAGGAGGCAGAGTGGCCACTCAAGGTCGCCTCCCCAGGCTCCCCCTCAGTCTCCACTCTGCTGGCCCTGACTCCTCCACTGTTCCCAGCAGCACTGGGTTCATGGTTGGCATCATGGCCAAGGCCCGCCTTCTACGCAGAGCGCGCTTGCTGATGGTCTTTCTGGAACCCTGTATATTCATGCATCCGTGGGGAAGAGAGACAATACTTAATCTCCTCACCAGAGATGGACAATCTGTTTCACCTTGCAGACCAGCTCTAGATCAGAGTAGTGTGCACTTATGGAGTGTTAAGAAGGATTCTGAGGCCCCGTGGGAGCCTGGACAGGTAAGCGTCTAGAGGTGCCATAGGCCAGTGTCATCGGCAAGACTTATCTGCACACTGTCAGCCCTGCTCTCAACGATCTGAATTCTCAGCTCAAATCTTTCTCTGTTGGCATCACAAAGGTTCCGTCTCGTGATCTCTGGCTCATTCCCTCTGCAACCTGCTGTTTGCTAATTTTGCTAGGGGCTCATAGGAGACCCTTTCTGTGGCCAACTTCTTCCCTTTAGCCAAAGGACCTTCTAAAAGAGCTGGCCGAGTCTGAAAATCAACTCCGGTGGCCTCATGGCACAGGGAAGAGGGAGCTTGTTGGGGACCCGGAGGCTTCGAGTACGGCTCTAAACGGTGCCTCATTGTGTACGGAAGGATAGGGCCTTGGAAACCGCACAAATTACGGGTATTTCTCCATTACTATGTTTTCGTCCCCTCCCTGTAAGGTGAGTTGATCTCTTTGGACGAAGTTTCAAGACTCTAGTCTTGGGTATGTCAGCCCCGCAGTCACTCAGACATAAGGACGCTTTTCCTATCCCCCAGCCCCCCACCCAATGGTGCTCTGCTTGCCTGAGATCCTGCTCTTTCTGGACACCCATGTGTTTACTGATAGCGAAACTCATTTTATACATTGGGAGGGGGTGAGGGAGTATCTGTTTATTTGCAACAAGCTGGTCGGTTTCACCTTTCAACCCCAGGCCCTTTGATGTATGTAACATCTCTTTGAGAGAGACGAGGCCAGGCAACCTGAGAGGAAAAAAATAAGCCAGAGCCACAGCCAAGAATTAAGAGCACCACCCATACCACAGTATGAGAGACTGAAGCATTGATGCTTTATTTATTTATCTATTTATTTATTTATGAGAACAGAGGAGAGAGGAAGAGGGAGAGAGAGAATCTTTAGTTTTTTAAAAAGTTACATTTATTTATTTTTTGAGAGAGTGAAACAGGGCGCGAGCAGGGTAGGGGCAGAGAAAGAGGGAGACGCAGAATCCAAAGCAGGCTCCAAGCTCTGAGCTGTCGGTACAGAGCCCGACGCGGGGCTCGAACCCGCGAACTGTGAGATCATGACATGAGCCGAAGTCGGACGCTTAACCAACTGAGCCACCCAGGCGCCCCTCGGGAGAGAGACAATCTTATGCAGGCTCCCCACTCGGCACACAGAGGCTTGATCTCAAGGCTGTGAGATCATGACCTGAGCAGAAATCGAGAGTCAGACGCTGAAGTGACTTAGCCACGGAGGCTATAGTTATAGTTACTATGTGACTATATACATAGATAGATATGGTTATATCTGTAGTTATAAGCATGGTTATATATAGTTTTAATATCAATATATATTGTTACATATAGTTTAAATGTTAAAAATAAACAGCTGCCTTGGGGCGCCTGGGTGGCTCAGTCGGTTGAGCGTCCGACTTCGGCTCAGGTCACGATCTCACAGTCCGTGAGTTCGAGCCCCGCGTCGGGCTCTGTGCCGACAGCTCGGAGCCTGAAGCCCGCTTCAGGTTCTGTGCCTCCCTCTCTCTCAGCCCCTCCCTCGCTCATGCTCTGTCTCTCTCTGTCTCAAAAAGAAATAAAAACGTTAAAAAAATTTTTTTAAAAAATGAAAAAAATAAACAGCCGCCCGGATTACATCAGTCACATAAGTGACTTTATCTAGCTTTCGTCACTGGATTGATTTTGTCGACCAGTTTCATTTCTATAGTCATGCAAGAATATTTGCCACCGGGTCCTTCAAAATGACCAGTTTGGAACTTGTACAAAGTCCTTCAACTACGTGCAACCCACACGAACCTCTCCCTCTAGTTTCCCCGTTGCCATCTCAAACTTAACATTAGAGAATGCCAAGCTCCTTTTAGTTTTCATAAATGGAGTTAAACTATGTTATCGTGCTGTTTGTGCAGCATATTTGTGTATTGTACTCTGAGTTAGGTCATCTCTCTTGATTGGTAGCTATGTATTTTTAAAGTTATTTTCTGGGTCTTAGCTCCCCTAAATGGTCTTCAATCCAAGCTCCTATTTTTCTTCTCTCTCTTTTTTTTAAAGTTTATTTATTTATTGTGAGAGAGGGAGAGAGAGAAAGAGAGAACGAGCAGGGGAGGGGCAGAGGGAGGCGAGAGAGAGAATCCCAAGCAGAATCCACGCTGTCGGCACAGAGCCCGATGTGGGGCTCGAACCCACGAACCGTGAGATCATGACCTGAACCAAAGAGTCAGACGCTTAACCCACTGAGCCACCCAGGTGCCCCTAAATGCATTTTTCTGACGGTATCTTCCACCTACGATGCCCTTATCGGGATGCAACCTCAACGTAAGTCAGGGAAGATCTGTATCCCTTTCTGTCTAATGTAGTTAGAAGAGATTGTTCTCTCAGGAAACCACCCCATACAGTCATTATCTCACCCCTGATGGGTCTTTCTGTCTCATCCCTGAACCTCTGAGCCTTCTCCACCTCAAGAGGTAAATAAACATCGTCCTTCTCTTCTTGAAGGATGAACAGTAAACACAGCTCAAAACTATGAAGGTGTTCACTCATCGACTCTTTCTCTCTATATTTCGTAATTAGACCCCTTCCTACATTCCCTATCGGAGTCACAACACAATGCTTAGTGTTCGTTTTGTGAAGGTGTCCCGGTGTCTCCTGAGCTCCCCATGAGCAAAGAAATATGTTGTGGACTAAGGGTCTCAAAATCCACAAGATGAGATAGAGAGAATCCAAATCGCGGTAACCACGGGAGAGACCGAGTTCTGAATTCTCTTTTCCCTCCAGAGGAAGTCAGGGAGCTATTTTTGTGGCTATAACTCCAGCTCAGACAACAACACAAAATGCACACATGCGGGAAAGAACCTATTTTAGTGGACTAGCACCAAAATGCTGGTGTATGTGGTCGGTGAACACAATCATTTCCTATCTGGGACTGAAGGCTTTTTGGGAAAAATATGCTTCCAAAGACCCAGGGGCTATATACAGGTGTTGTTTATGGCCAGGACTGGCTTCGCGGGCATGAGACCTGTCAGCCACTCAGGGCCCTGGGCTCAGAAAGGCTCGTACCTAGTGAATGCTCTCCTGTCACAGTCTTGAAAT
The DNA here is from genome assembly GCF_018350195.1 of Panthera tigris. Classification (NCBI taxonomy): domain Eukaryota; kingdom Metazoa; phylum Chordata; class Mammalia; order Carnivora; family Felidae; genus Panthera; species Panthera tigris. Next base: position 8,783,731 of record NC_056673.1, on the reverse strand, counting down.
TCTTAACGATGTTTGAACAGGGAGCCCTGAAGTTTCATTGTTTACCGTGTCCCCTAAAGTCTGTAGCCAGTCCCGACTGTGGGAGTTTGAGCTTGATTTCACTTGCGATATGCAGGCACGGGAAGGTCTTAAGCAAGGAGGGACATACCTCAGTTTCTGGAAGACCACTCTGGTTTTGATGTGAAGAATGGAACTGGACGCTGATTGTCCTTTAGGAACTTAGAGTACGGCTAGCAAAACCAAATATGGCCGAAGGGTATTACCAACATAATCCGTTATAGGGGCACCCGGGTGGCTCAGTTGGTTGAGTGTCCGACTCTTGGTTTCGGCTCAGGTCATGATCTCATGGTTCAAGCCCCACTGCAGGGAGGTGGAATTCTCTGTCTCCTTCTTTCTCTGCCCCTCCCTCACTTGTGCGCGCGCGCTCTCTCTCTCTCAAATAAATAAGTGCTAAAAAATAAAAGCAATACATTATAAAAATATACTGAAAAGGATCCTGGACAATTGAGGGAGGGTCATCTAAAACAGTCTCATGGTTGGGAAAAGCTGTAACCTCCTCCATGGCTCCCCCCCCCCCCAACAAACTTCTCTTCTCTGAGCTAAATCCCACCCAGCACTTTTTCCCCTCTGCAACTCAATCTCAGTTTCTTAAGTCAATGAAGAAGCTCAAAGGCCTGAAAATCGCCATTTCCCACTTGGAGCTTCACAATATCTTTTGGGATTGCCTCATTTCTTCAGCTTAATGCTAGAGGCTTCTATATAAGATGGGGCTACTTTCCTCCCTTCTTCCTTATCGTTCGGTGAGTCCAGATAACTCCCAGAGGATTATGATGAGGTCTCTCGGTTGTTTATCTGAATCTCCGCTAATCTAATTCCTCAGATACACAGGCAGCACATCCCAGAGTCACTCGGCTCTCTCCTTCACTTAATACAGCTGCGCTTCTGTTGCCGGTGAAGCTCCCATTCCGGACATTTCCGATAAGTACTATTTTATGACATTATTGCCAGCCACGCTATCCTTGTGATGTGTTATCTATCAGCCCGGTCCAACAGCACTTTCTGCAGTGATAGAAATGTTCCATAGCTTCTCAATCCAACATGGTAGCAACCAACCACGCGTGGCTTTTGAACGCTGACCAGAGTTCCACGTGAAAATGTAGGGCACCGAAGCTCAGGAGTGCTAGTTTGGTTGTTCCATGTCATGGAGCCAGCGTAGGGCAACTCCAGAAATCAGCCTGGGCCTTCTGACTCTGGGTGATCTTTTCCCTAGACCGTGATGGGTGGTCTCAACAAGCATTTATTTGCAAAGGTTTATAGAGTGTCTATTAGGCGCCCTAGGTATTTTGGGGATGCCAAGAAATAAGATAGCTTCATTGGGTCGAAAAGGGGTTAGCAAAAAGGGCAGAGGATCACTCTGTTGACCTCTAAAAGCAAAGAAGAAGAAGGACAGTCGCTGTGTTCACCTTCAAGAGTTCAGAGGTGTTACTATGGCTGTTGCCCAAGACGGATCGAGTCTTGCCTCTGTGTTCAGCAGACAAGTCTCTTTGATCCCTGGAGGTTCTTTGGGGCTTGACACACACAAGCTACATGCAGTCAGTCTCCTCTGCTGTGACACTCCAAGGTCTTTGGGTTTGGTGACAGTGAGGCTAAGTAACTCGTCCAAGCCCACACAGCTACCAAGAGTCTGAGTCTGAAATGAAATCCAGATCCTTTGGACCCCAGTATTAATTAGGGTAGCGGTGGGTACCGATGCCATAAACATAGTCTGTGCACGGTGGTCTTGAGTGCCAGGCTAAGAAATTTGGATTCGATCCATTGGCAACAGTCAGCCAGAGAAGCTTTTAATGAACTTCTCAGTGGAAGCTACAGAAGAAGCGGGAGGTAAGAAGAAGGGGTCAGTAGTGGTGTTGGAATGGAGAGATAGGAGGGCTTCAACGAGAACCACGTATCAAGGTTTTGTGACCTAGGGGGGCCTTTCTCTCATACCCAGAAGATGTCTTAGAGGCACTGGGGACAGTGGTGGCATTGGCACGTCAAAGCCAAGCTCTGTTCTAGGAGTCCGCCAGAAAGTCAGCAGCTCATTTTTAGGTCCGGAGGACCTTAACGGGCTGTGGACCAAGCTGCACAAAGTTCCCGCTGGCGCCTGATGAACACAGAGCAAACCACGCCAGCCATGTTCTTTGGAATCAAGGGAGAGTCAAAGTTAAGTAACCCGTTCAAGGCCACCAGCCAGCCAGTCTTGGAAGAGAAGTGTGTACAGAAAGTACAGGAAGAACGAAGAGGCAGGGAGGTTGCCCTCAAAAACGTCAGCGGGGTTCCAGAACCAGGCGGAGGCGAGAGAGAAGCGAGGTGAGTCCGGGCGGTGTAGTGACTGCTGTGACATTGTGCAAGGGGTCGCGGGAGGTTGAAGATCAGAAATAGATGTGAAGGACATAAGGGAGGTGGCTGATAACTTTTAATAGTTCTCTTTGGGGAGCACAGCGTGGCCAGATAACACAGGAATTTAAGGGAAAGAGGACTATGCTCCATGGGTCGCGGGGGCAGATGGGCAGTGAAAGGAAGGGCAGAGAAGCAATAACCAGAAAAACACAAGGAGGCCAGCACAAGTCTCTTCAAGACAGAAAAAAACATGTTCACATTTGTAAGCAAAGGGACAGAAGCCAGAGGACAGAGTGAGAAATTTCACAGACTAGAGGAAGCACACTCCACAGTCTTTAAAATAAAAAAAAAAACAACAAAAAAACCCACTCTCTCTCAGGGCACCTGGGTGGTTCGGTCGGTTAAGCGTCTGACTTCCGCTCAGGTCATGATCTCGAGGTTCATGAGTTCGAGCCCCGCGTCGGGCTCTGTGCTGACGGCTGGGAGCCTGGAGCCCGCCTCGGATTCTGTGTCTCCCTCTCTCTCTGCCCCTCCCCTGCTCGCACGTGCTTGCTCTCTCACTCAAAAATAAACATTCAAAAAAATTAAAAACAATACTCATTCAACCCTTCTTACTTGTTTATTATTCCTGAAGCAGTATTTTTAAGCTGTAGTAATTGAAAGTGGGATAGGCAGACAGATCAATGAATCAGGAAGCCCAAAAACAGTCCCACAAATACATGTGGATCTGATAAAATGAATGCATCATAACAGCGGGAGAAAAAAATGGATTATTCAGTAACTGGCTATTTGCAAAAAAATTAGGTTATAATTTCATGTGATACACTAACATAAATTGTAGCTGGTTACAGAGGTTTTTTTTTTTTTTAATGTTCATTTATTTTTGAGAGACAGAGACAGAGAGAGAGGGAGACAGAGGATCCCAAGCAGGCTCTGTGCTGTCAGCACAGAGCCTGACGTGGGGCTCAAACCCACAAACCGCGAGATCATGACCTGAGTGGAAGTCAGACACTTAACCGACTGAGCCACCCAGGTGCCCCACGGAGTCTTAAAAACCGTGAAAGTACTCAAAGAAAACGTAGGTAAATTTAATATTAATCTAAGCATATCAAAAGCATAAAACTTTTTTAAGTTTATTTATTTTGAGATGGAGAGAGAGAGCGGGGGAGGGGCAGAGAGAGAGAGAGAGAGAGAGAGAGAGAGAGAGAATCTCAAGCAGGCTCCGACTGTCAGTGCACAACCTGACGCGTGGTTCGAACTCACAAACGGTGAGATCGTGACCTCAGCCAAAATCAAGAGTCAGATGTTTAATTGAGCTACCTAGGAATCCCTCAAAAGCATAAAATTCTAACTCACAACTATAGGCCAACGAAACTAGAAGCAAATTCTAGGTGGTTCTGTTAGAAAACATTTGATGTAGAACTAATGGAGAAAATAATCAAATATTGAGGAGTCAAATGGTTTGCAATTGAGTTATTTGCATCGAGCGTCCAACTCTTTAAGAATCCTCATTGGGACGCCTGGGTGGCTCAGTTGGTTAAGCAGCCGACTTCGGCTCAGGTCATGATCTCGCGGTCCGTGAGTTCGAGCCCCGTGTCGGGCTCTGTGCTGACAGCTCAGAGCCTAGAGCCTGTTTCAGATTCTGTGTCTCCCTCTCTCTGACGCTCCCTCGTTCATCCTCTGTCTCTCTCTGTCTCAAAAATAAATAAACGTTAAAAAAAAAAAAAAGAATCCTCATAAATTGCCAAGTATACAGGTAAGGTATGCCACTGGCCACATGGACAAGTCATTTGACATCACTGAAGGAATTGATCAATTAAGGAATTGATTGATATTAGAAAGGCCATGAACTAATTCTTTAAAACACACACAAACACACACACACACACACACACACACACACACATACACACGCACAGAGCTCACTTGTAATTTCAAATACTCGTTTGAGTGCCTTTATTCCAATACAGTCTATGTAGAAAATCAAGTCTTTGTTTTTCAATGTTTATTCATGTTTGGAGAGAGAAAGCGTGAGTGGGGGAGGGGCGGAGAGAGAGGGGGACAGAGGATCCGAAGCGGGCCCTGTGCGGACAGCGGAGATCCCGACTCAGGGCTCGAACTCACGAACCGTGAGATCATGGCCTGAGTTGAAGTCGGGCTGAGCCCTCCAGGCGCCCCCGAAATAAAGTCTTGTATTTCCTGCCAATATTGTCACACCACGTACTGAAGAAACATTTCAAATGGGCCCCGCTGGATTTTAATTTCCAGTTTGAGTGCATTTCCTGTGTTATTGCGGGGTGTTCAGTGAGCGTAATACGGAGAAGACTGCCCTTTCAGAGCAACTTCTTTTATTTTTAGGGCAACTCCCTTCCTCGATGCCTCCTTCGCTAGCGTTCCGTGTACCTGACCCCAACACGCATTTTCCAGTCCCCACCATGACTCACAAAATAATTGTCGACTAAAATAAACACGTCTTCTCCGGCACCGTAGTTTCCAACAGAATGGCGTCACCAGCCTCTTCTTCCTTGACTACATGTCTCTTATCTTCCAAGAGTGAGTTCAAACGTTGGCGCATCGGTGGTTGAACGCAACCACAAGCCAAAAACAAACACGAGCCTTGCTGCCACCCCCCCGTGACGTTGTGTTTCCATGTCGTGTGCTGCTATTACTCTGCTTCATTCAACTTCTGGCCACTGATTAAAGAATTCCATGACTACGTATTGCTCAAGACGGGCTAAGTTACGCTGCGGTAACAAAGGATCCCCACATCTCATCGGGCGAATTGCAGGTCTGGCTCACGTCACTTGAAGGCTGGTGGATTCAGGCTGGTGGAAGGGCCGCTCCTGGAACGTGGACGAGGTGTCACGGACGTAGGGGGAGAGAGAACATTGCGGACTGCACGCCGGCTTTTAAAGTCGTGTTCCCACTCCCCTTTCTCTGACTAACGCAGGGCCCACAGCCATGCCTCGCTTCAAAGGCAGCACAGAGATGCGTGGCTGTTGGACACACAGAGGTGAAGAATGGGAAATAGGTAGCGACCAGCACTAATGACTTCCACATGCTTATTGGACTTCCTCGCCAAGCCCGAATGTGTCAAAAGCTATGAAGCTGGTTTTCCAAACCTCGGGAAAATATTTTGAGTCGAGCCTGTTTATGCTTTGGAGACGGCTTTGAATGTTGGCTTTGAAGTTTTCGGCTCCTTAGATTAAAAAAAATATTCAATTTACAACCGGGAAGGAAGATCTTGTGCTGGTTCCAGAAAAAAAAACTCATTGTCAGGAGGTTTACGAAAAAGGTCACTGCTGGAAAATGATGCAAAATCTCCGTCCCCTGTCTAACAAAATTTCTAAATAGACAAATCATGGCAGAGTAGAACAAATAAGTCCCTTGGTCCAGTGAAACCCAACTTTAATTTATTGTTTTTTATATTTCTGAATAATCTCGCTCCCAATGCGGGGCTTGAGCTCATGAACCCGAGATTGGGAGTCACATGCTCTTCTGACTGAGCCAGCCAGGGGCCCCCAGTGAAACCCAATTTTAAAACTTGTCAGACTTCCCCTTCAGGTCTTCAGTTGGGGTTGTTTGCAAGAGATCTCCTTGCCTATCACTTCTCCTAGCACATGCACATTCATAGACTATATTTGAATTAGACTGGAATCCTCTTTCCTATTTATATTTATAATTTTATTTTGAGCTGTAGTGTTTGTATTACTATTTTCATTGCACTCTTTTTTTTTTTTAATTTTTTTTTCAACGTTTTTTATTTATTTTTGGGACAGAGAGAGACAGAGCATGAACGGGGGAGGGGCAGAGAGAGAGGGAGACACAGAATCGGAAACAGGCTCCAGGCTCCGAGCCATCAGCCCAGAGCCCGACGCGGGGCTCAAACTCACGGACCGCGAGATTGTGACCTGAGCTGAAGTCGGACGCTTAACCGACTGCGCCACCCAGGCGCCCCTCATTGCACTCTTATTTAACAAACCGCTTTGGAGTCATTGATTCTTTTTTTGTGAACTGAGGATTTAAAACAGAAGAGCGACGATAACAACACCAACGACAGATGAAAACACAAAGCATAAAGTGTAAAGAAGATAAAACAAAGCACTTAAATGAGTTAGGTAGACCTCATTGTACAGGATGGACATAGTCAATACAGGTTGACTTTAAAGTACATCTTGGGGTGCCCGGGTGGCTCCGTCCGCCGGGCGTCCGACTTCAGTTCAGGTCACGATCTCGCGTTTCGTGGGTTCGAGCCCCGCGTCGGGCTCTGTGCTGACCGCTCGGAGCCCGGAGCCTGCTTCGGATGCTGTGTCGCTCTCTCTGCCCCTCCCCTGCTCGTGCTCTGTCTCTGTGTCTTTCCCTCAAAAGTAGATAAAACATTAAAAAACATTTAAAGTGTATCTTAATTTCTACAATCTTCGACAAGAAATGTTTTCCCATTGGGTGTGTGGGTCCAGAAGCTAATTTATCAAGAAATGAAATTTAGAATATTTCTGAGTAAAGTATTTAGGTGAACAGTACCTCATGTGCCCTGGAGAACCTATATTTGGATGATTCGTGAAAACGATATAAGCAGAACTCTGTATCTCCAGAGACAGGTAAAGTAGAAAACCGTATGTCTTTGCTTTCCAAAAAATGGTAAGCAATCTGAAAAGTTCAAAGCTCGTGATCTCAGAGAAGGTGATTCCCTTTCTCCATTCTATCAGACAATGTCCTTCTAAAAGTTTTTTTTCTTTAACGTTTATTTATTTTTGAGACAGAGAGACAGAGCATGAACGGGGGAGGGGCAGAGACAGAAGGAGACACAGAATCCGAAACAGGCTCCAGGCTCCGAGCTGTCAACACAGAGCCCGACGCGGGGCTCGAACTCACGGACCGTGAGATCGTGACCTGAGCCGAAGTCGGACGCTCAACCGACTGAGCCACCCAGGCGCCCCGACAATGTCCTTCTAAATACCTCCAACCGGTTTGGGGGTGGAGGGAGTTGGCTTTCATTGCAAGAAACACCCCAATTATTTAATTGATCTCATTTTAACTTTATAACTCATAACATGGTGAATCACGATGAGTCCACGATCACCACTCCTCACGGAGGAAGGACCCTGGAAGGGGGCAGAGAAAGGCCAGCCACGTTCTCTTCAACACTCTTCCACGAAGAGGAGAGAGCAGTCCATCCTCTGTGAGCCAAAATAAGAAAAGATAGAAAAGAACGGTCTTTCTCTCAGGCACTAGTGACGATTTATAGCACAGCCGAGAGAGGACATTTAAAGTAAAATTTGGGGGACAGCAAGGGGGGACCAAACGCACGAACTAAGACACAATGAGGCAATCGAGCTGGCGAGAAATGGATTGCTTTTTAAGGCCCTAGCAGCCCATCCCGTTCATCAAAGGATCCGTCCAGGGATTGATGCTTTTGGATCCTGTTGATCAGAAGGGAAGCCACTCACCGCCCAGCTCCATCATTTTGTCACGGAGCCACGCGTCCCCATGTGCTGAAAGAGGGGTTAAGGCTCCGGCCACAGACGGCCCGCGGCTGGAGTGTGCGGCCGAAATAAGAGCGACAGAATCCAGCACGGCAACCAATAAACCAGTCTGGACATCCTGGGAATCTGTGGGGCCGCAGCGTCCCCATGCATATGCCCGGAGGGCTGCACGATGAACGAGGTGTTTATAAGCCTCGATGAAAACTGAATGTTCCCACACCCCCCGTGAGCCTGCCGGGGAGTCCAGTGACACCGGCAGCTGCTGTCCCCGCACGTAGAGAGTGGGGCTGGTGATTCCCTCCGACTCGAGAGAGAAACGTTATAGGAACATTCCCTGGCAAAGACGAAGTCCTCTAGAGTGCTCCAGGAAAATAGTTTTGAGCACAGGACTTGCCAGGTCTGGATAAACATAGTTCCGTCCCTCAGATGTTTTGAGCATGACTGAATGTTCTCACCGAACAGCCTTTCATCAGATGCCTTCAAATAGTTCACAGAAAAGCCTGACCCTGTTCCAAGCCGTGGCTGGTCGAGAGTTCCCGTGCCCACCCTTCTGGGGACCCAACACTGGCAAGGGTTCATGCTTTTGAGATAAAGTGAACCAGGGAGCAAGTGAAAGCTTTATGTTTTTATTTTAAAAAATATTTTTAATGTTATTTATTTATTTTTGAGAGAGAGAGAGAGAAAGAGAGAACGCAAGGGGGGTGGCAGAGAAAGAGAGAGGGAGACACAGACTCTGAAGCTGGCTCCAAGCTCTGAGCTGACAGCGCAGAGCCCGACGCAGGGCTCGAACCCACCATCTGTGAGATCGTGACCTGAGCCGAAGTCGGACGCTTAACGGACTGAGCCACCTGGGCGACCCCCCAAATGAAAGCTTTAGAGAAAGCTAGTGGCAGGGGCATCATGCTCTCACAGGAAGGTCTGATTCTGGTCTTCCGGCTAATGGACTTGGGAAATGTGTTTACACCCTGAACCTCTTTTTCCTCATGTTTAAAATGGGAATAAGAATAATGATAACAGTGAGTCTTTACATGCAAGGCTCCTAAGTGTTTAATCAGACTGAAAAGCAGAAAGGTTTGACCTTGTCATAGAAAGGCTCTCAAAGTCCCGGCACGCACTAGGTGCTCAGGAAGCAGCATAGAGGATGGGAGAAGGATAATAATGTCCTGATGGCCCTTATCACTGTGGCTGTCATGACACTAGGCCTTCTTGAGACATCCTATGATTCTACTCTACTACTTTCTTGTTTTTTGTTTTTGTTTTAACGTTTATTTTTGAGAGAGAGACAGAGGCAGAGCGTGAGCAGGGAAGGGGCAGAGAGAAAGAGGGAGACACAGAATCCGCAGCAGGCTCCAGGCTCCGAGCTGTCAGCACAGTGCCCGATGCGGGGCTTGAACCCACAAACCGTGAGATGGTGACCTGAGCCCAAGTCCGACGCTTACCCGACTGAGCCACCCAGGCGCGCCTTTTGTTTTGTTTTGTTTTGTTTTTTAAACCAGTCTTCAAGTCGGAGTGACAGAATGGATGGATACAAGGTGCACCATTAGGTTGGAAATATTAGATGTTTCAAAGCGATGTGAATAAGTGAGTTGGAAAAGAGCTCAAAGCAATGCTCAGCAGCCAAAGGGTGGTGCATATAAGCATCAGGTCACCACAGGGCAGGCATTCTAGAAATACATGGAGGTTTGGAGATTCGTGCGTTTTTCTAACTATGCTCTCATTCATTCATTCAACAAATATTAGTGAAGTGCTTATTTTATGCCAGGGACTATAATTAGGCACAGTAATCGGGAAACGCAAGGGAAGTCTCAGTTTTCCAAGCCTTATAGATTAAGGGAGGAGTACAGTAAAGAAATAGCGCGAAGAAATAAAAATGTAATCGAGTGTAATCAGATTCTTCTTTTTTATGTGTTTTTTTTTTTTAAATATGCTTTTGAGAGAGAAAGAGATGGAGAGAAAGCGGGGAAGGGGCAGAGAGAGAGGGGGAGGGAGAGAATCCCAAGCAGGATCCCTGCTGTCCGTGCAGAGCCCGTCGCAAGGTTCAAATCTCGCAAACCGTGAGATCACGACCTGAGCCGAAACCAAAAGCTGGACGCTTAACCGACCGAGCCGCCCAGGCGCCCCAAGTATAATTAGACTCTTAACAACTGGATTTGGTATTCATAGTGTCAACAGCCTGTGAGTAGTCACACAGTCACACACGATTTTTACAAGGCTTCATTTTTTTTTTTTTTAAGAGGAGTTGCAGGAGAAGGTACAGAGATGTCTCGTAGAGCTCTACCCACACGCACAGACCGCCTCTGCCAATATCAACGTCATAGTATACAGAGTAATTTCACTGCCCTAAAAATCTTTTTAGCCCTGCCTGTTCATCCCTCACATCTCCCCAAGCCCCTGGCAATCGCTGATCCTTTTTGTGTCTCCATAATTTTGCTTTCTTCAGAATGGCATACGGTCAGATGGGCTTCTTTCGCTTGGGTGATAGGCAGTTGAGTTTCCTCTATGTCATTTCGTGGCTCGAGAGCTCATTTCCTTCTTGTACTGAATAATCTTCCACTGTCTAGATGGACCACAGCTTACTTAGACACGCAATGATTTTAATTTTGCTGCGGGCGCTGTGTGACATGTATGGGCAGGAACCAGTCACCAAACTAGTGAGGAGACCAGCCGATCACACATCAGTCAAGTTCCAGAGAGGCTGGGTTCTCTATGGGGGGGGGGGGGGGGGGAGGAGGGGCCCGGCACAATTATCTTCGCAGTGTAATAAAATCCTATCTCAGTACCGTCATGGAAGACAATCTTGAGACAAAAGGCCGGTTGCTAATGACAATGATGGAAACCAGAAGAAGGTAAAGATCCCTAAGGAAGCAATTGTTCTCATCCAGAAAACTGCATTTAGGAAAAACAGGTAGGCTGTGTTGGGGGACCCCACTGTGGGAACTCATGAGGTGCTTGGAATGTATTCTTGTGAATAGACAAACTCTATTCTCTACGAAGGGTGTGGGGCCGGGGGGAAATGTCAGGAGAAGCTTCACGAAGGAGGTGATCTGGGAGCAGATTCTTGGCGGATGAGTCATGTACGGACCAGCGATAAGGACCCTTGGCTGTTTGGAAAATACTGATCAAAAAGCAAACAGAGGGACTTTAACGTGTGGTCAAGAAGGCATGTTAGGAACTGGACTTACCCTCTGGCCAGAAACACCCTCCTCTCAAAAAAAAAAAAAAAACAACAAAAAAACCCAGACAAAATACGTGTAAACTGGACCCTGGACATCAAGCAACAAAGAACATTGATCTCAGAAACGCACTGTATATATAAGGACATAACTAGCGTAGAAGGAAAAGAAGGGGAAAAGATATGATATACTAAGACCAATTTTTAAAAAGCCAGGGTGATTAAGTTAACATCAGACAGCTACTATCAGACTTCAGGGCCGAGATACATGTTATGATAATAAAAGGATCGACCCATCAAGAGGACACAACAATCATAAATGTGTATGCACATAAAAGAAGTCCAAAATAAAGGGAGCAAAAACAGAAAAGCCACATCCACCATTAGCATTAGATGTTACAACCCCCTTTCCTTAATATTTGAAGAAAAAAAAAATAGAAAATCAGAAAGGATACAGAAGGCTTGAACCACACTATCAGTAAATGGATCTAGGTAACATTTGTAATTAACATTTCCCTGCCCAGAAACTGCAAAATATATAAACTTTTTATTTTATTTATTTATTCAAAAAAATGTTTTTTAATGTCTACGCACTTTTGAAAGACAGAGAGAGACAGAGCACAAGCAGGGGTAGGGCGGAGAGAGACGGGACACAGAATCCGAAGCAGGTTCCAGGCTCTGAGCTGTCAGCGAAGAGCCCGACGCGGGCCTCGAACTCACGAACCACGAGATCGTGACCTGAGCCGAAGGTGGACGCTCAACTGACTGAGCCACCAGGCGCCCCAAAATATATAAACTTTTTAAAACTATTTTTCTTTGAATTTAATGAGTTTACATCAAAAAAATTAGGCAGTCATTGTACACTAAGGAATAAAACATCTTTAAAAAAATACAAAGACTGGAAATATCTAAACTTTTCAAGTGCACACGGCACGTTAATCAAAATAAGCTGTATTAGGACCCTAAAGAAGTCTTGATGAATTTAAAATGATTAATGTCAGACAGAGTATGTCCTCTTACGACAATTGAATTAAATAAAAAAATCAGGGGCGCCTGGGTGGCTCAGTCAGTTAAGCGTCCGACTTCGGCTCAAGTCATGATTTCGAGGTTCGTGAGTTCGAGCCCCGCGTCGGGCTCTGTGCTGACAGCTCAGAGCCTGAAGCCTGCTTCGGATTCTGTGTCCCATCTCTCTCCGCCCTACCCCTGCTTGTGCTCTGTCTCTCTCTGTCTTTCAAAAATAAATAAAATGTAAATAAAAAATCAGTCATAAGATCTGGGAAAAGTCCTCACATATTTGTAAAAGTAATGACATACCTCTAAACAACCCACAGGTCCAGGAAATTAGAAAGTATTTGGAAGTGAGTGAAATAAGCCGTTATGATCTAGACAGTATTGATACAGAGGATTTTTTAAGTTTCTTTTTGCAATTGTACAAAACAGCAAATGGATTTTTCATGTTTTGACTGATACTTAGTAGCTTCTAAAAGCCTCTCCTACTCTGACCTATTCTGAGGGTAAGGAACGTCTGAAACCTAATTTTATTTTTTATTTATTTTGGAATGTTTATTTATTTTTGAGAGAGAGAGAGAGAGAGAGAGGGAGGGAGGAAGGGAGGGAAGGGCAGAGAGGTGGGGGGACAGAGGATCTGAAGCAGGCTCTGTGCTGACAACAGAGAACCCGATGTGGGGCTTGAACTCACGTGAGATCATGACCTGAGCTGAAGTCAGACGCTTAACTGAATGAGTCACCCCAGGCGCCCCTGAAATCTAATTTTAACACAAAACACTAGGGGGAGAAATGGACCCTCCGTGAGCTGCTTTCGGATTGTTCAATACAGGTAAATTCTAGTTTATCAAGCGGTAATGGCAAGAAACATTCATAAGTTGGTGGCTTGCTCTTGAAATGTGTTTTTTTCTTTCTTGATGTTTATTTTTGAAAGACAGAGAGAGAGCGCGTGAGTGGGGGACGGGCAGAGAGAGAGGGAGACACAGAATCCGAAGCGGGTTCGAGGCTCTGAGCCATCAGCACAGAGCCCGATGCGGGGCTTGAATCCACGAACTGCGAGATCATGACCTGAGCCAAAGTCAGACGTTCAACCAGCTGAGTCACCCAGGCGCCCCAGAAGGTCTTTTCCTGTGGCATTGGTTGGTAGTGTCATTCTTTGCTAACCCACAAAGGCCGGTCTCAGCCACATGCGGGAAGTTCCCACCACATGCTGTGTTAAGTAGGTTGTGTGGCCTGGTTCGGAGACACGATCACCATCTTATACGTTGTTTTCCCAGGAGACGAGTGGGCTTACACGCAGAGAGAAGAAACCATGTTTGTTCAAAAAGTCCTTGAACCAGCTGCCAGATGTCTGTTGAAATAGAAACAGGGAGGTGTGGGTGACAGGTCTGGCCTCCGGGAACAGCTGGGCGTCACTTCTCTCTCAGGGACGGGCGTGTTTTGGTCAATGGCCGAGGAGCTCATCCGAGGGCTTGAGGGCTTTTTCCTCCCTGGGGACGCCTGTCCGAGGCCCTTGGCCACTTCCGTCAGTCGCCAGTCCTGAAGGAGGAGCTGGAGGTCCAGAGACCCACAGATCCAGGGGCTTTCCAATCTGATACGGTTCCTTCTAACCCAGGGTAATGGGATGAGCGAAGAGGCTGGTGTTAGAGGTTAAACGGCAGCGTCTGGTAGGTAATAGGGTCCGTGGATATTTGGCCAGACAGAGAACACATCTGTGTGTGGCAGAGACGATGCTGACCAGATACCGAGGACTGTCTTACATCATCCTGTCTCCTGCACAGCTCGATGGGATTCCCTTGATTAGTTTTGGCCAATGGACGCCGAAGAAAAATGTCAAGCCGGGTGGTTCAGAGCCAGCGTGCCTCTTTCAAACTTCCTTCCCCCACTGATCTTAGATGCTACTTAGAAGCAGGAGTCTTGGGTCCTGGAGTCATAGCTGGGAGTCGAGCCCTCATGGACCCCGACTGGCCCAGGAGTGAATGAGAAATGATCTTTGTTGGGTAAAGCCACTAAGATCGGAGTCCCTTCTGTCATCAATACACGAGGCAGGGGTGAGCCACTGCTCAGCTGGAAATGACGGCTGCCATCCTGGCTGGTGTCCCCAAGCGTCCCAGTTTTCCCAGGGAAGCCAGACAGAAATGGAGGTTTCCGCATGACTCCAGCTTGGAAACGCTGGCAGTGAGTTCGGGTTGAAAACATCGTGGCCCCATGGTGTGAAGACGTGTATGCTCCACGTCCTGTGGAGGGTAGCTTTCTCCTAACTCTGTAGGGAGCACTCGAGGGGAAGTCGCACCTCGGAAATGCCCCAACTCAAAGCAAGGGCCGAGCGCTCTCGTTGTCCTCAGCCTGGCAGTCTGGTTGATGGCCAAGATGGGGGTGGGAGGCCGGTGCGGCAGCTCCCGGGCATCTCCGACTCTCCGTGCCTGCAGGTAGAGTGGTCCAGAAGCCCAAGGACAGCCCTTCACAAGAAGAGCGTGCAGACACTGGCCCTTGGAAACACGATGACGAGGCAGGTTGAGCCGCAGACGCCCAGAAATGGTAAAATAGGATTTGACGGTATTTCAGCGGGGGGCACCGACACGATCCACGTTAGGCACAAAAAAGGTTGAAGGGGAAAACGTTTTGAAAGCGGCGTCACCGATCGGTGGAAAAGAGAGTCATTTTGTCGGCGGCTCGTGTAGAAGTCGTAATTGTTGTTCTTTATAAGCAGATGGTAACCGTGCGCCTTTGGGCATCTCGTTGAATTTCTCCAAGCCTCGGTTAGCTTGGGAGCGTCTGGTTGCCGCAAAGACCACAGAAATAGTACGTTAGGCACTTAAGGCCTGGAGCATCTTGGTGCTCACTAAAGGTCCTTCTGGGACATCCCAGCATCTCCCTAGCATCTTCGGGGGCACCTGGGTGGCTCGGTGGGCTAAGCATCTGACGCTTGCTTGGTTTTGGCTCAGGTCATGATCGCGTGGTCGTGGGATCGAGCCCTGCGTCGGGGCTCGGCACTGAGCGCTGCTTGAGATTCTCTCTCTCCCTCTCCCCCTGCCCCTCTCCCCTACTCATCCTCTCTCTCTCTCTCTCTCTCAAATAAAAAAATAAATACATGTCCTCAGCATCTGCCTTCTGCACGTTCCCGGTACCCCTTTCCGATGTTGCAAGCCCCTCCCCCAGGAAGAGGCTGCAGGGGACGCTCCCTAATGCCCTCTAGATTTTTTTCTGGGATTTACTTATGCTCCTGCCGTCCGCAGATTAAGGAAGCGGTGGTTCCATCGAGGAGAATGATTGCTGGGAGCTGAGGGGGGTCATCTCGCTGGCTGGAGCGCCCTTCCTGCAGGCTCTGCCCTGGCGAATCAGGGCAAGGCTGGCATGCAGACGGGCATTCTGTCAAGACCGTGACTCACGGGCGGTTGCGGAACAAAGGGCTCAGTACAACTGCTTCTTCTGGCCAATGAGGTGCTACACGTCGAGAGTTATTATTTTGTTATTCAGCACCTGGCCCAAGGGAGGGTTCTGCTCTTCACAAAAGTTGTCCTGTTATTTGATTTTCCATAGGCCTTGCCCCGGGGGGTGGAAGAGATGCCATTCGGCTTAGTGTCCAAAGCAAAGCTTTAATAGTCAGGCTCCCGCCACCGAGGAGAGTTCACGGTCCTGGGCCAGGGGCTCTACGTACGTAAGGGCCGGCCTCAGCTGTCTATGCAGAAATTCTACTCCGAGTGTGGTCCGCCCAGGGGACCTCTGCCAGCTCACGAACTGGTATAAGGCTGCTGTGGGATAAGTCCAGAAACTGGGAGTACGAATTTAGAAGCTTTCACGGTAGTTTCGCGTTGCACGGCGTCCAAGTCCACCATCAATGGACGCATCCATCTGGTATGTCCAGTGGGGTCAGGCAGCTTACTGAGATGAAGAAAAAACCAAACACGGTGCTTCGCCTCAGCTAGGGTGAGCGGTCCTGCTCGACTCTGCATCTCAGCACACCCCCACAAATCCACGGGACTCTTTACAGACCCGTAGCCTCTCCGCGGAATCACAAGACTCTCAGAAAATGCCGGAGAGTTTCCAGCGGGTCAAGTGATTCCCACAGAGCCCGGGGAATCTGCTCCATCTCACTGACCTTACCACTCTCCTCCCTCAGGGAATCAGCTGAGCCAAGAAGTATCAGTTTTCTGGGCCCCGGAGAGCCAAAGGGGAGTGCAAGTCAATTTGCTACAGCAGGAAATTGACTGCCTCTGCCCTGTGGGCATAAAGTCCTGCTGCTACAGAATGTATTTGGCACCTAATCCCAACTCTAGGATCCTTAATGTATCAGCTAGCTCTTTCTGTGTAACAAAGTGCCCCAAATCTTAGCGGCTTGGAACAACAAGTTACTAGGTTTCACATTCTGACCGCTGGCTGGGCTTTGTGTGGCTTGAAGGTCTGGGCCACGCGCAGCTGTTCTTCCTTGGGGTGACTCACGTTTCCGGGGCCTCAGCTGGCATGGCTGGTCTGTCAATATCCGGCAAGGTTCCCTGGGCTTGTTCGGAGGATGGGGGAATAGTCTCCAGTAGTAAGAGGGCAAGCCCCAATGAGCAAGCACTCTCTAAGCTTCTGCTTCTGCCAAGAAATTTCCACCGGCCCAAACGGCTCACGTGGCCAGGTCCTGACTCAAAGAGTGGGGGAAGAGATCATGCCTTCGGATGGAGAAAATAGAAAAGCTATCTAGCACAGAGGCAGGTCTGTAGGGATGGGAATCTTTGTGGATATTGGCTTTGGGTGCCAAGAACACTTAGTCATTTTCTGTTGACTCTCTCATCAGGGAAGAAGCCAGCAAAGTCCGGTGACCTTAGTGAGAGGAACTATATGGCTTTTGTTTCCTTTCTAGAAGCAACCACCAGTGTAGCCTGGGAACTGATGCTTCCGTTGTGCAGTTGCTGATGCCACCAGCCGATTTCAGCCTTACCAGGCATTCACACGTAGCCATGCGGGTAAGGATCTGCCCCTGAAATTGCTGGATACACAACGGGTCCATCGGTCACCTGAGCTGGAGACCACCTTAACGGGGTAGGGCTCTGTGGACTGTCAGGAGACTATGTACAGGTCTATGTACTACGTGGTTATTAGTCAGAGCTCCATGGCTGAATAGTTCATGCCTTCAGCCTCGTAACAGGTGCTCTCCCTCAGCCCGAGAGCGAGCAGATCCTTCTTCCGGTCTTCCAGTTGGCAGTCTACACCGGCAATCCGTGTCAACTACTTTCACTCCGGCCTCTCTGGAAATGGGAGCCACGAAGCTGGGTTATCTTAGGAAGCTGGGAACGGCCTGTGCGATGCTACCGCTGGGATTCCTCGGTTTCTCTGGAGGATGTTTTGCCCTTCTCTGCGTGCGTGGATCCTGGGGTCATCGCTGAGTTTCCGTGCGTCTGCTCCAGTGTCTTCTGTGACTCACGTCCCTCTCTGCGTAGGTGGGGGTTCGTGTGAGGGACTTTGGGATGGATCTAGGAAAAAAAAAAGACAGGGTCAACAGAGGGAGTAACATGTATCACACTTTATTAGGTGGTGCTCGGGTAGGTCCCTCTTAGCATGAGACTGTCCAGAGGCTGTCGTGGGCCCAGAGGCTGCCATCCAAAAGGAAGAGGGAGAAGAAAGTCCTGGAAGACAGGATTCCAAAAGGGGGCGTATGTGTCTCGGCGATGTTGCTCATCAACACAATGGGGAGTCTCTGGGTCAGACCTCTGAAGGGCCATAGCAGCTTGGGGTCTTATAACTCTAAGCCTCCATGTCACTGATGGCCTCCAGATGGTCGCATGGGGTATGCAAAGCAGACAGGTTCTAGATGGATAAGAATCTGCTCTTTGGGGTTATTTTTAAAAAATAATCTGATGTGCAAAAGTTTGAATTAGACACAGCAGTCTTTTGGGCAAACAGGTCTCAGTCTGCAGTGAGAAAGCCACCTTTGGGAGGCTCATATAACACCATAACTGGGTTCCGCGGTGTTCTTCCAAAGACCATGATGAGGCCACCGCCCGGAGTTGAAACAACGTGGTCTTCTCCAATAGAAGAATAAACAAGTGACAAGGGAGGTCCTGAATGGCCACTGGGAGTGACGTGGCACGGCATGACCTCAGAGGACGTCCACCCAATTCCTTACTCGGGATCACACTGATGAATCTCTTGGTCGGCCTCCGTGGATGTTTTCTCTTCCCTGCTGGGGGAAAGTTAGCTGGCCTGGAGTCCTTCGCTGAAGGCTCCTGTCTTCAAATTGGTCTCTTCCTTTCCTGAAATATCTATAGTCAGTTTGAAGGAATGCCATTTCTTCCATTTTTCCCTCATTGGTAAAGACCAGAAAGAATGTCAGAGCTGGAGAAGTCACATGGCCCAGTGTTCCAAGGAAAGGTTCCAGGGAACCTACCTCTTGGAGAGAATCTGGGCACAAAAATTGTGTGGTCTAGTAAATTTAAAAAAGGCTTCGTAATCCGGTCCCTGCCTAAAGGGTCCCAAGACAGAGTTGTGTGTTCAGGGATCCAAGATCATATAGGAGTGAGGCACAAGACTGTGTCAAGTAGGCCCCCCCGCCCAGGAAGTCTCTTGAAAATACCTTGCTGGGAAGGACATTCAAAAGGGTCCTGAGATCTCCCAAAGGTTGAGGAATTCACGAGGTGGTGAAATTCAGATAGTAATCGTATCTTGATTTCATTATGGTTGCACACCATGAGGGATGAATGAGGCATGAAAAGAGAGAGAGAGCAAGAGAGGAAGAGAAGACAACGTGGTGAGTGACAGACCATTGACAACCGTGTAAGACTCTCCCCCTTGGATAATGGACCATAACTGGTCAGTGCACTTTCACTCATCCGATGTACATCTGACCATGTTTGTGCTGTGAGTCGTACAAATTCTCAGATTCAAAGTCTCGTAACTAGACCAATGGACGGTTGGCTCATTCATGGTTGCAGGACACTTCCTTTTTTTTCTTTTGTTTTGAATTCCTGAGTCTCCTGATGTATTTACATAAGTACCAAATAAGGTCGCCAAACTCACGGTCCGCATAAATGCTTACATTTCACCGTCGACATTGTAAGATGTGCAATCGATTTCACCGTAAGATGTGCCACCTAATTCAACACTGACCTGCTACCCCTGTGTCTGGGTGTGTGACTCCATTTGGGGACAGTACAAGAGATGAAGCCAGACTTTGCCCGTGGCTCTGGGCCACGTGACCCCTCCCTGGGGTGGGCCCAGTGCCCACCTCCTCCGTCTAAGCCAGAATGTCACAGATTCGTCTGATGGAGGCACAAGACTGAGACGTGTGATAATCAACCACGACTCGCCCGGCGGTACGTTCCGTTCCACGCAAATGTGTTTTTCCCATTTTATGTTGAACTTGGAAACATCGTGTTGCGCTCCGCTCTCCAAACTCCGCAGTCTTGCAGATATGGCTTTCGTTTTTGTCGCCGTGCAACTGGGGATACGTCTGAAGGTATACGTCTGTTGGCCTCTAGAGGTTGAGAAGACCGGGCCTTGTCTTCGGAATGGCCAAGTCGACACTTTGGCTCTACCTTTTGCCAGCTGTGTGCCCTTGGCACTATATTAACCTCTCGGTGCCCCAGGGATTGTTGTAGGAATTAAATGAGAGGGTTAGCACAGCGCCCCGGGAAGCAAGCTCCCCCCCAAATTATAGGTATAGCACTTTGTAACTTTTCCCTCCACTAAGCATGCATTGTCGACTTTTCCTCATTTCATTAAATACCCTTCCTCAGCATTATTTTTTTTAATGTTTATTTATTTATTTTGAGAGAGAGAGAGAGAGAGAGAGAGAGAGAAAGCGAGACTGCACTAGCAGGGGAAGAGCAGAGGGGCAGAGAGAGACCATCCCAAGCAGGTGCCACGCCCCCAGTGCGGAGCCCGATGCGGGGCTCGATCCCACGAACCGTGCCATCATGACCTGAGCTGAAATCAAGAGTCAGATGCTTAACTGACTGAGCCACCCAGGCGGCCTCTCCCCATTAGTTTTAGTATCTACATAATATTTCGTCTAATGACCGCACCCAAATTTCTCCCCATTGCTTAAGATTCGGGATGTTCACATTTTCCTTCATCGTAAAAAGAGCTGTCACAGCCACATTTTTGCATATCCGTCCCTGTTGTAAGATACGGTTCTAGGATTTTAATTTCTGGACCAGAATGCTAAGGTAATTGCCGCACGAAACCCAGGCTTACCACTGAAATCCCCTGGATAGATATTCGCTGGCCTTTAACAACCAAGAGCAGACGTACTTGAACCGCCTTGAACCTCACAAAGGGATTTGACCTTTGCCCGTGAACTTCTCTGGCTTGAGCCGAGGTTTCACACTTGATATGTGGTTCAGGGACTCCGAGATGAAGAAAACGTCTGTGCCCAAGTTCATTTTTAGTGCAAGTGCCTGCAGCTCAGAGACGCCATACCTCGATGCACCCTGGGACTTGTTCACTCGGCTTGCCTTCCAGGATGGCTTGTGCACACCTCGCTCTTCTTGCGGGAGAGTGATGCCCCTCACCCCCCACCCCCCGGCTCGGTGTGGCCTCCTCTACCTGAATCACCCGTTGCCTTGGCTTATCACAGACCTTTCTGTCCACCTTCTTTTTTTTTTTTTTAATTTTTTTTTTTTAACATTTATTTATTTTTGAGACAGAGAGAGACAGAGCATGAACGGGGGAGGGTCAGAGAGAGAGGGAGACACAGAATCGGAAGCAGGCTCCAGGCTCTGAGCCATCAGCCCAGAGCCCGATGCGGGGCTCGAACTCACGGACTGTGAGATCGTGACCTGAGCTGAAGTCGGACGCTCAACCGACTGAGCCACCCAGGCGCCCCTCTGTCCACCTTCTTCCAAAAGGACAGCCTCTGACATGAAGCCCAGGCTGCCATCCTTGGCATTGTCCTGCCTGGACTGAGGGGCCCAGAAGATCCGTTCATTCCCGCCTGTTCTAGCCATTGCTGGGTGGCAAGATCCATCACCCTCCCCACCTTCCGGGGGCCTCTCTCCCTCCAGGAGCAGAAAAACATCCCCGAGGAGGGAGAGCCTTAGAAAAGTTTCAGAGTTTTTCATCTCCAGCCCAAATCACTTTCGGACCCTCTCCTGCTTCAGTGGCTCCCGGATCCTTTCTCTGCTGGCTCGCGACGTGTCAGAAAAGCCCACTTCCTCGCCTTCCTTTGGCATCAGTGGAATCTGGCTTTCCTAAGCAACAAGCATCCGGGGACAAAGAACCCCTTGTACTTTGCATCGTTCCAATGGCACAACACGATCGCTCTGTGCTTTCACGCTCCCCCAGGTGAAGGCGCTGGAGATGGTACATTTGTAACTTTTAAAGAGGTAATTTAGGGAACAGCCCTGTGCCAGCTTGAGTGTGTGTGTGTGTGTGTGTGTGTGTGTGTGTGTGTGTGATGTGTGTTCAGGCTGCTTCTACCTGTTCCTGCGGTTCGTAGAGAACGTCTTCTGGGGGCTTGGATTTGCCACAAATTCCAAACATGTCTGTTTACAGAGATCCGCTCAGGGAAGTCAAAGAGGGTCCTTCCATTTCTTTTTTCCTCCGTCCCTCCTTCCCTCCTTGCTTTCCTTCCTTCCCCTCTGCCTCCCCCCCTCCCCCCCGCCACCGCCGTGCTGGAGCTTTTAACACTAAGCTGCTCAAAAGAGTCAGTTGAGTCTTGATGAGGCAGTAACCTCACTTTGGAGGACCTTTTCCGACCAGATGTGTCCAGCCCTGGCCAAGAACGCCCACACAGGCTGCTGGCTGCACCGAAACAGGAAAGGCTTCATCTGTCATGTAAACACTCCCCAGATATCGACCCAGTCAGTGCCTGGCGAGACAGACACTCTGACGACAGCTTCATCAACAGGACCAGTGCCCGATTAAGACTCACCTCTGGTTTTCACTTGTGGGGGAGGGGCGTCCACATAATGGAAAAATCACAGGTCTGGAAAGCGGAGGAACTCTGTACTCGCCCGTGGCCGGGGGACACGCTGCAAATGCCCCGAGCCCTGACCGCTCCGCGAGGAAGGCGGTCCTGGTCCCTCCCTGTTGAACGAGACGCTATATGCAACGGCAGGGCAGCCGCTCTAAATGCAGGAAAAGGAAGGACGGGCTGTGTTCCACCTCTAGGGGCTGCCGAGATCCCACTCCCCGTGGACAATACCGATGGTCTTAGGAAATCAAACTGTCACACCTGCAAGATCCACCCGGCACAGGGCTGGATGGGTGTGCGACCCGGAGGCCTGGTTGGCACAACAAGGCAGGACCTTCAAAGGGGAGCTCACAGGACTAGCGGAAACAGTGGAGGCTTTGGGATATTTTCTCGCCTTTTTAAAAATAAGTTTTTAATGTTTATTTATTTTTGAGAGAGAGAGAGAGAGAGTGAGAGAGAGAGAAGCAGGCTCCAGGCTCCGAGCTGTCAGCACGGAGCCCGACACGGGGCTCGATCTCACAAACCGCGAGATCATGACCTGAGCTCAAGTCAGACACTCAGCTGACTCAGCCACCCAGGTGCCCCCTTTCTTGCCTTTTTAACGGGAAAAAGAAAAGTGGCTGTAACGATAGGTATACCGTATCAGGATCCATGCCTGGTTCGTACATGGCCTTTGTCATGTTCTCGTGGGGTGTCTGGAGAAAGCCACTCAGTGTCTTGCCGGGCCTCGGTTTCCCCTCCTATGAATAAAGGGTGATGGGGCACCTATTTCATAAGGTTGTTGTAAAGATTAATAATCACATGGAATGTTCAGAACGGTGCCCGGCAGTTCAAGGGACCCTAGGGCATAGTCTCCATGTCTCTTAGGACACGCAGCTCAAAACAGAGAGGCTGGGGTTTCTTTTGGCTGAGGGGGGACACCAGAGTGAGGAGAGAGGGGGCCCAGGAGGAGGCAGAGAGCCTGGCCCAGGTGGGTAGACACAGGGGTGCGAGGGCCTGATGGATGGGCTGCTGGAACACAGCAGGGACCAGCTCTGGGGGCTGGAAGCTTCGAGGAGCTCATCAAAGAGGGCTCAGCCAAAGCCCGCTGGTTTTCAGGGCTTGGTTGCAGGAGATGGGGGGGCGGGGATCGAAGGACACACGGGGCCAAGACAGCAGGTCCTGGGACAAGGAGCTCTTGGAAGGATGGAGGGCTGATCAGATTGGCACTATCCAGCCAGAAGCAAACTCCCTGCTTCCCACCTGCACCCTGCCCCACCCCACCCTTTCTTCCTCTGAATTCGTAGCCGTTGGGCAGAAAGGCTTTCAGACCTCTTCAGGCTTTCCGGCCTGAGGGCCAGCCGCAACCTTCAAGCAGGATCTTGGGGACATCAAGGCAGGGGGTTGTCTGGGGAAGCTGAAAACGTTGCTTGCTGGGCCCTCCCTCACGCCCTAAGTCAGGGGAGGATTGAGGGAGCTCCTCTCTCTTTCTCTTCTCTCTGTCTCTCTCTCACGCACACCAAATATACACCTACGCCCCTCTATTACCTGGCAAGGCTCTGAAGCATAACCTGTCTGGCGCTACAGCCCTCACTGGGCATTACTTCCATTTTGGGCACCGTGACCGAAGGCAGCGAGGCAGAAACAAGTGACCGTCCGATGCCTTCTGACCGTCTGTTACCCACACCCGAGCCCCAGCCCGGACCACTGAGTCAGCTACTCTCGCACACGGGCCCAGGCCAGGCTGCGTGCAAAGCTGTCCGTAATTTTAATGAGCAGTCGGAGCTAAGGAGACCCGAGGCCAGGCCGGGTTACACTGTGTCACTGCGCCCGGAAACATCCTGGCTGATGGCAGAACGGGCAGTGGGCCTCTGGGACCCCCCTCCCGACTGTGGAGCCCGACAAAACATAAGGTGTTTGCGGCCAAGAGAGACTTCCCCAGACTCTACAGGGCACTACGGATTGGCATCCCTGTCCTAAGAGGTGGGGAAACTGCCAGAATTCCAGGAGACTCCTTCAATAAAACTAAGTGCCCTTGTCTTGGGACTTCCACCCAGGAGACTGGAGGACGCATATAATGCAAAGAGCCTGAAGAAACTGGTGGCCTCCTTGGTCCAACGCTCCATAACTTTGCAACTGTCCTCCCAGCCTATTGTTCCTATCTATTGATGGTTCGAATGCCTTCAATCGAGTCTTGTTGACTTGGACCGAATGATCTCACGGAGGTCAACATCATCCGCAGGATGCCTGCGCTCTTTCAAATGATGATACTGATTTACAAAAGGAAAAAAGAAACTTGTCTGCAATTAACACATAGGACACCCCACACTGGCGCGTTTCTTCCTCGGAGGAAAAGAGCAGGGCCTCTGGGGATCACTGTAGACCAAGCTGGGCGCTGTCTCTTTAAGCAGAAGAGGCTGAGAAGCTCTCAGGCCACCATGACATATCCCAGCATTGGACCAGCCCCTGAATAAACTGGAAAGACGCCTGGCCTGGCTTCAGTTACACGGAGCACCCCCGGGGAAACATCTCGGGGAGCCTGGTTGGAAGCAGTGGGGCTTACAACCTGCCAGCTGCTGGTCTCTCGGCTGCCCTGTGGGGAGGGCCCCGCCTTGGCATCCCTCGTGTTTGGAGCGGAGAAATCCTCGTGGAGGAAGGGGTTACACCATTCGGCCCGGTGAGTTTTCTTGGCACACTGTCCCTCTGCAGAGTGGAAGCTTGTGCTTCTCTGAGAACTGCCCAGTCCCCCACCCCCTGCAAATCACAAATGGGAAGGGCTGCAGGGAGACAGGGCTTTTGTGTTGCAGATGACCGACAGTCAGAGGGTTTTCAACTCCTCCTTTAGAAGCTGGGTATATACTCTGGCTGGGGAGGGGAGAGGCTCTATCTGAGAGCGTCTGGAAACCCCAGCACGTCCAGATTTGAAGGGAGAAAGGGGACCCGATGCTTTTTTTTCCTGATGGGACGGAGTTCTGCACACACAGCTGGCTGGCAGGGGACCTTGGGTTGGGAAGCAGGTTAGGGAGAAGCGTCCACCGGTAGTCAAGCCCTGGCCTGGCCCTGGGTGTGGCCAAGCCTGGTGGACACTGCCGGGGGTGGTGTTTCGTCTTCCACCCTGGGAGCCGAGCAGGCAGGAGACAGGCGAGAGGCAGTAAAGGAGGAGCAAAAAAGGGTTCAAGCTCATGGGTTCCAAAGCTCACAGCGTGGTGTCACCCGCTTAGGGACTAAAATCTTGGGAAGAGGAAGAGGCAGGCTGTCGCTTACGACGTGTGTTCTTTTCTAGATGCATACGCTTCGGTAAAAAGGTCACTTGGGAAAAGAAAAAAAGAAAAGGAAGAGAAAGAAAATCCTGAGTTAAATACGCTAATTATCTGGAAAGTGCTTAGAACAGTACTGGGTACATAGTGTCCACATCAGGGCTGGTGGAATAAGTAAAATAAAAGTCTGAATGGCATAAAGAGAGGCCATAGTTCCTGGGGCATACCTGACCTATAAAATGACCCAGGAGGAGAGAACACACTGTCATTCCTGTGGTTGGTTATGCTATTGGCATAAGCTATTTTAGCTCACGGGGTGGGCTGGCGGGGGGGGGGGGGATGGGGTGGGATGGGGTGGGGGCTCAGCCTTGCTTGATGTGAGGGCAAAATGTGATATAACGGTAACCATGGTGACAGTTTACTGGGTCCTGGTCCCTATTACGTTCAGGACACTATGCAAACTGCCTCGCACACCTTGTCCCCCCCTACTCGCCACCTCTAACGTAGGCATTGTCAGTCCTGCTTGTAGATGCAAAAATGGAAGCTCGTGGAACTTCAGGTATTTGCCCCAATTCACGACTCTGAGTAGTCAGCTTTGTCTGAGCCCAGAGCCAGCGTGCCTAAGCGTTGCCCCGCTCCGCCTCTCCCAGACCATGCGTGCACCTGTCATATAATGTGCATTGAGCCAAACTTTCATATGTCGTCTTTTTAATTGGCTAATATAAGAGTTTTTAAAAGACCGTGGTTTGAAGAGTATTTCAGATAATGTATTTTGACTTAAAGACAAGAATATGCAATCAGCTACCATAAGCAGGTACTTTTTAAAAATTTATTTTTGTTTATTTTTTGAGAGAGAGACAGAGAGCATGAGTGGGGGAGGCGCAGACAGAGAGAGAGAATCCGACGTAGGCTCTGCGCTGTCAGCCCCAGGAGAGGCAAACTCGGAACCCAGAGATCATGACCTCAACCCAAGTCAAGAGTCCGATGCTTAACCCTTCTGAGTCACGCAGGCGCCCCTAAACAGCTGGTTTCAAATAGTAAAATAGTATGGAGTTGTCTGAATCAGTTGGAATGATGAGGTTTTATGACCGGACACTAGCAGTCCGGGTGTGTGTGAATTGTTGCATTAGTAAGTAAAGACATTTAAAATCCACATTAAGGCTCTGGGCTTGCGCGCCCACTCGCCCATCGAGAGTCGTATTGGGGCCCACCTGCGCCACGCCCAGGAGGGCTAGCCCCTCCGTCCCTGTGACGCCGGGCGAACCACTTTCAGGCGACTATGAATCAGCGGATTTCCCTGGCTGATCTTCCCCCACTTCGATGGCCAACTCCCCACCCAATGGCCTGGGGACGCCAGCGGAGGCTGGGAGCCGGGCCAGGCGAACTTCGCCTGAAGCATACCCGGCTGTGGTCCGGGCTAGCAGGAGCCAGACCCCCTTCCGCCGGGCGCGCTGTGCTGTGGTCGGCGGAACTCTCCCTCCTCCTGCTAACTGTCACCCAAGCGGGGCCCGCAAAGTGGGTCCCTTGAGTCCTAGGGAGCCGGCACGCGGCCTGGGCGCAGACACGGACAGCGCGGGAGGGCGCGGTGCAGGTGTGGCCAGCACAAATGCCAGGGCAGGCCAGGCGCGCCAGGACCCGAGAGGTGAGGGCCGTCTTCCTGAGCTTAAGTGCCGGCTCCCCCCTCCCCGGAGGAGAGGAATCCGGCCTCGGTCCCCGCGTGGGCGCAGTGCACGTGCGTGCGCCCCGGCGGGGGCGACCTCGGGAGGGCTTTTCCCACGTGGCCGAGGGGGCGGAAGGGCCAGTTTATTGGCCGACACTTGGTCTCCAGGAGCTCGGGGAGCCAGAGGAAGCGGAGGTGAGAAAGCTCAGCCGCCGGCTAGTAGCGAGTAAAAGTCCCAGCGGTTTTGCAGTGATCGACTTTCTCCCGAGGCGGATTGAAGGCCGAGTAACTGTCTCCCGCCCTCCCTCCCTCCTGCCCTCTCTCCTCCCCCGAGTCCCGCCCCCCTGCACACGCTGACCCAGGGACACACCCTACTGCAGCGACGCAGACAGGGCGTTGTTCCCGTTAAAGGGGAACGCCGGGAGCCTCCCTCTGGCCCCTCGCTTCGCGCGCGCAGCCCCGCAGCGCAGCTGTCTTCGGGGACGCCAGCCGCCGAGCCAGCCGCGCCGAGTTTGTGCCCGAGGCCACTTGGAGGAACGGGGACAACTATCCCTTTGGGCTGTAAGTGCTTTGGTAGGGACAAGTGGAGGAGACGGAGGAGAAACGTGGGCATCTTCCGTCGATGGTGCCAGAAAGCGCGGAGCAGGCGCGGGCACTGGGCTGGCCAGGCCCGCGAGCTGTCTTTCCGAGCTCGGACAGGCGGACCACCGTCTGGCTCGTCTGGTTCTTGCGGGGCTTGTAGGGACACCGTGTGGCCTTGCCTTACGGTCCCTAAATCGTAAGGGGCGCGGGTGGCGGTGTGGGGATATGCGGCAAGGGCTGAGCACTTTGGGTCTCGCTGGAGACGCGCCTACTT
Organism: Panthera tigris; assembly: GCF_018350195.1. Lineage (NCBI taxonomy): Eukaryota > Metazoa > Chordata > Mammalia > Carnivora > Felidae > Panthera > Panthera tigris. The sequence goes on along the minus strand of NC_056673.1, from coordinate 8,756,042 downwards.
GGGGACTCATTGGCAAAGCAGTCCCTGCGGTGGACCCCGGAGATGGGGCTGCTGGCCCCCCGTGGTCCCCCCATTTCTAGCCATATACCCGATTATCCTTCTCTTGTCCCTCCCGGCTCTAGGAGCCGTTGGATTTAATTTAAACCGTCTGGGAGACAATCCGAAAGCCGTGCTCATTTCTTCCCGTACATTCCAGGGGTTCCTTGGACTGTGTTGCTTAGGGAGAGCAGCGGAGGGGCCTGGTATTGGGGACTTTTAAAACGGAGCTATTGAAACGTGGTCTCCCCTGGCTCAAGACCCTGTGCTGAGACGGTGCCCCCTAATGCAGCTGGGCTTCCACAGCCATAGTACCCTCTAACGGGTCACCCCAGTCTCCATTTCCCCCCAAGAGCTGTAAAACGAGGGGCTAGGACCACATAGCTGCGTGGGGGAAGCTGTCCTGCCGGCTCTGGCGGGTTGCGGTTCTCCTGGGACTCAGCCCTCCACCCTCCGCCTCTCCTTCCCACCCGAAATCTGCCACCAACCCCCCCCCCCGCCACCCCCCTCCGTGCAGGCTCCTGGGCGCGCGTTCCGGCGCGCCGAGGCCGAACCGGGTCGTGTCTCGGCTCCGCGTGCCGGGGGCGCAGCCGGGACCGGGGAGAACCGGCGAGAGGCCAGCCCGGGAGCTCAGGGCCCGGCCCGCAGGGGCTGCGGCGGGAGGGGATTGGGCGGGGGCGGGGGGGGGTGGTGTGAAGCGCGCGGTGGGCGGGAAGCGCAGGGGTCCCGCCACTCTCTGGGCCTTTCTTTCCTGCCCACACTCCCCCGGCTCTGCGCCTCCTCTCCGGAGCCGCCGGTGTGGACGCCAGGCTGAGCCGGGGCCAGGACGGCTCCCCGGCGCTGGCAGAACCCGGTGGAAACTTGGGAGACTAACGGAACGCGGAGCGCACCGGGCCTGGGAAACCAGGCTCCCCGCCGCGCGCTCTCCCCCGCAGCGTGCCGCTGGCGTCCCCGGGCCTCCGGCAGAAATCGGGGCGCCCACGCGCGGACCCCCAACCGCCACCCCGTAGGGAAAGGGGGCTCTCTCCTCCTCCTGCCTCCTTCCCCACGTGGGGCTGTGCTCCGGAGGCAACCCCGAGTGGGTGGAGGTGTGCCGTGGCCTCCGCTGGTCATTCTGGGAAGAGCTCTCCTCCCGGGGTGACTTAGACGTGCGTACCCCCTCGTCTCGTGCCCGAAGCAAGAGGTGTCGTGTGGCCCGCGGGCCCCCCGCGGGCTGCCGGGCGGGGATGCTGCGGCCGGCTGCTGCCCTCTCTCGGCCGGCCGCCGGGAGGCGTGCGGGCGCCGCGACCCGGGCCGGGCGCGCAGCCAGGCCCCTGCATTCCGCCGGCGCGGGGACCCTCCCTCCGCGCGCTCCTCCCTCCCTCCCTCCCTCCCTCCCTCGCTCGCCCGGGCCAGTTGGTTGGGCCTCACGTCCAGCTTCGGCTCTCTTTCCCGGCAGGCAGGAACTCCGCTGAGCACAACCAGCCGCCAGAATGCTCCTCTTGTTGCTGGGCATCATCGTCCTCCACGTCGCAGTGCTCGTGCTGCTCTTCGTCTCCACGATCGTCAGCGTGAGTGCCCGGCGGGCAGCGGGGAGGTGGGCGCGGGCGGGGCACCCGGACCCCCCCCCCCCCCCCCTCCCCCCCGCCCAGGGCTCCGGCCTCCCGGGCGGCGATTCTTCCAGGTCCGCGCCGCGTCGTGATTTGCAAACGACGTGAAAGTCTCGGGCGGCCCCCGGGGCGTTTTTGCAGTTTCTGGCAGGCTGCCCCCTTTCAGTTGTTTGGAGAAAACCCGAGCAGATTCAGGGGTAGGAGGGAGGCGATCGCCAGACTAGGTGAGCGGCGCAGGCCTCCATTTCAGCCAAATAATTTCAGTGCAGAGACCTCAGGGTTTCCCGACCTTCATTTGATAAAATTGCAGGGTTGGTTTTTTTTTTTTTTTTTTTTTTTTTTTTTTTTACCGTAGGTTCCTTGAGGAAGGAAGTGGAGTATTTATGAAGGTTTGTTTTTCTCCACATGTCATGGAACACCCTTTAGGGCTGGAAATGGGAAGGTTAAAATAGGCTCTTCCGAAAAAGAGTTCACAGCCCCCGGTCTGCTTTGTGATGTGGGCATAGCACCTTCCACTCTAAAGCCTCCTCTGTGTGAACACAGAGCGTGAGTGGGGAAGGGGCAGAGAGAGAGAGAGAGAGGGAGACACAGAATCCCAAGCAGGCCCCAGGCTCTGAGCTGTCAGCACAGACCCCGACTCGGGGCTGGAAGTCAGGAACCTTGAGATCACCACCTGAGCCAAAGTCAGACGCTTAACCGGCTGAGCCACCCAGGCGCCCCTACTGTGGTTTTAACTTCTTAACGTAAGGCGCGTATCCCAGACGTGATATTCTTGTCCGTTTCCAAGGTTGAGAAGTATGTCAGAGTGAGAGATTGTGATGTTGGGGATCTGTGGATTGTTTCATCGTTTGTAAGCATTTTTACAACCTCTTAATCTTGTGGGATTGATAGGAATTAGGAGCCAGGAGACAGGCTCAGAGAGGCAGTAGCTTGGGGGAGCGACACCCAGGAGATCCGGGGTGAGGAGAGCCGGCTTGAATGCAGGTGTCCTGGCTTGAGTTCATGGCTCCTTCTACTATAGGACATACTTCTGCATGTACTACTTTGTGTGCGTGTGTGTGTGTGTGTGTGTGTGTGTGTGTGTGAGTGAACTTTTCTGTTCACAAAGTGCTTTTCATTTGTGAAACGCTGGCCCTCTGCCCAACACCATGTCTGAGCCAGACCCCCACCTCTCTCCTTTCCCCAGCATGACTGTGGCCTCTGGCTGGGCCACCCTGGGCAGGGCAGGGGCAGGCCAGGTAGACAGGCCGATGAGGCCGCTCTTGCCTTCCCTTCCCCTTTCTCTCCCCTTCCCTTCGCCCCTCACCACCCTGACTGATCGAAGATGTCTGGTTCTTTCTAGCAATGGATCGTGGGCAATGGACATGCAACCGACCTCTGGCAGAATTGTAGCACCTCTTCTTCTGGAAACGTCCACCACTGCTACTCATCGTCAGCAAATGGTGAGACTGGGTCTTTGCTCCATATTTCTCAGTCCAGACCTGGAAACCCTTGTTCTTGGAAGACGCAGCTCAAAAGTTGTTGCTGGGGTGGGGCAGAATGCAATTGGGGACTGGGAATCCGAGACAGGAGAAGGGCAGAAGTTTCCCTGGCTGACCTAAGACCCCGGCTCTCACTGCACATGATCTCTCCCCGGAAAGATGCCCTAGAAAGCACAGTGCTTCTTGTCAGCAAAGAAATGTGGGCACAGATAAGCCATAAATGTGGCACCATGGCAAGACCTTAGGCAGTTGGGTCTCCTGACCCAACTGGTATCCTTGCTTTGGTGGCTATCTCTATCCAGAAAGGTCCTGCCACTTCCTGTTTCAGTGACGGTCCCAGGGGGTAGTTGGGCCAGCTTTTGGTCCCCCGTTGGCAAGACCGCTTTTCGAGGTCGTGGGCCTCAGTGGTGATGTCATTTGGCATTCCAACCTTTGGGTGTTTCCTTGCGGCAAGATGGCGACTCGAAGCTATTTGCAAAATGCTAAACGCGAGCCTAGGAGTGCCCTTCGTGCGGAGAACTGTGTTTCTCCTTTGTCCTCGGCATCACTGCTTGTGAGATATTTGAAGCGGGTCTTACTTGGATTCCAGTTAAGGGATAATTGGCAGTGAGGGACCCGCTAGACACTTCCTGTACTCAGAGGAGTGCTCAGACGCAGGGGCCCCCCGCGTCTTTGGATATGGAGAGGCAGCGGTAAATGGGGTGCCTTCTCTGGGGTGGCTGGGTGCTGTTGAGTGTCACTGTGGACCCTGAAAGGGACCCTAGTGCTTGGTGTTGAGGACATCGTGGGCTGGGCTTGGCATGGGCCCGTGCTCCAAAGGATACGTCCCCAGCCTGGAGAGGGAAGTCGCTGTAGGATTTGACAAAGCTTTCCTGACATCCCGGGTTTTAAAAGACTGAGCAAGGACAGCCTCCGTTGTTGCTGAAGCTACTCATGATCTAGTATTTCCGTTGGAGATGTTACAACTGCTGACAGAGACCAGTTTGGGTCCAGCTCCATAAAGCAGGCAGGGAAGGGGCCCTCCGCTCTGGCTTTTGCACGGTGCACAAGCTTTGTGTCCCTGCGGGCTCCGCACCCAGTAACCCCCAAGCTGTCACTGAAGCATTGCAAACCCACATCTCGAACCTCTGTATGAAGAGAAACTTCTAGAACACTTACGGGGCAGTGTCTGTGGGGGAAGGATCGGCGAGGAGTAGAAAATCCTGCTTTACGTTTAAGCTTTCCCGGGGGTGGGGCGAAAACAGAGAGGCCTCTGTCCTCATGGATGTGAGCAGCCCCGAATCTTTTCTCGGAGTGCGTGAAGGATATTGGATGAAAAACATCCTAGACAGGGCGCAGCGCGTTTGCATGGTGAGTTGACAGCCGAGTAACTGAAATGAAATACTCGTGCATGCCTGAGAATGCGGTGATAGCCCTGTTTGCCCCCAAAGCCACAGCATCCGGTGCCCCCCCCACCAGGATCTGGCTCAAGTGCTCTGAAGACTCCAGATGGGTGGCGCCCCCGCTCACTACTGACACCTGGTGGTCACCAGTGGTGATGCTGCCCCAGAGAGTGGTTTTTTTTTTTTTTGTTTTGTTTTTTTAATTTTTTTTTTTTTTTTTTCAACATTTATTTTATTTTTGGGACAGAGAGAGACAGAGCATGAACGGGGGAGGCACAGAGAGAGAGGGAGACACAGAATCGGAAACAGGCTCCAGGCTCCGAGCCATCAGCCCAGAGCCCGACGCGGGGCTTGAACTCACGGACCGTGAGATCGTGACCTGGCTGAAGTCGGACGCTTAACCGACTGCGCCACCCAGGCGCCCCGTGAGTGGTTTTTCCCCAGGCCTCCCCAGGCGTCAAATGCCACTCGGGGTTGGCGTGAAATCCTGGACTCTGAGGTCCGGACGGGGGCAGAGGCTCAGCTGTCTAGACTGTGCTCCGGCCGTGCCTGGGAAGGAGGGCAGCCTTCACCTCTGGGCCGGTTACTGACCCCTGGTGCTGCACTTGACCTGGATAGGAATGGCTGTCATCTCCGGCCAGCAGCCCATCTCGTGTTATTTTCAGCAGGCCCCTTCTCGTCTCTCAATTGGCTCCTGATGTGCCAAGCTCGCGTCTTGGGTCCGTTGACGACAGCTTTGGGGTCTTTCGAGTGGGTTCCAAGTCCACGTGGTCGCTTTCCGAGGGCCACCCGGGAGCCTGCCTTCTCCCCTGAGCCTGCCTTCTCAGATGTTTTGAGGGATCTGGGCTTCTTCGAAGTTAGACGTTTCCATGGAAGCTTCCCCAGTAGTTGTTATCTCCGCTGACGGCTCCCCGGCCGGTCAGCCTGTGTTAGGACTTCAGCTCTGACCAGGGGCGGGGGATCCTCTGGGCCTCCTGTGCTTGGCCGATCGAGTCTAACAGTTTCCGAGGCAAACCACAGACGCAAAAATCTGCAGTTACAAACGTTAGACCGCCTTGACGAATGAACTGAGATGTGCGTTTGTGCTCAGGCTGTTCCAAACATCCTCTGGGATGAGGTCCTCCAAAGTGATTCGTTACCGAGAGCGACGAATCGCTAAGTATGTTACAGGAGCGTTAGGTGAAAACGTGTCGGTTGACCTGACTGGCTGGCTTTTACCGAAGGGACTTGTGATGGTCCGTGCGGGGCCCGGGGCATGACATCTGCCCCTCGTTTTCTGTGTGAACGGTGCCCCCTGCCGCGTGAACCTCATGGAGGTCAACCAGCTGGGTTGTATAGACTGAGGGAGAAGTCTTAGATCTTTCCCTCAAGCTACCTCTTGCTATGAGAAGTGGTTTTAGCTGTCTTACCTGCCTTCTCATTTTCTGAATTCGTTTCCATACCTTCTGGGTCCATCCTTAACTTGGCTGCAGGTGGGGGGCGGGAAGAACCTTAGGGGGGGGCCTGTTCATCATGACCTTGTATTGACGGCCTCCCCGGGCCCAGGGAATATGAGCACTTGGAAATGGTGGACCTTGCCCTTGAGGGGCCTGAGCCTCTCTGAGGAGCCAGCAGATAAGTGTGGGGGGGCAAATCACTGGGAAGGCAGCGTAGGCCAGATGCCCAAGGAGTGGGGGCAGGCAGACAGCGCCAGAGTTCAAGGGAGGAAGTCTCGTGTGGGAGGTGGAATCTGATCCATCCTCCAGAGGATGGGCAGGATTTAAATAAATACAGGCAAGGAGGAGGATATCCCTACCAAGGCAATGACGTGACCCACAGCAAGGGGACAGCAGTGCAGGGGACGTGTTGGATCTGTCGGCTAGTATTCGGATGAGGATTAAAATTGACTGCAATGTAACAGCACCTCTTCAAGTGGCTGTGGCTTCCGTAAGACAGTTTCCTTTCTCTTGGGAGGTCGGCGGCCTGAGAAGAGAGAGCTACGGCGCTTCCGTGAAGTTGTCAGAGACCCAGGCACTTTCTAGCTCTTTCCTTTGCTCTCTCTTGAATGTGGTCCTCATCCTCATGGTCGCAAGGGCTGCTGATGCTCCAGCCATCTCATCCAGGCTTCAAGCGATAGGGCGGAGAAAGGAGGAGGAGAATGTGCGCCCTTCCCTTTTCGTGAAATATCTCCAGAGAGACCTCACTCACACTGCTGTGTGTGTTCTTTTACAGGAACTTAGTCACACAGCCACACCTAGTTACCAAGGAGGCTGAGGATGTAGTCACTTGGCCTCGTGGGAAGCACGGCTTCTCGATTCCTAGAAATTTAACAGCAAGTACTCCCCGTAAGCCTGGCTTGAAACACTTCTCTCAGGGGCTTTGACCTTTCCCCCCTCTTTACCCCGTCATACTCTTTACCATAGCTCCTCTGGGTCCTAGGCAGTTTCTGGGCAGAGCCCCGTTATTTTAGGATTATTCAAATATTTCCTCCTTCCTGTATCCTGGGCTCTAAGAGCCGCACCGGCCGTTCTCACAGAGATCCATATTGGAAAGCGTGCGACCTTTGGACTTTCCTCTTGTTCTCCCCACCTCCAGTCCCTAAGTCTCCTCGTTTCATCGTGTCTCTCGGATCTGTGTTTCCTTCCAGCCTGGCCTCCTCTCCTGACCTTCCAGATCTGCATATGCAGCCTCCTTCTAGACGGTTCCATTGGGATGTCTCAGGGGCATCCCCGAACCAGTCAGTCTCCATTCTCCTCCACCAAATCTACCTCTTGGACAATTCCTAGTATTTTAGAGAATGCTGCTAACGTCTGCAGCCCGTGTGGATGTGTTTCCTTCTGGTTCCTCAGCCTGGCCCCCCCCCCCCCGCCCCACCGGGCGCTGGCTGTTTCCTTGCGGGTCGCCACGCCTGCAGGACTTATCAGAGCCACTGAGGCTGCCCCCTAACCCGTCACCTTGCTTATTTCTTTATAACTCAGTTTTCACACCCAATCCAGGGTGATATTTTAAAAAAATACAAAGCCGGCCCTGTCACTCTCGATCTCAAGCCTTTCAGAGGGCCCGTCCTCGGCCTTAAAATTCAGATGGAAATCTTTACTAAATCCCATAGGAATCGACCTGAATGGACCCATTCCCTTGAAACCTCATCTCCTGGAATTTTCTGCCTTCTCTTAGTTCCTTGATCATGAACTTCCCACCTCCGGGGCCCGCCCCCTCTCTGCCTTTCTCCCTTCCCCTGTTTTTTAATGTGCGGCTACTCCCTGGCTGCCTGCCATATACCAGATACTGTTGTAGACAGCAAGGATGTAAGAATGAACAAAAGCTTGCATTTTACTGGGCAAAACAGCCAATAAGCATGAATAAATTTGGGGGCAGGGATGGGAACTACAACGAGAACGAAAACAGGGTCATGTGTAACGAGGGAAAGGAGGCGTCGTGCGGGCGTGACCCCTTGGGGGTGACCGGGAGTCAGCCACAGGAGCATCTGGGGCCGATTCGAGGCAGAGGGGACCATCTCGTGTAGGAAAGGGGCCTGGCAGCATTGAGGGACAGAGGGCAGGCCTATCTGGTCCTTCTAGAGCCTAATAAACAGTTTGGCGCCTGTAAATGCATTTCTAAATTTCCTTTTTGATGTTTATTATTTATTTTTTTTTTGAGAGAGAGAGAGAGAGAGACAGGCAGGGCATGAGCAGGGGAGGGGCAGAGGGAGAGAGAGGGAGACACAGCATCCGAAACAGGCTCCAGGCTCCGAGCTGTCAGCACAGAGCCCGACACGGGGCTCGAACTCACAGACTGCGAGATCATGACCTGAGCCAAAACCAAGAGTCGGATGCGTAACCGACTGAGCCGCCCGGGTGCCCCGTGTGTGTGCAGTTTGAAAGAAGGGGCCCATGCTCGACACGAAAGCATGAAGGCAAAAAGTCAGGCCCTCCTGCAGTCTGTCCCCCGGAGCCTCCGTCGTCCCCTCCGGTGTATAAGGAAGGACGCCGCACACAGGTGCCCCTGTTTGCCAGTGACCCCGGGCTGGCCTCCTGTCCCAGAGTGTGGGCTGGGGCCAGGATCACAAGCTAAGAAAATGAGCCCTCGATGCTTTTCCTTTCCCTTCCAAGCAACGACGGCCACAATAAATTCGTGCCAGTCAAGCTCGTGGGCGGCATTCGATGGATGCTTTGCATTGAGAATTAGAACAATCTAAGCCTCGCCAGTCTCCGAGGCCCCCCCAGCCTGAGCCTCTCGGGGGCACTCGTTCTCTGGGTCTTTTCGACGATTCCAGACCTATCCATCTGGTGGCATCGTCATTCCGGCGAGGGCATCGGAGCATTTCCTCGTCTGCGGCTCGGTGCTTGGGCAGATTTTAGAGGACACCGGAGGCCCTCTGCCCTTACGGGGTCGTGTTTCGCAATTTGAAATCTTTGTGGCTCCGTGGACCGACCCACAATCTCTGCCCAAGTAATGGCTCTCGCTTTTACAGGCCTGTGTGGGTTGCCAAGGCCCTGGCGGGACAGGGAGCGGCCGGGGTGGGGGAGGTGGTGCCGTAATGCTGATGTTTCAGCCCCCGGAGCTCCCCGTCGGCCGCCAGCATCCAGGAGTTAATTCCGAACGTGTGTGCAAACCCGCGCCTGAGCCACGTGGCCCTTGACGCTCACAGTCTTCGCTTCTGGAAAAAAAATTTAAGTTGCGTTCCCAGGATTTCCGCAGGGTCGAGAAGGCGTCTCTCTTGCGTCTGGGGAGCGGGGCCTGGCCGTACTGTGGCGCGAGGTTGTGGGCGTGGGTTTTCGGTGCCCGAGAGAAGGATGTCTGGCGAGAAGCCTTCGGAGCGTGGCATCCATCGTGGGCACGCACGGGCACTCGCAGCGTTGGGCAGGACTTGGGAGATCACGTCCGCCCCTCTCCCGCCGCGCCTCACTTCAGGCCCCACTCCAGTACGCCCGCCACGCGCGCATCCTGCCCGTGATGGGGAGCTCACTACCTTTCAAGAGAACCTCTTGTGCTTTCCAAGCGCTGACAGCAGCATCCTTTCATTTAGTTTTTGAACGTACCGAGCGCATCCTGTGTACCAGGCGCTGTTCCACAAACCAGCCCCACAGACCGAGCCACAAAGACCACGTCTCTGTTTTAGTGGGGCGCACGGGTCCTTGGGGGAGGCACAGAATAGACAATAAACGAGGGCGGGGGGTGGAAAGGACCCAGTAGGAGACGGGATGGTGGCCTCGAAAGTCACCCACGGTGGGGGAGGCTGGTTTCGGAAAGGCCTCTTTCTTGCCCTCTCGACTTCAAGACCGGAGGGACCTGTCCCGTGAAGGACCACAGGGAGAATATTCCAGGAGGTCATGGCAAGGGGGCCAGACCCTGAGGCGGGGAGGAGTCCGGCGTGACTGAGTGTGCTGGCTGGACGAAGGGGAGTGAGGTGATGAGGGGAGAGGGGCTTGGGGGGCCGTATTGCCAGGGCCCCAGAGGCCACAGACTGAGAAGGACAAGTGAGACACCATTGAAAGATCTTAAGCAGAAGAGGGGCGGGATTCGATTTGTGTTTCGAGGGCTCAGGCTGGCTGTTAGGTTGAGAGTAGGGATTGGCGGCCAGGCACTGGGATCGAGAAGTCTGTAGCTCGTGGCAGAGGGCCGGGCTGGAAGATTCGTCAGGTACCGCCTGTAGAGGGCAGGCACCCAGCCTCTCCTTGTCCCTCTGGAGCTGGGGCGGTGCGTGGGCTTGCCAGGTGGGCGGGCAGAGAATCGGGGAAGCTCACACCGTGCTCCCTCTTCCCTGTCCAGCTTCCGTGAATTTAAACCTACAGAAAGGCCGTAGGATCATTTAAATCGCGAGAGAGAGTTCAAACACGTCATTGACCCTCTCCGCACCCCTCCCCGTGTGTGTCGAAGTTGAAAACCCAGTAGCCTGGGCATCTTGCCTTTTGTCTAACCAACTGGGAATCTGGGGCAGGTGCCCTGGGTGCCGAATAGAGTGAGCATGGAAAGGCAGCTACCACGTCGTGTCCCAGAGCGTCTTCTCGTTCCGGGTGTACTTGTGACATGGTGGGGGAGTGTCCAGAGTGGAGATGACCTTTGAGCTGGGCTTTGGACGTTGGGGAGAATTTCGGTAGGCGTGCAGGGGAGAGAAGGACGTTGTGCTAGGTGACGGAGGGCCATTACCGCGATTGATGGGGTAGGGGCTCTGTTCTAGCTCTTGACCGCCACGATGCTTGGCCTTTTCGAAAAGGCTTTAGGAATCAAAAGGAGAGGGGGCTTCTGGCTATTATTTTGCAGAGAAAGCCTCTCAGACCCAAAGATCCTGCAAACAACCCGGGCATCCCCCTCACCCCTTACACACTCCTGGCTAATCGGAGACTGCAGCTCACGCACAATGCCTTTCTGTCCCCCTGCTGCCATTTTCTCTGGCCAAACCCAACATTTCCAAGTGGTCCGCTCCAAAAAAAAAAAAAAAAAAATTTTTTTTTCTGATAAGTCCATTGGAAAAATCGGAGAACACTAAAAGCTAAGGGCTGCTTCTTTGATGGCAAGAATTCTCTTAGCCTTTAACGTTTCGTTGTAGGTTGTAATTAGCACCCGAGGGGGGAGCTTAACGTACTTGACCGTGGGACCCGTCCCTTGTTTCTGTTTTTTTAGTCAACCGGTGGGTAAGTGGTCCCACAACAATTCTCTTTTTTTTTCCCTTTTAATATTTATTTATTTATTTTGAGAGAGGGGGAGAGGCACAAAGAGAGAGAGGGAGAGAGAGCACAATAATTCTTCGAGGGACACAGCCTAGCCTCACCTGATCCTGTAGTTTCTAGACTTTTCCAGCCGGAGCATTTTCCAAAGGAAACCTAAGCTGCCTTAAGTGTTTGCTGGTATCCTCTGTGCCATATTACATTCCCTTTTGGAGCCCAAGGTCTCGTTAGCAGAATGAAACTGTGGTCTCAAACCCCAGTTTGAGTGGTTCCTCTGTCCACCCCTGAGCCAGTTAATGAGGCTTAAGCAGGAACACCTTGACCCGAAGTTTCTTTCCACCTGCTTGACATGGGCGTGTTCGCTCGTTTGCTCTAATTAACAGGCCCCCACGATTCCGTATTGGGCGGTTCTGTATCCTCTTGTGTGGGTGTAGACCCCCCCCCCCCCCCGCCAGGGTATAGACCCACGCGGGGGGCCGTGCAGGTGCTCCAGCGGGTGGGTGAAGCCTTAAGGGCAAAGGCCACGTTGTTCAGGATAGAGGCCCCTCGGCGTGTCAGCTATTCCTGGAATGGCATTCATAGTGACAAATGAGGAAAATGGCAATTTGTGTGGTGGCCGTGGGCGGGGCGGTCTGAGGGCGCAGAGCCCGGCCTTGTTGGTCATGTGCTGTTGCAAACAGCCCAGCCTTCTGCCCAGGTGTGCACGTGCCTGTCGCATCTCTTGCATTTGGGATTTAGCCCCTCTGGTGGCTTCTTCCTTGGAGGCTTTGTTTCTTTCACGGCCTCCCCGGTGTGTGCTCTGACTTTCCCTCAGCTGTCTGTCCTCTCCCTTCCAAGAAAACCTGTTCTCTCGATGGAAACAGAAAGCGTTTGTGCCTCGCTCAGAGAGGGACCCTGGGGGGGGGGGGGCAGGGGACGAGAGGGGCAGGGGACTGACTCTGTGCCGGTAATGAAAGCCGCAGAAGGGCCCAGATGATCTGGTGCTTTGAAAAGCGCCTCATCCTTTCTGAGCCCGTAACTCACTGGACTCCAGGCCCCGGCTAAGAATACAGCTGCGGGGGCAGATGTATTTCCTTCATTGCTTAGCTGCCCCGGCAGCAGGAATCTGACCTTGAAGCGAGCTTTGATCGCGGAGTAACTCAAGCTTGCCCTTCTCTGCCGGGGACGCTGGGTCGGCCTGCCTCCGCGGCCCACATCCGCAACCCATCCAAAAGCTCTTGGACGCGGCACTCTCATTAGAACAAGGTCTCCAAAGAGTTTTTAGGGCTTTAAATCCCTGTGCTCTGCCCCAAACACTGTTGCTGGAGTTCTGCCAGGATTTACCGGGTATCCACTTGGGGGCCAGCCACCGAGTGAGGAAGACTGTGGGTGCCCAACGTGGGCTCAACTTGCAGTTTGAGAGACAGCGTGTCCCCGCGCTGGGGCCGGGATGGGGGTGCGGATCTGTCACTTGGCCTGTTGGCCTGACGTTAGGCGTGCTCCGTATAAATCAGGCTTTCTGTCTGACATTGATCCGTCATTGATAGCTCTGTGCCTTGTATCAGACGTCTCTCCACCCTAAGCATGATTTCCTGTACGTGTGATTGGCTTTGCGATAGCAGAGCTTGGCCACGTAGAGGCTGCGGGCCGGACCTGGCCCACCGCTCCCTGATTTTGTACGTAAGGCCTCATCGGATGAAACGTACACATTGGCCAAGACCGATTTGGTGCTAGATGGCAGAGCCCGATGGTTGCTGCCGAGACCGTACGTGTGACCTGCAAAGCCAACAATATGGACCATCTGACTCTTTACAAATAGTCTGCGGAACTCTGAGCTGAAAGTGAGATATTCTGGATTGATGTCAACGTTGTTCCAGGATACTTTGGAGTTCTGGTTGGTCCCCTAATAAAATGGCTGGTGTGAGCCCTGTGGTCTCCCCCCTTATCATGACTGGAGTCACCCGGATGGAGGTACCCCCAGAACCCTGGAACAGTCTGTAAATGCTTACTTACCCTGATCTTCAACATCAGCTTTTTTTTTTTTTTTAAGTTTATATATTTATTTTGAGAGAGAGCGAGAGAGAGCATGAGTTGGGTAGGGGCCAGAGACAGCATGAGTAGGGTAGGGGCAGAGAGAGCATGAGTAGGGTAGGGGCCAGAGACAGCATGAGTAGGGTAGGGGCAGAGAGAGTGTGAGTAGGGTAGGGGGCAGAGACAGCATGAGTAGGGTAGGGGCAGAGACAGCATGAGTAGAGTAGGGGCCAGAGACAGCATGAGTAGGGGAGGGGCCAGAGACAGCATGAGTAGGGTAGGGGCAGAGAGAGGATGAGTAGGGGAGGGGCAGAGAGAGCATGAGCAGAGTAGGGGGCAGTGAGAGCATGAGTAGGGTGGGGACAGAGACAGCATGAGTAGGGTAGGGGCAGAGAGAGCATGAGTAGGGGAGGGGCCAGAGAGAGCATGAGTAGGGGAGGGGCCAGAGACAGCATGAGTAGGGTAGGGGCAGAGAGAGTGTGAGTAGAGTAGGGGGCAGAAAGAGCATGAGTAGGGTAGGGGCAGAAACAGACAGAGAGAGAATTCTAAGCAGGTTCTGTGCTGCCAGCACAAAGCCCGACATGGGGCTTGAACTCATAAACCATGAGATCATGACCTGAGCGGAGATCAAGAGTCAGACGCTTAACCGACTCAGCCACTCAGGCGCCCCAACATCGGCTTTTTAAATCGGGTTATTTGTATCGTCTTTTGACAGATCTTTTATATCAGCTTGTTTGATCCTTGCGACCGCTCTACGAGATTGTACGTCATGTTAGAGAAGAAAAATTCAGAACCCCAAACGTGGCAAGTGGTAGTGAAGGGGGCGGTCAGCAGAAGCGGGTGACAGAGCTGTCCCCTGGGCCTCTGTAACTGGACTGAATGACCGCTGGGTGGTCAGGCTTCATATATCCTCATAGAGGATCGAACACCTGCCATGCCAGGAGCATAGATACCTGCTCTCCATTACTGTCTGCCGTGGGTCTAGTCCAGTCCAGATGAAGGATTCTGGCTCTGGACCAATGTCCTGTGAACTTCAGAATCCCCTCAGGACATCGTCGGCTTCCTTTGGAACAATACTGACCAGGCTCTCGAACCTTCAGCCGGCCTGTTTGGGGCTGGAACGCAAACTTCTCCCTCCTGGCTCAGCGCTGTTTTTTCCCTTCTGTCAACATGTGGCTTCTGATTTGATGGCATTTGAAGAAATGTGAAGTCCCTTTACTCTTTGCAGGTGGAAAACCGGTCCTGTCCAGATTCCAGCCATTCTTTGAGTTTCGGAATCCTCACTTATTGGGGCCTGCGAGGTTTTCTTTACCTTGTGATCTTTTAAATTAGTTTCAGTTTATTCAAAGATTACATGAGAGTATTCTCCGTATTAAAAATAAACCAACTGATAGAGCTCATTTAAAAAATAGCTTTAATGGTTATTTTTGAGAGAGAGAGAGAAAGACACAGAGCACGAGTGGGGGAGGGACAGAGAGAGAAGGGTACAGAAGATATGAAGTGAGCTACCTGCTGACAGATTCTGAGCTAATTCTACAGCTCAGAGCCCGACACGGGGCTCAAACTCACGAACCGTGAGATCGTGACCTGAGCTGAAGTCGGATGCTTAACCGACTGAACCACCCAGGCGCCCCCAAAACAGTATAGACCTTGACAGAAGACAAACTCTTCTCCATTCCAGCTCTAGTTCCTGGGGGCAATCGTTGATATCAATCTGGCACGTCCTTGGCTCTTTTTTCAATGAACACACACACACACACACACACACACACACACACACGTTCACACCTGTGTGTGCGCATTTGCGCATATATAGTGTTTTGGTGTGTATTTACACAATGACATCACGTCGTGTATACACCTGAGTCTTTTCGTTGTCTTGAGGGCTTTTCAGTGGTTATTCATTTTCTAACTCATGATTTTTTAACTGTTGCAAAACATTCCATTGCAAGGATTTACCTTAATTTATTTCCACTCCGAAGAGTGGTACCACAGCGAGCATCCTTATTCATTTCTCTTGGAGCCTATGTTTAAATGTTTATCCGGGATGTAGTGATTAAACTGTGGGGTCGTGGTATTGGCATTTAAAGTTTTATTTTTTTATTATTTTTTTAAATGTTTATTTATTTACTTAGAGAGAGAGAGAGAGAGAGAGAGGGCACGCGTCAGGGAGGGGCATACAGAGGGGGAGAGAGAAAATCCCAAGCAGGCTCGGTCCACATTATCAGCACAGAGCCCAATGCAGGGCTCAGTCCCACAAACAGTGAGATCATGACCTGAGCCAAAATCAAGAGTCGGACGCTCAACCGACTGAGCCACCCAGGCACCCTGACATTTAAAAATTCAAATGGATTCTGCCAAATTGCTGGGCACAGAACAATTATTATATTATCATCCCTCTGAACGGTATACAGACGTATCTCTCATACGTGCACTCTGTTGACATGATCAGTCGTCTTGATTTCAGCCAGTGTGATAGGTAAACATTGGCATCACATCCCTTCTGGATTTCACTTGTGTTTTCCCAGTTGCTAATGAAGTTGAGCACCATCAAATATGTTTATTGGCTGTTCGTATTTCTCTTTTGTGAATCGCGTGTCTCCGTGGCTTTATAATTCTACACTGAGCCTTTTGATGCCTCTGGAATTGAATTGTGTGGATGATGTGAGCTAGAGATCTACTTGGGTTTTTTGACAAATGGATGGCCAACACCGCTTGGTATCTGTTCTATCCTTTCCCTACTGAGTTGTATGTTGTGTTTATTATATACTAAATTCACAGGTGTACTCACAAAGTCTTAATTCTGTCCTGTTGTTTTATTTTTCTTTCATGGCTAATACCACATTGTTTGAGCTGCTAAAACTTTATAATATAAGTATAATATAAGCTTGTAGCATAAGCTATATAGTGTAATCTAATATAAATATAGCAACATAAAAATATATATTATATAATTTATGGTTATAATTATACTATGTATACATATATAATAATACATGTATATATGTTGTATATACATATATATATGTTTGATATCTGGTAGGTGATGTTCTGCCTCATTGTTTTTGTTTTTGTCTCTTTTTGTTTTTTCCTGTTGTTTTTGTGTTTGGTTCAACATGTTTTGGCTCTTGTTGCTTTATTGTCCTTTAGATAAGTTGTTAAAGCACGTGTCACGTTCTGGCTGGGATGTTATTTAGGATAATATTGAACTCGTAGATTGCTTTGGGGAAAAGTGGCGTCTTTATGACTTTGAGTGTTTCTGTCTGGGGACATAATATGTTTCTGTGTCTTTAGCACGTCTTCTGTGTGATTTAGTAAAATTTGTCTGCCTTATTGATTCCAATAGAACATGGATTCCCCATGTTCTTTGGATTCCCCAAAGAACATGATTCTTTAATCAATTGTATTTTTGTCATTTTTAAATTCTATTAATCTCTGCCCTTCTCAGTAATGAGTCCATTGATTCCGGATTCATTATTCCTTTTCTAATTTCTTGAGTTGAAAGTTCATTCTTTGTCATTTCTTTTTATTGTTTAGTAATTGTTCTAAGGGTGTCCATTAAATGCTAAGTATTGCTTGGGCCACCCGCCTATAGATTTGTCACGTGGTACAGCGGCAATCCTTGCTGAAGAAAGTTTTGGTTTTTGTCTCGATTTCTCTGTCCGGATACCATTTTTTAAATTTCCAACATTATCTTGGCCAGTTTGTTTTTAATTTCTACTTTGTGTTTGCCTCAAGTTGTGCCGGTATGATTTCTGCTTCCTTTGAAATTTATTGAGATTTTTTTGATGCCTGATACGGAGTGTGTAAGACTGTTCCTCGTGCGTTTGAAAATAATTCACGGTCTTTATTATCTGGATGCAAATTTGCTATATATCTACTAAGTTGAATTTGTTAGCCCTGTTATGAATAATCTCTCTGCTCCTGTGTTTTTGTTTTTGTTTTTTGCTAGTTGATTTATCTATTCTGAGAGAAGTGTGCCAGAGTCTTTCACCGTGATTGTGACTTTGTCAATATCTTCTCGTATTCCAATTATCTTTTGCTTTATACATTTTCCAGGATGTGTTATTATATGCATAAAGGTTTATGACTGCCATTTCCTTATGGTAAACTGGATCTTTCTTCACTAGGAAGTATCTCTCTTTGGCCCCTTTCATCTTTTTCAACTTACTTATTTATTAAAGTTTATTTATTTGAGAGAGAGAGAGAGAGAGAACGTGTGTGTGCCTGCGCAAGCGGGGAAGGGACAGAGAGAGTCGGGGAGAAAGAGAATCCCAAGCAGGTTCCGTACTGCCAGTGTGTGGAGCCCGATGTAGGGCTTGAACTCGTGAACCGTGAGATCATGACCTGAGCAGAAATCAAGAGCCGGATGCTTCAACTGAGATACCCAGGCACCCCTCATCTTTTTCAATTTAAATTCTGCTTTATTTTTCTGCTGCTATGATTACTATAATTGCTTTCTTTTTGTTAATATTTGCCTGGAGCCTCTTTTAAAAATCTTTTGATGTTTCTACCATTGTTTGTTTGAGATGTATCTCTTGTCTCAGACTATAGACAGGAATTAATGTAATTCAAGGTGAAATTCTGTGTCAATGAGGGACTCGAACCCATTCACATGTATTGTGATCGGTGATTTGACTGGACTATCTTCATGTATGTGATTTATTTATTGTACTTATGATTGAAAAGCTTCTTCTTCAACTCTGTATCTCCCAGAGCCAACCTGAGAGCTGGGCTCGCAGCAATAGATGTTCAACAAATGCTCATCGAATAACACCTTCCTTGACCCCAGGATTCTGATCTGATTTGACCACGTACGGCAAAAGCCCCCCATTGTAATGGGGTTGGGACTAACGCTCAAATTATTGGTAAAAGAAGCTCTCGAGAAGGCTTTAAGTTCCCTTTTTAATTCTAAGGGATCTTTCCTCTTCGTGTAGATTTAATGTCAAAGATTTGAGGTCTTCTCGAAGTGTGAGGTCTGTTGTTAGGGTTTAGTGGGGGGTAAAGATTTCAGAACTGGGGGAGGAAATCCAGGGTACTGTCTGCATCAGCCATACTCCCTGGGAGGGAAACTGAAGAACGTTTCCCAGCAAAACTGAATCACTGTTTTCAGTTCTGGATTTGGGTCTCACGTATCTTTGTGTTTCCAGACTCCCCTATCAGAGTCCCGGATAATTGGTTTACTCTCGAAAAGACAGTATTCCAGCAACATTAACTTCATGGCAGGCTCACCTAGAGGGACTAAATATGCTGGAGAAAGATGGCACCCAACCCGGGACATCTTTTTCCTACCTGAGTTGACACAGAGACTGAAAACACAAAAGAAGCGTATGTTCTGTCACGGTGAAAAGGATGCTAGACTGGAATCAAGGGCCTCTCAGGTTTGATCGTGCCCAGTTGGGCCCATCCAAACATCTCCGGAAATCTCTTTCCGTACGAAGGAGCTGGATTAGTTGATCCGGATCCGACACTTCTTCCAACCGTGTCTGGAAAAGTCTTATGCTGAAACTCCGGTGACAGTTAACCCAGCCAACACCCTTAAGATTCTGCCATGATCTCTTGGTAACTCAACCCAGGTTCATCTTATTCAGTGACTGACTATAAATCATGCAGCTTTCGTAGCGTTGAGTACCGCGTTAAGCAGCAGTGTGTGTTTTTCTAAGCCTTTACGAAGTAGCCAGTTACTGATCGGAGAAGATAAGGCCCTGTGGCTTCTCCAGTTGCTTTGCCTTGTGTAGAGGAGCACCCACCCCGGTGATTTCTTTGGCACTTGGAAGAAGGGACGCGGGTGACAGGCAGGCAATGCCACATGCGGGTCTTCGAGTAGGACACCGTAGGCTCCCTCTGTAGGCTGAACCCAGGCTGTCTCCTCTCCCTTCCTTCCGGAAATGGCACTGTTTTACCATAGATGGTGAACTACAGAATTCTCTTTTCCACCTGAAGTTTAGTCGGAAGCGTGGAGATTTGATCCGAGGCTTAGGGGAGGGGGGGCGGGTCAGGCATTCAACAAAGATGTGGAACTGTTGTCCAGCGTCCCACCCGGTGACCTGTCAGAGCACGGGCTGCTCTGTGCTGAGGTTCATGAGTAGGATCGAGATCGGCCAAGATCCAGCTCGGCTGAGCAAATGGGTTTTCGCTGCAGGGTCTTCTCCCTCAGCATTTTCTTCCAGTTTCCTGCAGAATTGGCTTTGGCTCTGACCAGCACTGTTTGTTCTTCCCAGCCAGCCCCACGATCTCCACCTCTCCTTGCGGGGGTGGGGGGTGCTGATATTTTGGACGGTGGTTTTGAACTGTGCTTGGAAGACAGGGGTTCCAATTGGCAAGCCCCTGAGGGCAAGAAGAGAGCTGACGGTGGGAGGGGCTCAGAGGCAGTGGGCGGGGCTCAGACCCTTGGCGAAAAGACTGGGAAGGCGTTCAATAGATTTTAACTGGAGTTTAGCTCCTCGTTCCGGGACGCTAGTATTTTCTTGCAGCCCTTTCTTAAAACGGCCACAAGCAAGCAGGTATCCCAAAAATGGATCGTCTGAGTTCAGGCTGACTTCTCCTAACCCCAGTGCCTCTCCCCTTCCAGAATGGCTGCAGTCTGTCCAGGCCACCATGATCCTGTCGATCATCTTCAGCGTTCTGTCCCTGTTCCTGTTCTTCTGCCAGCTCTTCACTCTCACCAAAGGGGGCCGGTTTTACATCACCGGAGTCTTCCAGATCCTTGCCGGTGAGTTGGGGATGACAAACTCCACGGGGGAAGCTGTTCCTGGGTCTCCAAGGCTGGGGAGTGACTGATGTTTGTGAGTCTGCACATTGGGTGGTTTTTATAAAGTACAGGTGTGTGTGTGTGTGTGTGTGTGTGTGTACCTACGCATGCACCTTAGAATTTGAGAACTCTCTCCCTCCCCAGGGAACAGGGTAGATGGGAAATAGGACTTAGGGACTCGAGAACGAAGGTCCATAACCCAGCCAGACCTAATACCGGGGACGGAGCCACGGTCTGGACACATCATCGGAGGTGAATGTTAATAAGGATAGGAGTAGAGTAAAGGCCACGCTTGAGGGTTGTATCCCTGCACGTTGTGCGAAGCCCCAAGGAACCATCCTTCCTTCAGCACGGAAAGTGGCCCCAGTGGGCAGCTGAGGTTGTTTTCAGGTACGTGTCTCCCACCTCCAAGCAGTGGTGAAGCCACGGCACATTCTTGTTCTCCTTTACCCCAGCTCCGGGGCTCCACTGGGCTTTGGCTTACTGTTGTCCTTCTTAGGTGTCTTCACTTTGGCACCCCCCACACGGCATCATTTCCTAACATGGGGCCGTGACAACACGCGAGAGGTCTCATTCCTCTCCTCCTTTTTTTAAAAAATTTTTCTAATGTTTATTTATTTTTGAGAGGGAGACAGAGCGCGAGTGGGGGAGGAGCAGAGAGAGAGGGAGACACAGAATCGGAAGCAGGCTCCAGGCTCTCAGCTGTCAGCACAGAGCCCGACGCGGGGCTCGAACTCACGTACCGTGAGATCGCGACCCGAGCTGACGTCGGACGCTTACCGACTGAGCCGCCCTATTCCTCTCCTCCTTAAACCACCTTCCAGTTCCCCCACCGGATAGGTTATCCGTATGTACGATGTGCAGAGTCCGAGAAGCTTCTCTTATAGAGGGTGACAGCTTCCAACTTTGTCTCTAGATTCTGGCCAGTGTCTTCCTTCACTGACTCTTCTCTTCCTGTCTATTGACTGCCAGTTGACTGAGTCAGAAGGCGCCGGAGAGAATTAAGAGATGCGGTGGTGGATCCTATAATCCGTGTTAACAAGTCACACGCTCCCGGTGCACCAGAGAGCATCTCTGTACTGTGAGATGTTCTAGATGCCGGCTGGCTGAGTAGGCGGAGGGCTAGGCTGTCCTCTCTTCTTTTAGTTGGTTGTCAGAATGTCCGTGGTGCTGAATCACCACCCTGTGCTCAGCGGCAGTCATTGGAGGGTTGATAACAGCTCACACGTCTTTGGTGAGTGCAGATGTAACGGCTTACCCACGGCCGTACGGTAAGACACGGGCTGAGGTTAGATGTTGATGATCTTTTCTAGAAGCCAGAGAGTCCCCCCCCCCCCCCCGCCAGCTTCCCTGGAAAAAGGAGGGGAATTGGACAGCTACTTCTCATGAAATACTTAAATACGGCATTCCGGTACGTGCAGTTTTAGGATGTGAAAACCTAATAGGGCTTTGCTGCTTGCATAGGTTTAGTTCGACCAAGCAAGCCAAGCTCCTAGAGTGGTGCCGGTTTTATTAAGTTACTCATTATGCGGTACGGTGTCATTCCTAGGTGTGTTAGAAGAAGAGTTATCAATTAGTCATTCCTGTTTCTGAAAGTAATACACAAAACTGGAACGTGGTCTGGAGATTTCTTTTTTTTTGGCTTACCATTTACAGTTCAATGTCAAGTCGACTGATGATCATATCTGTTGCATCAGTGGATCTGTCCTCAAGAGAGAATAATACAGACTTAGGAACCAGAACTTTCATAAAATATATATATATACACACACACACACACACACACACATATATGCATATACATATGCATATATGTGTGTGTGTGTGTGTGTGTGTGTATGTGTGTGTATATATATATGAGACCTATACAAGGGTGTTATTTTACTGATAAACTGAGATCAGTAGAGGATAATGAATAGCCAAGGTCACCCAGCTCAAGCAGGAACAACCAGAAGCCCACACTTCCTCCGATACCACGTGGACTCGATATAGTTAGCAACCTCCTTATGGTTAGAGACAACGGAATCTGCCCGAATTGCTACAGAACGGAAAATGCAGGGCGGAAACTCCGCTTTTTCCAAAATATAGTTCCTGATGCACCCTCACTTCTCTGTTTTGAATCGCCTGTGAACTCGATACAAGCCTTTTAGAATGCTACTATTTAAAAAAAAACAAAAACGCTTGGGGCGCCTGGGTGGCTTAATCAGTTAAGCATCCAACTTCGGCTCAGGTCATGATCTCATGGTTTGTGAGTTTGAGCCCCGCGTCGGGCTCTGTGCTGACAGCTCAGGGCCTGGAGCCTGCTTCGGATTCTGTGTCTCCCTCTCTCTCTCCCCCTCCCCCGCTGGCGCTCTCTCTCTGTCTCTCAAAAATAAATAAATGTAAAAAAGAAATTAAAAAAAAACCCCTCTATGTCTAAAAGCACATGATTTGTTCTTCATTTCTCCCCTTCCAACGTAGCTTCTTATCTATCATGGGATCCAGTGTTCAGTTATCAGTTCATCAGCCTGGTGGCCCCGGTTTGAATAGAAAGTCATGTTGGATGAGAAAAGTCAAGCCACAGTAGCAGTTGTAATCTACCAGCCCTAAGGAATGTTCTCTTCTGAACTGTTCACCCCAGTTAGCGGGAGCTGAAAGCAGGTGGTCTGGGAGCCGCAGGTTCCCTGCCCCACCCCCCCGAACGTTGCATTCGAACTTGATCTACAGGGTCCTCCCACTCAGGTTGAGAACTTCAAGGAGAAGAGGCTTCACTTGAAGATTTCCGTGCTTCTGCAAAGCACTGAGCCGTTTTAAGCGGAAGCCCTTGGAATATTTTCTGAGTCTCCCAATACTTTCTGCGCTGCCTCTGCCTCACTTCCCTTGGAAGGATCCAGCTGTGGTCTTCGTAGATCACACGCACGAGGGTGCAGGAAAGGCGGATGAAAGGTGTGGGGGGCTCTCGGGGCTGACTGTCCATGTAGGGAGCCGTCTCTGCCTTTCTCCAGATTACACGTCTGTGTGTGCTTATTGGTCTGCCTGATTCCCTTCTGCGTGTCGTAATTAGCAGGTCTTAACATTTACGAGCTGTCTTCCCTTGATTACATACTTCGAAGGTTGGCTGCTTTTGGGGGATATAGCAACAGGTGTCTTCATCTAGTTCATTGCTTTTTTTTTTATATTAAAAACATGTTTTTTGATGTTTATTTTTGAGAGAGAGAGACAGAGCACAAGCAGGGGAGGGGCAGAGGGAGAGGGAGATGCGGAATCTGAAGCAGGCTCCAGGCTCGGAGCTGTCAGCACAGGACCCGATGTGGGGCTCGAACTCGCAAACCATGAGATCATGACCTGAGCCGAAGTTGGATGCTTAACTGATTAAGCCACCCAGGTGCCCCAGGGTTTTTTTTTTTAATAACAGAGCCACCTAGGCACCCCATCTTTTTAAATTTTTTTAACGTTTATTTATTTTTGAGAGAGAAAGAGCACAATCGGGGGAGGGGCAGAGAGAGAGAGAGAGAGAGGGAGATGCAGAATCCGAAGCAGGCTCCAGGCTCCGAGCCATCAGCCTGGAGCCCAATGTGGGGCTTGAACTCATGAACTGTGTGAGATCATGACCTGAGCTGAAATCAAGAGTCGGGCACATAACCGACTGAGCCGCCCAGGTGCCCCGAATAAAGAAGGTGCTTTTAGAAAATTCCAGTGCTCAGCCTTTGTCCCTGGAGAGCTCTTGGGAGGGGCTGCTCCCTGGGTGACTCTTGATCAGGGCTTAGGAACCACTGGTGTGGCCATCGAGCTCTTTGTTATCCCTCGGTCTGGTCTTACTGGACTTTCTCTGCTGATGACTCTTCCCACTCAGGAGCCATAGATTGTTCCAAACCCCGTTCTTAGAGAAGAGCCATTCTGAATCAGTGTCTGGACTTCGGAGTCCTTTTTGTTTCCAGAACCTGCAGCCGTCTGTTCTCAGACAGCGCTTACCCTGGCCCTAGCTCTGTTGGGCTGGGTTGCCCTCGATGGGAGAACATCAGGAAATTCGCAGAAGTACAGACCCGAAAGACAGATGCACATTTTGACTGATTTCGTTACTTGACGCCCCGCACCGAGCTCCGTGCATCGAAGGCTCCGTAGAAGGCCCTGAATAACCCGCTTGTTGGATTACTGGATAATTGTGTTCCCTTGCCGCGAACTCGGGTCACGTGTGTATAGCTTACTATTTATTGTGATTAAGAGGAACAGAAAACCCGGTCAAAGGGGACTCCCGAGGGAGGATTTCTGTTTGTTCTGTTTGTTTCGTCAAACAGACTGATAGAGACCTAGGGCTTTAGAACGAAAGGATTTTGGGGATGCATAAAAGCACGATGCCCTCCCTGTTCCGAGGGGCTCAAAGGCAGCTGTGGTCAGACACCACATTTAGAAACCCCCACTTAGGAATGAACTAAACCAGGGGCACCTGGGAGACTCCGTCGGTGAAGCGGCCGACTCTTGATTTCCGCTCGGGTCATGATCTCACGGTCTGTGGGATCGAGCCCTACGTTGGGCTCTGTGCAGACAGCTCAGAACCTGCTTGGGATTCTTTCTCTCTCCCTGTCCCTCCCCTGCTTGTGCTCTCTCTCTCTCACTCCCCCCACCCCCAAAATAAATAAATTAAAAAAAAAAGAGGGATGAACTGTTTCAGATGCTACTCCAGCCGTGCCCAGGTCAGAAGCCAGTAATGCTGTGGGGGTGATTTTCTAAGCAGCATTTGGGGGCCGAAAGCGGAAACCGGCCCGGCAGTGCAGAGAAGGCTCTGTGTGGGTCCGACAGAGAGCCCAACGCTTTCAGAGGAATGGACCCTCTAGCCTCTTCCCACGACATTTTGTCACCCTCAGGATGGAGGTGGGGGGATGTGACTCACGGGTGTTCACTCATCCAACCATCGCCACAAGGCAACTCAACCCCCCCCCCCCCCCCCCCCCCCCCGCTGCGTGCTTTCTAGCAACTTCTTTCAGGCTTCCGCTCCGGGCCCTCCAATGAACAGCTTCCGCAGAGGTCACTGATGTCCACACGCTCTCTCTCTCTCTTTTAAGTTAGTTTATTTATTTTGAGAGAGAGAGAGAGAGAGAGCACACAAGCAGGAGAGGGTCAGAGAGAGAGAGAGAGAGAGAGAGAGAGAGAGAGAATCCTGAGCAGGCTCCACGCTGTCAGCACAGAGCCCTCCGCAGGGCTCGAACCCACAAAGCCACGAGATCGTGACCTGAGCCGAAACCCAGAGGCGGACACTTACGGACTGAGCCACCCAGGCGCCCCGTGACGGGGATAGACTCTTGAGTGGCCAGCTCTTCTGTGTTGTCTGGAGAGGGTCAGAGTCCCCCACTCACAGCTGCCTGCCCTCCCAGACTCGGGCCCCTCCCAGGGCATCCCTGTCACTGCCGGGGCACACGCCGCTCGTCCTTGGAGAAGGCAGGACACTGCTGGTGTGACCACAACCTCCCTCACCTTCCCCACGAGGTGGGGGGGTGGGGAGGACCTTCATCACCACGCCCCCACCTACAGGTCATTGAGAAAGCGACTTTATGGGGACCGCCCATTTATGGGAACACCTGTGTGACATTGGGAGGTCTGTCGTATGGCATTAACTCCCCGTGTTCCAGGGCACCGCTATGGCACTACACGCAGACCGCCTTGTCGTCGCGTATACCCTAAAGCATCAGTCTCCCGACGACCGTAATTATGAAGCGTATATCTGCTCTTTGGCTTTGCGAGCGTCTCAGCCGGTGGCTCGTGGCAGCGAAGCTCAAGGTCATTTAACCCCCGAGATACTCCTCGACGGATACCCTACAGACAAGGCCGTCTAGTGAGTCACCGCACTTGGGTGTCCTGCCTCCCTCTGTCCCCCGTGGTCGCCGACGGAACGTGTGCTCTCTGCTGGTGAAATCTGGGCACAGCTGGTCTGCACAGCCACCGCGGCTTTGTTCCTGCCCGTGCTGGGTAGACGCGGGCCCCATTCGGAAGCCTCGCCAGCATGACAAGCATGGGCCTGGCCTTTTGGCACTCTGTTCCCTGGGTCACACTTGTCTTTCTATAGCCCTGCCCCCAGGAGGTAGCCGGGTATCGGCCGAGAGACAACTTCGGTATTCTTGAAGTTCAAGCATTTCTTGAAGACAAGAATTTGCACCTTGCGGAGGTCAGCCACGGAGCCGTTGGGGAAGATAATCGGGGATCGCGGACGCCAGGGCAAATAAAGCACGTTCCCAGCAGAGCCCTCGAATGGCAGTTTGCCGGCCCTTGGTTTTCCCTCTACCCCGGGCATCCGCGCTGTCCCCCTAACTTTCTGTAGGTAGCGGGTCCTGGATCCGATCCCGCGGGAGCTGCGGGACTATTGTGTGGCCTTCTCAACAGGGGCCACTCAAGTGGGAGCTTTCTCCTCTGACTGGGAGAAGGACGGTCTTATCAGGGTGGCGAATGTAGTATATTCCCACTTACGTGCTTTGTTCAAACAAAGTTTACAGTGTCCAGTGAAATAGCAGGGAGGTTAGATGTAGGTGGTCTGGGACATTGGGAGCTTTGGAACCACAGGAATCCCACATAGCACGCTGGGTTTATAATAGAGTCACTCAGAGCCTCTCAAAGACCCTGTTTTCAGGAGGGAACAGAGGGAACAGAGCGGGCTTTGTGGGGCGCCAGGCTGGGGTGCTGACATCGCGGGACCCCTCCCTGCAGGGGGATGCTGACTGTCACTGTGGGCGCGGACCATCGCTCTTGAACTTGGCTGCTTCAAGAGTCCCACACCAAAGGGCTGCAGAGGTGGGCAGGGGAAGGGCCACCTGATTTATCTCTCGACCCGATAATCTTGCACTCTTGGGGGTTCAGACCCGACCTTGAGGGCACCAGGAACTGTTAGAAGGGACCGGGTGCAATGGAGCTTGATAGATTCCTCTCTCGGCTTCCCACTCATATCCTACCCCCCCCCTTCTTTTTCCTCTCTCTGTATCCTCTGTCTGCCTAACGGTGCCCGTTGGCATTGCTTGCTTGGTCTCCTGAGTGGAAGTCCTGCCAAGGGGCTCTGGGGTCTGCCTGGACCCCAGTGCTCTTGCCCTGGCACAATTCAGATCGTGGCCAAGTGCCCCTTCGCTTTACCGGTTCAGATAACATCACCACCCATTTGAACAGTGCTTTACGGGTTTCCAGGCGCTCCCATGCCCAACCCTCCCTGGAGAGCGCTAGGTGGGTTTATCTTGTGAGTCGAATTCTTGCTGGCCACATCCTTCTGTCGACGAGGCGTTGGCGACAGTCCGAGGAAGAGAAATAGGGCAGAAAAGATGACAAGCGACCTTGGAGATGCTGGTCTGGGTCCCCTCGATCAGAAGCAGAGAGCAGATTCTTTCCCCTGTTTCTGTATCTTCGAGACCCTTCCCTGCTGCCAGATCCAGAATCAGAGCTGCTTTTCTTCTTCTCCTTCTCCTTCTTCTTTTAATTTTTTAAATCTTTGAGAGAGACAGAGTGTGAGTTTTGGGAGGGGTGGGGAGAGAGGGAGGTACAGAATCCGAAGCAGGCTCCAGGCTCTGAGCTGCCAGCACAAAGCCGGACACAGAGCTTGAACCCACAAACTGTGAGATCATGACCTGAGCTGGAGTCAGATGTCCAACAGACTGAGCCGCCCAAGTGCCCCTTTTCTTCTTGTTCTTCTTTTTTTTTAAGTTTATTTACTTACTTATTATTTTGAGAAAGATACAGAGAGCGAGAGGGGGGAGGGGCAGAGAAAGAAGGAGACGGAATCCCAAGCAGGCTCCACGCTGTCAACACAGAGCCTGACTCGGGGCTTGAACCCCTGAACTGCGCAAGATTGTGACCTGAGCCGAAATCAAGAGTCGATCGATTGCTTAGCTGGCTGAGCCCCCCAGGCGCCCCTCAGACATGCTCTTTGAGCACAGCGTTATCTGCGGAAGATTGGGTGACCTTCTTCCTGGTGTGTGTGTGTGTGTGTGTGTGTGTGTGTGTGTGTCAAGAGAGAGGAAATGGTGTGGGCAGGTGTCCGGAGTCCTGTGGAATCTGCAGCGGGGAGGTGGACAGGGGGGCCCCTCCCCGCCTCCCTCCCCCTACCTGTCCCTGTCTTTCCCCAGGTCTGTGTGTGATGAGTGCAGCGTCCATCTACACGGTGAGGCACCCAGAGTGGCATCTCAACTCTGACTACTCCTACGGCTTCGCCTACATCCTGGCCTGGGTGGCCTTCCCTCTGGCCCTTCTCAGCGGCGTCGTCTACGTGATCTTGCGGAAACGCGAATGAGGTGCCCAGACGGTTTAGTCTGAGGCACTGAGCGTACATCGGGGAAGGGAGGAAGGAAACCAGAAAAAAAAAAAAAAAGAGAAAGAAAGAAAAAAACCCAACCCAAACCAACCATCCAAACAAAAGAGCTAGCCAAAAAAACCCAAACTCAAACCAAATCAAACAGAAAGCAGTTGAGGGGGGGGGTTCGTGTTGACTCAAGATGTATATAATATCTATGGTTTATAAAACCTATTTATAACACTTTTTACATATATGTACATAGTATCGTTCGCTTTTTATGTTGACCATCAGCCTTGTGTTGAATCTTAAAGAAGTAGCTAAGGAACTTTTACCTCCTAACCGTATAACGGAGCTCTGTTCTTTTGTTCTGTTTTGTTGTTCTTTTTGTTTGGCCCGGACGTAAAATACTTCCCATCTTGCCCCTTCCCTTTTATCGGAAAGTAGATACCTCCCTTCACTCCACCTCATTCAGAAAACCAAAGCGTGGGTGGGAGCCCCGACTGGCCAGAAGCCCTTTTGCTTGGCGGGCGACCCGGTGCGTCGCGCAGAGACAGGTCCCGCCCGCACCTCCATGCGAAGCCATGGACAGAACCCCCAAACTGGAGCCCTCGGCTTTGGAACACTTGCCCTTGGCCGTGAGTGTCTCAGCCGCACGTCTAGATGAGAAATCGGTGACAGCAAACCTATGAAATGGTGCTATGGATTTACCATTCCTTATTATCACTAATCGTCTAAACTACTCACTGGAAATTCAATTAACGGTTTTACGACATAAAGTAGGATGGACACCTGAGTAATTCTGTGTCATATAAATGGTTTATAACTGCTTTTGTACCTAGCGAGGCTGCAGTTATGACAATAATAAATAAATAATAAACACAGCGTTTACTGCTCCCACATTTTTCTTACGGTCGGAGCATCGGGACCAGCCTCTAGACCCCTCGGGACCGTGCATTCCCAGGACTCCTCTGGGTCTAGACTGTTCTCTGCCTCCAAGGACTGTCTGGCAATGACTTGTATTGGCCACCGACTGTACCTGTATATAAGGTGCCCTTCTGATGCTAAGACTCCAGACCTGTTTTTTTTTTTTCTTTTTTTCTTTTCTTTTCTTTTCTTTTCCTTTTTTTTTTTTTTTTTTTGGCTTGGCTTTTTCTGATTTTATACCAAGTGTGGACTAAGATGCATTCAAATAAACATCAGAGTAACTCAACGATCTCTCTTGGGATTTTGTGGGGACCTCGGCGTGCGCGCGGGGGGGGGGGGGTGGGTGGTGCACTTTAGAGCCGTAGCAGAGAGCAAGGCTGAGCTCGTGGTCTGGGCTCCCTAACCGGCCACAGGGAGCACCGTATGCCTTCCGTAAGCCTGTGCAGATGTCTCCTGACTGAGGGAGAACAGGAATTGCAGCCGAAACAGAAACTGGACATGGACCGGAAGGGGCTTGCGTGTTCATTTAGCTCAGCTCCCTCTCTCTGTCTCTCGCTGTCCTCTGGTGATCCGCACGGGGACCAGGGGGTGTGTCACGGCTGCGTCAACCTAACGTTCGGGGAACGTTGGCGTGAGCGACACAGACCGTAACGTGTACAAGGAGGGGAGATGTGTTGATAGTGGAAAGGCGACAAGTTGGTGACTTGAGGCTGGGCTTTCAGGTGAGATGTTAGCACCAACAGAGCTCCCGCTCTGCGTGTGGTCCTGAGGGAGGGAAAGGGCCGACCGTGCCGTCTAGCTCCAGGCTTTTGGGCTGCGTCTCGCTCATAGCCACGTTTACCCGTTGACGTGTTATTGCGCGTTCGAGATACATCGAGCTCCCGGTGCGTTCGGTATTTTCCCAGTTCTCATTGCGCATCTGTGTGAAACTGGGCACCAGGGATCAAGAAAGGATCGCATACTTCTTAATCGCAAAGGGTGATGGTTTCGCGAAGAGGCGTATGCAGACAGCCATACGGTAGCGAAGAGCACACAGATTAGGCACCTTAGGTTTGAACCTGCCCGTTGCCCCTTACCTGCTGTAGGAGGCTGGACAGGTTATTACAACTCTAGGATCCCACGTCCTCACCTGTAAGATGATGCCAAGGCCAAGTTTATGGGATGGTAGACAGGAAAAAGATGAAATGTGTAATGTGCTTAGCACAGTGATCGGTAATTCGAAAGCAAATCAGTGATTATCACAGATGTGACGATTGGGGTGTACCGAGAGGAGATCTCGATTCTTCTGAGGGATTGTCAATATCAGGCCCAACGCGAGAATCTCCCATGCGGGGGGCCGCCCCAGAGATTTGGATTCCTTCTGTCTGTGCTGGCCCCCACCTGCCTTGATGGATCTGAAAGCCTCTACGGGTCTTTTCAGACTTCAGTGTGCTGATGAATCACCTGGGAAGCTTATCAAATGCAGATCCTGGGTCCGGAGGTCTGGGGTGAGGACTTCCGTTCTGCATTTCCAGTTCCTGCCTAAGTGATGCTGATGTCCCGGGACCAGGTCCCCCGGACCATGCTTTAAGCAGCGAGGGCCACAATGAAGCCACCTTTAGGCACTTCGTACTCTTTTGTCTCTGAACCCCGGTGATAGGAGGGCTTCCCCCTTCCCAGGTTTTCAGTAGTGACCAGCTAACTCTGCTTGTGACTTGGGTAGAACGGGTCAGGTGGTACAGATGGCCATTCCTATGCCCGGGAGACGTAGGTGGTTGGGAACACTGGCAACCTCACCAACTTGTATTTGGAAGAGTCGGCTTTCATGTCACAAACTTGTTTTTATAATATTTACCTAAAAGTTGAACGTGCCTATATGTGAGATCAAAGAAGAAAATCAAAAGTGGTCCAAATCTTCCCGCCCAGGTAACGTTTTTGGCATTAAAAAAAAAAAAGTAACATACATATCAAGGAGCATAACATCCTAAAGACATCTGGAGGGAAAAGTAACACGTGAAAGCCTCTTTTTCACCTCCCCATAGTGTCTTGTCAAAGCTAACGTAAGACATAGCTTATGATGTCTTCCGGGAGAAGAAGGCAATGCCAACATAGACACATCCATCCATTTATTTAAAAAGAGCACATCAAGGGACGCCTGTGTGGCTCAGTCGGTTAGGCATCCGACTTCGACTTCGGCTCAGGTCATGATCTCACGGTCCGTGAGTTCGAGCCCCGCATCGGGCTCTGTGCGGACAGCTCGGGGCCCGGAGCCTGCTTCGGATTCTGTGTCTCCCCCTCTCTCTGCCCCTCCCCTGCTCGTGCTCTGTCTCTCTCTCTCTCTTTCTCAAAAATAAATAAACAGGAAAAAAACTTAAGAAATCAATAAAACGTGTACCTGAAAAGGGATCAGACTACCTACACTGTTTTGCACCAAGCTGTTCTTTTCATTTAATGATCCAAATTGGAGATCTTTCTACCTCAGCACAGACCTCATTCTTTTCAACGAGCTCCGGATTTCTCGCAAGCTTCTGCGTCGTGTTCGTCAAGCCTCCCTAAGCCCTGGCTCAGCGCTTTTTGCCTGGGTGGAGACGCATCCACAAAACGGGTAGCTGCTACTCTCTTTCCAAGGAACGGACCTCAGCTGCCCCGGAGAGTGAAGTTCAAGCCTCGGGGTGCTCCCAAGCATGGTGGCAGTGCTCGGAGAGGGCAGCTGGGAGGACGCTGAAGGCCCAGGCTGCATTATAGGCCACTGGTTTGCAAGACAGAACTGAAGGAACAGAAACTGTTCCTTCAAAGGAGTTAAAGTTTGACTGGATGAACTCGTAGACCAGTTGACGACCCAAGGCGTTGCTGAAAACAGCAGAGAAACCGGCAGTGAATGAATGGCGTCTGACAACGGGATGTGGTCTGGGAAAGAGAGCAAGAGAGCCCTATGAATCCCCTGTCACGGTGAACATTCCAAAACATCCCTAACCACCCCCCCCCCCAAGGAACATCAGAGGCTGAACACTGTGCGGAGGAAAGAGACCTCACCAAAATAATCCAGTCGGTTACTAAATACAAGCATACCTCGTTTCATCGCACTTCGTAGATCTTGCATCGTTTACAAATTCCAGGTTTGTGGCGCCCGCGTTGAGCGAGTCTCCCCATGCCGCTTTCCCGTCAGCATTTGGTCACTTTGTGCCTCTGTGTCACGTTTTGGGAGTTTTTGCGATATGTCAGTCTTCTTCAGTATTACATTTGTTACGGTGATCTGTGACCGGGGATTGTGCCTTGCTAAAATCTCAGACGATAGCATTTTTTTTTTTTGGCAGTAAATTAGTTTTTTTTTTTTAATGTTTTACTTATTTTTGCGACAGAGAGAGACCGTGCGTGAGCAGGGGAGGGGCAGAGAGAGAGGGAGACACAGAATCCGAAGGAGGCTGCAGACTCCAGCTGTCAGCACAGAGCCCGAGGCAGGGCTCGAACTCGTGAACCGCGAGATCATGACCTGAGCCGAAGTCGGACACTCCACCGACTGAGCCACCCAGGCGCCCCCCAACGCTCTTAAAAACATTTTTTTAAAATTAAAAAAAAATTTTTTTTAATGTTTATTTATTTTTGAGACAGAGAGAGACAGAGCATGAACAGGGGAGGGTCAGAGAGAGAGGGAGACACAGAATCTGAAGCAGCCTCTAGGCTCCGAGCTGTCAGCACAGAGCCCGACGCGGGGCTTGAACTCACGGACTGTGAGATCATGACCTGAGCCGAAGTCGGACACTTAACCGACTGAGCCACCCAGGCGCCCCCCCAAAAAATTTTTTTTATATTTATTTATTTTTGACAGAGAGAGGGAGATAGAGCGTGAGCGGGTGAGGGGCAGAGACAGAGGGAGACACAGAATCCGAAGCAGGCTCCAGGCTCCCAGCTGTCAGCACAGAACCTGACCCGGGGCTCAAACTCAGGAGCTGTGAGATCATGACCTGAGTCGAAGCTGGACGCTTCACCGACTGAGCCACCTGGGGGCCCTGACATTCTTTTATGATAAAAACACCCAACAAGCTAGGAATAAAAGAGAATATCCACAACCTAATGAAGTCCATCTATATTAAAAAAAACCCTCACCTCACATCATATGTATTGGTAAAATAGTGAGTGTGCTCCCTCTAAAATCGGGAAGAAGACAAGTGTGTCTGTCTCTATTTAACATTAACTTGGAGGTTCCAGCTAGGACAATTAGGCAAGTTAGATTAAACAAACAGAAGTCATCAAGATTAAAATGGAAGACTGAAACTATCTGTATTCACAGGTAAATGATCTCATATACAGAAAATCCTAAGTAATCCAATAAAAAAAAACCCTTAGAACTAATAAATGAATTCAGCAAAGAGGCAGGGCACAATATGAACATACAAAAATCAGTTGTATTTTTATATTTGCAATGAACAATTAAAAATGAAACTGAGAAAGTAATCCCACTTAGAATAGCATCCAAAAAGGAAAAAAAAACAACAACAACTTAGGAATAAATGTAACAAAAAAGTGAAAAACTTACCGTGTCAAAATTATGGAACATTGATGAAGACGTTAAAGAAAATCTAAGTAATTGGGAAGATAGTCTATGTTCATGGATTGGAAACTTTAACATTGTTAAGAAGGAAAATGTTCCTAAATTTTTCTACAGAATCAAGGCAATTTCCATCGGAATCCCAGCTGCCTTCTTTATTAGAAATTCACAAGCTGTTTCTAAAACTCAAATGGGATGGTAAGAGACCCAAAATAGCCAACACGATCTGGCAAAGGAACGAAGTAGAGGACCCTTATTTCTGGATTTCAAAACTTACTATGCAAAACAATGGTAATAAAGACACTGTGGTATTGGCCCAACAACAGGCATATAAATGAGTGGAATAGGGTTGAAAGTATAGAAGTAAACCCATATGTCTATGATCATATATCATAAGCCCACATATATTTGATTGAATTCTATGATCATAAAATACCATCAACTGGATCTTCACAGAGGTGCAAAGACCATCTAATGGGGAAAAATAGTCCTTTCAACAGATAGGGCTGGAATAGCCAAACATCCACATGCAACAAAAAAAGTAAATTGGACTTTTATTTAACAGTATATACAAAAATTAACTCAAAATGGATCAAGGACCCAAATTTAAGAGCTAAAAGTATAAAACTGTTGAAAGATGACTGCTTAGGCGTCATCTTTGTGACCTTGGGTTTGGCAAAGCATCTTAGCTTATAACACCAAAAGCATCAGCAACAAAAGAAAAAAATCAATACATTGGACATCATCAAAATTAAAAGCTATTGTATTTCAAAGAACATCATCCAGAGAGTGAAAAGACAAACCACTGAATAGAAGAAAGTACTTGCCAATCACATATGTGATGCTGAACCTACATCTAGAATATATTTGTAAAGAACCCTTAGGGGCACCTGGGTGGCTCAGTTGGTTAAGCGTCCGACTCCGGCTCAGGTCATGATCTCACGGTTCATGGGTTCGAGCCCCGCATCGGGCTCTGTGCTGACAGCTCAGGGCCTGGAGCCTGCTTCGGATTCTGTGTCTCCCTCTCTCTGCTCCCCCCTCCCACTCACGCTCTGTCTCTCTCTGTCTCTCCTTCACAAATAAATAAACATTAAAATAAAATTTAAAAAAAAAGAACCCTTATATTCAATAATAAAAAAGATGAATGACCCAATTAAAGCAGGGGTGAAGGACTTCAGCAGACATTGGTCCAAGGAATAAATACAAATGGCAAGTAAACACCCCCCTCCCGGCCAAAAGGCTCAGCATTGGAAGTCATCAAGGAAATGAAAATGAAAACCAGAAGGAGATGTTAGTTCATACCCCACTAGGTTAGCTAGAATCAGAAAGTCGGACAATTGATTACACATGGTGGTGAGGGCGTAGACAATTTGTAGCCCCCATACACCGATGGCGGGAATGTAAGCAGCACAACTCGTTTGGAAAACATTGTCGGTTCCTCAAAGGATTAAACATAGAGCTACCATATAACCTAGCAATTTCTGTCCTGGGAATATACCTGAGAGACACAAACACACAAAACACAGAAACTGGTACAGGGATGTTTATGGCCGTGTTAGTCATACCAGCCCAAAGGTGGAAACAACCCAAATGTCCATCGACTGAAGAATGCATAAATAAAACGTCATCGATCCAAATGCCGGGAGATGCGGTCAACGTGGGTGAAACTTGGAAACCCTATGCTAAATGAAAGAAGTCAGTTGCAAAAGGCTGCATATCGTGTCAGTCAATTTCCTTGGAAGTCCAGAGTGGGGAACTCTACAGCGACAGAAAGTAGATCAGTGACGACTTAAGGCTGGGAAGCGGGGCTGGGAACGCAGTGTTGTGATAGCTCACAGGTAACCGTGTTTCCTTTGGAGGTGATAAAAATGTTCTAAAATTGACTGTCGTAATGGTTACATATCTTCTCCTGGAAGTGAATATACTAAAAGCCAGTGAATTTTATCCTTTAAATAGGTCAGTTGTGTACTAGGATAATTATATCTCAATAAAGCTGTTAATAAAAAGAAAGAAAAGAGACGGTTGTCTGTTCCTGCTGTTCCTTGTTCTCTCATTAAGTCTGTTCTTTCTGTTTGAAAAGTAATCCGCCTTTTATTTTCGTGGTTTGGGTTATTTTTTCTCCTAAAGGGACAAGATTCTTTTTTTGTTTTTAATTTTTAAAATTTTTATTTATCTTTGGGGGGGGGGGAAGGGGCAGAGAGAGAGGGAGACACAGAATCCGAAGCAGGCTCCAGGCTCCGAGCTGTCAGCCCTGATCGTGACCTGAGCCGAAGTCAGACGCTCAACCAACTGAGCCACCCAGGCGCTCCCCCCCACCTCCCCATCCAAAAGGGACAAGATTCTTATTTCTTCTAAGCAATAAAAAGCAAGGCAGGATATTGAAGATGAACAGCTTACATATTTCTTCACTAACAGAATCTTGGGTTTTCAGGGGCACCTGGGTAGCTCAGTCGGTTGAGCGTCTGTCTGACTTTGGCTCAGGTCATGATCTCACAGTTTGTGGGTTCGAGCCCCGGGTCGGGCTCTGTGCTGACAGCTCGGAGCCTGGAGTTCGTTTCCGATTCTGTGTCTCCCTCTCTCTCTCTGCCCCTCCCTGCTCATGCTCTGTTCTCTCTCTGTCTCAAAAATAAATAAAACATTAAAAAAAAATTAAGAATCTTGGGTTTTCCCAGGGGACTGTTTTGATGACATTTATTTTCCATCCTGGAGCTCGTCTGAGAAATAGTTCAATGTCAGGAATTTATACAAATGGAGTTTTGATTAGAAACCGCCCTCTTAGCAGCCGCCTTCTGCCGGGCGTTCAGACTCGGGGAGTGTCCTGTTTACAAAATGGCAAATGGATGAAGCGAAGGAGCACCTCAGGGCGTCAGGCATGCTTTCTTCCAATTTCTTTTCTCTCCAGGATTTTGTACCCTCGTGTCTTAGTAAACCCTAAACTCCAACTTTGTCTGCAAGTCTTCAAGGGCCTGAAAACGGCTTAGTCTTTCTGCCCTTAGCATCTGCTTCTAGACAGCTTTGCAAGCTCTTGGTTTGCTGCTTATTACTCTCAAAAAAAATTTTTTTTTCATCTTTATTTATTTTTGAGAGAGAGGGAGACAGAGCACCAGCAGGGGAGGGGCAGAGACAGAAGGAGACACGGGATGGGAAGCAGGCTCCAAGCTCTGAGCCATCAGCACAGAGCCAGAGGCAGGGCTCGAACTCACAAACCGTGAGATCGTGATCTGAGCCGAAGTTGGGCGCTTAACCGACTGAGCCACCCAAGTGCCCCCCTTTGGTCTGCTGCTTTGGGGAAATTCGGAATTGGTGGTGGGCTCACCACAGTGGGTTTCCTTTTCTCTGATCTGCTGGCGCAAATCCTGGTGGTCTTAGTGTCAAAATGATGCTCTCAAACAGATTTTGAGACGTTTGATCCGATTGTTTTCACGGTTCTCAGCCAGGAGAATTTATCTGCTACAAGCTGCTGTACAAGAAGCCCCTTTTAATTTGAAAACAAAAATTCTTTATTTACTTTGAAAGGGTTTATGTTAACTTCATAGATTTTATTCGGAAAAAAAAAACAAAACCGTATCTTCCCTTGTGGGTTGGAGGGGTCAAGCCCGGCCTGCCCCAAAATGTGCCACTTTGTCACGTTGATTATATTAAATGAAAGTTATTTAAGAGACAGCCTATGCAGGAAGGGCGTTCGGACCCTCTGCTTCCCCCTGAAAGCAGGACATAAATCTCCCACGTGGAAACATCCTCCCTATATTGCGAAGTAAAAAGAGCCTGGGGGGCTCAGTTGGTTAAGCATCTGATTCTTGGTTTCAGCTCAGGTGGTGATCTCGCCATTTGTGAGATCAAGCCCTTCACTGGTCTCCGCACTTATGCAGAGCCTGCTTGGGATTCTCTTTCTCCCTCTCTCTCTGCCCCTTCCCTGCTCGTTCTCTCTCTCTCAAAATAAATAAATACACTTTTTTTTTTTTTTAAAGACACCAGAGACAGGGACTTTAAAGCTGAGAAAGTTGTACAAACAAACCTTGTTACTTTTTTTTACTAACTTACTAACTCAGCCCAAGTTCTGCTTTAGAATTCCTTAGTCATTAAAACTCCCAAACACCCATTCTCCTTATCCTGTAAAGTTCTCACAAATTTAATGTCTCTTTGTCCAGAAGGTGTAAAACCTGCCCACCTCTGTCATTTCTTTGGGTCTCCATTTTGTTATTGGGCCTCTATGCCTGTGTAATAAAACTTTGGGTTTTTCTTCTGTCGTTAACCTGTCTCGTCTGAATTTTTGTTTCATTTTTTTTTTCAGTTTATTTGTTTATTTTGGGAGAGACAGAGACGGCATGAGTAGGGGAGGGGCAGAGAGAGAGAGAGGGAGAGAGAGAGAGCATGAGTGGGGGAGGGGCAGAGAGAGAGGGAGACACAAAATCTGAAGCAGGCTCCAGGCTCCCAGCTGTCAGCCCAGAGCCCGACGCGGGGCTCGAACCCACGAACTGTGAGATCATGACCCGAGCCAAAATCAAGAGTTGGTTGCTTAACCGACCGAGCCACCCAGGCACCCCAACAAGTATGTAGTTCTTGATTCTCGATAGGAATTTTGACCAAGAATGAATGAATGAATGAATGAATTAATTAATTAATTAATTTCTGAGAAGTTATATTAAATGTGACCAGGTTTTTCCAGTCTTTAACAAGAACCCGTTTTTTTTTTTTTTTCTATTTTCAATCAGCTCTGATGGGAAATCCTATCCACATTTTTCTTAGTATCGACTTCTCCATTTTGCTAGCGAACTAAAAGCTACCTTTTCATGGGGCCATTATTCTTTTGACGAATTGTTGGGTTATTTTTAGTAGTTTATTGAGGCTTTTTTGGTGTTTATATTTATAAACTAGATTGATTTTGAAGTTTCTGGTGTGGTTTCTTAATACGTTTTAGTCTTAGGGTTCTATACAGGCTGTCACAGGAGTGGAGACAGCTCTGTTTGTTATGTTTCGTTACGGGACTTCTGTAAATACAAGTATTATGGGGTCAGCAATGGAAATTCTCTGGCTCTAGCAGAGTGATCCTGGGAGCTTTGGAACAGCCCTGGCATCTTCCTCAGTTTTCTGTTTCACAATTTGTTTCCTATGGAAGTGTTTGGACTCTTAATTTACTTTGATGATTTATATATTTTTCTAGGACATCATCCACTTTCTTCAGATTTTCTAACTTACTCTTTAAAGTTATACAGGCGTTTCTAATTATAGTTTTAAACCCTCTGTATCAACTTTCTTGTTCTTAATTTTGCACATCTGTGCTTCCTTTTTCTTGATGAGCCATGGTGGTGGTTTCCCTCTCCTATTTTCTGAAAAAATATTATTTTTGTTAATTTTGCATATTTTTTCTTTTTCTTTTTTTTTGGAACCTTTATTTATTTTTGAGAGAGAGACAGAGCATGAGCAGGGGAGGGGCAGAGAGAGAGGGAGACTCAGAATCGGAAGCAGGCTCCAGGCTCCGAGCTGTCAGCACAGAGCCCGACGCGGGGCTCGAACTCACGAACCGTGAGAACATGACCTGAGCCAAAGTCAGATGTTTAACCGACTGAGCCACCTAGGCGCCCCAAAGGGTTCTTATTTTCAATGCTGCCTGTAAAAATGTCTTGCTAATAAATAAAAAATAACAAACATACCAGTGGAAAAATGGTTGAATGTTAAAAGCAGGAAATTTGTGATTATAAAAAATCATAAAAGGTGCTAAACATGAATCAAAAAATAAAGATTAAAGCAAGATCCTTTTTTGTGGTCTGCCGAATTGGAAAAAAAAAGTTAGTGTAGAATTATGAATTGGTATAACCTCTATGGAGGGGCAATTTGTTAACATACATCAAAATTATTACATGTGAAAATATCCTTTGCCTTAGCAATTCTACATTTTGGGTTTTACTCTAAGAGAGTAATCAGAGCTGTGTGAAAAGATTCAGCCTCAAAGATATTAATGTCAGACTTGTTTATAATAGAAAACTTGGAAATAATAATAAACTGTTTCAATAAACTATGATACACGCATACGAGGACTACCAGACAGCCATTAAAAATGAAACGTAGAAGAATATTTATAAAAACGGACATATAATCAGAATGCATTGTAAAATGAAGAAAGCTGGTTATAAAACACCATTTTATTTATTTATTTATTTTATTTTTTAAATTTTTTTTTAACATTTATTTATTTTTGAGACAAAGAGAGACAGAGCATGAACAGGGAAGGGGCAGAGAGAGAGGGAGACACAGAATCGGAAGCAGGCTCCAGGCTCTGGGCCATCAGCCCAGAGCCCGATGCGGGGCTTGAACTCACGGACCGCAAGATCGTGACCTGAGCCGAAGTCGGACGCTCAACCGACCGAGCCACCCAGGTGCCCCATAAAACACCATTTTAATGTAATTCTGCTCATTTCAATTTTACACATTTTTATTGATTATCTACTGTATATTTTTTAAATGCTTTATGTATTTTTGAGAGGGAGGGAGAGCACAAGGCGGGGAGGGGCAGAGAGAGAGGAAGACACAGAATCCGAAGCAGGCTTTAAGCTCTGATCTGTGAGAAGACAGCCTGCCGTGGGGCTCGAACCCATGAACCCGGAGATCATGACCTGAGCTGAAGTCAGACGCTTAACTGACTGGGCCACCCAGGCACCCCGATTATCTACTACATTATAATAGATTTACGGAAATAAGGCTATATTCTTTGTGAGGGAGAACACTTCTCTGCCACAAAACTGGTTCATAACAAAAATCTCAAAGTGTTCATAGAGTCATGGATCTCCACGTCAACGTGAAAATGAAGAAACTCCTTAACTCACACTCAAAAATGTTATTTACTTGTGGACACATCTCACCCTCTGTCCTTTTCATTGCCTTTTAGACATCGCTCCTGCTAACAAATTTCTCATGGAATTGACAGAAAGTTCTCAGTGAATGTTGTTGAATTGAATTGTGACCCTTTGCTTTCAACTGGTTAGATTACATGAGTATTATTGGCGTGTGTGCGTGTGTGTGTGTGTGTGTGTGTGTGTGAGTTGAGGATGGAAACGTGGTATGAACTCAGTCTGTATAGCGAGAATGTCAGTTTGTTTTGTTGGCCACACAAATGGGAAGACTGGCTTTCTACACTTCTGTGCACCTGACTGCTGGGAATTGTAAGACAATTCACGGTTGATCGACCTATTGGTTTGACATAATTGATAATGTCTTTTAGACTCGATCATTCACAATCTAATCTGTGGATTCCAAAATGTCACTCTACCTGTTTAGCATTTCAAGTGGACATTGTTTGGAGTTTATATCAGTCTTTCTTTCTTTCTTTTTTTTTTTTTTTTAATTACAAATGGAGCCCAGAGGAAGGCAATATAAGATTTTAAAACGCCCAGCCTTTATCACTACATCATAGATTTAGAATACAAAATCTTCAGTGTGCTGATCCAGGTTGGGCAGGCATGTAGGTTTAAGAGTTGGAGAGGTAGGGTGACCACCTTGGGATGCCTACACATTTAGTCAAGGTCTAAATCTCTGAGAAAAAGTCAGTGAGCCCACATCTCAGATGGATGGCGGCCAAGCCATCAGGGTGTTGAGTGAAAACTCATGCCCTTCACTCTTTTTAACTACTTTGAGTTCCATAAAGTATTTCCCGGGATAATTTTATAGCTCTGCCAAATTAAGGATAGCAACAACAAAAAGGCATTCTTCGGGAGCATTTTCCCAAGACTTAGAGCGTCTTCCTATAGTCATTATGTTCATCCTAAATCAAATGAATATTCTTTACTTTACTAAATCAGTGCCTTAGCTTCAAAAGTATTTTTGAAAAGCTATCATTACCCAGGTAGACAGGTGACGTCAGTCTCAAAAGTTTAAATTATGGGTGCTTTTTCTACCGCGAAATAGGCATTTCAAGGAATCAATTACAATTCACGGGTTTCAAAATAGATTTCCAGTAGAGGGAGCCCTTGCTCGGGTAATACAATGGGGGGACCATTTCTATCCTTGTCCCTGTCACCTTCATCAAAATTCACACAGTAAAGACTTAGGGTAGAATTCATTTTCATATTTTTCCACCCCTCGGGTCTATTTGTACGTTAACCGCAAGATTTGTTTTTTCTTTGAAAGGAACCAAATTACTGATTCTTTGTCTAGATCCCAGGGCAGGAATCCCCCAACCTGGGATTGGACCAATTCCAGACCCTGGCTTTGGTGCCTGGTGATTGACCACAAAGCATCGAATATTTGAGCGCCGTCCATCTGTCCTGGGGGCTTACTGTACTCATTTTGCAGTTGAAAGATACATACTAGTTAGTAACCAGTTAAGAGGCTTTGAATGGGTGGTTGGCATGTACCTTGGAATCACATTCATCCAAACCTTCTTAATTACCATGCAGTTTTCAGATAAAGCCTCAGAGGAGTAAAGTCAAGGGCAGGATGGATCCCAGGTGTGGACCAGCAAGAAGGTGTGAGCCTGGGGCTCATCCATTGTCTCCGGGGTGGGAGCATTCTATGAGCGCTGTCTGGGGAATAAAATCAAAGTGGTTTCTTAGTGATTTCTCCGAGTTAGACAAAAAAAGCCGGACTCGTCATCGACTGAATCCCGTGATTGTGTCCGTCATGCCCGACAACGGTGTTTGCTTGTTCTTTTCATTCTTGAAGTGGCTAGCTTTAGGAACCGATCCGACTTGCCATTAAAAGCCACGCAGACTCAGAGGCGGCCCAAATGAGGGGGAGGGTGGTCATTGTGTGTACAACGATGTAATCTTCTCAGGACCCACGTGATACAAACGAAAGACATTAGCCTAAGTCTCAACATCAAGGTTCAGATTTTAATTCATGCGCTCTGGGCCTCCTGGATTATTTTACACTATCTCTATTTACCGGATTTCTCCAGAGAGTCCCTCCCACTCATGATTCCACAAAAGAAGAGTTTGCTGTTGCAAAACCTCAGTTTTAAAAGCTGACTTTGCTCTCTGTCTCCCGTAACCTTTTATAGAATCTGCCCTTTGGGTGGAAGGAAAGTCCAGACATCTGGAGTGAAGAGACTGGAGTTCCGAGACAGGTTTTTCGCATACTTTCGCACCCCCTCTTAGAATGAGAGGTGGGAAGGCGGGGGTGAGGTTGGGGAACCTCGGAAGCCTCAGTCATTTGCTGTAGGTGGGTTGCGTGTACTTGAAGGATAGAGTTGAGCTTTGGTTTTTGCATAAATACCGAGCACTGAGAAACTTCAGAGTATTTGCGAGCGGCCTATGTCTGCACTCTCCTTATAGGAGCCACCAGCCACAGGTGGCGATTGAGCCCTTGACATGTGGCCAGTGTGACGAGGGAGTGAATTTTTAACTTTATTTAGTTATCATTAATTTACATCTCTCTCTCTCTCTCTCAAAATAAATAAATAAACTTAAAAGGGGGGTGAGTGGCGGTGCCTGGGTGGCTCAGGCGATTGAGCGTCTGACTTCGGCTCGGGACATGATCTCACGGTTCGTGAGTTCGAGCCCCGCGTCGGGCTCTGTGCTGACCGCTCAGAGCCTAGAGCCTGCTTCGGATTCTGTCTCTCCCCCTCCCTCTCTCTGCCCCTCCCCCGCTGGCGCTCTGTCTCTCTCTGTCTCTCAAAAATGAATACACATTAAAAATTTTTAAATAAAGAAGACAAAATTTAATTTACATTGACCTTAACCACAGTATTTATATATACTTATTCTACGTTGGAATGCAAATATTTTAGATATACTGGTTTAAAGAGAATATATTTTTGAAATTGATTTCATCTGTCTGATTGTGCACTTTGGAAAGTACTGTAAAATGTATTTGTTGAGTGTACAAATAGCCCATTCCTTTTCACTGTGGACAAACGTTCCATTGACTAACACACCTTCTTTATCCATTTACTTGTTAGTGGACATTAAGGTTGTTTCCGTTTGGGGACAATTACAAATAAGGTTGTTATGGACCCGCGTGCACAAGTCTTTGAATGACCATATGTTTCCTTTCCTCCTGGGCAAATAACCTAGGACTGAAATGACTGAATCCTTCGCTCGGTGTGAGTTTAACTTTTTAGGAAACTTCCACCCTGTGTTGCAAAGTGACTGCATCATGTTCAGTCTCCACCAGCAGAGATATGAGAGCGCTGGTCCTTCCACATTTTTGCCATCGTGTGGTCAGTCGTCAATGTTAGCCGTTCTGTGAGGCCATTGAAAATATAGATGCGTCGCTGCCCCCCCCCCCCCCCCCCCCGGTTCCTGGCACACGGCTCCTAAAACCTTTGTAATTTCCTAAGTGATGAGAACACTTGGTGCTGATTTCCTGTCTGTGAAATGGTGTCCTATCCCCTTAGACCACAGGAGACACGCAGAGAGCAGCCGTGACTTTAGATTTCCGGGACAGTTAGCGCCTGCCGCACCAGCATATGAGACAAGATCGTATCTTGAAAACTCAGAGAGTTAAGGTGTTTTTATATCTTCTTTCTTTTGTTTTTCGTTTTTAATTCAAGGTTCATTAACGTACGGTGTTATATTAGCCCCAGGGGTCCAATACATACGTTCAACAATTCTATGCACTTCTCAGGGGAAATCAGATCAGAGAAGGTAAGTGACTTAAATGTGGAGTTGCCAGATTTGGCAAAACAGATTACAGAGAGCTTGGTTGCATGTAAATGTCAGATAAACAATGAATTACTTTTGGTACGTGTAGGTGCTGTGCAACAGTTGGATATATTTAGCACCAAGAAAAAATTTGTTTCTTTATCTGAAAATACAAATTTAACTGGGTGCCCTGCATTTCCTGTCCTGGCAATCCTACTTCATAACGAGTCGGTGTCACTTCTAAACCCAAGATGTCCTAACTGCAAAGTTTTTTTACTCTACTGCACTGACTCGTCATGCAAGAATTAAATCTGGGTGAGATTATTTTATTATTATATCATTTATTGTGTTTTCTCATTTTATAGCATATATTCTT
The DNA here is from genome assembly GCF_018350195.1 of Panthera tigris. NCBI lineage: Eukaryota > Metazoa > Chordata > Mammalia > Carnivora > Felidae > Panthera > Panthera tigris. The sequence goes on along the minus strand of NC_056673.1, from coordinate 8,711,508 downwards.
AAGCTCTTTTTTTTTAAATTAAATTCTTATTTTATTTTACTGTAGAGAGAGAGAGGGAGAGCATGCACGAGTGGGAAAGTGGGCAGAGAGAGAGGGAGAGAGAATCCCAAGCAATCTCTGTGCTGTCCTTGTGGAGCCCGATGCGGGGCTTGAACTCACGAACTGTGATGTGACCTGAGCTGAAACCGAGTTGGATGCTTAGCTGACTGGGCCACCCGGGTGCCCCTGTTATTAAGCTCTTTTTAAATAAAACGCTTGCGTATTAAGAACAGAATTTTTATTTCTTATTGGTCTTGGACCTCTGTGCCTGGCACAGAGCTCCTGAAACCTTTGCCATTTCCTGGGGGTTTGGAGGGTCTTGTTTCTCATGGGCTCCCAGATGGCTCTTGGATGAAGCTGGTCACCAGGAAGATCGAGCCACATTAGAAGCTTGGAGTTTCTGCCCCAGCCCCCATTTTCTTGAGAAGAGAGGAGGTCTGGAGATGAAGTGTATGATTGATCATGCCTATGTGAGGAAGCCTCCATAAAATCCCCAAAGCATGAGGTTTGGAGAGCGAGCTTCGGGTCTGGTGAGCCCCGGGAGGTCTGGGAGAGTCGCATGCCCAGAGAGGGCATGGCAGCTCCACAGCCCTTCCCACACACTTTGTCCGATGCGTCTCTTGCCTGTGGCTGTTCATCTGTCTCCTCTGTTGTGCCATTTTATAATAAACAAGTAAACATAAACAACCTGTTTTCCTGACCTTGCAAGATGTTCTTGCAAGTTAAGCGAACCAGAAGAGGGGGTAGTTGGAACTGTCTGCAGACGGCAGGTCAGAAGCACAGGTGACTGACATTGACCTCCGCTGTGTGTGTGTGTGTGTGTGTGTGTGTGTGTGTGTGTGTGTTGAGGGGGACAGTCTTGTGGGACCGAGCCCTTAACTTGTGCGATCTGATGCTACCTCCAGGTAGGTAGTGTGAACATTGAGTGAATGGTAGCACACCTAGTTGGTGTTGCAGAGAATTGCTTATGTGGCGTAAACCTCACATTTGGTGACCAGCAATGTCAGAAATGCAGTGTTCCTGTGTCAGCAGTTAAGGAGACTCACAGGAGAAATACACAGTAGGGAACACCTAGGTTCTCTCCCCCCTCCGCATGGGACGGGGAAGTTGAGCGGGGTTTTTCTTTAGACACATTCTAATACTTATGCACTCGCATTTCCTTTTTAATTTGCTTTTAATTCGCACCCTCGTCTGAAGGTTGTCCAGCATTTTTTGATGTGCTTGCTTTCAACCAGTGTCTCTCTCTCTCTCTCTCTCTCTTTTTTTTTTTTTTGGTAGTTTCAAGCTTTTGTTCAAATTCCAATTGGTTAACGTACAGTGTAGTATTCGTTTCAGGAGTAGAAATCAGTTTATTCATCACTTACATATAACACCCGGTGCTCATCACAAGTGCCCTCTTGAGTACCCATCACCCATTTAACCCATCCCCCACCCACCTCCCCTCCAGCGACCCTCCGTTTGTTCTCTGTAGTTAAGAGTCTGCTTTATGGTTTGCCTCTCTCTTTTATTTTTTTCCCCTATGTTCATCTGTTTTGTTTCTTAAATTCCACATATGAGTGGAATCATATGGTATTTGTCTTTCTCTGACTTCTTTCGCTTACCATTATACCCTCTAGATCTATCCGTGTTGTTGCAAATGGCAAGATTTCATTCTTTTTCATGGCTGAGTAATATTCCACTGTATATGTGTATCACAACTTCTTTATCCAATCATCGGTCAATGGACATTTGTGCTGTCTCCATCATTTGGCTATTGTTGAAAGTGCTGCTATAAACACTGGGGTACAAGTGCCCCTATGCATCACCACTCGTGTATCCCTTGGGCGAATTCCTAGCAGTGCTATTGCTGGGTCATAGGGTAGATCTATTTTTAATTTTCTGAGGAAAGTCCACACTGTTTTCCGGAACGGCTGGACCAGTTTGCATTCCCACCAACAGTACAAGAGGGTTCCTGTTTCTCCACATCCTCTCCAGCATCTGTAGTCTCCTGATTTGCTCATTTTAGCCACTCTGACTGGCGTGAGGTGATATCTGAGTGTGGTTTTGATTTCACACACACACACACACACACACACACACACACATACATGCATATATTATATATACATTGTATCTATCTATCTATCTATTTATCTATTTATATAATGTTTGTTTATTTTTGAGAGAGAGTGTGCACACAGGGGAGGGGTGGAGAGAGAGGGGCAGAGGATCAGAAGCAGGCTCTAAGTTGACAGCCCTGAGCCCCAATTTCTTAAAATAGGTATAGGGTTATTAAGATTTCTATTATTTCTTGAATGAGTATGGTAGGGTGGGTCTTTCAAGGAATTTGCTCATTTCATTTAAATTACATAATCCATAAAATTTATAAATTTGTTTACAAATTTCCTAATTTCCCTTTTATCGTCTGCGTGATATAATCCAGGCTGGCATGTTTCTCAGTCTTGATGTTGGTTACTTGTGTTCTGTCTCTTCCAGGTCAGTCTCTCTAGACTGGGATTGGCAAACGACAGCCTGTGAGCCAGTCATGTGTTTTAGGAATAAATTTTTATTGGAACACAACTTAATTTATTTGTTTATGCATTGTAGATGGCTGCTTTCTTACTACAATGTCAAAAGTGAGTAACTGATTCAGAAACTATATGTCCATGAGCCTAAAATATTCACCATCTGGTCATTTAGGAGAAAGTTTGATTTTGGGGGGATTAATAGAATATTTTTTAATGATTCCATTAGTATCACTCAGGGTTCAACCAGAGAAGCAGAATCGGTTGGAAGATACATATGCCTATGAATAGATGAGGGAGAGAGAGAGAGAGAGAGGGAGAGATAATAGATGGATGGATGATAGATACTTATTACAAGAAACTAGCTTAGATAATTATGGGGGCTGGCTAAGCAAGTCTGAAATCCATGAGACAGGCAGTCTAGAAGAGATCATACGTAGCCTCGAACGCCATAGACATGGGCCAAAGCTGTTGTTTACAGGCAGTCAGGAAGGGAAAATCCAGCCAAAAGAGGGCAATTGTAGAGTCAACTGTTGTTTAGTAACTGGCTCAGGGACCGCCTAAGCCTTCTTTTAAGACGCTTCCACTGATTAAGCCAGGCCCACCAGGATAATCTCTTTATTAAAGCCAATGGATTAGAGACGGTAATTATATTCCTTCACTGCAAATCCCCATCAGCATTTGATTGAACACTGGGAGAGGTATGTGTGTGCCACAAAATGTTATTCTTCCTCCTGTTCTGGGAGTTTAGTTCAGCCAAGCTGACTCACCAAAAACCATCACAGGATTTTATTTCCTTTGTGGACTTACCTGGTATAGCTCTTTGTTTTGTATTTCAGTGCTTCAGGGTTTTAAGATACATCTTCGGGGCGCCTGGGTGGCTCAGTCAGTTGAGCGTCCGACTTTGGCTCAGGTCATGATCTCTCTGTGAGTTCAAGCTCTGCGTTGGGCTCTGTGCTGACAGCTCGGAGCCTGGAGCCTGCTTCCGATTCTGTGTCTTGCTCTCTCTCTGCCCCTCCCCCTGCTCGTGCTCTGTCTCCTCTCCCTCTCTCTCAAAAACGAGTAAACACTGAAAACCTTAAAAAAAAAACAATTAAAAAAAGAAATTAGATAGTACAAAACTTGTCATTTTCTCCGTAAATACTAATGTTTTGTAAAGAGCACGTGGTTGTGTCTACCTTTCAGTAGACATTTTTGCCGAAACGATTAGCTTTTCCGCATTAGCTGAACATTAAATCACTTCCCCTAAGCGTGGTTAAGAAGACAATTTGGTGTCTGTCCAGGAGTGAGAGTTTTTTTTTTTTTTTTTTTTTAATTTTTTTTTCAACATTTTTTATTTATTTTTGGGACAGAGAGCATGAACGGGGGAGGGGCAGAGAGAGAGGGAGACACAGAATCGGAAACAGGCTCCAGGCTCCGAGCCATCAGCCCAGAGCCCGACGCGGGGCTCGAACTCACGGACCGCGAGATCGTGACCTGGCTGAAGTCGGACGCTTAACCGACTGCGCCACCCAGGCGCCCCCAGGAGTGAGAGTTTTAACTCAGGACAAAAGTGTTGTTACCTGCTCACACTTCACTGATTGCTGTGCAAGTTGGTGCAGGTTGTGGTCAATTTGGCAACTGAGTGTTTATTAAAATGAAAAATGCTATACTCTTGATCCTGCAATTCCCAGCTAGGTAAATTATTTGACACACACACACACACATACATATACATATACATATACATACACACACACATATATGTATATATACATATATGTATATATGCATATATATGTATATATGCATACATATTATATATGCATATATATGTATATGCATATATGTATATATACATATGCATATATATACATATGTATGTATGCATGTACATACATATATGTATGTATATATGCATATATATGTATATATATGCATATATGTATATATATTTGAGAGAGAGTGTGCAAGCAGGGAAGGAGTAGAGAGAGAGGGAGACAGAGAACCTGAAGCAGGCTCCAGGCTCTGTGCTGTCAGTGCAGATCCCGACGCGGGCTCAGACTCACAAACCACGAGATCTTGACCTGACCTGAAGTCGGACGCTTCACCAACTCAGCCACCCAAGCGCCGTAATTACTGGGAACGTGCTAGATGTAGTTGCCCACATGAGAAATGATGTGAAATTAAATATGGCAGCAAGATCTGTCAACAGTCAAGTTGTGAAAGCAATATGCATGCCCGTCAATAGAGGACCGGTTAAGGAAGGTGTGATGCCTCCGCCTGATGGGACGTTATTCATCTCTGACAAAGAATGAGAAAGCTCTTTGGGTACCGATATGAAACAAGCGCTAAGATACATTCCTATGGAAAACACAATGCAGGAAACATTACATGGTTTGAAAAACCCCAAGGTGGAAATCAGTTGAGTAGTCTATCATCGATACGTCAGTCTATCGTGTGTAGATGCACAGAATACTTCTGGAAAAAATACGTAGGGACGGGACCCAGATAACTGTGGAGAATGCAGGGATGATTACTTTTCACTTTAGCCCGTTCATACGTACCCTTTGAATATTGCACGGTGGCTGAATTGCCCATCCACACAAACATACGAGCCCCGAAGGATAAGCTATGGGACACCCATGATTCACAAAGCAGGTAACAGCAGGCAATGCTATTCTTTCAAATCCTTCCCTCAAGGGGGAAAAAGGAGCCGAGTTTTTGACAGTCTCTGCCTGTAGGCTAAAGACGGTGAATCCCTTCCTTTGATTGCCGGAACACGGGGTTTGAAGTCAGAAGCCCAGATGTAAGAGAACTTGATTAGTCCTCAGTAGCCAAGGCTTCCAATGCAGGCTCTGAACATGGCAGCTGGGTGTCGTTGGGAATGTAGAACCGTCCCCTCAGAGCCCGAATACTTTCCTCTGTGGAGGAGACTGCGTGAAACGGTGCATGTGTAAAATGTCTGGCACCTGGCGTATAGGTTGTGTTCTATCCATCCCGGAAAAAGTGCTGCATTGAAACCCGGAGAGATCTTAATTTTACGCCCTAGACATCCCGCCTCCCCATTCTGAGCACAGTCTTTGCTCATTTGTGGAGTGGAATGAATGATTTTCTGTTCCGGATTCCCCACCGGGTTCCCTTGAGAAAGGCAGTTGGAAAGGGGGGGAAGAGCTATCCTCCCGGGAATATTGAAGGAGGGAGGGTTGGGGTGTGGAACTTCTGGGTCCCTTTAGCCATTGCAGGCATTACACAGCCAGCAGGTGCGGGCAGAGTCCCTTCCGGGGGCAGGAGTGATGCCTTTTGGTAGGGAGGCAGTGCAGGGTGTTTCGGTGCAGAGCTGAGCCCGCAGATTCAGGGTGTCTGTGAGATTTGGGGGAAGGAAACGGCGAGAACCAGGAAGGGAAAGCCTGCAGTAAAGCAGGGGTGGGGTGTGAGACGATGGGAGAAGGGAGGGGTTTTAAGCAGTCTTTCAGGATACATGTAATCTCCCTTACAATTCTCCGAGTCAATAGTTGACTTTTTAATTACTATCGGTCGCTAGACATTCCCTTGAGCCTGGATCACATAAAATACCGGAATTTATTCAGGCTATAGCCGTGAAATGAGGGAGCTGGGTTGTTAGGGTCCCCCCTGACACTTGGGCGGCTTCAGATGCCTCGGTGGCTTTTTAGAGGCTCGTAAATGCTGTTGGGGGTTTCATAATCATCCAGCTGTAGTCTTTTCCTCCAGAGAAGGAGCCGAACAGAATATCATGATGTCTTCTCTTATAGGTCTTGGGACACGATACACACAAGGTTTGACATGATCTGGCCCCTCCATGACCTCTTAACCCTCACTTCCTCCCATCGTCTCCTTTACCCCTTCCGTCCCATCCATTAGGTCTCATTTTCCTGTTCCCCAGAGATGCCAGGCACACTTGGACCCCAGGGCCATTCTCCTGGCTGCACCTTCTACACGACACCCCCATGGCATGCTTCAGTGTTCTTCGTGACTCCTGAGGTAGGTGTTCCATGACCAAGCCTCCTTAAAACAGCTTCTCTGCCTCCGTCTTCTGCTTCATTCTACTTAGGTGGCGTTTCTTACCGGTATTTTACTGAGCACTCTACTTACGTATTTATTTGGCTGTCCGCTCGACCGAAGCTTTACAAAGGCCTCACCGTGTCTCGCTTATGGCTACGTTCCCGGTGCACAAAGAGATGGTGAACAAGTGTTTGTTGAGCGAATGAGCAGATGCGCAAACGACGGGTCCTCTTCCTTAATCGCTTTGGCAACAGCCACTCCCGAAGTACAGAACTCAGTACAAGACAGCTAGAGGAGAAACAAAATAAAGGCGATGTGCCTAGCTCTTCAAGAGACCACAGACTGACGGGGTGGGGGTCGACAGGGGCCTGCTCGGAATCTCTGGCGTGCTTACAATGTGACCTGAGTCCAAGATGATGCGGGCGGATGGCGAAGGGAGACATGGTAGAGCCATCCGCCATTTAGCTACTCAGTGCTTTACCGGGTATGTACTGGAGTGTTTCCACGCACTATCCCCGGGATAGCAGACGTGAAATTGATATGAAAATCTGAAATTAATCTGAAGATCTGGGCTCACAACACAGATCAATTACAGGGCGTCTATTCGCGTTGCAGAAGAATTCTTCATGGGGCAAAAGGATCCGTGCAGGGTTCCCTTAAATAACATCCCCCCCCACCGCCTGGAGTCTCCAAGTGCTTATGTCCAGGTCACTAACGACGTGACCAGGATGGTGTAGGGCAGAGCAGCAGAAAAACAAACCAGTCAGGAGGCCCTAGCAGGGCAAGATCAGTTAAATCTGGAGGCCAGTATCTTTGGAATGACACACGAAGTCAATGGGGAAAGGGGATCCCTTTGCCTGGATTTGTGGTATCTCAGTAGGGAGCACAGACACTGGGTGAATGGCACACCTATGTGTTCTCATTCGAGCCGCACTGGAGGCAGATGCATTTTGCCCTCGGTATGGCGAACGTCTGCTGTGTCCAGGGTCATAGCTAAGCGTGGCCCCCTTGTGGTTGGGCTTTAATTAAGAGGTAAAATTATTAACGTGGCAGATGTTGCTAGCCCGAGGACCTGGGCCCAGTTACATCAAGCAGATGGTCCCGAGCAAGAGACCATCCTTTAAGGAAGAAGCATTTGCAATTCATGGGCACTGGTGATGTTCGTTTCTCTCGCTCTCCAATGTTCTGCTTGTCAAGGGTCCCATTGTGTGGCCAGGGAGCATGATGAATTAGGCAAACCCCTTCTGGTTGGGGACGTAGTCTTGCACTGATGAAAATTAAAAGCACCGTCTCCCAGAAGATCAAGAGATCCAGCTCTCCAGAGCGGGGACTTCTCCTGCCCTCCCTTTTTTTCTGCCTGGTGATCCGGCTGAACATCATCATTTCTGTCCAGGACACGACTTGGCCTCAAGGACCCAGAGCTCTGAAAGAGCTGACTTGCTCCTGCACGAGACTCCTGACATTTTCACCTTGGGACGGGTCCTGATCAGACCTGGGGCTCGCTTGGATCCTTTGCCAGGAGGACCAGCAGACGGAGGCTCAGGAAAGACTACCGTTGGCAGGCCAAATATTCTGGCCGGATGCCAGAAAAGATGGATTCTGCCTTTCACGCCTGGTGCGATCTGGGGCCGAGCCCACACACGCCCACACGTGCACGCACATACTACCCCTGAACTGCAGTTTCTTCATTTTTTCGCTCTGCAGTAAATAGTTATGGAGGGTCTACTCTGGGCAAGTCAGCTGAAAAAGGAAAGTAATCAAATTGGCCCTCTAATCTCGCAACGGAACAGGGGAGATCAGATGAGATCTGGGTGGGGCGTCAGCTGCTAGGCTCCCCTCCCGGCACGAGGGTCAGTCTTCCCTCAGTGGTGAAGCTCCTGGGGGAGCAGATTTATGAAGACTGAGTCCCTTTGGAGGATGTCTCCCTGAACAGATCAGGGAAGTTCAGAGAAAGCCTCTCCCTGCCTTTTCTGTTTTTCAAGTGCCTCTCAAGGGAGAGATAGAGTGCAAATGGGGGAGGGGCAGAGAGAGAGAGGGAGACGCAGAATCGGAAGCAAGCTCCAGGCTCTGAGCCATCAGCACAGAGCCCGACGCGGGGTTCGAACCCATGAACCGTGAGATCATGACCTGAGCTGAAGTCGGGTGCTTAACCAACTGAGCCACCCAGGCGCCTCAATATGCCCTTGATTCAATCCAAACGTCTCCAGAAAAAGCAAAGAAATCTGTTGCGGAAATGCGTGACCCGTCGTAGACGTGTCCCAATTCTTACAGTTTTAAAATGCGACACTTGTTAACACGTCTATTTAAAATAAATGAAAGACGCTATGAAAAATCTGGGATTTTCGTGAAGCCTAAAGGTGGCAGTGTAATATTCTATGCCCTGTTGTGATAATCTGACTTCACCGCATTTTCATTTCTGTGACATAATTAAGTGATGGGGGTGGGAGGGAAGATGTGTGCTGGTGGCAGAAGGACTTTAGAGTTCAGTGTAGAGACCCTGGGGGTCTTTGTCTGTGAAGCAGATATCAACAGCCTGAAGAGGGATTGTAAGAATGAAATGTAGTGACAGAGGAGAATTGCAAAAATGAAACCAAGTGACTGATATAAAGGACCCAGCACGAGTCCTGACAGAAAATACGTGCCCGGTGAATATTTTATTCAGACTTCCACGTCTCATGATTTTGTTATCTACTCACAGTGAATGACTGACAGAATAGGAGATACGGAGGAGGCCGGATAGTTCATGTAAACCAGGTGGAATATGAAAAGGCCGTCTTCCTAAAATATCGAGTGATGATAAAGAGAAGTAGGGAGGGCCGATTCTATAATTGTCAGAACTGCTTTGGATGCAAGTGACAGAAATCTAGCTTAGCTTGCTCAAAGTAGCTCAGATAAGATGCGGGATTTATTAGCATTTGTAACTGGGAAATCCGAGAAGGCAAACCTGGCCTCAGACACTGTGAGATAATAGAAAATATGAATTGATCTCTGCTTCTGGTTCCTGGCAAAGAGCTTCTAAACGCTTGTAATTTCCCCGGGCGACGGGAGCGTCGTCTGTTTTCATGTGGTGACTCTGGGCCGGCCCCTGAATGGCTCCTGGGTGAGGGCTGGTCAGGAGGAAAACCAAGGATGATTGGAAGCTTAGAATTTTCAGCCCCATCCCTCCGTCTTCAGAGAGGGGAGAGGGGCTGGAAATGGGATTAATAACCGAACGCGGCAGTCTGAGGAAGCCTTCATAACAATCCAAAGAGGCTGGGTTTTGCAGAGCTTCCGGATTGGCGAACACATTCCCTACATGGGGAGGGTGGCGCACCCCAACTCCACGGGGATGGAAGCTCCCACACTGGGTACCATCCGAGACTCTTCCCGTGTTCCTCTTCATCTGGCTCTTCCTTTATCATGTCCTTTAATGAACTGGTAAGCATAATTAAGTGTTTCCCCATGTTCTGTGAGCCACGCTGATAAATCAGTCCCACCCAAGATGGCGTCCCGGAACCTCTGGTTTGAAGCCAAGTTGGACAGAAGTTGCAGGTAACCTGGAGACCTACTGGTTGTGATTAGCATCTGAAGCAGTGGGATTGAGCCCACTGGAGCCTGACGCTGTCTTCGGGGAGATAGTGTCATAGGCAGTGAGATTGTAGGATACCCCGCTGGTATCTCAGGGAGTTGCTCGGTGGAGGACAAGCCCCACACATCTGGGGTCAGAAGGGTTGTGAGTGTGGTGCTTGTGTGAGAGTGGAGAAAACCAGACTGAAGTTTTTCCAACGCAGGCGCACAGGCTAACAGAGGTTTAAGAACACCATCGGGGTTCTGTCTCTTCCCTTCTCCTGACAATTGTTGCCTTGGCTTGGAAGCGTTCTGATAGGTGCCCTGCACACGGCTGCAAAAGGGCCTCATCAGCCATCGGCCCGTATGGTCCTCAGAGCCCCCACTTCAGGGAGAGGGGCGCATCTCTTCCAGTAGCTTCCGCAAAGCCAAGTTCCGAGGAGGACTCTGGCCAACCCTGGGTCGTGTATCCACTTCTGTAGTAGTGGGAATGGGGTTAACCCCCTAAACCAGGTGAACAGAAATTGAAGGAGTCGTTCCCTTAAACAAAGGGTGCTGTGAGACAAAACCCTATGTGCACTGTGGATTATAATTGAGTAAAGATAGTGACTTGGGCACACGTATTTCATTTCTTTTCAAAAATTTTTTAATGTTTATTGATTCGAGAGAGAGAGAGAGAGAGACAGAGAGAGCAGGGGAGGGGCAGAGAGAGGGGTGTGGACAGAGGGTCCAAAGTGGGCTTGTGCAGACAGCAGAGAAGCCAACGTGGGGCTTGAACTCCCGAACTGTGAGATCATGAACTGAACCAAAGTCAGATGCTTAACCAACTGGGCCACCCAGGCACCCCTGCGCCTGTTTAACTCTTTATGCGCCTCCTTGGGTTTTGTTTTTTTAAATTATCAAATTTACTTAAAAATAAAGAAAGGTTTGCATCCATATAGCAAGCAACCACGTTCTAGAAACCGTGAAGCACATTTGCTTAATATCCGATGGATTTCAAAGAATGTTCAACTAAAATGTGTTTTACACGTGGAAAGCAATGGCTCAGGGCATCGGGGTGGCTCCATCGGTTAAGCGTCCGACTTCGGCTCAGGTCATGATCTCACGGTTCGTGAGTTCGAGCCCCGCGGCGGGCTCTGTGCTGACAGCTCGGAGCCTGGAGCCTGCTTTGGATTGTGTGTCTCTCTCCCTCTCTGCCCCTCCCCTGCTTGCACTCTGTCTCTCTCTCTCTCAAAAATGAACATTAAAAAATTAAAAAAAAAAAAAAAAGGAAAGCAATGGTTCCTTTAAGAAGTTAGTGGAAACATCCTTTAAGACCTTCTAAGTTAGACCAGAGAGGTCAAGAGAGTGGGCGCTGGGGCCTGTGGAAAGATGGGTTAGGACACAAATGTCACCTACACCTCCAGGAGATCACACCGCTGGACATACTCTTCGGTGCTCACTTCTAGCATGTACTTGGTGTGGCGGTCATGGCCAACATAAAGCAAATGGGTCCTAACCAAGGGAGATGTGTTAGCGAGAGTTTGGGATTGTGGACCAGGTTCATTCCAACTACCACAATAAATGTGAAAGAGAAATTATATGACGAAGGGATACAACTCCCTTCTTTCTTCGTGCTGCTGGGTCTCTGATCTGGCAAAGAGACACGGAAGTAAATTTAAATACTTCCTTTCTCCCAGAAGGGCAGAAAGTATTAAAAGAAGCAATTCCTGAAAATAATGCATCTCCACTCCAAATGCTAGATCAACACCCTTTGCAAAGCTGGAAAAAAAACACGTTTAGCTGAGTCATTTGAAAATACATAGCCGTTCAAGGAAAGAAGCAATATGGTGGAAAGCAATTCTCTCCTTCAAAACAAAATTACCCCGTGGAATGGAGAGACTTTCAAAAAACGAAATCTCCCAGTTGGTGTTTTAATAAGATTCACAATGGCATCACCTCTCTAAAAAGTGAATTATGGAAACCATGTGAGATTGCATAAGGATGAAACCACCGTCAAAGTGAAAAAAATAAAGGCAGTAAACGCTTTGGTTTGTGCTGAAAGCCATCATCAGAATTAGATGACATGAATTAGAAGATACGATAATGACGAGGTGATGTATAAATGCCACATGTGACTTGTCTAGGAAGCATGCACATATATTTTCCCCCGATTAAGCCATCATCCATTTCGGAAGGCTCAGCGCAATACGAATTCTAAACGTGATCGTCTTGAGCAAAGTGGGCCTGGCTGATGCCGGAAAATGAAACCCTCAGTTCCAGGTCTGGTAGGCAGGGGAAGATCGAAGGATCCCAGTGGGTGACCCGGAAGACACTTTGAAGCGCTCTTGGGCCGGAAGTCCTAGGACGCTAGTTCAGTAGTTTTTAATCAGCTCTGGTTGCCCGACTGAATTCCAGGATGCGAGCGTGGGTTTTACATATTTCGCAGGTCGAGTCACAACCTGTGTGTCTTGTTTCCTCAGGACGCTACAATCGGAGGGTACTAAGCTGTCCCCCCACGGCTGACTCCTATCAAAGTTCTCACCAAGGCAGTTAACTCCTTTCGCCTCGCGTTGGTCTCCAGGGCTCTGAGCTCCATTGGAGCACAGGTATAAAGCCGCATCTATTCCTTCCTGATGCCTGTATCATCTGAACCATTTCTGCTGTCACTGGTTTTCTTCCCAGCCCACAGGTAGTTGGGACGTAAGAAGGTGTCGAGTTTTCCTTCCTCTCTGTTAACTCAGAATATTATAACTTAAGCAAAATGGTATTAAGAATTTCCGTTCACTGAAAAAAGACTACGTGGAAAAAAATTAAGTTAAGTTAAATTAAAAAAAAAAAGATTATGGGGCGCCTGGGTGGCTCAGTCGGTTGAGCGTCCGACTTCAGCTCAGGTCACGATCTCGCGGTCCGTGAGTTCGAGCCCCGCGTCAGGCTCCGGGCTGATGGCTCGGAGCCTGGAGCCTGCTTCCGATTCTGTGTCTCCCTCTCTCTCTGCCCCTCCCCCGTTCATGCTCTGTCTCTCTCTGTCTCAAAAATAAAAAAATAAAAAAATAAAACGTTAAAAAAAAAGATTATGTGAAACTAGATTAAAATAAAAAGGAAGTATCAACACACACGATAATATAAACTGTGGATCTCAGATTCAAAGACGTGTATCGAGAAAACAATTGCTGATGATGTAGTACCATTAAATATCATTTTGTTTTGTTCTGTTTTGAAACATGCTATTGAAAAAAATGTTTATTGGGGTGCGTTGGTGGCTGGGGCCGCCATGGGGCGTTGGACTTCCACTCAGGTCATGATCTCGCGGTCCGTGGGTCCGAGCCCTGCGTCGGGCTCTGTGCTGACAGCTCGGAGCCTGGAGTCTGGAGCCTGCTTCCAATTCTGGGTCTCCCTCTCTCTCCGCCCCTCCCCCACTCATGTTCTGTCTCTTTCCATCTCTCAAAAGTAAATGAGCGTTAAAAGATTTTTAAAAAATAACGTTTATTTATTTTGAGAGAGAGAGAGGCAGAGCGAGAGCACGAGTGGGGGAGGGGCAGAGAGAGGGAGAGAGAATCCCAAGCAGGCTCCGAGCTGTCAGTGCACAGCTGGGCACAGGCCTCAATCCTGTGAATCACGAGATCATAACCTGAGGCAAAATCAAGAGTCGGATGCTCAACGAACTGAGCCACCCAGGCGCCCCAGCGTTTTGCGTGGTAGTTTTATCGCATCAGTATTCTTCAAATACATCCTCCTCTTCTCCATTCCTCTCCCCTTTCAGATATGTCAAGGTAAGATTGCCAACTATACCTTTTTGGGGAAGGACGGGCACATATTCTGAAATTATATGCTTTTTACTTGTAAGTTTCTCTTTTCAAACGAAATGACAGTTCGCCTTTAGAGAAAGTTCTGTCTTGGTAAAATAAGGCAATTATTGCCAGTGAATTCATCTTTTCTGCTCACCCTCTCATGATGTATCTGGCAGACTCTGAAGGGTCATGGGCCAAGGTGTTCTCTCCTAGGTTCTGGGTAACAGTCTAGACTGAAAGAGAACATTTGCCTCCTGGAGGCTGCTGCTCGCTTTCTTATTTTAATTCTTTTTTAACATTTATTCACTTTTGAGAGCCAGAGAGACAGAGGATGAGCAGGGGAGGGGCAGAGAGAGAGAGAGAGAGAGCGGGGAACACAGATTCCAAAGCAGGCTCCAGGCTCTGAGCTGTCAGCACAGAGCCCGACGCGGGGCTTGAAGTCACCAACGGCGAGATCATGACCTGAACCAAAGTCGGACACTTAACCGACAGAGCCACCCAGGCGCCCCGGCACTTTCTTATTTTAGATTCCGATGGATGTCTCTGTATTTTATCTATGTATTTATATAATTATTTCAAACATTAATTTCTTTTAGGTCCAGAATTTCCATTGAGATATTTCATTGCCATTGTTTCTCTACTAAAAATTACTATCTCTTCATGCATTGTGAGCTTATTTTCATTTACTGCTTAGAGCATAGTCATAATAACGGTTTAAAACCCTAACTCGAACACCTGGGTCATCTTGGAGGAGTCCCTATTGATTGTTCTATCGCTCGAGAATAGGTGACGTTTGTTTGTTTTCATAGGTAATGTTATTTTGAAATGTATCCTGGACACTATAACTGTTATATCACAGAGACTCCGGAGTTTTTAAATACTCCTCTAAAGAGGATTGACTTCTGTTTATTTTAGCAGGCAATTCATTTGGTAGGAATAAAACTGCAGAATTGGGGACAGCAGCTCAAATTTCAGCTGTTATTTTATCCTTAGCTAAGCTGCTTGGAGCCTCTCCCATACGTGTGTGGTTTGGGAATTAGCCAGAAATGTGATCCAAGCGTACACACAGAACTTGGGGCACCCTTCTCTGGCTCTGTCCTATCTACGTTTCCTTCCTCACTTTCCAGTGCTTGTGTTTCCCTCAAACACTTTCTTTCAGTTTTTTGGGCCCAAACCCAGAAGATTTTCTATCAAAGTTTTTGCCATCCCCAAATGGCAAAGACAGGGGCCTGCTTTCAGGCTAGAAGTTGTGAAAAAGGGGAAACATTCAGGGCCGTTCCCCTCAAATCAAGGGCCGAGCATCTGCCAGAATATGCCTGCCTTTGGTCGCTTTCCAGTGTCTTCAGTTGGGGTTGTTACTTTTAATTTTTAATTTTGGTTTGCTTAATTTTGTCCAGAGTTTACGCTTGTAATCTGCAGGAAGACTGGTCCAACAGGAACTTCCTCAGCCATGTCAGAAGTGGAAAGCATTTTTATAATTACATGACACACAGGCTCAGTGTTCTTAGTTTCAAACGACCAGACCAATTTTGGTGAATTCAAGTAGGAAAAGAAGTATGTTGACCCATATCAATGTACTAGTTTGTTAAAGTTACCATATCAAAATATTACATACTGGGTGGATTAAACAACAGAAATTTATTTTCTCATGGTTTTGGAGTCTGAAAGTCTGAGACCGAGGTGCTGACAGGCTCAGTTTCCTCTTGGAGAGACCTCTTTCCTTGACTTGCAAATGGCCATTTTCTTGCCCTGTTTTCACATGGTCTTCTCTTTGCCTGTGCCTGTGTCCTAATCTCCTCTTCTTAGAAGGAAGCCAGTCAGATTGGATCAAGAGCCACTCTGATGACCTCATTTTAACTTAGCCACCTCTTTAAAGGCCTTACCTTTATTTTTTAAAAATTAAAAAAATTTAATGTTTATTTATTTTTGAGCGAGCAAGAGAGAGAGAGAGAGAGAGACAGAAAGCAAGGGAGGAGCAAAGAAAGAGGGAGGGACGGAGAATCCGAAGCAGGCTCCAGGCTCTGGGCTGTCGGCACAGAGCCCCATGCGGGGCTCGAACTCATGAAGCATGAGATCACAGCCCGAGCGGAAGTCGGAGGCTTAACCAACTGAGCCACCCAAGCGCCCCACCCCCGACCCCCACCAAGGCCTTATCTCTAAATGCAGTTACACTTTGAGGTACTGGAGGTTAGGGCGTCAACATGTGAAGTTTGAGAGAGACATACACAACAAAACTCATGACAATCAGGTACCTCACTCATTCTTCAAGAGGGCCAGAGAACACGAGTATGGGGTCAGTAATAACCAGTAGTTGAAGTCACATGAGAAGATTGTCCAGGGAGACCCTATCACTACCCCTGCTCAGCAGAGAGAGTTCACCTTGTTACTTATAACTGGGCAGCGGGTACCACCTTTAGAACAAGCGTAGCCTCTGAAAGTTAGATGTGACGTCCATGATCTGCACCAGAAATAGCTTTCAGATGACGCCTCTGCCTTTGCAGTCCTTTGTGATTAAATATTACTAGCGGTATTGAGAGATCACGTGTCTGTGTCCTCGCCTCGAGTTTAGGTAAGTGAATTTCTGACCTCTACCCAAGGGAACACAAACTAAAAGGATACAGATGTGCCCAAACATGAAGAAGTAACAAACAGTTTCTGGCTGGCCAAGTTGAAAATATTGTGTCTCATGGAACTGTTGTATAAGAATGAAATGAATTTGACAAGGATTCCGTAATCCAGAGAGAACAATGATAACAATGATGACCAGGGAGGGTTCAAGATGGCAGCGTAGAAAGATCCTGAACTCACCTCCACCCATGGACACCATGGTCTACAACTCCCTGTGGAAAAATTCCCGCTGAAGGGGACCAAGAAATTGGATGAACAGAGCTTCTGTAACAAGGGACTGCACCAAGATGGGTAGAAGAGGAAGAGACATGATCTCACTAAGGAACAGAAACCACACCCAACATACAGTGTTCCACAGTCAGGAAGAAACTCAGAGATATGGAGTTTTTCCTTGAGGAGTGAGAAATTCAAGTCCACATCAGCTGTCCCAATCCTTAGATCCTTCACAGGAAAGACAAGCCCCCAAAACACCCGATTTTGTGAAACAACAGAGAAAATGTCCAGGAAAACTAAAAAACCGTTGAGAACACTCACTCTTAAGGGGCTTGTGCACAGACTCACTTGATCTAGAAACTCGGTACAAAAACACCAGATCAGCAGCACACAGACCAAAGGTGAAGGAGACACCCTTACTAATCTCGGAGTGCCTACTGGAGAGACGGGGAGGCAGCTAGACTTCCTCCGGGATTTGAGACACTGCTGGCAGCCATTTTTGTTATCTTGTTCTGCCATGCTGGTATGGATGGCACCATTTTGGAATCCTCCCTCTAGACTGCTAAGGCCAGGGGTCACATCCCACTGACAGCCCCACACAATCCTGTGCCTCTGCCAGGCCTTGTAGTCAACAGAACAAAAACCCTACCCACCAGCATGCCAACAGTAGTTATGGCTGCAGCACAACAAAAGGGTGCATGTGTCCACAAAGGGAGCACCCTTGGAGCACCTAGCTCTAGTAGGCAAGGGGGATCGTGCTTCTGGGATCCACAGGACCTCTACATAAGGCCACTCCTTCAAGGCTGGGAGATACAATTGAACTACCTAATACATAGAAACAGAGCTAGGAAACGTGAGGAGACAGAGAACTGTGCTCCAAATGAAAGAACAAAACAAAGCCTCAGAGAAAGAACTAAACAGAATGGAGATAAGCAATCTACCCAACAGAGAGTGCAAAGTCATGGTCATGAAGGTGGTTAGCAAACTTGGGAGAAGAATGGAGAACACATAGAATTTTAACAAACAGAAGATACACGAAAGTACCAATCAGAGCTGAAGAACACAAAAACTAAAGTGGATAGCGCACTAGAGGGAATCAAAAGCAGATTACAGATGCAGAAGAACAGATCAAGGATCCGGGAGATAGGGTAGCGGAAATCACCCAAACTAAACATAAACAAAAATAATTTAAAAAACAAAGGTGGTTTAAGGGACTTTTGGGGCAACATCAAGTGTACTGCCATTCACATTATAGAGGTCCCAGAAGGAAAAGAGAGAGATAAAGTGGGGGGGGGGACTTATTTAAAGTGATAAGAGCTGAAAAATTTCTTACTCTGGAGGCAGAAACAGACACCCAGGTCTAGGAAGCACAGAAGGTCTTCAACAAGAAGAACTCAAAGATATCTACACCAAAACACATTATTATGAAACTATCAAAAAAGAAAGATAGAGAGCCTTAAAAGCAGAAAGAGTGAAGCAATTAGATATGTATAAGGAGATCCCCTAAGACTATTTATTCATCATTCTGATAAGCCTGTCACAAGAGACAAAGATTAAAAGCCCCTGTACTATGAGGTTGATGAAAGATAGCTTCCTGTATGTATTTGTAATAAGTTACTTCCTTCTGGTGTCCGTACAATTATGAAGTATCTTCTTTTCATGAACACCTCTGCGTTTATTAAAAGGAGAAAATTAATATATAATGTATTTCGAAAATCTCCGATGCGAGTTATAGATCTCCAAGCAAAGCCACAGGTGCAATAAAAATTCAACCATGTTTTGAAATTAAAAGAAAAAAAAAAAAAGGCCAGAACCGATTTTTCACCAGAAGGTTTGCAGTTCCAAGTGCTGAAAAGAAAACATAATTTACAACTGAGGAGATTGTACCCAGCAAGGTCATCATTCAGAATTGAAGGGAAGACGGAGTTTCCTGGAGAAGCAAGAAATACAGAACGGTATTGCATAATGATAAAGAGATCAGTTCAACAAGAAGATGTAACACATGTAAATATTTATGTATCCAACACTGGGGTATCTAAATATATAAAGCAAATACTAACAGATAAGATCTTGATTTTGGCTCAGGTCATGGTCCCGGGGTCGTGGGATCGCGCCCCGTGTTGGGCTTTGCACTGAGCATGGAGACTGCTTGCGATTCTCGCTCGCTCTCTCCCTCTCTCCCCCACCCACACTCCTTCTCTCTAAGAAAAAGAAAAATAAAAAAACAAAAAATAAATTAAAAAAGGGAGCAACCGAAAGTGACACAGGAATAATAGGAGACTTTAACACCCCACTTATATCCATGAATGGGTCACCCAGACAGAAGAATATTGAAGAAATACCAGCCTTAAATAACACATTAGAACAGATGGACTTAATAGATATGTACAAAACATTCCTTCCAAACACAGAAGAACACACGTGCTTTTCAAGAGTACTTGGAACATTCTCCAAGGTAGATTTTGGTAGGCCACAAAAAGTTTCAAATTTAGGAAGATTGAAATCATCTGAAGCATGCTCTTGGACCACAATGCAGTGAAACTAGAAATCAATTATAAGAAGAAAACTGGAAAAAACCCCAAATGTGTGGACACTAGACAACATAGGTCAATAAAAAAAAAAAAAAAAAAAAAAAAAAAAAAACAGAAAAAATGAAAAAAATACCATGAGACAAATAAAAATGAAAGCACAACATTTGAAAATCTATGGAATGCAGCAAAAATGGTTTTAAGAGGGAAGTCTATAGTGATACAGGCCCACCTCAAGAAATAAGAAAAATCTCAAATAAACAATGTAACCTTACATGTAAGGAAACTATGGAAAAAGAACAGCAAAACAACAACAACAACAACAATGCCAACAAACACCTAAAGTTAGCAGAAGGAAGGAAATAATAAATATCAGAGCAGAAATAAATGAAATAAAGACTAAGAAAATCAAAAGGAAAGACTGATAAAACTAAGAACGGGTTCTCTGAAAAGATAAAATTGATAAACCTTTAGTCAGACTCATTAAAACAACAACAACAACAACAGTAACAAAACCCAAAACAAAAAGCAAAAGAGAAAGGCCCAAAGTAATAAAATTAGAAATAAAGAAGAAGTTACAACTAACACCACAGTAATACAAAGGATTATGAGACCTACCATGAAGCATTTTATGCCAATGAACTGGGACAACTATCAGACATGCATAAATTCCTAGAAACATACACTCTTCCAAGGCTGAATCAGAAAGAAATAGAAAATCTGAACAGACCACTTTCTGGTAATGAAACTGAATCCATAATAATAATTTTAAAAAGCACAGGGGCATCTGGGTGCCTCTGTCAGTTAAGCATCCAACTCTTGATTTCAGCTCAGGTCATGATTTCATTGATGGAGCCCCACATCAGGCTCTATGCTATCAGTGTAGAGCCTGCCTGGGATTCTCTCTCTCTTCTCTCTCTCTGTCCCTCCCCTGCTTATGCTCTCTGTCTCAAAATAAAGAAACGTTATTTTTTAAAAGCACAATAAACACAAGTTCAGGACCAGATGGCTTCACAGGTGAATTCTACCAAACACTTAAAGTAGAGTTAATACCTATCCTTCTCAAGCTACTCTTAAAAATTGAAGAAGGAACACTTCTAAATTCATTCTACAATACTAGCATTTCTCCTGTACCCAAACCAGACAAAGACACAATAAAGAAGAGAAAATTACAGGCCAATATCCCCGATGAACCTAGACACAAAAATGCTGAACAAAATATTAGCAAACTGAATCCAACAGTATATTTAAAGGATCACATACCATGGTTAAGTGGGATTTATTCCACAGATGCAAGGAAGGTTTGATATCTGCAAGTCAAAATGACATACCTAATTAACAAAATGAAGGATAAAAATCATGTGATAATTTCAATAGATGCCGAAAAAGTACTCAACAAAATTCAAAATTCATTTATGATAAATATTCTTTTTTTAGGTTTATTTATTTATTTTGAGAGACTGAGAGCATGGACAGGGGAGGGGCAGAGAGAGAGGAACGAGAGAGAATCCCAAGCAAGCTTCACACTGTCAGTGCAGAGACCCACACGGGACTTGAACTCATGAACCATGAGATCATGACGTGAGCCTGGATGTCAAGAGTTGGATGCTTAACTGACCGAGCCATAGAGGCACCCCTATGATAAATATTCATAACAAAGTGAATATAGAAGGAACATATCTCAACATAATAAAGGCCATACATGAAAATCCACAGTTAGCATCATAGGCAAGGGTGAAAAGCTGAAATTTCTTCCTATAAGATCAGGAATAAGACCAGGATGCCCACTGTCTCCACTTCTGTTTAACAAAAAATTGAAATTCTAATCACAACAGTTGGGCAAGAAAAAGAAAATCATCCAATCTGGAAAAGATGGAGTAAAATTATCATTTGCAGATGACACAATATTGTATATAGAAGACCCTGGCGTCTCCACTAAAAAGCCGTTAGACCTAATAAATGAATTCAGTGAACTCGTAGGATACAAAACTGATATACAGAAATCAGTTGCATTTCTATACACTAATAATCAAGTATCAGAAAAAGAAATTAAGTAAACAATCCCATTTACAATTCCATCAAAAAGAATAAAATTCCTAGGAATAAATTTAACCAAGGAACTGAAAGACCAGTATTCTAAAAACTATAAAACATTGACTGATATAAGAAATTACAAATAATACAAATAAATAGAAAGAAAGATACAAGGTGCTTATGGACTGAAAGAATTAATATTGTTAAAATGTTCATACACCCCAAGGCAATCTATGGATTCAGTGCAATCCCTATTAATATAACAATGGCATTTTTTTTTTTTTTTTTTTTGCAGAACAAGAACAAATAATCCTAAAATTTGTATGGAACCACAAAAGACCCCAAATAGCCAAAGCAATCTTGAGAAAGAACTAACCCTGATTTCAAACTATACTACAAAGCTGTAGTAAGCAAAACAGTACGGTACTGGTACAAAAACAGATACATAGATCAATGTTATAGAATAGAGAGCTCAGAAACAAACCCATACTTATATGGTCAATTAATCTATGTGGAAAAAAAAGGAAGAATGTATTATGCAAAAAAGGCAATCTCTTCAATAAATGGGTTGGGAAACTGGACAGCTACATGCAAAAGAATGAAATCAGACCAGTTTCTTACATCAAAATAAACTAAACATGGATTAAAGACTTAAATGTAAGAACCTGAAACATGAAATTCCTACAGGAAAACATAGGCAGTAAGCTCCCTGACATTGGTCTTGGATACTTTTTTAGATCGGTCTCCTAGGCGAGGATAACCAAAGCAAAAATAAGCGAACAGGACTACATCGAACCAAAAAGCTTTTCCCCAGTGAAGGAAATCATCAACAAAATGAGAATGCAAACTACTGAATGGGAGATGATATTCGTAAATGGTAAACCCAGTAAGGTGTTCACGTCCAAAATATACAAAACACACAACTCAATATAAAAATATATGATTTTAAAAAAATAGGTAGAGAATCTGAACTGACAGTTTTCCAAAGAGGACATACAGATGGCCAACAGACACACGAAGAGATGCTCAACATCACTCATCATCAAGGAAATGCAAATCAAAACCACAATGAAATACCACCTCACGCCCGCCAAAACGGCTATTATCAAAACTAACAATATATAACAAGTGTTGATAGAGATGTGGAGAAAAGGGAGCCCTTGAACACTATTGATGGGAATGTAAATTGATGCGGCCACCATGAAAACAGCATACAGGTTTCTCAAAAAATTAAAAATCAAACTACCATAAGATCCAGCCAGTCGATTTGTAGGTATTTATCTGAAGAAAATGAAAACACTAATTAGAAAAGGCATGTGCATCCGCATGTTCATTGTAGCATTATTTACAATAGCCAAGACATGGAAGAAACTTAAATGCCCATTGATAAATGAATGGATAAAGAAGATGTAGTATGTGTATATAATCCATATTTCTCAACCTTAGAGAATGAAATCTTGCCATTTGCAACAACATGGATGGACCTAGGGGGCATGAGCGAAATTAATTAGTCAAAGAAATAATTAATTAGTCAAAGAAATAATTAATTAGCATTAATTAATGCTGAGTGAAATTAATTAGTCAAAGAAAGACAAATACCACATGGTTTCATTTAAGTGTGGAATCTGAGAAAACAAAACGAAATAGAAACAGATTCATAGATACAGAGAACAAAGTGATGGGTGTCAGAGTGGAGTGGGGTAGGGGGAATGGACAAAATAGGTTAGGTATAAAAGAAATGTCATGAGGATGTAATGTACAGACTAGTGAATGCAGTCAATAATATTGTAACAACTTTGTATGGTGACAGACGGTAACTAGACTTATTGAGGTCTTATCGATAGTTGTTTCCTAATGTATATAAATATCAAATCACTATGCTATATGCCTGAGACTAATATAGTATTGTATGTTAACTCTTCTTAAATTAAGAAATAGGTTCCTACACCATTGGCTGGGGTGGAAATTAAATATGAAAATATATGTAAAATGCTTGGCATGCCTGGCAGTTGGGTCTCAATAAATGGTAGCTAAACTTTCTATATTGTTTTATATAATAATAAACCAAACAGGTTAAAAGTTTCTCTGGGGGAAAAAAAAACCTCCAAAAGCCAAAACCAAACAAACCAAAAACAATGATGAACAACATTTAGTAAGCATTTAAAAAAATTTTTTTTAACGTTTTATTTATTTTTGAGACAGAGAGAGACAGAGCATGAACGGGGGAGGGTCAGAGAGAGGGAGACACAGAATCTGAAACAGGCTCCAGGCTCTGAGCTGTCAGCACAGAGCCCGATGCGGGGCTTGAACTCACGGACCGCGAGATCATGACCTGAGCCGAAGTCGGCCGCTTAACCGACTGAGCCACCCAGGCGCCCCAGCATTTTTTTTTTTTAAGTCAGGCATTCTGGTACACTTTTTACATGTGTGAGCTCCTTTAATTCTACTAACAACCCGTTAAGTATTATTATTGTCCTTATTTTGGGATGCGTAGACTAAGATTTAGATGTATTAATAAATTGGCCTAAGGTCAGAGGGCTAAAAAGTGGCCAGTCTCAGATTCCAATCCAGATTTTTCTGATTCCAGATCTGATGCTTATGACCACTATACTGCACTGTTTCTCTGTGTATATAAATAGAAAACCCACAGGGAAGGAACAGAGCAAATAAATGGCAAGCCATAATCCGAAAGTGATAGAAATTTATGAAATGAAGGAAGAAAGTGCAGGGTGTTCAGATGGGAAAGTGTTCACTGAATCGCAGACAGAATTATCAAAACAGAACACTCTCTAGACACATTCTGTTGAACTTCTGAATTTTCAACTTGGAAAAATAGTCGTTAATTAAAGAAAAAAAAATGTTCTTGTTCTCATGAGTGAAAAAAAAATGTGTTTGTCACAGCCTTGTCAGCAACTCTATATGTCAGATGACTGCAGAAAATCATCTCGAAATTTTTAAGGGAAATGCTTGTGAACCAAAAAGTTCCAATTAATCTGAAGTTACAAGCTCATCAAAAATACTATTGCTACACATTTTCTGAAAAATATTGCCAAAGAAGTACTTAAAAAAATTTTTTTAAATGTTTATTTATTATTTTTGAGACAGCATGAGCGGGGGAGGGGCAGAGAGAGAGGGAGACACAGAATCCGAAGCAGGCTCCAGGCTCCCAGCTGTCAGCCCAGAGCCCGACGCGGGGCTCGAACCCACAAACCGTGAGATCATGCCCTGGGTCGAAGTCGGACGCTTAACCAGCTGAGCCACCCAGGCGCCCTTTTATTTTAAATTTTTAATGTTTATTTACAAAGTTTATTGTACATGTTAAAAGAACTATATGAACATCCCAAAATACACGAGTAGCATATTGAAGTTATGACGCAAAATAAAAAAAATAAAGACCGGTGAATTGCTTCATGAAGTAGAACATTAGCAACTTTCTTGAAGCTCCCTGTAATCTTCTCTGATCTCCCTCTTTTCCCCGAATTGCCCTTCAAATAACCATTTTCCTGAATTCTGCTTATTATTGTCTTGCTTATCTTGACAGTTTATCAGATATGTATACGTCCTTCCATAATGGTGAACTTGGAACCATACTGCAAGATGGCTTCTGCAATTGGCCCAATGTGCCCAACGTCACGCTTTGAGGCTTCATTGAGGTGATTTGAATAGCCGGGCCTCATTCATTGGCATTCCGAATAATACTCCATTGTGTGGATGTGTCACAGCTTATTAGCCGTTCTTTTGTCCGTGGCCAGTTTTGTTTCCAGCTATTGTTTCTTTTTCCAATTGTTATTAGTGCCTCCCTGAATGTCCTCTCTTACGCCAACTGGTACGCATATGCACAAGGGCCTCAGTAGTGGGTATTTTTTCAAATTTAGTGGTGGGTTATTGCAAGGTAATGGGTTGCAGTAACTTTTTTAAAAATCAAGAAATTTTTTAGAAGAAAACTAACACACACGCGCGCACACACACACACACACACACCCCTAGAGTAAACTTAACCAAAGCAAAAAAAAAAAAAAAAAAAAAAAGGGAAAATAATTATACAACATTAGAAGTGAACACGAAAGGTGACCATAGATTCTAAGGGGATTAAAACAGTAAAACAGGGTATTCTGAACAATACCATGCCAATACATCTAAAATTCTGAAGGAGACGGACGATTTTCTAGGAAATAGCAGTTACCAAGCTTGACGCAAGAAGAAAACTAAATAAAACAATAACCCTGAGAAAAATTTTAAACATTTGTCAAAGAACTATCCCATCCTTAAAATACCAGGCCAAGAGCCACTAAAGATAGGTTCTTTGACCTTCAAAGACTAGCAAATTCTTGCAATATTTAATGTGTTCCGGAGCATAGATAAAAATAGAAATCTTTCCAGTTCATTTTACTAACTTAGCCTACCCACGTGTCAGTCAGCTTCCAGCAAAAAAAAAAAAAAAACAAAAAACACACACACACAACAGATGTCACACTCGCATTAGATAATTTGAAGCGAGTTCAGTAAAGGTGTGGAGAGAGTGTAGAAATGCCAGATGGGTATACAGTCTTGTTACCAACCCTCGGCTTGAAGGGGGGATGGGAGAGGTGATTATCAGAAACTAGTAGGAGGGCCTGACAGGAGCTGTGATCTCCAGGCATCTAAACAGCTTCCCTTGACCTTGAAAAGAAGGGGTTGGGAGAATGGACGCCCTCACCTCATTTCCCTTTTACCTTCCAATTTGCTTTCTGGGCTCCTCATTGGCCAAACCCAAATGGAAGCCATAGGTCAATGGAATCCATTGATGTGGTCCATGTGAGTCAGCCTCCTAGGGCAAAGAGCAGGTGTAGAAGGGTAGAGGTGGCCCTGGAGGGGCAAATGGAAGCCATAATGCACACCGTGATGCCACAATGCCTTGAGTACAACCTAGCAAGAATTGCGCACAGAACACAAGTGGTGAGCGATCTAACCTAGGGATATAGGTACAAGAATTCTCAGGTAAAATCGTAGCAAATTGGTTTCAGAACTTGATTAGGATGCTGTTAGCAAATAATGTTTTGGTATTCAATGGGGGTGTTTTTCTCATTCCATGTATATTTTTTAGGATTCTTGGCTTTGATTCTACGTGTTCAAAGGAAAATTCCCACTCTTTCTGTCCTCTCCTGTGCTCTCCTTCCCAAGGGAGGAGGACTGACCTAATTGATGAGTGTTGAAGAAGAACCCCAGGCCTGCTGGACCTCTTTTGGAACCAGCCTCTCCACATACTGTAAGCCACTTCTGCTTCTCCAAGGAGTAGCAAGGAAGGCCTCTGGGCTTCAAGCCGGGCAGTGACCAGGGGAGCAAGTTAGCAAATTCGGGGGCAAAGGGATTCGCAAGCCCCCTGGGCTGTGTATCTAGCCCGTGTCATCCAGCCCAGTTTTTATCAGTAATCAAGCTAATATCGATCTCCATCTGATTTCTATGTCTTTTATTCATCCTGCACTTGGGAGGAGAGGAACGAACAGTGTCAATCTACTGGCCAATGCCAAGTATGTGTAGCAAAGGGAGCCCTTACCCACTGTTGGTGGGAGTGTAAGTGGTACAGCCACCATGGAACACAGGAAGGCAGTTTCTTTCAAAAACCTAAAAATCGAACGGCCACATGATTCAGCAACGCCACCCGTGGGCATATATCTGGAGGAAATGAAATAGGTCTCTTGAGGAGATACGTGCACCCCCAAGTTCACTGTAGCATTAGTCACAATAGCCAAGATATGGAAACAACCTAAGGGTCCATCACCTGATATAGAAGATGTGATACACACACACACACACACACACACGCACAGTAGAATATTATTCAGCCACGAGAAAGAAGAAAATCCTACCATTTGCAATAACATGGATGAA
The DNA here is from genome assembly GCF_018350195.1 of Panthera tigris. Lineage (NCBI taxonomy): Eukaryota > Metazoa > Chordata > Mammalia > Carnivora > Felidae > Panthera > Panthera tigris. Next base: position 8,684,376 of record NC_056673.1, on the reverse strand, counting down.
CCTTGAGGCCATTATGCTAATTGAGATAAGTCAGACCGAGGAAGATAAATAATGTATGATATCACTTGTATGTGGAACTTAAAACAAACTGAAGTTGTACTAACAGAGTAGAATGAGTAGAACAGAGTAGTTACCAGGGACTGGGAGGTGGGGGAGGGGGGTTGGGGAGATGTTATTTAAAGGTACAAATTTGTAACCAGTGGACAGAGAAAGTACCAGAGCTTTAATGCTCAGCATGGGTGGCAGCGGGGGGCGGGGGGGGGGGGGGCACCTGGGTGGCTCAGTCGGTTCAGCGTCCGACTTCGGCTCAGGTCATGATCTCACGCTTTGTGAGTTCAAGCCCCGAGTCTGGCTCTGTGCTGACAGCCTGGAGCCTGCTGTGGATCCTGTGTCTCCCGCTCTCTCTGCCATTTCCCCGCTCATGCTCTGTCTCTGTCTCTGTCTGTCTCTTTCTCTCTGTCTCAGAAACAAATACACATTAAAAAAAGTGCAGCATGGTGATTCTCGCCCACAGTGCTGTGTTACAAACTCCAAAGTTGCTAAGAGACTAGGTCTTCACTGTTCTCAACACAGACAGGAACTGATAATTATGTGTCGCGGTAAAGGTGCCAGCTAGAGCTATTGTCGTAATCATATTGCCATATAAAAATGTATCAAACCAACACATGGAACACCTCAGATTTATGCCGTGTTATATGCCCATTCGTTCTCCAAACCCCCCCCCCCCAAAAAAAAGCCTAAAAAATAGCTCTTTACCTCTAATCCTTCTTTCCGCAGACATTGCTACGATCCCCACCACCATAGAGCTAGTGGGACTCTAGAAATACCGCCCTCTGAGTAGGAAAGAACCAGACGGAACAAAGAATCCGTTCACTGGCTTTTGAGCTCGGAAGCAGACCTTTATAATTCTACAGCCAAATACAGAATTAAAAGCCATGCCTCTTCCGCAAGAGAGAAACAAGGCTTTGGGTTGTTTTCAGAAACTTGGCTTTGAGTGGGGCAGTCAGGCATGAAGTTCTTACCATCGACCCCAACATGAGAAGAGCTGAAGATAAAGTGAAAAGCTTCCCTCTGCCCAGAACAAAGGAAGAGAGAAACCATAGGTGAGAAAGGGCGAATGAGAGACTCCTTGACGTGGGAGGTGAGGTTAGGAGATGGAAATTCTTGCGGAATCTTTGGAGGAGCCGAAGGAGGGGTCCAGAGAAGAAGAGGCCGTTTTCTGACTTCCCAAGGGAAAACGCCAGCCTTAGAAGAGGTCTATTAAAAATAAGACAGTTGGGGGGAGGGCGGCGCCTGGGTGGCTCAGTCGGTTAAGCGTCCGACTTTGGCCCAGGTCATGATATCGCGGTTCGCGAGTTCGAGCCCCGCGTCGGTCTCTGTGCTGAAAGCTCAGAGCCTGGAACCTGCTTCAGATTCTGTGACTCTCTCTCTCTGCCCCTCCCCTGCTCATACTCTGTCTCTCAAAAATAAAAAACATTAAAAAATTAAAAAAAAATAAGACAATGGGCCCAATATGAAGTCACTATGCTAAGTGCCACATCAGCAAACCAAGACTTAACTTAATTAGAGTTTCAGCTTTTTCCTGGAAATGGGAACTTAAACCGGTCAATCAGGGATCAATCACCTGGCCAGCACTGGTGAGGTCACCTGCCTGCTAGATCCCTGCCGTCCCCCAAAGGAAAACGACCTTGTAGTAACGAACCCGCTTTTTTTTTTTGGTTTTGGCCAGTATAACTTCTTTGTTCCCGCTTCCTGCTACCTCTAAAAGTCTTTCATTTTGTACAGCTACCCGGAACTCCTTTCCACGTACCAATTGGAGCCGCCAGATTTATGAATTATCAAGTGAACCCAATAAGATCTTTCAGTTTTACTCAGTTGAATTTTGTTTCTTAACTAAGTCCAAACCAAGCACGTGGGTGTTGAGTCGCACGGGCTGAGGTCGGTGTGGGGCCATAGGGACAGGAAGGTGGCCTTGAGATTCCTGAACCTCTGGGCTGGGGGAAAACAGCCCAGAATCCCCTCCCCCTGCTTCCGTGGTAGAATACCAAACATAGGAAAGAATGAACGTTCTATGGAACACACTTTGGGATTTGCTGCTGTGCAGAGTTCTTGGGTCCGACGCCAGGAGCTTGAATTCGGGCAAAAGGATACATCTGACTCTCACAATCATCAACGAATGCCCTTTGGGGACTATCGATCAACAGTCTACAGACCCTTTCAGCTTTCTCCACTTTGTCCTTTCTGGGGGGGTCGAGTGATTACATCCGCACCCGCCAAACCAAAGACAGGTTCTTGTGTTCCCCCATGACCTGGCAATATGTCTCAGAGTCCTTTCCCGTCTCTGGAAGCCCCACAGTGCTGTGATGCAAGACATAAGTGTCCTTGGCTGGTGTGACAGGGCCGGTGGCAACCGGATGAAGACAGGGATGGGGTGGAGGGTAAGAATGAGGACGTCCCAAACGAGGAAAGCTTTCAAAGTGCTTTCTCACGGCAGCACTGGGTTGGAGATGATTTGGAGGTGAGGAAAGGGGCGTCCCAAGAGATTAGAAAAGCTACCCAAGGAAACAAAGCAGCGGAGGGACAGAAGGGGGCATTCAAACCAGATTTTATGCTTCTGGCGGTCCGATCCTCCCTCCATGTCCCTGGGCTGCAGTGATGGCCCCAGTCATCATGAATGTCAATGAACTTTTAATGAGGTCTTAATCAAGGGCTTCATTACGGACTCTTGGGGAGCCAAGCAATGGCCCTTAGGAGACAAAAGCTGGTATTCAGGCCAAAAGGGCTTGGGGTTCTGGTCCCTTTCAAGGACACCGCAGCCCCTCTTACCCCCTTTACTCCCATTGCCCGGAAGACCTCCAAGCAGACAAAAGGAAACCCTCAGATCTCCTTTGCATCAGCTCTGGGCTGCCCTTGGCCTCGGTGCTAATGAAGTGTCTTAACAAACTCCCCCTGAGAAGTTGCATTTCATTTGCATGCGTTTGCTCTTAGTTCCTGAGAATGTTGTGACTCTCCTAAAACCACAGGAAGCCACATTTTTCCTTCCCTTTCTTCCTCCCACTTCTCTCCTACCCCAGCTAGCCCTGTCTGGCTTGTGGAGGCCAACCTAACAACAAAGTTTAGCCCCTGGCAGGTTTTTCACACGACGGAAAGGCAAAAGATTCATACGCCTTGCCTTCGTTTAGAGCTGCTAACTTAGCTAGAAAATCCCAGCTTGACCTCATTTCTTACTGCATTGTCTTCCATAAAGACCCGAATGTGATTTTTGCTCACAAACTGATACAGCTGCTGCGAGATGAAGGAACATTTCCCATAAGGTCTTGGTTTTCAATCGGTTTACCAAATAATCTGGATCTGTCCTAAGCATTGCGTCTGGGTGCCCGGATCATACGCGAGGGAAATTATCATAGAAGTTTGGGGTATTTTACAGTCATTCTGATCGGATGCCTTGATCACGGGGCCCGGAAAACAGCAACCTTTCAAAATTCAAATACTGATTCTGAGGGTACGATGCTCAAGCAGGATGTGCCAGGCACCCTGTCATTTGACTCGCTGAAGATTTTGTGAGATGTGATACGTTAAAAGCATGAATATGTCCAAGCAAATGGTCCCTGGAGGTAACAAGGTTGGGGCTAAGATTATTCACTTATGGGAAGGAAAGGTACTTCTAGAAGTTCCTAGTAAAAAAAGAAAATAATAATAACAAATAATAAATTATATTATTTATACAAAATAATAATCATAATAGCTTCAGTGCATTCCTTCTCCCATGTGATCTCTATTGACATTGGATGGCAGCTGAGCGCCCGCCAGAAAATGACAGAGAAATGATCACTTTCGAGCCCCCTCCATTTAGTTGATTTCTTCTAGATGTCTTCACCCCCTCCCCCATCTGGCTTCCCAACCACTTCAAACTCAGTAGGAAGTGACAGAAAGAAGAAGGAGGGGTTAGCATGAGGCCATAAGTGAATAAAGGCTGAGGTTTTGTTTCTGCCAGGCCGGCTTTTCTTCGGACTCCAAGCTGCCTGCACCAATCTCTCCATTCACACTGCTTTTTCTCCTTTTCTCTGCTCAGGGAGGAGTAGAGCGATTGTTCGTTCACTCCACGGTCACGACGTACAAAGCTGCGCTGGGTACCGCGGAGCATTCTGGAACGTCATGGTCAGTGCTGTTAAACCAGTGAATGGTAGTCCGAATTCTGGATCGAAAGGCATGTGCATTTAAAAGCCTGACTGATATGGTCACACTTACCTCCCCAAAGCTGCACAAATGTATATTCTCCCAGCTCCGTAGAAGAGTGTTTCCTGGCTCACAGTCTCTCCAGTACGGGATATTAGCAAATTTTCAAAGCTGTCGATCTGGACAGTGAAAATTGTATATAGCTCAATTTACGTTTCTCCAATCATGAGTGAGATAGATGCTTTATTTTTTAAAATTTTTTAAATGTTTTTAAATATTTTATTTTTGAGAGAGAGAGAGACAGACAGACAGATAGGCAGACAGAGGAGAAGTGGGGGAGGGGCAGAGAGAGAGAGAGAGAGAGGGAGACACAGAATCCGAAGAAGGTTCTGGGCTCTGAGCTGTCAGCTCAGAGCCCGATGCGGGGCTCGAACTCAGAACCGTGGGATCATGACCTGAGCCGAAGTCGGGCGCTCAACCGACTGAGCCACCCAGGCGCCCCGAGATTGATGCTTTACGTATGATTATTGACCCCTGTATTTATTCTTTTCTATAGGCTGATGTGTCTCTTGTTCATGATGCAATTAGCTTGCTCAACTTTATTGATTGGTAGAAATGCTTAGCAAATGAAAGGAACAAGCCATCTGGCTCTCCCGTGTGCGGTCTCATTTTTGTTCAGTTGGTTTTTTGCCTCTGATTTAGTTTATGCTTTTATTTTTCTGATAACACAGAGATTTTACAATACCTGTGTTCAAATTAATCAATCGTCCTCTTTATGGGTCTGGAACTCGTGATGTGTTTAGAAAGAACTTTAAAATTATAGATCAATTCTTTCCTGCTTTCTTACTAAAGAAAGATGACTTTATTACTTGACAGAAATATTTGAAATCTACAGGGTTTTTTTTTTTTTTATAATAATAAGCATCCATGGGGGCGCCTGGGTGGCTCAGTCGGTTAAGCATCTGACTGTTCATTTCAGCTCAGCTCATGATCTCACGGTCCATGAGTTCAAGCCCTGCATTGGACTCCACACGGACAGTACAGAGCCTGCTTGGGATTTTGTCTCTCTCCCTCTCTCTCTGCCCCACCCCTGCTTGTGCTCTCTCTCTCTCTCTCTCAAAAGAAGTAAATCCACATTAAAAGTAATAATAATAAGTATCCATTTCCACAGAAAGCTTGTAACAGATTAATTTATTTAATGAGCATTTATTGAAAGTCTCAGCTATAAGAGAGAGATGGAAAAAACATACCCTTTGCCTTCAAAGAGCTTCCATTCTTGTAGGAAGACACATAGTTAATTATATTATATGATCGTATATCACGCAATTGTTATTTTACTATATTACACAACTCATTTATCAAAAAACCCAGGGAGCCCTCCCAGAGGGGAAAATAGATGATCTCTGTCTTAAGAGGGGCGCCCTGTCTCAAGGGACGTTCCAAATAGTAGGGGACGAGCAGAACCGGCCACTCAGGCAGACGTCGGAGCGGCGGGGGCTGCGGTCCTGTGGGGACAGCGGGGAGTGGAGGGACAGGGGCTGAGCTGCCCCTTTGCGGATTCCCTGATCTAGCCCCATTTCAAGTTCAGGTAACTTGGGACATCCCACTTCTCCCTCCAGAAAGCGACGGGAGAATCCGCTCAGCTGGCGTGGGGGACACCGACAAGTGTGGGGGCAGCGATTTCACGAGATTGTAAGGAAGTTCTCTGGGGTTATCCCTAGCAGAGAACCAGCCGAGAGACTGCAAACCTAGGGGAAATCGCTGAAAGGCTCAGAGCTGTAGACAGGAGCCAAAAAAAAAAAAAAAGAGGTATCTGGTCTTAGGAAGTGCAACACGTCTCAAAGCAGCAGCTGCAACATCCAAGAGCCCCACAACCTCCATACCTGTACGCCCTTCATTTGATGAGAACCCGATGTGCCAGTGAGGATAGGCTCAGACCTTGCACTCACCATCACAAGACGGATAGCTATAGCCTCATTTTATTTGTTTGTTTATTTGTTTAATTATTTTTGAGAGACAGAGGCGGAGCGTGAGGGAGGGGCAGAGAGAGAGAGGGAGACACAGAATCCGAAGCGGGCTCCAGGCTCCGAGCCGTCAGCCCAGAGCCCGACGCGGGGCTCGAACTCACCAGCCGTGAGATCCTGACCTGAGCCCAAGTCGGATTCTCAACTGACGGAGCCTCCCAGGCGCCCCCGATGGCTAAGATTTTTAACTTTCTGCTCCCAAAACCTCACTCTTAGATTTTCTGTCTTCTCCAGTCCAATTTCCCTCAGGCTACCCCCCTCCCCAATCTCGGGCTTTTCCCCACACCAGGTCCCCAAGGCCTCAGGCCTTTGGACCAGCCCGGCACCCCAGGGTCCAGCTTCTCTGGGAAGACATCTCACACAACCTCTTGCTTAGACTTGGGCATCTTTAAATCTTCTAGTTCTCTTTAAGTAACGGAAAGCTGTCACTCCGTCTGGACACTTCAGCAGGGGGAAAGGATGTGCTTTGGAGGTGCAAGTCGAGGGAAGATGTGTGTGGGGCCAAGGACCTTTTTCTTTACTTCTCTTGAAATTCTTCCTCCCCTGCCCCACAGCCGTCCTTAAGGCACCTCGTTTGCTCCTTGTATGGTATCTGTGTTTGAGGGGCCATCAGATGCACAGGACCGATGCCATCTCCAAGATCCCAGGGGACAGAGGGGCTGGCTGCTGGGACAGAAGACCAAGGGCAGACCCGATGTCTTCCGCTCCAGTCCCAGGATGTCGGGCCGTGCCCTCAGAGCACGGATCTACACCAGACTTGTCCCCGCTTCTCGCTCACCTCCTTTCCTTGCTGTCAAATCCCAGGGTCCGGACAGAATGAAAGCTGGCCTGACGGGAAGACAGGTGATTAGAAACGTTGTTCTTCCTACAGCTCCTTTCTCTGCTTAGCCCACAATTCTCTCTCATCTCCGGCCCCCCCACCCCAAGTTTGCCTGCTCTCCCGAGGGTCCCTCCAGCTTCCTGGTCTCATCTGCATTGCATGGGCTGGGTGACTGCTCAGAGCCACAGAGCTCACAGCCTCGCAGGGTGGGGACAGGAGAGGACTGAGTGCATGAGGTGGACGAGTGAAAACTGCAGTTAGGTTAGGTATGAAGTCTTGGCTTGCTGACGGGGCTTAGCGCAGGTGACTCCATTTTGAGCCTGTTGCTTCATTTTTCTTTTCTTCTCTTTTCTTTCCTTTCCTTTCCTATTATTTCCTTTCCTTTCCTATTCTTTCCTTTCTTTTGTTTTGTTTTCTTTCTTTTCTTTTCTTTTCTTTTCTTTTCCTTCTCTTTTCTTTTCTTTTCCTTTTCTTTTCTTTTCTTTTCCTCCCCTCCCCTTCCCTCCCCTCCTTTCCCCTCCCCTCCCCCTCCCTCTTTCTTTCTTTCTTTCTTTCTTTCTTCTTTCTTCTTCTTTTTTTTTTTTTTAAATTTTTTTTTTAACGTTTATTTATTTTTGAAACAGAGAGAGACAAAGCATGAACGGGGGAGGGTCAGAGAGAGGGAGACACAGAATCTGAAACAGGCTCCAGGCTCGGAGCTGTCAGCACAGAGCCCGATGCGGGGCTGGAACTCACGGACCGCGAGATCATGACCTGAGCCGAAGTCGGCCGCTTAACCGACTGAGCCACCCAGGCGCCCCTCTTTCTTCTTTCTTCTACAGGGAAAGGGTTTATAGTGTGATGCAGATTACTGGGAATAAGAAGGGAGGAGAAAACCGTACCTATGCGGTTGGGCTGTGTAAAGGTAACGTTTATAGCACAATCAGTGGTTTACCAAATGGTCCTTTAACAGCTCATCCTCTACTTCTCCTGGTAGAACCCTCGCTCACCGTAGGGCTGGATGATACCCGCTGAGTACGCTCCCAGCTTCCCTTGCAGCTAAGACAGGTCACGTGACCCAGTCCTGGCCAGTGGGACCCGAGGAGAAGCCTGCTGGAGGCGTTTGGGGGAGAGGTTGTCTTTTAGTCAAACAGACACGTGGGTGCAAACGCAGGATATTGTGTCCAAAGGGGACGTCTGGAGCAGTGGCCGTCTCGTGACCGGGAGGGGCAACAAGCTCATACCCTGAGGACGGACGCCGGGGTAGAAAAAGAATGAGAGCTTTGATCTTTGAGGAAGCAAACCCACGTCTCCTCCTGTGAGTCTCCTTTACCCTCACGTGGCTCTCGCATTCACACTTCTGACACCAGCTGTGCGTGTGCGTGTGGCTTCCACACCCCACAATTCACTGCGACACCTGCTGGGTGTCCTACAACTCAACTCCTTTCTGACACCGTCTACCGGGGCCAGCGTTGGATCCCATAGCTAAGGGTTCAGTCCCATGAGCTCAGGGAAGCGATTGGGTTACCAGTTTATTCTATAATAAGAAATATCACAAAGGACGCAAAGGAACAGTCAGATGAAGAGATACGAGGGTGAGGGCGAGGAGGATTCCAAAAGTAGCTTCTGTCCCTGTGGAGTTGGGATGTGACACCCTCCTGGTACGTGGCTGTGGTCACCAGCCTGGACGTCCCCTGAACTTTGTACTTTGGGGACTTTTATGGAGGCCTCCGCACATTGGCACGATCAACTATCAACTCCGTGTTCAGTCCCTCTCCCCCTCTCCAGAGAATGTGGGGGTGGGGCTGAAAATCCCAAGCTTCTAATCATGGTTTGATCTTTCTGGTGACCAGCCTCCAACCAGGAAATCTACCGAGAGTCACCTCATTAGTACAAAAGACGCCCTTATCACCCAGGAGATCCCAAGGATTGAGGAACTCTGCGTCGGGACCCAGGGTCAAAGACCAAATATTAGAACAAAAGATGCTCCTAGTATCCTTATCGCTCAGGAAATTACAAGAGTTTTAGGAGCTCTGTGCCAGGAACTGGAGGCAGAGACCAAAATTAGAATTTTATTATAATTTATATATTATATATTTAATTATATATATTTAATATATAATTTTATTATATATATTTAATATGTAATTTTATTTTATATATTTATATAATTTTATTATATATATCTCTATATATATATCTATGTATATATATCTTTTTTTTCTATTATCTCAGAGTCTTTGATGACCATGGTGAGCCAGTTTTTAAAAAGTCCTGCCTCTGGACTTCTCATTATTTGAAGTAACAGTTGGTCTTATTTTTTTCAGCCTCTTTCCATACTTTTGGAAGAAAGCATCCTCGCCGCTGATCGACTGTAGCCATTTATGGGAACAAACGGCCATTTCCTATCAGCCCGAGAAAAATTGTGTCCATCAGTAAATACAGACTAATTGGTAGGATTCGGGGAAGGCTCCTAAATGTATTCATAAATGTTACGTCTCCGACTTGCTGTCCGTAATCATTAGTTCACATTTTGAAAGCAGTTTGAGGGCATTTATGGTGTATTTTCATAACCTCTGCAAGTTGAATTTCTCGGTTATCTAGAAGATTCTAGAGCCGCTGTAGACCATTATGCAGACCTGTGCATCTCACTGTGTACTTCTGGGATTCTAGGAGTCAGTGAGGGGCTTTAAAAAAAGCTTTTTTGAAGTTTATTTATTTATTTTGAGAGAGAGAGAGAGAGAGAGAGAGAGAGGAGCAGGGGAGGGGCAGAGGGCAAAGGAGGGACAGAATCCCAAGCGGGCTCCACGCTGACAGCAAGAGAGAGGGGCTGGATCTCACAAACTGAACCCTGAGAACATGACCTGAGCTGAAATCAAGAGTCTGAAGCTTAACTGACTGAGCCACCCAGGAGCCCCAGTGAGGGGCTTTTAAAAACCGTTTTTGCTCTGCGGATCCACCTGAGAATCAGGGATGCTGCTTGTAGTATGAAAATCTGGCTGGGGAAATGGTCAAACGAGCACGAAGGCCAGGGAATCCGGGGGGACGTTCTAAATGCGGAGCTTGGAGACAGGTGGGGGCCGGGGAGGTGTAAGTCATTCCAAAGTAGGCTCCAAATAGCATTAGTGAAGAAGGAACAAGTTCTTAGGACGGTTCTCATCTGCTTTTTCTAAAGAACCGCCCCCCCTCCTCCCACCCCCAACAGTTTTAGGGGAAGCGAGCAGTCATGAACTTTAGCGGGATTTCGCCTGTTTCCTCTGAAATTCCCTCACCTCCCAGTGGCAATACTGCTCAAGTCAAGCTGATACGCTCAGCTCGCAGACACAGAAAAGAACGTGGGTCAAAATTCATTTGTGAAAATATCCTTAAGCAAATGGCAGCCAGATGTTTGCGGCAGTTCTCCCTGCCTTCCCTCCTTTGCTTGCAGTACCACGCGGTGTCCACAGGGTGGTGCGAGTGGCCGCTAAATGCGACCGACCCGCCTGGCCCGCCCCAGACTGAGTGGAAACAGATTTATAGGAAACGCGCAGCTCCCAGTCAATCTGATGCTTTAAAAATGTGCAATTTCCTAGATTCTTGAACGAGCCTAGTTCTGCTTATTAGCAGGCTGTAAAACGGCCCAAGAAGGAAGGGGGGCTGAAGGCAGCTCGGGGAGGTCCCAAGAGAGGGGGCAGGGAGGCCAGGGGCCTGGGTCCTCCTGGTGGCCCTGGCAGGACCTCAGCCCGGTTACAGCTCTAGGCCTCGGTGCCTTCTCAGATGAAGTGAGGGCAGGGGGTTGCGGTATCGATCGGATTTCAGATCCCGCCCCCCCCCCCAACCCCCATCGGAAATCTTCTGATTTACGGTAAGGACGTTATTTACACAGCCTGCATGTGAGGCGTTGCTCTGAACCAGCGTCGTGGCCGTGCGAAAGGAAAAGAAAATTGGTAACGATTATTGCTTTAGGATCCTTGAGGATAAATCCGTGTCACGTTTCTTTCCTTTTTTTAAAAAAAAGTCAAATCAAGCCAGACCTACAGGAGGCAAGGAAGGCCCTGGGGTTCTGCTCCCTCATCCAGGGGGGCTTTGCCTCGCTTTGCAGTTAAATGTGTCGGGCGTGTGTTCAGTGAATGTATCTTGAATATCTTCTATGACCTCGGCAGGCTGCTGGGTCTCAAGATGAGTAAGACCGTGTGTTGGCCCCGCTCAGCATCCAGTTGTAGGGAGGGCTTAAGCTCTGTAGTTGGCCCACTGCTTGCCACCCACTAGCTAGCGACCGGCAGGCAAATTAGCTTCTTTAAATCTCAGTTTTTGCATCTAGGGGCACCTGGGTGGCTCAGTCGTTAAGCGTCTGACTTCGGCTCAGGTCGTCATCTCATGGTCCGCGGGTTCGAGCCCCACGTCGGGCTCTGTGCTGACAGCTCAGAGCCTGGAACCTGTTTCGGATTCTGTGTCTCCCTCTCTCTCTGCCCCTCCCCTGCTCATGTGTGCGTGCACGCTCTCTCTCTCTCCAAAATAAACATTTAAAAAAAAATCTCAGTGTATGCATCTGTATAATGGGAAAAGTAATAGACTCTACCTATGAACGATTGTAAGAAATGATATAAATATTAAGTATAACGCATGCATATATCAAAGCATGCATATTTATGTAAATATAAATCATCTACATATTATAATAAGTGTAATAAATATTAAGTGCTTAGCACAGGGATTAGTGCCAGAGAAATCACTAAATGTTGTCAATTGTTGTAATTGTCTTTCAGGAGCTGTCCAGCTACAGGGAGGGCAGACTGAGAACTGCCTACTAGTAGAAACTGCTGGAGAGATGGGAGCCAAAGGATCAAACAGCTGGGCTAGAATTCAATGTACAGTCTAGGAATTTGTTAGGTGCCTCTTTCTGCCAAGAAGGAAAAGAAAAGGAAAGGGGAGGGGAGGAAAGGGAAGGAAGAAGGAAGGGGAAAAAAAGAGAAAAGGAAAGAAAAGGGGAGGGAGGGAAGAAGGAAGGAAAAGAAAAGAGAAAAGAAAAGGGGAGGGGAGGAAGAAGGAAGGAAAAGAGAAAAGAAAGGGAGGGGAGGAAGAAGGAAGGAAAAGAAAAGGGAAAAGAAAAGGAAAGGGGAGGGGAGGAAAGGGAAGGAAGAGGGAAGGGAAAAAAAGAGAAAAGAAAAGAAAAGGGGGGGGAGGGAGGGAAGAAGGAAGGAAAAGAAAAAAAGAAAGGAAAAGAAAATGGAAAGGAAGGAAGAAGGAAGGAAAAGAAAAGAGAAGAGAAAAGAAAAGGGGAGGGAGGGGGAAGGAAGAGAAAAGAAAAGAGAAAAAGGGAGGGAGAAAGGAAAGAGGGAAAATGAAGTAAAGAAGATGGGGGGGAGGGGCGCCTGGGTGGCGCAGTCGGTTGAGCGTCCGACTTCAGCCAGGTCACGATCTCGCGGTCCGTGAGTTCGAGCCCCGCGTCAGGCTCTGGGCTGATGGCTCGGAGCCTGGAGCCTGTTTCCGATTCTGTGTCTCCCTCTCTCTCTGCCCCTCCCCCGCTCATGCTCTGTCTCTCTCTGTCCCAAAAATAAATAAAAAACGTTGAAAAAAAAAAAAAAAAAGAAGATGGTGGGGGGTGTGTGGGAGGGGAGGGATCTGTCCTTCCTGGTGGAGGAGACTTGAATGGCAAAGCCAAGGTTACTAGGGGAAGACCCTCGGGTTTCCCTGCACACGCAGGCTTGCGGGGAGCTCAGCACCAGGGCACCGCACCGGGTCCAGCCTTTCCAGGCACCTGCGGGCAGAGGCGGGCCGAGCTGGAGGGTGCCAGGCATGGACGAGCGCCACCCGCTCTGGCTCTCAGGAGGGTGAGTTGACTTCTGTGGGAACGTGAAGGCATGCAGCTGGTTTTCCTGAATTTTTCGCCGGGTTAATGATGTCTGGATATCCCAGAGAAACAACCTGTAAGAGATGGATGGGCCGTTTCTCTCTTCCGCGTTATCTCGGAGCCCTGGGGCCACCGCCTCGAGGCTGCAGCGACACCTGGGATGGAAAAGAGGACGAGGTCGAGACGGACGAGGTCCTCGGTTGGGGCTGGGAAGCTCCCCACGTTGTGGTGTGGAGAGCGACGCCGGGGGGACTCATTGGCTACCCTGTAACTAAAGCCGAGAGGCCTGAGGATGCCTGGGCCAGATCAAACCACGAAGTGAGGAAATCTGCTGTCAAGGTCGCTTTGAAAAAAGTGCATTTTGCTTCTGCATGGAGTGACTGCCACCACACGATCGGCATCGTGGTACCGTAGGGCTTGGCCGCTAAATTGCTGGCTCTTTCTTTGCAACGTCTGCAAAATGAGTCAGTGGTCCTGGAATGGGTGAGGGTGGTCACTGCCCTCACTGTGCCCAGGGAGATGCTTCTCCTCCCCAAACTGCCTGTGGTTTTTGGGGTACGTTCAGTCCTTGCACCCTCCCCTGTCAATTTCCTGTCAGATACCGTTGATGCTCCAGACGAAAGGCGTGGTTGAACCTCTCCGGGCAAACCTTCGTTACCCCACCTTAGAGGGTGGTTTCTGAGACAATGAACACAAATCGGTGTCCTCGTTAATGTGCTGCTCTGCACAAGAGTTTTTTTTATAACATTTCTTTAATGTTTATTATTTATTTTGGGGAGAGAGAGACAGAGCATGAGCAGGGGAGGGGCAGAGAGAGAGGGAGACACAGAATCTGAAGCAGGCTCCAGGCTCTGAGCCATCAGCACAGAGCCCGACGCGGGGCTCAAACCCACGGACCGGGAGATCGTGACCTGAGCTGAAACCAAGTGTCGGATGCTTAATCAACTGAGCCACCCAGGCGCCCCCACAAAAGTATTTGTAAGTATCACTGATGTTCGTGAGCTTCAGCTCTCACTTCCAGGACATCAGCATCTTTAACAAATCATTAATTAATTGATTTCTAATTGCAAACAGGTTCCAGGCTGGTGGTGGAAAGAGTAGAGTAATGCAGGAAAAGTCGGAAGAGAAAATAAATCTCACCGGCCATTCTGTCATTCAGAAATAACTTCTGTTAACCTTTTGGGGTATTTCTTTCCAGCTCATTTCACTGACGTGTTTATAGTTATCTGGGAGTATTCCACACAGATGATTTCGCAAACTCAGTTTTCATTTAATTTGTCATTACATTTCATCTTGTCTAGGCATTCTTCAGCATAGTTTGGATAATCAAGTATGCATCCCGTCGGATTATAAAAATAATCAACAGTATTCATTTAGAATGTTTGGTTAAGACAGAGGCAAGGGTCTAACAGCCCTTTTAGAAACAGTCTCTAGACCACATGCACTTATAAGCCTAGAAAATAATGGGAAACTTTCCATTTCATTCTATGAAGTTACCGGAGCTTAGCTAAAAAGCTGGACAAAGGTAGCACATAAAAACAGAAAGTTACGCGCAAATGTCATTTATAAACAAACATGAAAGCAAAATCCTAAGAAAAATATTAGGAAAATCAGTATGATAAAAGGATACTGATATAGGATGTTTTTTTCCTCCAGAAACCCAAAGATGGTTCAGCCTTAGCAACAGATGAACAATAACCACCCTATTGGGGCACCTGGGTGTCTCAGTCGGTTGAGGGTCGGTCCGACTCTCGATTCCGGCTCAGGTCACCATCCCAGGGTCGAGGGATCAAGCCTCGAGTCGGGTTCTGCACTGTGCGTGGAGTCTGCTTGGGATTCTCTCTCTCTCCCTCTGCCCCTCTCCCTTGCTCTCTCTCTCTCTCTTTCTTTCTAAAATAGAATAATAATAATAATGATAATAATAATAATAACCTTTATGAATAGTTTGGAGGAAAAGACCACAAGAAAAGCTTCCCATTTACTAAAATATTTTTGCAAGATTCCTAACAACGACAACAAAAAGGTCACGGTGCATTAACAACCACGAGATACTTCCTGACCAAGACCCAGAACCTATTGGTGAAATAAACCACAAACACCATTGTCCAGGGCAGGACGCGGGAGACACGGGCACCCGTGCTAATCACACCACCAAGATGTTCGTTTTCCTCCGGACGGCAGCGCACAGACAGACGTGAGTTCAGCCTCCATCCTGTACACCAGCCAACGGCTGGTTGGAGGTGAACGGGGAAAAACAGGAGGTAATTACCCACAGCAACAAAACGCGCGAAACATCTAGGAGGGCGGGAAGAAACCTACATCCCTGACCCGGGATGTCCGAAGCAGGGCGTCACATACGTGGCGTTAACTCGCACCTGTCATACTCCGCAGAAGGGCCTTGGTATCGTCAGGACGGCGTAGGGCCCCTCGACTGATCTATAAAGTCACGCAGACGTTTTCTTTGGCGTGAAAGTAGTTTCTTTTCGGTTCCCAAAGAGCGTGTTTATTGGTCCGAGCTGCAAATCATCCGGAGCACGGATCTGAAGAGAGCGCAATTCGGAGAGATGAGGTCCCCAGCAACCGCAGAGTGTTTCTGAAAATATGTGTTGGAAAAGGCTTTTGAAATTTACGCATACGTAATTGAGCAGGATAGGCCAGCTAATCTGCATGCCTTCTTGGTCTGAGGCCTTTCCTTCACTCCGAGAGCTGGAAGGTGCTTTGAAGCCTTGACTAAACCCCCAGGCAGCTGAGGGTTCTTGCAGGGGTTTTTTTGTTTTCCCAAGGAAGGACTCTGGGAGGGGTGGGGGAACCCTGCAGGGCCCAGGGAGCCTCCCACTCAGCGTAGGAGAGGGAAGTCCTTGCTGATCGCCCTTAAGGAATTGGCCATCTCCCTACAATCCACTGGAGGGGCTCTCTCTCTCTCCTTCTGGTCGTCTGGGGTTGTTCAAATATTCATAGGCATTAGCTGTTCCTTCAGGTTATAATGAACCGAGCTGTAAAATCCCCTGAAACTGATGCCTTCCTTTTTCCATAGTGGCTCTGTGATTACCTCCCCAGTGTCTTGCTTCCTCACTCTTGGGTGCATTTTATAAATTTGTATTTTAACAGGAAAACTTGTTTCATTTAGTTTTTTAATGAGTGTTGTCACTGGCTGTACCCACTTACCTAGTCCTTCATAGACTTTGTCGGAAGAGAGTTACTATGTCAGTTTTTAAGCCATGAGACGTGTGGTCAAGGATCAAAACAGAAAATCCCACCAACAGAGGGACTACAGTATTTGTATCCTCCCTGATAGGATAGGCAAAGAGTGTATAATGCCTGACGTGGCATTTCTTTGATCACCAATAAATTAAGTTTGAGGTCTGGGTTGAACAGAGTCTTTGCCCAAATCGTTAACCAAATTTTTACATACCGTTTCTGAAAAATTTAGGCTTTCTTTTCTGAACGGAAAATTTACATGTGTCACTTCGTTTGTTTCTCCTGTGCATTGTGGGTTTTCTTTTTTCTTTTTTTTTTTTTTTAGGTTTATTTATTTTTGAGAGAGACAGAGCACGCATAGGGGAGGGGCGGAGGGAAGAGGGAGACACAGAACACAGAACCGGAAGCAGGCTCCAGGCTCTGAGCTGTCAGCACAGAGCCCGTCGCGGGGCTCGAACTCACGAACCGTGAGATCGTGACCTGAGCTGAGCTGAAATCGGAGGCTTAGCAGACTGAGCCCCCCCAGGCGCCCCATGCATTGTGTATTTCCAATCTCCTTCTTTATCTGCCTGTCTATTCTTGCACCTTGGTCTTCATTATTTTAAATATAGTTTGCTTTCGGGTGAAATAAATCTCCTGCAGTAGTAATCATTTAAAAATGTTCTCTTATATATATTTCCTACATGTTTATTCTTGGCATGAGTGTCAGAATTTTGGTACAGATTCCTCTCTCGCTCCCTCTCCCCCACACACAAACCCACACCAAGAGAAAACAAACGCTAAACCTCCTGGATTTTAACGGATAGTGCATTAACGTGAAGTTATTTAAGAACTGAAGTATGCACGGAATTACCTTCACACACAAAGTTACGGTATGTTGACGCGTATTTTGATTTTATGTTACGTAACCAAATTTGGTAGCTCTAAGGCTTTTATGATCTTGCCTTACTGGTATCCAGGCAGATTACCTAGTTTTCCCATTTTGTGCTTTTTTTGCTAGACTTGTTTGTGTATCCCAGTCGTGCTGGCTTCCCCAGATGAGATTTCTTCCTTCCGCTCCACGTCAATTTACGTAGCAATTTACAGAGCTCTTTTTCCGAGAACGTTAAAATTCTGCCATTATTCTGTCTGATTCAGCACGCTTTGGGGGTCGGATTGGGTAACTTTTTGAGACACTTGCGAACACATCTCTCTGTTCAGGTTCTCCACCACGGAGACGACCGTGGTGCAAGTGCACGTACATCCTCATAATTTAGTCGCATACATTTATTATTTTTCCTATAAATTGTTCTTTCTCCTTTCTTGTCCTTTTCTTGTCCATTTGCACTTCCTCTTGGGTAACTGCCTGTTAGTAGACCTTCCACATTTTTTCTACCAACTTGTTTGTTTTCTCTTTTTTTTTTTTTTAATTTTTTTAAATGTTTTTATTTATTTTTGAGACAGAGAGAGACAGAGCACGAGCAGGGGAGGGGCAGAGAGAGAGGGAGACACAGAATCTGAAGCAGGCTCCAGGCTCTGAGCTGTCAGCACAGAGCCTGACGCGGGGCTCGAACTCACGGACCGTGAGATCATGACCTGGGCTGAAGTCGGACACCCAACCGACCAAGCCACCCAGGCGCCCCTGTTTTCTCCTCTTTTGATTTATAGGTGCTCTTTCCATCTTGGGGATATTAACCCTTTGCCTGTCGTTTGAGTTGTCAATGTGTTTTACTGGTTCTGTTCATTGGGTGAGAGATGCGTGGTCTCGTTCTCATGTCCGCGAGCAGATCTTTTTTCCTATGAGCAAAAAAGTCTCAGAGAAATTAGACTCACAAGCGTGAGTGCAAAAACAATAAACTTCAATGCCATATTGCTTCTTCCTAGTCCCAGTGGGGCAGAAAGGGGATGATCCCTAACTCGACAGGTGTAAAGGGTTCCGACCTCTCACCATGCCCGCAGAGGAGAGGGTCTCAGACATGTTTCTGAATCAGCCTATCTCAAGCAACGGATTTTTTCCCTCATTGCTTCTGCCAGCAATTTCCAGCTGGTACAAAGATTATAAGCAAGAACTTGGTGTGGATGAGGTTGTCTGTTCGTTTTGTTTTTTTTACGTTCTTAAAAATTTATTTTGAGAGAGAGAGAGAGAGAGAGCATGAGCAGGGAGGGGCAGAGAGGAGGGAGAGAGTGCAGGACCTGACGCGGGGCTTGAACCCATGAACTGTGAGACCATGATCTGAGCCAGAATCCAGAGTTGGACGCTTAAATGACCGAGCCACCCAGCTCCTGAGGTGGTCTGTGCTTGAGAATGGGTCATCTTTAGGGGGTTTCCTGATTGCAAATGGCATGTGATTCTTTGATCCTGACAGGCATTCAGAGGCTGGCCTGCCCATGGACGGACCTACCTCGCTAAAGGGATTTTCCCAGGACATCTGCCATTGCACCTGTCCTCATTTGTCTGTGGTCTTTATGGATAGGGGTTTTTCTTTTTTCTTTCTTTCTTTTTCTATTGTCAAACAAAACATTAAAAATGTTATGTAGCCAAAGCATCTTTATGGATTCTGGATTTCTGTAGCTATCCTTGGAAAGCTCTCTAGAGCTATATTCTCCTGGCTTTTCCACCAAGGATTTTTATTTTTGCACTTAAGTCTTTAATTCATGTGCAGTAAATGACTGCTCATGGAATGAGTCTGGCTTTGTTTTTGTCTAGACGGAGAACTGACTGTGTTAGCACCATTTATCAAACAGTATAATGCCTGAAGAATTAAAAGTACAAAAGGAGATTTATAAAAAAAATGCAGTTATAATGGGACATTTTAAAAATCGGCAAATAGAACAATGAGATAGAAGCAGATGTACATCGTGTTTGAACAACACAAGCTATCAAGTAATGCGTGATCAAAACGTATACATTCTTTGGTACACACACACACACACCTACACTGATACGGGGAGGATGGGACATTTTTTGAGGAGAAAACGTGATTCTTCTTTTCACACCTGTGGAAAACGTATGAAAGCTCAATGAGGTACTTGACCAGAAGAAAACTTTAGTAAGTCACCAAGAGTAGAGAAAGTAGGCCACATTCTTTGATCATCATCCAATGAAACTAATATAAACTCCGAGGTCACGAAAAGAAAAACAGAATAAACCAAATGAAAGCAAGAGGTGGGTATTGGTAACGATAAAAGCTTATACCGATTGACTAGAAAACAAAGGACGAGATGAAACGAAAGGAAAAGTTGGTCTGAAACGACTCATGGGATAGATATTTCCCTGCTGATTCTGGTTACATGAAAAGAAAGAGAGCAACATCCTGCCACGACAGCAACAGGAACAGAGATACCAATATGGAAGAGATTAAAGAAAATACTAGAGATTATTATGTACAACGATATGGCGATGCATTTTAAAATCTAGAGAACGCAGAACATCTCTTATTGAAATATACACTTCTGAAATGGACCCAAGACAAGCTATAAAACTCGAACAAACACAGGAGAGACAGAAAAGATAACTACGGTGTCACTATCGAAGAAAAGAAACCAAGCTCAGGTGGTCTTACAGCTGAGATCGATAGAACAGGACACATGACGCCTATATTTATTGGAATGCTTCCAGGCTGCAGAAAAGATAGAAATGCCCTCCTTTATGTGTATGTATTGGTTAATGTTTACTTGCATATATAATATTGAGTCTGATTGGAATGATGTAATTTGCTTGGATTCCTTAATTTGCTTCGCTTCTTTATCTTGTACCCTTGCTGGCTTCTTTTCACTCTTAAAAAAATTTTTTTTTAATGTTTATTTATTTTTGAGAGAGAGAGAGAGAGAGATTGGGGAGGGGCAGAGAGAGACAGAGACACAGAATCCGAAGCAGGCTCCAGGCTCCGAGTTGTCAACACAGAGCCCAACGTGGGGCTCGAACCCATGCACCCATGAACCCATGAACCGTGACGTCGTGACCTGAGCTCAGGTTGGACGCTTAACCGACTGAGCCACCCGGGCGCCCCATTCTTTCCACTCTTAGAATACACTATTTTATCCTGCCTCGGGGCCTTTCTGAAAACTCCTCATGGACTAGAACATTCTTCTTTGTAGCTTGCTTCGCGACAACTTGTTCTCAATATTCAGGTCTCCCTGTTGCATTTAATTCCGTTTATCTCCTTCTGTAGTCTTCATAGCCAAGAATCAGTCTCTGGTCTTCCTTGCTGTCTTACCCATTGGGGAGGCCATATTTGTAAGAATGACTCTCAGTGACTCACCTTTGTGTGATGGGCTCCTCTTTTGATAGTGGGGCAGGCTGGGAATATGAAGAGATACATTTCTGTGACTGCATCATGTCATAGAGCAGAAGGGAGATTATCCAAGTTGGCCTACTCTAATCACATGTGCCCTTTAAAAGCCAAGAGTGTCCTCTGGCTGGTGGCAGAAGGGGAGTCAGAGGAAGTCACGGCACGAGCAGGACTGGGTGTGCCATTGCTGCCTTGAAGACGGAGGGGACCTTTTGTGAAGAGACGGGAGAACCCTTCAGGAACTGATAGAGGTCAGACAACCAACAGGGGACTCGGGACCTCAGTCCTACAAGTCTGTGGGGCCAAATTCTGCCAATGGCTTGAAGGAACTTGGAAGTAAATTCTTTCTCCAGATAAGAGCACAGATCGCTGACCCCTTGATTTTGTCCTTATCAGGGACTCCAGCTGTTTCTATCCAGACTTCTGGTCTCAAGACATGTATTCTCCAAATGAGTGTTTACACCTCTAGGTTTGTGGTAATTTATTGCACAGTGACAGAAAACCCACACACCATGCGGGATGTACGGTTTGTGAGGCCAGAGATCTTGGGCTCCTCAGTCACCGCTGTATCACCAGCTCCAAGGACAGCTAGCAGACGACAGGCACCCAAAACATGTTGAGGGGCACCCGGGTGGCTCAGTCGGTTAAAGGATCCGACTTCAGCTCAGGTCATGATCTCGAGGTTCGTGAGTTTGATCCCTGCAGCAGGCTCTCTGCTGTCAGTGCAGGGCCTGGAGCCTGCTTCGTATCCTCTGTCCCCTTCTCTCTCTGTCTCTCCCCCACTCACACAGTCTCTCTCTCTCTCAAAAATAAACACTAAAAAACAACAACAACAACATGTTGATAGGTTGGCACCATAAGTGATTGACAGACACACGGCAAATATGAGCTGGAAGGCCAAGTAATGAAAAGGGGGTCCTTCCATGCTGGGTCATTGGCCGCTTTCTGGGTTACGACAGCTCACTCATTACATGACTGCATTAACCTTTAGGCAACATCATCCATTCCCCAGCCTTAATGGCCATAGTTATTAAGGATCATTTTTCTTAAGGATGTAGCTGCTGTAATAGAGAGGCAGGATATTCAAAGTCTTTGCTTCACTTTGCTTTTCTGTTCCTTAGTTGGGTTACCTTGGTCAAGTTGTGTGCGTCCTCAGAGTCTCCGTTTTCCCTCTGAAAATCGGAGATTATGAGGGACCGTAAGAGGAATATCACGATAATTTAAAAAATGCACTGTAACTCTCGTGGTTTCTTCTCAAATACTCATTATTCTTCAGACTATCATCTGGTGAGTTCCATATAGAAATCATGTGGAAATAAAATATGCCATTTTACCACAAGAGGGTGTATTTGACCTTTGTAGGCAATGGAGCCTAATTATTTAAACCCTCTCTTCATGGACGTGGACTTTTCAGAGGGTTTAATATGTATGAGATCAATTCCAAATGTCATCATCAAATTATTTAAGAAAGTTACTCGTGTGTGTGTGTGTGTGTGTGTGTGTGCACTCAGGAAGTCTATATATCTCTCCCATGTGTTTTCTGATGAGTATGGAATGGGAACCATACTTTGACAACATTTCCTCCATCAAACAGCAAAGCTTTGGCATTCAAACAAGAGATTGTCCCACGAAGAAGACAGGATTCTCATTTGGAATCCATTAAAAAAAAAAAAAAAAAAGACATCCAGCCCAAAAGTCCTGCTGTGAAATATGTCTTACCTTTTGGAACAAGTTGAATGGCTCCTTGATGGGCAGTCCTAGACCCTGAGCATGAAGTCTAAGGGCACCTTGTTTCCTAAATTTCCCCATTTGAGAATTCAGATTTTCTTGTTTCTGTTCCTCAAATAAGCCTCCTTCTACTGTCCTTTTCTCCACACCAGGGAAATTCCAATTTAGACTCTCCATTCCCGTCTCATGCCATTAGTTTGTGATGACATCGTACCTCAGGCTGGCCTCCGCTTTCTCTGCATTTGTCCAAAGCTACTAGTACGGAAAAGAGAGAGAGCGCGTAGGCTTGAGGTGGGTCAGATTTTGAATTTGAATCTTTTCTTGGCCACCAACCACTTGGTTACACGGGGACAAGTTATTTAAGGCTACTTAGTTTTTGAGTTTTCATCTGAAAATTGGAGGCTACAGTCATTGAGCCACAAGGTTGCCGTGAGTTTCCATGAAATGATACTGTCGTCACAGCACGCTTTTTAAGAAATACAGGTGGTTTTTGTTTCCCTCCTGTTTTTCCCGCCCGTACATCCATTCCACCAAAGGAAACAACTTTTCTCTGCTTCTTTGCTTTGGAAAAGGATTTCAACTGTAGCAGAAGTTGCCTGTAAACCGCTTTCCTTTCCAGCTACTGTTTTTGCAAAATCCTGAGTTTATTGACGAAATTCCACTTAAGGAATCCTCTTTGAAGAATACCAGGGGAGAGGGAGTGAGATTATCAATTTGTTGTTGCAACAAAAGGGGAGGGCAGAAGTCAAGACACGGCAGGGCCACAAAGTCACAGGCCTCCTCCTAAAGTGTCAAGACCCAGCAGGGAGTAAGGGGGGCGCTTTTTAGGACACTTGGAGAGGCTGGACCCTAGGTTCTGAGGCTTCCAGCCCAAGCACTGATCCCTAAACTTCATCCAGAGGGGGCATGGAAGCTGAAAGCTTCCAAATTTCAACAAATCCGTGTAGACTCAGACAGCGAGTCTGAGACAGAGACTCGGACAGTAGGATCGTGATGAACTGGGGACTCGAAGCCCTTTTGATCAATGCAATATTGCACAAACCTTCCCCCTTCTGTCGCAATTCTTGGAAGAGGAATTCTGAAATGACTGAATCTTCCACCTGTCTAGTGGTAAGAGGACCCAAAGTTGGATTTTACTGAACTTCAGCAAAATACAGAAAGGAGGATCTCCTGCATGTCAGCGTTGGAACACAGAGAGTCACTCCTGCTATATTTTTTTAATTAAAAAGATTTTTTTAAGTTTATTTATTTTTGAGAGAGAGAGAGAGACAGACAGAGCATGAGCAGGGGAGGGGCAAAAAGGGAGAGAGACAGAGAATCTGAAGCAGGCTCCAGGCTCTGAGCTGTCAGCACAGAACCCCACACGGGGCTCGAACCCACGAACCATGAGATCATGACCCGAGCTGAAGTCGGACGCTTAACTGATGAAGCCACCCAGGCGCCCCGCAATGGTCTCTCTTTGAAGGGTGATTGGTATTGGGAGGGATTGGGCCAGAGGATGAACACAGGCAACTGGACTAGAAGAAAGAGGTGAGGTGGGGGTTGGGGGATGAGGTCTTTTCAGAGAGAATGAACATTCCGTAACAGGCACGTGACTTATGAAAAGCTTGTCATCCCTGGCGCGTCACCTGATGTCGTGTCAAAAGTATCACTTACTTCTGATTGTTCTATGACATCGGGGCTAATCAGAAATGATGAGAAACAGCGAGATCGAAATTTGAGGGTAGGGAAGTCAGAAATCGAAGTCGAGCTCTCAAGTGAGCCGGGTGATTTCCCAAATCAGAGTCGGGAACACAAGAAAGCATATGGGTTTCTAGGCTGAGATCAAGTCCCGATAGGGTGAGGAAGGTTTTCACCATAACTGAGACTTTCCAGCTGGAACAGGGGACTGAAGGGGATTTTAATGGAGAGGGCCATTAACCCACAACACTTCTGACACCGAATGCGTGTGGGATTTTTCCACACCGGCAATCAGTTCCTCAGCTCTTTGAACACCAATTGGGTGTCTGGCAATCCAGTCCCATTTGGACACTAGCTACCCTAGTTAGTGCCAAACTGCATAGGTGTAAAGGCTCCGCCCCACAAGACTGCCCTCACTTCTGAAGCCAGTTGCAAGTCCCAGGTCATCACCTGTACTTTGAGCCAACAGACTATAAATCTGGGGTTCCCACAACCCCTTCCTCAGGTTTCATAATCTGGAGACTGGCTCACAGAGCTCAGGAAAATGCTTTACTTTCTGCTACTGGTTGATTAAAAAGGATGCAACTCAAGAACAGCCATGGCGGAAGGGACACAGAGCTTCCATGCCCCCTCCGGGTGCACCACCCTCCCAGCACCTCTCTGTGTTCACCGACTCAGAATCGCTCTGAATCACATTGCTTAAGGATTTTTGCGGAGGTTTAGTTACATAGGCGTGGTTGCCTAAATCATTGGCTGTTGGTGATTAACCCAATCTTCAGCCATTCTCCCCTCCCCAGAGAAGTCACTGGAGAGAGTGTGGACCTCGGCAGGAACAGGCTGGCTTCCCTGGCTCTGTTCACTGACTCTCCACTGGGTCAGGGGACATGTGTCGCTTGTTTTTGCTGACTGACCAATGTGGTTGCTCTCACTGCCGTCTCTGCACCTATGAGTCTCAATCCCTAATGGTCCTGGCAGAGCTCAGGTGGGACACAATGTCCCCCTCTGCAATTCCCAGCCTAAGAGACTTGCCTGGCTGGAGAGGAAGCCTGAGTTCCCAGTGCCTGACTGTCCCAGCTCCCCAGCAGTGACTTCTCCCCTGACACATGATCCCAAGTGAAAGCTGGAGCAAACATCTAGGTGTGAAAAGAGATTCTCCGCAGAAACCAGTGGCCAAAAATCAGTTGTGTGAGGACAATCCACAAAGGCAAAGCCTTCTTCCAAAGGCTGTAGCCAAAGAGCCAATTTTCACGTCTCGTCAAGACTGGAAACTAGGAGTCTCAACACTAGGTCAGAAGAGTGTTCTCTTTCCCGCAGGGGATCATGGGCAGAATGGGAGGTTGTAGGGCACCATCATGATGGGCCAGTTCCACTAGAAAGTACAGCCCTTTTGTTGCAAGTTCTTGTGAAAAAGTCTTTAGAAACTAGCTGTTTTTTTTTAAGTTTACTTATTTATTTTGAGAGAGAGAGAGAGAGAGACAGAGACAGAGAGAGAGAGACAGACAGAGAGAGAGAGAGAGAATGAGAGCAGAGGCAGGGGAGGGGCAGGGAGAGAGAATCCCAAGCAGGCTCCAAACGGTCAGTACAGAGCCCGACCCGGGGCTCCAACTCATGAACCACAAGATCATGAGTTGAGCCGAAACCAAGAGTTGGACCCTTAACTGACTGAGCCACCCAGGCACCCCTCTTGTTTTTGGGTCGTAGCCATTGTGGAAAAGAATCAGACCACACGTGTACCCACATATGTGCTAATCTAGAACATTACGCATCCATTCTGTTCAATAAGCGCTATAGAAGGACTGCTGTGTGCAGGGCATCGTTACAGGCTTCTGGGAGGTATTTTGAAGATCGTGCAGGAGAAAAAGCATTGTCAGAAAAACAAAAGAGGGCTTTCAAATGAAGCAAAACTCCAGTAACTCAGAGGAAGACAAATTTACATCTGTGCTCTGTGTTTTACCCCCGACCTTTGCTGCTGCCTTGACCTTGTTTTCATTTTGCTTTGTTACTATATATTTCAACTATAAATCCTTGAGAATGGTAATTTTGGCTCCCAGCTGCCTCTTTGCAACACAATTCCTCAACACCTCTGGCAAGCCTCTGATGGAGGGTGAACTCTAATCATGGGTTCCTTATCCATTACTCGGTTATTTATTGGGCCTAGTTTGCATCCTGCAGAGAAAATTATACTCTATGAGCAACATATTAAACCATAAAGTGTGAATGTGACATTTTACTTTTTTCCTTTCAGTCGCCACAGCCCAGAAAGAGAGAGGTGACAGAGGGGTATCTTGCTTTCTCCCGCCTTTGAGGTTGAAAAGAGTGGGGGGGAGAGGGGGTGGGGTGCTGTGAACGTTTCAAATATGGGTAACGTGCCCAGGAAATGTTAATTACTGAGATGGAGGGGTTGGTTGAGGAAAGAGGAATAATGGGGCCTAGGCCAAATCTGCTTCACTATTTGCATATTCTAATTTTAGGTAGCCTACATTGGATATTTATGCATGTATTGACAGACTGGAAGAAATGTTTTTCTTTCTGGCTGTGGAATTTATACCTTGTTGGGAAAATGTATACAGATCCCCCCCCTCCCCGCCCCCCACGGGTGAGCGAAATCCCAAGAGGGAACTGCTTCTCTTATTTATGACTGGAGAGATAAATGAGATCGGTTATAAAATGTTCAGGGATCTGGGAGAGGAGACTTGCTATCAACCCTTTGGAATGTCTCTGTTGACTTGAGCAAGCTGGCTTTGGTGATGAGAGCTGAGAAATTGACAACGTTAACGGGAACTATATGCCCCATGACTTTCTTTTGCAGTGGAAATGGCTTAAAATGGCGGCCGACTAGCAGATCTCCATGGATCTCTTTCAGCTCGCCACTAAACTATTTCTGAAGGCAGAGTGAGATTAAAACTAAGCCTCGTGTACAACCTAAAGCCCGAACGTGGAGCAAGGTGGATGGGGCCTGAGGGAGAAACACCAACCGGGTTTTCCCTCCTGTCTAGCTCAGACCTTACCTCGCCATGAGTAATATTCCCACTGAAACAGAGGCGGGGAGATATTTCATATCTCACTACATACTCCGAGCCTGGGGAGGCATCTGTTGACTCTACAGGTTCAGCCTTTTGCAGTTCTTAAGGATGTAACTTCCAGAAAAAAAGGAAAGTATCAGGAAGGGAAAAAGGAAAGAAGAAAGCAGGTGGGAGGGTCTGCCTGTGGTGGGTGACGAGATTCCGAGTGCAACGAGGAGGGGCCCTGGAAGGTGCATGCTGAATTGGGGGGGGGGGGTCTAAGCACTTGTTACCTTGAAGTCTCAGAGTATCAGGCAGGAGGGGTGGGAGATAACTCCACTTCAGTCACCGGACTGTGCTATCTACCTTGCACTTCTGGGTAGGTTGGGGCAGGAGATATATGTGTAAGCCCGCTCTCCAGCTGAGGATGTGAGAAGTTCAACAGACTACAGTAGGCAATGAGTGGGACCAAGACCCATGAAAAATTCTCCTCCCTTATAGACCCAGAGTCTTGGAAAAAAAAACAAACCCCATATTCCCATTCAAATATGTATGCAAAGAAAACAAGAATCCCATGTAGGGAGCTATAAAAAACTGTTGGAGTCAACGAAGGCTCATGGCTTTAGATCCCATCTAGATGTTGATGACTCCCAAACTGGTATGTCTTAGCCAAGTGTTTCTCCCAAACTCCAGGCTTCTGTATCCAACGGCCCATTCAGCGTCTCCACGTAAATATCTAATGGACGTGCTGGGCTCCTCATGTCTAAAACCGAGCTCCACATGTCTCCCTTTCAGAAAACCTGCTCTCCATACAGCCTTCCTCACCGCTGTTGACGAGAGGTCCATTCTTTGGGCTGTTCAGGTCCCAGATCTCAGAGCTACAGTCTTCTCCTCTCTCACATGTGCCATGAGATCCCTTAGGAAATGCAGTTGCCTCTACCCTTGAAGCAGATCCAGAAACTCTACTGTGGCCACCCTGGGGCCAGCGTCTTTGTCTCTTGCCCCGATTATAACAGGATTATTATGGTGCCTCCCGCCCATTTTAATCCCACTGGCCAGAATGATCCTTTAAAAACTGAAGCTGGGGTTGGGGGGGCACCTGGGTGGCTCAGTGGGTTCGGCTACCAACTTCAGCTGAGGTCATGTTTTTCCGGTTCACGAGTGTCCCTCCCCTGCTTGCGTTCTGTCTCTCTCAAAAATAAAATAAAATAAAATAAAATAAAATAAAATAAAATAAACAAAAAAAGCTTTAAAAATAAATAAATAAATAAATAATAAAATAAATAAAAGTTGGGGCACTTGGATGGCTCAGTCCATTAAGCAGCCAACTCTTGGTTTCAGCTCAGATTGTAATCTCACACAGTATATGGGTTCAAGTCCAAGGTTAGGCTCTGTGCTGCCAGTGCAGAGCCTGCTTGGGAATCTCCCTCCCTCTCTCTCTGCCCCTCCCTTGCTTGTGCTCTCTCTCTCTCTCTCTCTCTCTCAAAATAAATAAATAAAACTTAAAAAAATAAAATCTTTAAAAAATTAAAAAACAAAACCCAAACTGAAATGATAGCATTCCATTTTTCAGCTCAAAACCTTTCGATGACCCCTCTGGGTATTTACAGAAAAAGCCCAAATCTTTTCAAAGGCTTATGAGGACCTTACATGATCAGGACCCTTCCCTTCTCCTGCGTTTTCTCTCGGACCTTATCTTATACTTTTTCCTTTCTTCTAGTGATTTCAGAATTTTCTTCTTTTTTAATATGAAGGCAACATGAAGACATTCTCTGCAAGAGAAACTGTCAGTAATATTTGCCCATGCATCTTTTTTTTTTTATTAAAAAGTCTTTTTAATGTTTATTTTCGAGAGACAGACATAGAGAGGGAGACACAGAATCCGAAGCAGGGTCCAGGCTCTGAGCTGTCAGCACAGAGCCTGATGCGGGGCTTGAACTCACAAACCTCCAGATTGTGACCTGAGCTGAAGGCAGATGTTCAACTGACTGAGCCACCCAGGCGCCCCTGCTCATGTATCTTTCTTTAAAAAGGTTGTTTAAAATGTACTGCAACCATCTCTGAGAAGATAGGAAAAGAAACCTTGAGATTGTATAAAATCTTGATAGAAATTAGGAGTGGAGGTAATAAGCATATACATCACATAAACCTGAATTCCAGTTCGAATAAATTGTTTAATCTGGCTTCCAAACTAAATAAAAATGTCAAAAATTGTTCTTAATGGAGAAGTATTTACTATAAAAGCAATATTTAATTATAATGATATGGGACTGAAATTCTACACTTTACTGACTAAATACAGCAAGTTAAAAGAGGGAGTAGGTAATAGGTAGGTGTGAAATTAAAAATTTTTTTTAGTGTTTATTTATTTTTGAGAGACAGAGAGAGAGACAGACCGTTAGCAGCGGAGGGGCAGAGAGAGAGGGAGACACAGAATCCGAAGCAGGCTTCAGGCTCCGAGCTGTCAGCACAGAGCCCGATGTGGGGCTCGAACTCACAAACCGAGAGATCATGACCTGAGCTGAAGTCAGACACTTAACCAACGGAGCCACCCAGGCGCCCCCTTTTTCTTTTTAATGTTTATTTATTTTTGAGACAGAGCATGAGTAGGGGAAGGGCAGAGAGAGAGAGGGAGACACAGAATCCAAAGCAGGCTCCAGGCTCTGAGCTGTCGGCACAGAGTCCGACGTGGGGCCTGAACTCACGGACTGCGAGATCATGACCCAAGCCGAAGCCGGACTCTCAGCCGACTGAGCCACCCAGGTGCCGCTGAAAATTTTTAAAAAGTGCTTGTCTGAAATAGGAAAGATTCAAAAATACCACTCCGTTCTTGACTCCGTAGTTAAAGAGATTAAACATAACTTTGCCAAGTATATAGCTAACTATACATAGTATGAAAAACAGTATACGATGAAAACATGTGGCCAAAGACAGAAGACATAGAAAACAAAACCAATGAAGAAGTTTATGACCAGAAATCACGTAATAATAGCAATGGTAATAAGTAATAATAATAGCTATCATATATGGTAATTTACGATGTGTCAGGGACCCAGGCTTGGAAGTTTACCAGAATTATCTCTCAACTTTATATTGTATTCTTCTTCTTATTACTATTTTGTTAATGAGGAATTTGAGGCTTCAAGAGATGCTAGTAAGGGCACCTGGGTGGCTCAGTCGGTTGAGTGTCCGACTTCGGCTTGGGTCACGATCTCGCAGTTGGTGAGTTCGACTCCCGCATCGGGCTCTGTGCCGACAGCTCGGAGCCTGGAGCCTGCTTCCGATTCTGTGTCTCCCTCTCTCTCTGCCCCTCCCCCCTCACACTGTGTCTCTCTCTGTCTCTTGAAAATGAATAAATGTTAAAAAAAAATTAAAAAGAAAAGAAATGCTAGCATAGCTAAGAATTTAATATACGGTAAAGGCGACACTTGGAAACATTAAGCAAAGTATGAATCACTGAATAAAAGTTCAAGGGAAAATTCATTAATCATGTATGAACAAACTTCAGAACAGAAAACAAAATGAATCCTCAGTGGATTTGGGTTAAGCAGAATGCACACACACACAAACTAGACGATTTGAGTGACACCATCAGTTAGGTTGCAAGTTTTTTTTTTGCAAGTCACAAGTCACAAGTCAGGGTTGCTTACGACAAGAAGGTGCTCGCTTGGGTCATATTGCGAGAATTCTGCAGGCAGGGGCTTGCAGGTTGACTCTGGGGACCAACAACACCGTCAGGCTTTTTCCAACCTTTGACTCTGCAGTCCCCACTGGGTTGATGTTTTGACTTCAGCCGTATCCTATCGTGGAAGCAACACAGCTGCCACAGCTCCAAGCATCGCATTTATGCAGAATTGCTTCCAAAACCGAGAAAGAGTGAGGCAGCATGGATGACGGGAAGGAACCCCTTGGTATAGTTTTTTTCCTCTCTCTTTATAAGAAAGTCTTTCCCAGAAGCCCCCACGACACTCTGTATCTTCTCAAGGGCAGCTGGGAACGTGAGGGGTTAACTCTAGGGTGGCAGTGACTGAGAATTGACTCTTTCGCTACCGACGTGGTGAATTTTAAAAATCCGCTCTTGCCTTTTTAAAAATAGGGAAAACACACCTCTGAAGAGGACAGTAAGAAACTTAACAACAACAAAAAAATAGACCTGATGCCAAAGATATTGAACACTTTACCTTTTTAAAGAAAACAATGGAAAAGGAAAGCTTGGGTCATAAAAAGAAACCAAAATTTGCCATTACGCACAGAGACTAGATGGTGAATGGGTAAAGCGTATTTTAGACACGTGATGGCAAACGAGTCTGTTTCGCAATACTCTTGAGATTTTAGTCTTTTTGCGTTGCTTTGCCTCGTTTTCCCGTGGGTGAGCTGCCCTTCAATCAGTGGGGCACATCAATATCACCTTGAACACAGATGCAGTTGTAAAAGGAAAGGAAGACCAAAAAAAAGTTTTGACTCACATGTTGAGAAACAAAAGACAAGCCCGGAGGAAACCAGAGAGTGAAGTTTAAGCTTGAACAACAGACGAGAAAAATACAGTCAAACCTTGGATCGAGCGTAACTTGTTCTGTGAGCGTTCTGCAAGGCGAGCAGACATTTCTAATAAGGTTTTAACCTGATAGACGCCTCGCAAGGCGATGCCTCCCAAGGCGAGTGTGACGCTGAATGTCACGTGATCACAACTGAGCCAGTGGTCCTTGAAATTCGCCTTGATGTACGAGTGCGTTGCATTACAAGCCTGTTTTGGCCACAAGTTACCCTCGCAAACCGAGGTTGTCCGTTACTCTGGGAGGAGTCAGGCTGCCTGGGGACGCTAGAAGGTGGTCCTGTGTAGGACAGAGCAGGGTGAGGGATACAGGGCTTGGCCCTCAAGGAAATTGGGGAAGCTTGGACCAGAGTGCCTGGCTCGGGCTGTCGCGGCTGGAGGGTCAGGGTCCGTATCTACACGGTGGCCCAGCGTCTGTGAGCGCTGCCCGGAGGAGGGGAACCATGTGAGTAGGGCACTGTGTGACGGTCCTATTAGCCAACATGCTGTTTGTGTTGGTGCCCTGTGGTGAGATCCTCCCTTCTACATCTGCCTGAGTATCTACACTGCATCGTCTAGTGGAGGATGCCAGCCTGGGCCTCCAGGCTTCGTCAAGCCCATTCACATTGCCCCACGTGGCCAACTTCCTTCCGGCTGTGCCTTTTAACGGCCCAGGATACCGGTCATATCTCCTGCAACAGGGAGGACGCGTCCTGAGCGCCGAGCTGAACAGCGATGGAGGTTTAGAAGGCAGAACCCGGCACCTGAACTGGCGTGGGAATGGATAGGGGTGGAGGCGGTGAGACATTCCTCAGACAGCTGGAACATTCTGTGAAGCCTTGTCAGAGATTTGAGACATATTCCCGTTTATGTCACGAAAAAAGTCAATTTCCTTAACGTGTTTACTTAGCCGTGTCAGATGATGGAGTTATTTCTCAACCATGTGAATCTCCTGTCCCCGTTTGACAGATGTATGATTTTGGCCAACCGCACTTCCCAGAGTCTGACAAATCCTTGCATCTTAAAATCAGTCAGAGGCAGATGAATGTCTTCATGGTTCTACCGAAGGATAATATTCGGTTGAATTTCACTTTCTGCAGCTTGTAAGACAAAGTCAATATGCATTTTCAGCTATAAATCATTTTCAAATGATAAGTAATTTGAAAAGTAAATCTACCTCTGCTCAAAAGTGAAGCCACCCAGGGGCGCCTGGGGGACTCTGTCGGTTGAGTGTCTGACCTCGGCTCAGGTCTTGATTTCATAGTTTGTGGGTTCGAGCCCCGCGTCGGGCTCTGTGCTGACAGCTCGGAGCCTGGAGTCTGCTCCGGATTCTGTGTCTCTCTTTCTCTCTGCCCTTCCCTTACTCATGCTCTGTCTCAAAAATAAATAAACATTAAAAAAAAAAAGTGAATCGACCTGAATGTGTATGCATGAATATCCACGCATGTGCACAGTCATCCATTCGAGATAGAAGCTGAGACATTGTTCTTTTAATATCGTGTTACATATAATTGTTAATGGCTACCACATGGCATTTTATGAGGGACCACCAATAGGACAAGACTGAGTGGCCAGTTGCTTGTGACTTCAATTCTTTTTTATTTTTTTTAATGTTTATTTTTGAGACAGAGAGAGACAGAGCGTGAGTGGACTAGGGGCAGAGAGAGAGGGCGACACAGAATCCAAAGCAGGCTCCAGGCTCCGAGCCATCAGCACAGAGCCCGATGCGGGAGTCGAACTCACCCACTGCGAGATCATGACCCGAGCTGAAGTCGGACGCTCAACTGACTGAGCCACCCAGGCGCCCCCTTATGACTTCAATTCTTAAAACTGAGCCCTGGATAAGGAAGGGTCTTAGTTTGAATGAGAAAGTGAAGTCCTGCTGTTTGGAAGCCCATTGGCTGTCATTGACAAGGGTCTCCGTGGTCCAAGTGTAACCCTGTATAACTCCTAAAGGCAATGGGCGGAAAGCCTGGTGCCTTGACCCGTAGTGGGCGGTGTAAGACTCACCTCACTGGGGTAGGTCAGGCCAGGAGGCTAGGGGAAGCAGACATATCATCCAGTGTCCCGCCGGTGTCCTCCCATCCTACTGATGGAGCAGGATTTCTCCTTCTCCCGTAATGCGGGGTAATAAGAATGCTCACTCAGTAGAGTGAGCTGAGTGTGTTCCTTGCTTAGAACAAAGCCTTGGGTGGAATAAAGTACCCTTATCATGGTCCAGTGGAGGACGTAAGGTAAAATCCACATCCCTCCACATGGTTGTTCTCTGCTGCCTCAGTGGGAATGTCTCAAAGGTGAGAGAAGTCTATGCCAGCTGTAGCATTACAGCGGAAAGAAGCACGGAGGCCATATCCCCCGAACCCATCGTGTTGGCTCTGTAGATGATGAAACCAAGGCCCGGAGACTTTATGTGCCCAAGGTCACGAAGCGAGTGCAGAGGGAGACCTCAAGGCCACCGCTCTTCTCTGTGGAAGCCAGTCCATAAGATAGCTTACCCAGGCTGTCGGATGGGGCAGGGGTCGTGGGAGAGATTTCTCCCCCTCAATTCTGGGCAAGGGGATTCTTCAGAGGTGCCTGGCTTCTCTTGATCCTTGACTCCTTTGCCTTTGGAGAGATGAAGCGACTGTACGTGATTACTAAATCTGAAATCGGTAACAACCATCAGAACACCTGCAGAGGGCTGGGGTTCTTCGGGGCTCAGTCTTATCCGAGCATGTGCCATTCCCAACGCGCAGGGTGGGGAGCGAGGAGGCCGGCCCCGTCCACCACGGCGGGGGCCAGCCCGCCTCGTCGCAGGCTTTCAGAAGGAGGCCAGGCTTTCGCACCAAGAGATGTGCTCCAGTCTGGTCCCTGCCAGTCCTAACGGTGATATTTCGGTTCTCACATTCACCCCCTGAGTCCCGAGGTGGGCAGAGGGGATTCGTATATTGGGGATCCCTTTAAGAACCCCCAAAGCAGGACAACCCACCCTTCCACGGCACTGTTTTGATCGTAAGCCGAATTCCAATCATGGCACGTATTCTCATTCTGATTTTTTTTTTTTTTTTTTTGTACTGAAAAGTGGTGTGGCCTATTCTCCTGTGACCCAGGTCCTATCAGGTCCTTGGAGCCAGCTGGGGAGGCCGAGCTCAGGTGGGTGTATGGGTGCAGGGCGAGGGCCTCGGGCAGCCGCGTGTCAATGACCCTTTGTTCGTTCATTCCTTCATTCCGCAAATGCTTATGAAGGACCAGAGCTGTCTCCGCAGGTCCACGGGCAGGGGACAGACAGACAAGGTCCAAACGCCCATAGCATTTAGTGTGTTGGTGGGGGGCAGTCAGAGGCGGCAAGAAACATATGAGCAAATGAGGTCATTACAAGATCAGAGGGCGATTTTTAACACCAGCACCGCTAGGGGGCGCTTAACCTATTTGGGGACGAAAAATTCCCTCTGGCACAGAAAGTGGGGCGTCAGCGCCCCAAATCTGGCCTAAGTATGTAGATAGGACTTCTCCTGCACCCAGAGGCTTGGGGGGGGCCCGTGTGCATTGCACGCGGGCATTTCTTAGCTCTGATGAATCATTTCGTGGAAGTCCGTTCATTTATTATTATTTTTTAACCTCTTGCGTCTGGCTTTTATTTTTGTCCTGTTTCCTTTTGCTTTGCCTACCCCCTCCCCCCCCCCATGCCACCCTCGCCCAATTTATACTTTCTGGGGGTCAGTTCGCACTTAGGTCTTTGGGAGACTGCGGCTGGGTCTCAGTTCTCACGTCGGGTGATAAGAGGTGAGTCTGGTGTCTCTTTCTTGCTCTGGTCACTCTGGGGCCAGTCTGCCTGGTTGGGTCGTTGGCAAATGTCTCAACCGGCTGTGGCCCCTGCTGATTGCAGCCACACGCCGGCTCTGGTCCATTTCCTCCTCCTGTGGGTCTGGGTGGCTCGTCCGCTCGTCTCACACGGGCGTGGGGAGATGTGTCCCAAGTCCCGCGGCGCAGGGCCACGGCTCAGAGCGGGAAGCGAACCTTCTGACTTTCTCTCCCTGTTTTGTTCCGTGAATCTGTGCCGCTCGCACAGAGTGGGGACGACCGTCAGGGCCCGTGGGAAGGGCCCCGGTGGCCTGATCATCTCCACCCTGCTGCTAACACAACGGGTGGCCTTGGTCAGGGTTTTCTTTAGAAGATTCTCCTCCTCCGCTGGCCAGGTGACCTGCTTCCACTGCCCCCTTCCCGTGACAGCTGACACCACGGTTCCCAGGTGGCCCCCGCCTGGGAGACCTCAGTCAGCAGCGAGATCTGAAGTAAATCCATCACGCTGTGGCTACAGGTGGAGAAGTGGACCCCGAGAATTTACATCTCAGAGTCCCAGAGCCTGTAAGGAACAGAAGACGTGCGTTTGAAATCCGAGAAACAAGACAGAGGAGGAGCCTTCTGTGTGGTAGACGTTCTGCCCTTGGCCTTGGCCTCAGACCACGGTGTCTGTTGGGAAAGGGGGAAAGCATGGGGTTCCCGGGACTTGGTGGCTCTCAAAACAAGGGACTCGGGAGGTCACGCAAATAGGGGCGCCTGGGTGGCTCAGTCGGTTGAGCGTCCTACCTCGGCTCAGGTCATGATCTCGAGCTTTGTGAGTTCGAGCCCCGCGTCGGGCTCTGTGCTGACGGCTCGGAGCCCGGAGCCCGCTTCGGATTCTGCGTCTCCCTCTCTCTCTGCCCCTGCCCCGCTCACACTCTGTCTCTCTCAAAAATAAATAAACGTTAAAAAAAAATTAGAAAGAAAAAAGAAAGTCACACAAATACACCGCTGTAATTCATCCACATGACTTGGTTGCTGTTTTGGGGGAAAGAGAGGCATTAGCGGGGAGAAGGTGCCGAGCCCCCCACAATTGCTCATAAATTGTGTGTTTTATTGTCCCCTCGTGCGGGATCAGGTTATTCCCAAATGGTTGCTGTGAGGTGAAGTCTGATTCCTCCTTCCCCTGTCGTGGGAGACAAGAAAGGAGAGACCCTCTAGGGGCCGGGGGTCAGACCCTCCACCGTGGCCCCGACACCCCACCTCTCAGATTCCGTGTGTTTAACCCGCAAGGTCACAGTGTCTCCTCCAGAGGATGTGGGCGTGAGGTCCTTTGCAGTCCTGTAACTTCTAGGTGATGTTATTGCTTTTTGCCAACTAAATGCAAGAGACTGGAGATCGCTCGTCAGAAATGAGACCTCGGGGCGCCCGCGGGGCTCAGTCGGTTGAGCATCTGACTGCGGCTCAGGTCATGATCTCGCCGTTCGTGAGTTCGAGCCCCCTATCAGGCTCGCTGCTCTCAGTGCAGAGCCCGCTTCGGATCCTCTGTCTCCCTCTCCCATCCCCCACTCACTCTTTCTCTCCCAGAAATAAACAAACATTAAGCAAAATTAAAAAAAAAAAAAAAAAAAAAAGGAAATGAGACCTCAAGTCCCTGTTTTCCCTCGCAGGAGAAGCTGAAATTTTCATGCTAAGGTGACAAAGTCCAGTTTGGTGTCCTTACAAATGGCCTCGCAACACCGGGTCCCGGGGCTGTGACAACAGTCTGGGGCCCTGTTTCCTTCTCCACAAAGTGACTCTTTAACGAGGCACAGGCCTGAGCAGAGGAAGGCAGAGCCCAAATTTGGCTCCATTTCTTTGGCAGAGTTAGGTGGTAAACAGCCCCCTAATTTATCGCAGCCCATTACTCAACACCTTGGACTCATTGTAACAAACTGCCCTGATAGAAACGCAACGCGGGCCCCTTCCCGCCTCACCCCCACCCGCTTCCCACATCTGCTTATAATAGTCACTTCTGAGCACATAAAACCCATTAATGTCTCTAGGAGTTGGCTTGTTTTTTAATCAAGATAAATATAGACAACTTCAAGACAATTAAAAAGGTACCGGGTAAAAATGGCTTCAACATATTAAATTTATTAATAGCGGAGCGTCAGCCGATCTATATTACTATCATATTCTTCAATGACCCACTCTATAAATGCTTGCTTTAGTGTTTTTCTAATGTTGTTAATTTATCTATGGCTGTCACTCCGGGGTTGTTAACTTTGAACAAATGACTGGTATTAATCACAAAGGGCCATTAGATGCCAAGGCCCGGTGTTAAATCAGCCCCGGAGTGGCACGTGTAAGCATCCTCCAAGTAAATTTTAAGAACTGCTTCAGCCCTTGGCGTATGTCACTACCACTGAGACTTGACCCTTCGGGTGTTGGAAACATGGTGGAACCCGGGACAGGCTGGTGGGGGTCAGGCAAAGCTTTGGAAAGGGGCAGCACTGGGGAAAATGTCTCAGCCTGGTACTTGCTGACCCACTGGCTTTGACAGGGCAGTGAGAAGGGCGAATTCTACAGCAAGAAGTTTCCTGAAGAAAGGGGGAAACGCAGAGGCCAGGTCGCCTGTCTGAAAGGCCCAGCAAACCCGCAGAGAATAGCAGGTCGTTGCCACAAGGGAGTGTGTGTGAGCTCAGCGGTCCAAGCAGGAACTTGGAACCTGCATTTTTTTATAAGCCACCTCTAGACGTTGAACATGCTGGTTGGTTTCAACCCAAGGTCTGGTAGACGTGAAAAAAACCTGTTGGGGGACAATTGGCTTGACTTGCGACCTCTGACATCGCTTACGTCGAGTTCCGGAGGAATAGCTTTTGACTCAGAGGAAAGTTCTTTCGAACTTCTCTTTAGGGATGGGATCAAGAGGTGACTAAAGCCAGTGTGGGCTGTCGTAGGTAGGGACCTGGGCTGGTAGCACGGTTCTAAGGGTCTGTTCAGATGAATGAATGAGGGCAGGCTTGACTGCTCTGATTTTCAGGCTAGAAAACAGATCGGTTTATTCAGGACCTCGGGTAACGCAACTCCACACATACAGATGCTCCCACCCCTTATGCACACGCATTCGCGCACACTAATATGACATATGATTGAAGTTTGTGCAGCTAGGGCTGTGTGCGTGTTGGTGCCTGGGTTAACTGAATTGGTGTGAGAGCAAACGTAAACACATTCTTCAGGTAATCATAAAAAAATAAACTCCACGGGGCGCCTGGGGGGGGCTCAGTCGGGTTAAGCGTCCGACTTCGGCTCGGGTCATGATCTCACGGTTCGTGGGTTCGAGCCCCGCGTCGGGCTCTGCGCGGACAGCTCGGAGCCTGGAGCCTGCTTCGGATTCTTATCTTCCTTAGGATTTTCTTAATAGCCTTTTTTCTCTAGCTTACTTTCTGGTAACAATGCGGTATATAATACACATAACGTATGAAATATGTGTTTATCGGTAAAGCTTCTGATCCACTGTAGGCTACTAGCAGTTAATTGGGGGAAGGGAAAGTCAAAAGTCATATGTGGATTTTTGACTGTGCGGGTAGTGGGGTCAGCACTGCTGACCCTCATGCTCAAGGGTCAACTATCCCGTATACTAGATACCTATATGTATATTTAGAGCCTTGCATTGTCCCCTTGGAAGTGATTTATGTAAATATGAACAGATTGCATATATAGGTAGTTACATACATAAGGTAATAATATTACATATCTAATGATATGGAACACACATTGTAGTATATATATGTGTTATATATCTGCGTATATATTTATAGCCTTCTATTATTTATATAAATATGAATGTATTGCAGGCACCTATATTTGCCTATAAAGAGTCTGCAGAAAGAAATCCTGGGAGGGGGAGCCTGGGTGGTTCAGTCCGTTGAGCGTCCCACTCTTGATTTTGGCTCAGGTCATAATCGCAGGGTCCTGGGATCGAGCCCCGTGTTGGGCTCCATGCCAAATGTGGAGACTGCGTGAGATTCTCTCTTTCCCTCTGCCCCCCAACCCCACGAGTGCTCTCTCACTCTCTCTCTGTCTCTAAAAAAAAAAAATTACGGGAGGAAATACCAGTATAAGTGTGTATAGGGGTGTGTGGGCAGACAGGGTAAACAGATGGGATCAAGACTTCTCACTATATATATACATTTTTAAATTTTTTAAATGTCTATTTATTTTTGAGAAAGAGGGAGACAGAGTACGAGCAGGGGAGGGGCAGAGAGAGAGGGAGACACAGAATCCGAAGCGGGCTCCAGGCTCCGAGCCGTCCGCGCAGAGCCCGACGCGGGGCTCGAACTCACGAACCGCGAGATCATGACCTGGGCTGAAGTCGGACGCTCAACGGACAGAGCCACCCAGGTGCCCCTCACTATGTATTTTGAACGTTGTTTTGATTTATGAAACTTGTAATTATATTACCGATTCCAAAAGAATGACATTTTCATCTGAAATAAAGTAGAGCACTTAACCAAATTCATGACTTACTGTGAATCAGATTCCAGCCGTGTTTGGCCTGCACGCTGGGATCACCCCGGGGAGTTTTTAAAACTTCTGATGCCAGAGCCACATCCCTAACGAACGGAATCAGAATCTCTGGGGAAGGACCAGCCATCGGTATTTTTCAAAGCGCCTCAAACGATTCCAACAGGCGCTCAAAGCTGGGAACCGCTGAATTAGGCCAAATGTTAAAAAAAAAAAAAAAAAAACCACGAATGTTGCCTTAAAAGGAAAAGATCTCGGGGCTCCTGGGTGGCTCAGCCGATTGAACGTCGGACTCTCGATTTCGGCTCAGGTCTTGCTCTCACGGGTTCGTGGGTTCGGGGCCCGTGTCCGGTTCTGTGCTGACAGTGCTGAGCCTGCTTGGGATTCTCTGTCTCCCTCTCTCTCTCTGCCCCTCCCCCCTCTAAGTTAATAAATAGACTAAAAAAAATAAGATAAAAAGATTTTACCAATAATACTTGAATCGAACCCTGGCTTTTCTTGGTCATCAAGGAGCTGTGCTTTACCATTTACTAGTGCACTCAACTTTCAGGGAACATAAAGATAATCAAAGGAATTTGCCCTGCATGCACATTCCCTATTGAACCTTCAGGATTCTGATTCAATAGTTCTGGCTGGGGGTACAGGAATATGAATTTTTTTCAGAGAGAGAGAGAGCATGCATAAACAGGGGGAGGGTCAGAGGGGGAGAGAGAGAAACTTTTTAAAAAATATTTATTTATGTATTAATTTGGAGAGACACACAGAGAGAGAGAGAGAGAGAGAGAGTGGGAGCAAGGGAAGGGCAGAGAGAGAGAGAGAGAGAGAGAGAGAGAGAGAGAGAATCCCAAGCAGGTTCTGCGATGTCAGCACAGAGCCCGGTGTGGGACTCGATCTCATGAACTGGGATATCATGACCTGAGCGGAAATCAAGAGTCGGATGCTTAATGGACTGAGCCACCCAGGCGCCCCAGGAATATGGATTTTTAATCCTTTTCGGCAGGTGAGTCTGAGCTGTCCTGTACTGGCTTTTGAGAGTCGATTGTTAACACATTTGGGAATTTTGCAAACCGGTTGTTAACCTACTGGCATCTTGAAATGAGCTACCCATCAATTAGTGAGAGTATCTGCACCACGGAAATTAACAAACACTAAGAATGAGCGTGTTTTTGTTTCCGTTTTTCTTTTCAAGAGCTGGTTTACCAACAGATCAGTGGCCTGAAATCGCATTTTCTTGGTTTCTGGCCTACTTGCCGTTTGATTTCACTTTTACTTGTTTATTTTTTTATCTTTTTATTTTGAAAGACCTGCAGATTCACAGGAAGTTGCAAACATCTTACAGAGAGGCCCAGGAAGCCATCACCCAGCTTCTCTCACTGGTGACATCTTTTATAAGTGTAATACCGTCAAAGCCAGGAGATTCACACCGGCACGATAATGTTACCTAAACTAACAACCTTTCCACCAGTCCTTACACAGGCTGTGTGTGTGTGTGTGTGTGTGTGTGTGTGTGTTTCCCTTGGAAACCACAAATCCGTTCTTCCTCTTTATAGTTTTGTCCTTCTGAGCACTTTCTATAAATGGAATCATACAGTACGTAACCTTTTGAGATTCGCTTTTGTTGCTAAACATGACCTTGAGACTCTTCTTAGCTGTGGCATGCGTCAATCGCGCCTTCCTTTTTTACAGCCGAGTAGCATTATTTCTTACCAAGTACCAAGTACCCAAATTGACGTCTCCATTCATCCGGCGAAAGACATTTGCGTTGTTTCCTCGTTGGGGCTGTGGGTAAAGCTGCTGGGAACATTCCTGAACAAGGTCCTGCGTGAACGGGAGTTTTCGTCTCTCTGGGATAAATGTCCAGGAGTGCGATGGCTGGGTTGTAGGGCTTTACTTTGGCAAGACTCTGCAAAAAACATTTTCTAAGAGGTTGTACCATTTTACGTTCCCACCGGCAGCGTGCGAGAGAGCCCGTTTCTCTGCGTCCTCGCGAGCATTTGGTATTTTTTTTAAATGTTTTTATTTATTTTTGAGACAGAGAGAGACAGAGCATGAGCAGGGGAGGGGCAGAGAGAGAGGGAGACACAGAATCCGAAGCAGGCTCCGAGCTGTCAGCACAGAGCCCGACGCGGGGCTCGAACTCAGGGACCGTGAGATCATGACCTGAGCCGAAGTCAGACGCTTAACCGACTGAACCACTCTCTTTTTCTTTTTTAAAGTTCATTGATTTATTTTGAGAGAGAGGGAGGATGGGTGCGTGCGTGCATGTGAGCGAGCGGGGGGAGGGGCAGAGAGAGGGAGAGAGAGAGAATTCCCAAGCAGGTTCCAGGCTATCAGCGCAGAGCCTGAGGTGGGGCTCGAACTCATTTCGACCGGAGTTGAAAATCGAGTCAGACGCTTAATTAACCGACTGAGCCACCCGGGCACGCCAGGCAGGGTCTTTTTCAGGGCAGAGGTTTTAAATTTTGACCAAGTCCAATTTCCCAAATGTTTCTTTTGGAAATTGTGCTTTTGGTGTCCTGTCTAAGAGCCCTTTGCCTTAGGCTTAGCTCGGCTGTATCCTTTGGCCTTTCAAGGGTTGCCATAAGGCACAGACATTCAGTTACTTGATACTTCTGCTGGAAAAATCCGGTGGGTGGATG
The DNA here is from genome assembly GCF_018350195.1 of Panthera tigris. Classification (NCBI taxonomy): domain Eukaryota; kingdom Metazoa; phylum Chordata; class Mammalia; order Carnivora; family Felidae; genus Panthera; species Panthera tigris. The sequence goes on along the minus strand of NC_056673.1, from coordinate 8,642,230 downwards.
GCCCGTTTCCTCAGTCGGGATCCCGCCTGTGAAATTCCAGCGGAAGGATGGCTTCCGGAACAGCGTTCCTCAAACTTTATCGTGCATGTGAGTCACCTGGGATCTTCTTCCCATGCAGATTCTGATCGGGTAGGTCTGGGATCAGTTTGAGGTTGTTCATTGCTAACCAGCTTGCCTTTGGAGCTGATGCTTTCAGTAATATAATCGTAGGAATCAGTGTCCTCCTGATGCCTGATCCCAGGAACTACAGAACAAACCACGCCTTTCTTTTCGCCAGGAAACGAAAGACATAGATTTGAAGGATACGGAACGGACAGGGCGACCTACGTTGGGCATTTGTGTTCTCACTTCCTACTTTGATTTCAGCAAACTGATTCTTCTGTGCATTACCAAGACCTTTCCAGAAACAAGATGAGCTGTAAACAAAAAAAAGACGAGGAAGTTTGAAAGGGAGGCTTTCTTTGCCCTTTACGCAGTGCACATCCTGGGTCTATGTTTCTGTTCAGGAAGTGGGTTTTCTTTTCTTTTCTTTTTTTTTTCCACGTCTGCTTTTGATTACATCTCTCTGTAAATGTGTTTTTAAGTCATTTTGTGCCTATGTGAATGTTCTGCTTCTCCCAGCTAGATGATAAGCTTTTGTTAGGATGAGGGTTGTGTCTTTTTCATTTTTTTTTTAACACTCTCCCACTAATCCGAGAATGCTTGTCTACGCAGGGGTGGTGCTGGTGGTGATGTGGGGGGCAGGGAGCGGGGTTCGATGTGGCCGTCTTGGAAACACCACGGCCTCTGGCTGATGAGCAACACATGTCTCCACTAGCTGATAGGACTTCACCGTGATCAGCTGTTCTGCAGTTTGTGGACCCCAAAGCTCCTTGCTTGGGGTGGTTAGGATTGCGGGCCCGAGAGACCAGTCCTCAGGGCCTCTGTGGACACAGGGGCAAAGAGATTCAGTTCGAAGCCCTTTGAGGGGAGATCTCCAACATCGGGGAGGTTCTGGGGAACGTGAAATTTGCTTCTTTGAGTCTCTTCCACCAGCGGAAGCAAGAGCTGTGGGGGTTAACATCACGATCCGAAAGGTTCGTGGAGGTTTTCTTGGATTGACAGGGAACTTGACCCCGTGGCCGGCACTGTGGCCCGATGCCCCAAGGAGACAGGGCTATGGCATCCCATAGACGTGAACCTCTGCAGGATGGGGCCCATCTGAGTGACAGCTGCTCTCCCTGGGGCCGGCACCCCCCGCCCCTGGGGGGTTCCCATCTGCACCAAGCCCACTCTCTGGAAGTAAGAGCTTGGGTTACTTGGCCCACCGAGGGGATGCCCCATCCCTAAACTTTCTGCGGAACTTCTTAGGGAGTCACACTCCCTAGCCCTTCCTCCCCTCTCTCCCTACCCACCACCCTGGCTTCGGGACGGTTGCAATGGCCCTCTTACTGTTCTCCTTCTCGACGGTCTCACCGCCTTCCAGTACATCCTCCAAAGGGCTGGGGGAGGGATGCGTCCGAGGAGTGAAGCTGGCCGTGTCAAATGTTCTCAGTCCTTCAGCGACCCCACGATGGGATCCAAACTCCCCGTCTTGACTTGCAAGGCGCTGGGGCTCCAAGCCCCCCACTGGAGTGACTGCTTCTGTTGCCTCGCCCACACAGAGTTTCCTCCAGGCTTGCTGAGCTGTTCTCTGCGAGGGTGCTAAGCCTTCCTCTTCTCATCTTCCCATACTCCGCCCTCCCTCCCCGGCCTTGATCTAAATATCCTTTCTCCTCGGCTTCCTAGGTGACTCATTATTATTTTTAAGCCCGAACCTAACGCATCTCCTCTAAAACTGTTTCCAGGATTACCGCGGACCAGGTGCACACCTCCGTGCTTCCCCAGCATCAAATCTTGGCACCCACGCCACTGTCTTTGATCATCCGGCAACGTCTTGGTCTGTGCCGGTGACCAGAGTCCGTGGCCGTCCTGTGTGCATGTGACCCAACCAGTGCAGACGGTTTGTATCCTGAGATTTTTTTTTTTTTAAACGATAGTAAAATAAGCCATGTGAGTTGCTGGCCGGGTGCACTGGGGAATCAGGCGAGTCACTGCAACGAAGGGTCGCTGTAGAGAAATTAAGGACAGAGCTCAAGGGTCGTCGTCTTCAGTTCCACGGGTGTTACTAAGGGATCAGATAAGAGGTCCCCTTCCCTCCGGGGGGTCTCACACACACACGCACACACACACAGAGGCAGCCTCTCCAGAAAGTTCCTCGGTTCATCAAGAAAGGGGGCTGCTCTCCTGGTGTGGACACGCTGACATTTGAGTCAGCTGGATCTCCGGATTCCTAGACAGTCGCCACCCTCGCGGGCAGCGCTAACCCGCAGAATCCTTCTTTTGAGGGCGACTACCACAGACCAAGGGGATGCAAGAAACCGGGGGGGCTTTCATGGAAGCAGGAAGGGAGACCGTCCTCCAGAGAGACGAGGAATCTTTCCCGCCACACCGATGCTTCTCCAAGAACTTTACGGGAGTTCCAATTGGCGGAAAGGGTTCCAAGTCTGTCATTAATAATAATACTAAGATGTGCGTGTGCAGCTCCTTGGCAAGAGAACAGATTTAACTCGGGGCTTTTCAATGACCGACAGAGGTTTGAGACTGTGCCAATCAGTTAGGCTTCTGGAAAAAATCGCTTTGAAAAACTTCAGGGTCTCACTTCAAACAATAATGTTTTACATGTTTTCTGCCCTCCCTGCTCACCGTGTCCTAATGATCCAGATGGGGTGGCCAACAAAAAACGTGGACTTTGGTTTCTGTCCCTACCAGAGCACTGTGTCTTTCTTTCTTTTTTTTTTTTTTTTTAATTTTTTTTTTAACGTTTATTTATTTTTGAGACAGAGAGAGACAGAGCATGAACGGGGGAGGGGCAGAGAGAGAGGGAGACACAGAATGGGAAGCAGGCTCCAGGCTCTGAGCCAACAGCCCAGAGCCCGACGCGGGGCTCGAACTCACGGACCGTGAGATCGCGACCTGAGCTGAAGTCCGACGCTTCACCGACTGAGCCACCCAGGCGCCCCTCTTTCTTTTTCTTTTCTAGGAGAGCAAACTCCCTCTCTCTGTTTAGCCAGTATACGTATTCCTCCTCTCCCAGTCATCTTGCCTCTTCCTAGTTGGACAGGCTCATTAGAGCCAAGGCCACAGCTTGCTCCCCGGTTAGCTCGCCCTGATGAAAAGTGCGTCACGACCGTCGCTTGAACTCTTAATCCTGGACAAGAGCTTTGCAACCTAATCCCAGACGCCAGCTCAATCCAGCACTCGTCATCGGGTAGCGCACACGTGCCTTGAACCCACTGGGCACAGCAAACGCGCGATTCCCCATAATCTGCTTCCTCCACTGGCGAAGCGCGAAGAACACTTCGCACTGGTCACGCGCACCAGGGGAGGCGTGTCAGGAAACGCCGATTCGGGCGATTTGGGGGACCGCGGGTCGCGGCCACCGCATGAAAACAGTCACGTCTCTCTGGATCCCGCACGCTGTCTCCTTGCACGGGGCAGCTGAGCCTAAGGGATGGCATGAACCTCCCAACCAGCCTGAGGCCGACAGGTGAGGGGAAGCTGAAGGCGGGTGGGTCCTTAAAGACGGCTCGTGTTCAGGATTGGTCAAACTCACGGTCAAAGAGGTGGCACCCAAAAGTCACACCTACCTTCCGTGTTTCCTTTCTTCTAGTCGCTCTCAACGCATGCTGATGTTGAGAACCCGTGCCACAGTGGGGACCAGAGCTTCCCAAACTGTAGTGCGTGCATGCACCTCCCCTGGGGACTTGTCCAAGACCAGAGTCGACTCCAGGAGGTCTGGGCCGAGGCGTGCAATAATAATGCGTTTCTGGCAAATTCCCAGGGACGTCCACACAGCTGGTCCATGCACTTAACTTGGAGGCATAAAGGATGGAGGCAGCCTGACCCTTACAACGGAAAGGAAGGATCGAATTTGAGCCGTAAAGAAATACAACTGCTAGGTTGAGTTTTGCCCACCAAGGTGCCAAAATTCCAAGGAACGAACTGCTGTTGTTCTCAGAATTGTTGGGGGGGGGGCATCATACACTTTTCCAGGAACTATGTTTACCCAAGGAAGATACTCAGTTGTGTAAGTCTCTTTCCTAAACCGTGTCCTGAGGACCACCACCCCCCTGCCAAAAAACAAAAACAAACAAAAACAAAAAAACCCTGAAACCAAAAAACCTTTAGCTGAGAGGATTTTGAGAAATGCTGATTGCCCTCAGCCCTCCAGGAGACTCACTGGGCACAGTCACGGTCTAAAGGTCCTGATAAGTCCTTCACTAAGGAAAAGACCTGTTTAACTTTCCTCCAACTGTTCCTCAAATGTATGCAGCCACAAACCTTTGTTGTTGTTGTTGTTGTTCTTAAAATAACGTTCACGTCCAAAGCAACAGCTTTTGATGGTGCGTGGAAATGCGGGTTTGATTCAGGAGGAATTGCCTGACCCTGGTGGGGGGAGAACATTTCGATCTCGGCAAGGCAGATTTCCTGCTCTTTCCAAATGTGCCTTGCCCCCCTCCCTGCCTTCGTGTATTTGCTCAGGCAGTCTCGCCCCGCTGGGAATAGATCCGTTTACTCTCTCGACGCTACGTGTTGGGTGAGCCATGTTGTGGCATAAGTGGTCTGTGTGCGGAGATCAGCCAGGTCCTTTGACAGGTGGCTGCATCACTCATCCAGCGGCATCCTGGTCGGGGATTCGTTGTGTGCAGGGGAGGGTGCTGAGGGTGTCATGCACCTTGATTGCAACAGGGAAGCTGCCCAGAAGCACTTGAACGTTCTTGCCCATCAGGAAGCGCCCTTAAGCCGGAGGCTTTCGGCAGCTTGTTAGAACTAAAAGGAGGGATCAGTCTAGGGCCATTAGAAAGGCAGTTTTTAATCCGTTTTTCATTAGAAAAACACTATTCCTACAGAATTAATGGGCTTCTGTTTAAATTGGTTGTAATTTGAGGATGAGAGCATAGAATACCAGAAAATGATCACAAGCCGATGAAGAGCTGAAATACCCACCTGTACGGAGGCTGCTTGCTTTTTTTTGTCTTTTTCTTTGCTCTGTATCGATTGGTATTTATGCTACAGGAAGCACAATGTTTACTTGGTTTTGGAAGCGGAATGCAGATTTCGGTTTCTTCCTCGGATTTTATTAACTGCCTGGGAGCAAACCTCCCAGCGACCTTATGACCCTGAGAAAATGCATACGCCCCCTTGTGGTGGGGACGAATGCGGGGGCAAGACACGTCACCTAACTGCCTCTCCTTCTCTCTGTCGCTATCTTACCCATTCCTCAAAGCCCCCCGCAAGTCCTGACCTCTGTGGGGACGTCTCCAGGACAACTCCTGGCTCTCCCTCCAGGGATCTCGTAGTTAAATAGCTTGTGTCGCACAGGTGAACCCCTATTTCAAAACATGTCCTGCGTGTCAGTCTTGCCTTCCCTCATCGACGGGAGCTCCTCCAGGGGCAGAGTTTCTCCTCTTACTTGATTTTTTTAAGACCGCACAAATCAGGGGCGGCTGGGTGGCTCCGTCGGTGAAGCATCCCACTTCGGCCCAGGTCATGATCTCACAGTCGGTGGGTTCGAGCCCCGCGTCAGGCTCTGGGCTGACGGCTCGGAGCCTGGAGCCCGCTTCGGATTCTGTGTCTCCCCCTCTCTCTCTGCCCCTCCCCTGCGCATGTTCTGCCTCTCTCTGTCTCAAAAATAAATAAAAACATTAAAAAAAATAACTAAACATTAAAAAAAATTTTTTTTTTAAATGATTTACCTTGTTGATATTTTATCCCTTTTACCCACAAAGTAGTAACGTGCAGCGAGGCGGCTTGCGACGGACACTTCAGAAGGTTGGTGGTGTTGTGAACAACGGATTCTCACCCCCCCCCCAACACACACACACGCACGCTTGCACACCACGGCCCCACAGCTTGCTGCTACATGTGCGTTTTAAACAAACTCTCCGAGCGATAATCTCGGGGTGCCGCTAAGCTGATTTCCTTCCTGGTGGCCTCAAACGCCCCAAAGTCACCTCCTGTCCTTCCCCGCTCGCGTCCCCGTTACCGATAACTTCTGGATGCACAGCCTAGCGTTAAGCAGGAATACAGGGAATGTATTTCAAACGATGGGATTTTCACGGACGGGCTGTGGGGCTAACGGCCCCGAATCCGCCCCCCGGGAACAAATTACCCGCCAGGGTCGACCTCAGTGATTCGGATTTCCTGCCGAATTTGCTTTGAAAGAGCAAACACGTGTGGAATGAGACCACTTTTGTGGGTTTTCTCTTCGTGCACGTTCTCCCTCCTGCCTTAATCACCTGGATTCACTCCGTGAAAGCACCGATGGGTGTAGTTCACTGAAGGGCACTTCCGAAACGCGTGCTTTTCCTGTGATGACGTGTGATTAATCCCCGGCAGGCAAGGCAAAGGACTCAAGGTGGCTCTCAGAGCCTCCGCCGGCCTCCCCCCTTCTCTTCCTGTCTTGGGCCTGTCGGAAGGGGCTGTGCTGTCCCCTGATGTTTCTCTGGCTTGAGCCTCGTGTGGCCGCAGGACCGTCATCAGAGGTGGCTTCGAACCACCGGACCGCCGGCTGTCTTCTCTGGAGGCCAAGTCCGAGCCTCCGTGGGGACGGACACCCAGATGAGAAAAAGCCTGAATCAACGCGCACGGGGATCTCGGCAGGGCCCTTTCTCCTTCCCCTTCGCCCTGTGCCCAACCTGGAGGCTCCTTAATGCAAAGCCCATTGGTTCGTCTTGTGCTGCCTGCTAACGAAGGCACCTCCTTCTGCCAGGGGGAAAATTCGGGTCTTGGATGTGCGTCGTGCGGTAGGGATCCTCAGAAGACAGCTGCAGTGGGACCCCCCCTGGGTCGGGCCCAGAAACGTTCCGTTCTGTGATGACATAGCGGGGGGGGGACCCCGGGTGGCTCAGCCGGTGAAGCGTCTGACCAGCTCAGGTCATGATCTCGCGGTTCGTGAGTTCGAGCCTCACGTCGGGCTGTCTGCTGTGGGCACAGAGCCTGCTTCGGATCCTCCATCCCCTTCCTCTCTGCCCCTCCCCCCCGCCCCTCCCCCGCTTGTGCTCTCTCTTTCAAAAAAAATAACATTAAAAAATACACTAAGAAAAAAAAAAACCCACATCGAAGCGCAGATTGGGACGATTTAGGGGCAGAATGGAGTGGGTGCAACCTATGTGTTCGCTCAGAAATTGCCATCTGGCCATTGACAGCCCGGGATGTAAGTTTTCATATGTAGCCGCTGGGGGTCGACAGCCCGGGATGTAAGTTTTCATACGTAGCCGCTGGGGGTTGAATGGCACCCGCCCAAAAGACGTTGAAGTCCTAACCGCACGTATCCGTGAATGGGACCTCGTTTGGAAATAGCATCTTTGCAGAGGATCGGCTTAAGCTGACATCATTAGGGTGGCCCTGATTCAGGACAACCGGTGTCCTTATGCAGAGAGGAAATGGGGACCCAGAGGCAGGCGTACCTGCCTGGAGAACTTCACGTAGAATGAAGGCCGAGGTCGGCAGGATGGTTTTATAATCCAAGAAGCAACTACTATTTTTCCAGCAAACCCCCAGAAGCTCGGTGAGAGGTGTGGACCGGGTTCTGCCTCCCAGTCCTCAGAAGGAACCCACCCTGCCTCCCCGTGAACTCAGACTTCTGGCCTCTGGAACCTGCAGGCGTTAGATTTCTGTCATCCTAAGCCACCCAGTTTGTGGCCCTCAGAGGCCGATAGAGTGATTTTTCTGGAAGCAGCGAAGGTTGACCTTTGTAAAGCCTATTTGTGTTTGGCCTGTCATAACCGAACACCACAGACCAGACGGCTTCACCCTCAGAATATCACTTTCTCCCACTTCCGGAGAAGTCCAAGATGAGGGGCCCCAGGGCTGGTTTCCTCTGCGATCTGTCTCCTGGGCTCGCAAATGCTTGCTGCCTCTACACGTGGTCATCCCTTTCTCTCTCTGTGTCCCTGGTGTCCCCTCCTCTTCTTGCAGGGACACCCGTCATCACTGGATGAGGGCTCACTCTGATGGCCTCATCTTATTACATCACCTCCATAATGACTATTGTCTCCCAATACGGTCACGTTTTGAAGCCCCAGGGATTGGGGGACCCAAGTTGGCCTGTGACGTTGAGGAAAGGGGCCATGTGACGTGGCTAGGATTGGAAGACCGGGGCGTGTAAGAAGAGAGGACACAGGCCATCTATTGGACTAAGCAGGTCAAACCATTCCTGAGGACCGATGCCTCCGGCCTTGCGGGTACCGTCGTCTGGGTCAGCAGCAAGGACCCAGGATCCCTGTCTGATGACAGCCTCATGGGAACAAGCCTGGGTTCACTCAGGCTTCGTGTTCTTTCTGGGTCTGGCACCGCAGCTCTGGACAGGCGGTGGGTGCCCGTGGCCTCAGGATGGCCTGCTGAGGTCACGCCGGGCTGAGCCGAGGTGCCTGGAGCCCCGGGCTTCCTGCCCTGCTGGCTCCGACCGGTCAAGATCATTACCTGGGCAGAAGCCGGGAGGCCGGTGTCGGGTTGGGTCCGGTGTCGGCTCTGTCCCATCCCTCCGGCCTGAAGACCCCACTGGGGAGAAGGAAGGGAGAAGGAGGGAGAGAGAAAGGGAAAGAGAACCAGAGAGAGCAAGGAGACTCGGACGCTCCAGCCCTGCCCGGCGCCGATTCGGAACCGGTGCCGGGCAAGGGGACCGGGACGTGCCTCTTCTTGGCGACTTTAAAGAACAAATCGAGCGCCTGCTAGAAATGTTAGCTAGGCTCCTGGCGATTGAGGTGGTTGCTCAAGGGGAGTCAGAGAGAGGTGTTTGGGATTTGCTCAAACACGCAGCCGCTGGGCCAGAGGGGAAGGAAGCTGTGTAAACAGCGGTCCCTGCCTCCCCACCTTGTCAATCTCTCCCCTGCGTCTCTGGGACCTATAATAGGATAATGGAAACTAAAAGCATTTTTTAAAAAAGTGCTGGTAAGATCTAAACAGTAGCAGCCGTGGTATATTATGCCAGCGCGCAAACGCTATGTTAAGAGAAAGGGGAAATGATGTATTTTTAAAGACCTCTTATTTGGTTCTAACTTAAAAGCAACGGTGTAAATTTCTTTCAAGTAACGTTGCCTTAATTATTCATTTTCCTTGGCGCTAGTTAAAGAGCCAAGTAATGACTTCTGTCTCTTTGTATTTAGTCTATTATTGTTTGAGAAAGGCCAGAGGAAGGCCAGAGCCGTGCAAAAATGATACTTGCTTCTTTTCTTTTCTTTATTACCAACAGCCAACGTAAAGGGTAATATAATCACGGGCCGCTGAGAGACAATGACATTTTTATAGACCTTCTGGCAACACTGGAGTGTGAAAGTGCCTGACAGATAGTTGGCTTTCCAGGCTGTTCTTTCGGCTGCGTTTCCCATCAGACTCACCGCTGGGCGGGCAGCTCGAGGCGAGCCCCACGTCTCCCTCCAGATACGGTTTTAGGAAGCCTGACCAGCAGCGGTCTGTTTCAATTTGGTGATTTGATAGTCGGGAACCAAGGACAGAGGCCTGCGGGACCCTGGTCGTCGCCTGAGGTCGCCCGTAGACCTTCCAGTTGGATTCTCGAATTCCTCGCAGACTTCAAAAGCTGGAGAACGTTACCCTCGCCCTGGGACGTTGGTGGCTCATTATCGTTTGGAACGCTTTCTCGTGAAATGTGGTCCTTCCGTGGGGTCGTCTGAAACCCAGTCTATATGCAGGAGAGTCTATGCTGCTCGCTCTTTCCTGAGGAGGGATTCGTGTGAGGCTACCGCACGATCTCCGTGGGATCGTTTTCCAGGCTGTGCAACCTGAGATCTAGGGGGACAGCGCAGGCATGTAGAACTCCTCAGCTGGGACAGAACAACAAGGACCAGATCTGCACTGTGAGATTTTGCAGTTCACGTGGAGGACCACGGGCCTAGGCGCTCGCTCCTCCTTTGCTCTTTCGGGCTGTGCGGAGCGCAAGGCTGCTCCTTCAAATTTCAGAGAAACCGAACGTTTTCTTTTGCTGCTCCCGGAGGGGTATCGAGTCTTAACATTCTTTGTAAGAATTCATAACTCTGGAAATCATCGAAGATGTCTTGCTCTGTGCTTGGGACCACGGGACGTGAGAGGCTAAAAGTCAACGGGTGAAGCCAGGATATGAAAAGACAGAACAGTAATAAACGCATGAGTGGAATAAGAATACAGGCTTTCATGGGGGCGGCCGGGGGGCTCAGTCGGTTAAGCGTCTGACTCTTGGTTTTGTCTCAGGTCGTGATCTCAAGGTTTGCGGGTCTGAGCCCCGCCTCGGGCGCTGTGCTGGGCCAGGAGCCTGCTTCAGATTCTGTGTCTCCCTCTCTGTCTGCCCCTTTTCCTGCTCATGCTCTGTATCTCTCTCTCAAAATAAATATTACTAAAAAAAAAAAATTGAGTTTCTGAAACAGAGATGCTTAGATCACGACAAGGGGTTCAAAACCACCCTCCTCAACATAGAGATGAAAAGAAATCTGAAGCCTGGAGAGGCTAAGAGCCTTGCACAATGGGACTGAGATCAAGAGGCAGAACTAGAAATAACATGAGGTGCCCGCCTAGGGCTTTCCCACCATTTCCTAACCCTCCTGTCCCCCGCCCTCTTCCTTAAAGTCAGCCGTCTCTATGTGGCTTCGCTTTGAGCCCGCCCCCGACTTCGGGTTCTCTATCTATAATTTATAACTTGGTTTTGCGTGGGGCAAAGATGCAGAGATGATAACATAATTTGTTGATAATTATCACTGCTGAAAAAAATCAGAAATGCCAAACATGCCTGAATCTTACAGCTAGGGTTGCAAATTGAATCCAGCATAGTGCTTGGTTTTGAACTTCTGGCAAAGATCATGACCAATGGAACTGCTTTTCTCTCGAGATACTTCTCTGGTGTAAAACAAGCACTTTCCACATGTCCAAGGGGCAGTTTAGCATCCTTGCTCATTATCGTCCTTTCTCCGGCTTCCTGTGAACTGAACACGTCCACCTTTAAACAAAGGTGTCCTTGAGGGACGCCTGGGTGGCTCAGTCGGTTAAGCATCTGACTTCAGCTCAGGTCATGACCTCACAGTTCGTGGGTTTGAGCCCCTCGCCGGGCTTGAGGGTGCAGAGTCAGCTTGGTATTCTCTTTCTTTCTCCGCTCCCCCAACTCGTGCTTTCTCTCTCTCTCTCTCTCAAAACTAAATAAACTTAGGGGCGCCTGGGTGGCTCAGTCGGTTAAGCGGCCGACTTCAGCTCAGGTCACGATCTCGCGGTCCGTGAGTTCGAGCCCCGCGTTGGGCTCTGTGCTGACAGCTCAGAGAGAGCTCCCTCTCTCTCTGCCCCTCCCCCGTTCATGCTCTGCCTCTCTCTGTCTCAAAAATAAATAAAAAACGTTAAAAAAATTAAAAATAAATAAATAAACTTAAAAATAAATAACCACAAAAAGAAAGAGGTGTCCCTGAGACAGATACCTGGGGACATCCCAGTCCCTGATTTCAAACATTCCCTGATTATAAAACTGTAGCAATTAAACCAGTATGGCACTGTGGAGTATTTTTCAGCCACAAAAAAAGAACGAGATCTTACCATTTGCAACAACAAGCATGGATCTTTTGAGCGCTTTCTGCTCAGTGAAAGAAGACAGGCAGAAAAAGCAGATCCCACACTATCTCACGTAGATGTGAAATCTAACGCAAAATCCGACCCGACCTTGTAGATACCGAGGAGAGGCTGACGGGTGCCAGAATCAGGGGGGCCGGGGGGTGAGGGGAGTGAGCAAATGTGGTCAAAGGTACAAATTCCCAGTTACAAAATCATGGAGTTGGAACATAGAGCACAGCGCCTATGGGTAACGATTCGGTGTCGTGTATTTGAAAATCGTCGAGAGTGGATCTTACAAGCTCTTATCACGAGACAAAAATTCTTTGGCTACGTGTGGCCACAGATGTTCACCAGACTTGCTGTGGCGATTGGTTCACGATAGGTGCAAATACCCAATCATGCTGTACACCCCAAATTAATATAATGTTGTCCAATTATACCTCAAAAAATAAAGAGGTATCTTCCTGTATATGTGTAAATATGTCCAAATATATGGACTCTATCATTATGGTTTAATTGTTTGGAGGCCACTGTTTTAAACATTCGTTTTTTAGGGGCGCCTGGGTGGCTCAGTTGGTTGAGCATCCAACTTCCGCTCAGGTCATGGTCTTGCGGTTCGTGGGTTCGAGCCCCGCGTCGGGCTCTCTGCTGACAGCTCAGAGCCTGGAGCCTGCTTCGGATTCTGTGTCTCCCTTTCTCTCTGCCCCTCTCCCTCTCAAGCTCTGTCTGTCTCTTTCTCTCAAAAATAAATAAACATTAAAAAATTTAAATATTTATTTGTTTTTTATCAATCTGGTTTTACTCGTGATTTTAAGCAAAAAGCACACACACAAAATCCCCCAATGCTTCTCAATGGATATGGAAAATGCTTCTAGTAAAATATGGTTTCCACCTCTGGTGGTTATTGTCTGTTCATTTCCCGCCTCCGTATCCGTTTTCCATCTTTCCTGTCTACCTCGTTGCTGAAGGAGACCCACACCCGAGGGCTGTAGCAACCAGGCCCTCAGAAGCTGGTTTTTGATTATGTTCAGCCCATGGCAGGTGCCGGCGGGTGATCAGAGGGCAAGAGGAAAGAAACATCTCATCTTTTTTTTTTTTTTTTTCCTGGCTCAGGCAACCCTTCACCCGGGCTCCAGCTCTGATACCGTGACTCCCTGCAGGTCTGGTCCAGTTACCAGATAAAACACAGGAGAACCAGCTACATTTCAATTTCAGGTAAGCAATTAATACTTTTGAAGTACAGTAAAACCTTGCTTTGCGAATGCAATTCATTCCCGAAACGCGCTTGTCGCCCAAAGCACCTGTCTATCAGAGCGAATTTCCCCCTAAGAAATAAGGGAAACTCAGATGATTCGTTCCACAACCCCAAAATATTCACATAAAAATGGTTACAATTCTGTAATAGAATACAAAATACTAAGGAAAATATAAAATATAAAGAAAAATAAACAAATTCCCTTGCGCTCAACTTAGAAAACCTTCGTGGCTGACGTGCAGGAGACGAGAGAGAGGAGGGTTACTGTGTGGGATGGCTTTCACTATCACTAATGGAAACACTGCTATCTGTTGGCTAAAAGGAACCTTTTTCTGCATGGGGGGCCATTGTATACGCCCACAGGGATGTTGACTACAGTATAGTATTAATAAATTCTTGTCATATACTGCCTGAGACCCAGCATCCAAACATGGGCAATGATCACCCACAATCCTACAGGGAGAGAAAGACAGAGAGAGAAAGAGAAGAAACATTGGCTCAGTTGTGACCACATGACCTTCAGCGTCGCATATGACTCGTATTGCCAGACGTCGCTCGTTTATCGAGGTAAAATTTATTAGAAATGTTTGCTCATCTCATGGAACACTCACAGAGCGAGTTACTCGTGGCCCAAGGTGTCACTGTATAAGTACGTGTGATATTTGGGACATGTATCCTAAAAAAACATCCATTGCTTTTTTCTGTAATCCAAATGTAACCGAGCCCTTTGTATTTTTATTTGAATCTGGTGACCGTAGGCCTGTGGGTGGGAACAGCCACCCTCATTGCTAGACTCCAGTGCCCTTCCAGTTAGTTCCCTGAAATGCGCTCACAACTCTGCAAACATTCCCTGCATGGAGATAATTACAATCTGGCCTCGCCTCCGTTTCCTTCTGGAAACCTGACCGGGTCTGTTTCCTTCTGGGACCCAATGCCCGTACATAGCCAGCCAAGGTCAGCACTGGGCAAAGTCAGCTGCTTTCAGGGCTCCGAGTCCTAAGATAAACCGAAACTTCCAGGCGCCCTCTGCATGAGAGAGGAAGCCTTCTGGAATCAGGATGAATCGGGGGGGGGGGGGGGGGGGGGGGCGGAAGGGGATTGAGGGAAAGCACACTGGGCTGCTGAACTCAGAGACTGAATCGCTTCCCTTTGTCCCTTGGGCTCGAGTCTTAGCTTTATAGCCCCTTTCTATGCCAAGGTAGCCCTGACAGCTAATGCGTGTATTTTCTTTATTCATTCAACAAACACGGAAGAAACCCTGCTATGCGCCAGGCTATGGCCAAGATGCTTTTTTTTAAAAAATCTAATCTCTTCTTACTTTGTCACTTTCGGTACATTTTCCTGGACGGTCTCAGACTCTTCAGCGTTCAGCTAGTTCCTCCTGGCTGGGTCTCGGGATTACAGCACCCTTTTTCAATGCCATGCACCCTCTCTCACCAACTAGGTGGTGGCAAAGCTACCGGAATCCCACAGCTCGTGACAAGTCCTGTGTTTTGCTGCAAATCTAGAGGAAATTCTACCCTGCCAGCCACTCCCTTGGGTGTTCGCTTGGTGGGGGTATGGTAATGATTCCCATTTAAAAGGCTGCTCAACAAAGGGTTTTGTTCCAAAGGTAGGAAGCTGTGTAGGTCAGCAAATCCTTCAAGGAGAGGTGAGGGACAAGTGCAGCCCGTGTCAGAGATTCACTCTGGCTTCACTCCCCCGACAGCATATTCAACTATGCATAGAATCTTCAAGTGGAATCATCTTTTTTAGCCACATTCATCAAGCTTGGAAACTTTCTCAGAGCAGGGAAGATATTTCCAACGTTTCCATGTCCTTAGGACCCAATACAGTGGCTGGTGTAATAGATGTATCTTGAATTAATGTCAAGTAGCCCGGATCACTAGGGAAGCCGGCTTTGCGAAGATCAGTTAATTCCCAGATGGCGGGCTCTTGTGCCTAAGCGCCAAGTTTTAACTTGGACCTTATTTTTGCTTTTTAAAATCAATTTCACTGAGGTATAATTTACATGCAATAAATTGCACCCTTTCAGCGTGGGGTCTGGGGCATGGGTGAATGTATCCATTTGTGTCACCCCATTCCTAATCAAGGTATGGACCATCTCTCCCACCCCAAAAATTCCTTTGTGAGGGCAGGGGTCCTACGGGGGGCAGGGGTTGTGTGGGGGGGAGGGCAGGGCTCCTGCGGGTGGCGGGGCCATGCGGGTGGTGGGGTCTTGCAAGCGGTGGGCAGGGATCGGAAGGGCTGGGCAGGGGTCCTGCCGGATGGGGACAGGGGTCCTGCCTGGGGGGCCACAGGGGTGGGAAGGGACAGGGCAGGGGTTCTGGGGGGGCAGGGGTCATGCAGGATGGGGCAGGGGTCAGAACCCCCCCACATGATCATTTTTGATGGGAAGTCGTCTAATACACGCTCCCTCCGTTTCACGCCATGAGGATATTGAACGTGTATGCTGTTGACTACCCGAAGGCTTCATTATGAAAACCAGTTATTGGGGTATCTTTAAAAGTGGGTGAAGAGATTAAACTGTTTTGCCTCTTTCCTAAGTGAGCCTAAACTGCTTTCACCTGAAGGATTTTGTTTGCTTTTGAAAAGTTTTACAATGTCTTCTCTAATCAATACCTGTTACTTTTAACCCATGTGTCATTTTCTTGCTGTTTAAAAAAAATTTTTTTTAATGTTTATGTTTGAGAGAGAGAGAGAGAGAGTGAGTAAGGGAGGGGCAGAGAGAGAGGAAGACACAGAATCCAAAGCAGGCTCCAGGCTCCGAGCTGTCAGCACAGAGCCTAACGTGGGGCTCGAACCCATGAACCATGAGGTCATGACCTGAGCTGAAGTCGGACACTCAACCGTCTGAGCCACCCAGGTGCCCCATCCCTTGTTTTTAAATCAGTCTTCTGGTTTCTAGCAGCATCCCTGCTCATTTCCTTGTTGGCCCCTTGAAATCTGTGATGGGTTATGAAACCAGATCATCAATATCATTAGAATTGCTTAAAACAGAAGCAAAAAGGGCTTTCTGGTGAACCAATTGGTCCAGATTTAGAGATTTGGTGTGATGTCCCTGTTCAAATATCTGTTGATCTTCCCTGCTCTCAGCTTTGCATATCTGAAGCCCAGCGTCCTCAGCCCCACTTTGACCCACAGAGAGGAAGCAAAAGCCTGTGTCCTTGATGGTCTTAGTGGAACCGGAGCGCCAGGCTGGGGGGCCACTTTCTACTTCCCAAGGCTGAATGACAGAGATTTTATTCATGCCGTGTTTAGAGTTTTCCGCTGCAGAATGTGGACACCTTTAGTCCAATTATATCAGTGTGTTCTTTAAGAATTTTGAAACAACTGAGGCGCCTGGGTGTCTCAGTGGGTTAAGTGTCTGACTCTCGGTTTCAGCTCAGGTTATGATCTCGCGGTTGGTGGGTTCGAGCCCCACACCTGGCCCTGTGCTGACAGCGCAGAGCCCGCTTAGGATCCTCTGTCTCCCTCTCTCTTTGCCCCTCCCCTGCTCTCTCTCTCTCTCTCAAAGTAAATAAATAGGCTTAAAAAATTAAAAAGAATTTCGAAGCAATTATTTTATAGCAACTCTTCAGGCTCAAACACCTGCTGCTTTTTTTTTTTTAACGTTTATTTATTTTTGAGACAGAGAGAGACAGAGCATGAATGGGGGAGGGTCAGAGAGAGAAGGAGACACAGAATCCGAAGCAGGCTCCAGGCTCCGAGCTGTCAGCACAGAGCCTGACATGGGGCTCGAACCCACGAACCACGAGATCATGACCTGAGCCGAAGTCGGACACTTAACTGACTGAGCCACCCAGGCGCCCCCCCCTTTTTTTTTTTATACACTAACACTTAGAGTCTCCTCTGGTGTCTCATTAAGAGAATCTCCGACAGGCAGGTCCCTCTCCTTGGCTTCCCATCTGAGCCTGCCCTCCTTTGTGCTTTCCCTGGAGCATCACTGGCAGCTGAATAATTAGAAAATTATTAAAAGAATAGAATAGAATAATTAGAATAATAATAATTAGAATAATAGAATCAAATGGAATAATTAGAAAAAGTGACAATAGAAAACCTGAATATAATTGGGAAAAAGCACATTTTTAAGGTTATTTCTAACAGCTACATCAATCCAATTTTTAAAAATAATTTTTTTAAACATTTATTTATTTTTAAGAGACCAAGAGAGACAGAGCATGAGCTGGGGAGGGGCAGAGAGAGAGAGAGAGAGAGAGAATCAGAAGCAGGCTCCAGGCTCCGAGCTGTCAGCACAGAGCCATGTGGGGCTTGAACCCACCAGCAGTGAGATCATGACCTGAGCCAAAGTCAGACGCTCCATCGACTGAGCCACCCAGGTGCCCCATTAAATGAAAGATATTTATTTATTTAAAAAAATTTTTTTAATGTTTTATTTATTTTTGAGACAGAGACAGAGTATGAGCAGCGGAGGAGCAGAGAGAGAGTGAGACACAGAATCTGAAGCAAGCTCCAGGCTCTGAGCCGTCAGCACAGAGCCCGACGCGGGGCTCGAACTCACGGACCGCGACATCATGACCTGAGCCAAAGTCAGATGCTCAACCGACTGAGCCACCCAGGTGCCCCAATGAAAGATATTTAGAGAGTACAGAAACTAAAAGAAAAGTAAAAGCTGACCCCAATTTCACCACGTGGATACCGAAACATACACATTTTCCCATCTGGTTTTTCAGACGTTTTCCAAAGCTTTCATTGACTTATGTAGCAGGGCCTTCGTGAGGTTGCACATTACAAGTTTTATTAAGAAATGCTTCCAGTGTCCCCTCGGCCTGGGCAAATCTGACAATCTCTATGGAGCAAATGCTTGCGACTCTTTACTCAGCACCCGAGTGGCTCCACGTGGCCATGTACATTGGTCCCAAGGCCCAGCCTGGGAATCTCAGCCTCAGAGCTTGGGCATGGAACACTCCTGAGCTGGCTCTGGGAACCAGCTGATGGCAGTGGCCTAGGGCAGGGATGCTTCCCCTGAGGCAGAGCAAAGCTCCAAGACCAGTTTTGGTGGCAGCAGTGGGACAAATGGCAAATCAGGCCTAGATCCTCTTAGGGAACTGGCCTCACTTGCCCTTTCTCTCTCTGCCCGGGGTTTTTGGGATTACATGTGAGGTGTGCGGGGAAGGGGACGAGGCCTCGAGAAGGAGAGATCCCGGACTCCTTGATGATGTGAGTCCTGGGGTCTCCACCGGTCAATTCCGAAGCAATGCTTTGTTACCAGTTCATCTCCTGAAAAGATTAAGTGGTTCATCTTTACAGGCGGATCGAAAACAACATAATAATCAACGTATTTCGGTTAATATTTATTTATAGCCACCCGGGCGCCCAATTTTTGTTTATTTTTTAGTATTTCTAAAGATTTCTGAAAATGAGAGCCTTTCTCGGATTAATGCGAGGTGCTCTGACTGCATACACTTGCAAAAAACATAAACGTTTCACAGAGGAGGGAATCTCTCCAGGCCTAGAGTCTTGGGTCAGGTTCCCCCCGAGGAGACCCTGAGAGGAGAGATTCAAAAGCGTTTACTTTGGCGGTGATTCCAGGAAGCGCCACTAGGGGGCGGAGGGCGTTGGGCGGCGCAGGAAAGACCAGGAAGCCAGTACAGGTGTGTTCATCGAGCAGGCTGCTTCCAAGGGCAACTGGGGATCTCTGCAAAAGTATGCAGAATGTACTTGACACCTGGCAGGTGAGGAAGCTGCCCCTTCCCTCACTAATACCCGTGGCGATGAACGACGGGGGGAGGGCTGCTTCTGGCCCTCCCAGCCGGTGCACAAGCTGAGAACATTCCTGCAGCCCGAGAAAGCCAGGTGTTGCACGAACTCGCGGTAGGGAGGCGTCAGGCCGACTCAGAAAGGCGAATGCCGGCAGGAGGGCTAGGGGCGGGACACCAAGAGCATCTGCTACACCTGGCTCATAGTTCCCCTTCCCCGGTTCTAGTATTGAGCCCGGCTTGTCTGTCAACGAGGCGCCATTTTGCTTTCCCTTCTGCCTTGTAGGCTCCTTGAATGGAAGAGCTAGTTGCAAGTTCAGAACCTGACTTGGGCTCGCTGGGAGGCAGCATGCTCTTGAGGTGTGTGGACAGAGAGCCGGGGTGTCTGCAGGTAACCGCCATAAGAAGGAGACCTGCCTTCTGGAGGTGGGAGTCTGTCGTTTAATTCATCCCGGGGCAGAACCACTTCTCTTCCCCTTTCAACCCCAGACATCGCCATGTCTGTTGCGGAGATCTGGAAGTACCTCAGGCTGCTGTAGGCCCCTCGTAGGACGCAGTGTTGCCAATGCGAGCTCTCCCCCAGCAGATGTCCCCCTTAGGGGGTCCATTCTCTGGTTTCATCTGGGAGGCAAAAGTCTAGCTGTTCATGCCAACCTCCCTGTTGAGGGTGGAGGGGAGGAGGGCTAGGAGAGTCCTGATGATCCCAGCTTTTGAAGGTGGATTTTGTAAGTAAAATATCCCGTGACTTCCTGGGGAAGTCCTCTTGTTGTAGTCGTAGTGTTGGGAAAACCTGGTATTTTGGAATTCTTCATCAATTGTTATGCTTTCCTTTTACTAAGAATTTACCGTTTCTATTCTGTTATTGATACACTTTTTTCTTTTTCAGGGGCTTAAGGCTATTATGATTTCAAATATCTACCCATCTATATCTATCTGTCTCTCTACCTTCCTTCACTTACATTGGGGTTACATCCAGAGAAACCCATTGTAAGTTGGAAAACTTTCGTCAGTTGAAAATGCATTTAATACACCCAACCTCCTGAACATCATAGCTCAGCCTAGACTACCTTAAATATGCTCAGAATATTTACATTAGCTTCCTGTTGGGCAAAATCATCTGACATAAAACCTCTTTTATTTTTATCATCTTTTTTTTTTTTTTTTTTTAAAGTAGGTTTCACACCCACTACAGAGCCCAATGCGGGGCTTGAACTCATGACCCTGAGATCGAGACCTGAGCTGAGATCAAGAGTTGGACGCTTACCTGCCTGAACTCCCCAGGCGCCCAGCCCCCTTTTTTTTTTTTTTTATAATAAAGGGTTGAATGTCTCATATGGTTTGTTGGATATGGTACTGAAAAAAAAAAAAGAATGTTGTATCGGCACTGAATAGTTGTAAATGTATCAGTTGCTTGCCATCACGGTCGTGTGGCTGATTGGGGGTGCATCTCGCTGCCCTTGACCAGCATCCTGAGGGAGGACCAACTACATATTGCTAAGCCAGGGAAAAGATCCAGACTCAAAGTTCAGAGTGTGATTTCTCCTGAACGCGTATTCCCTTTACACCATTGTAAAGTCCAAAAATCATTAAGTTGAGCCGTAAGTCAAAGACCATTCGTATCTTCAAATCATACATATGTTATATGTATAATATATATGATTTCAACTTATATGCGTTTATAGTTCAAGTATATATTCAATTATATGTAATATATTATTCAAATATATCTATATATCTGTAATTTTAACAGGATATGCAAAAGGGGATACATACATATGTGCTTGTTCAAACTGTCTTTTGAACTAAAATCTTATTTTATTGTTTAAGGATACATTCCGTACCGTTGACCATAAGAAGATATGAAAACGCAGTAAAAAGGATCTCTATGCACTCATATGGTAAGTTAATTATGAAAAAAAATCTGTCAATGAAAGTTGTTACAGAATATTAGGTGTATGATAAAGAGTAACAACCTCTCTGTCTCTCTCTCTCTCTTTCTGGTCTCCTCTCCTCTCTCGGTTTAGAGAAAGCACACCAAATATTTAGTAATATTGTGGGGGACTGAATTGTCCCCCACGCCCCCTGCCCCCCGTTCAGAAGTTGAGGCCCTAACCCTCAAAGTGATGGTATTCGGAGTAGGACCTTTGGTAATGATTGGGGCCAAAGAATTTCATGAAGGTGAGGTTTCCATGATGGGGTTAGTGCCCTCATAAGAAGAGACACCAGAAGGAAGGGACACTGGGAAGCTTGCATCATCACTCTGTCCTCCCATGTGAGGACACAGAAGATGGCCATCTACAAGCCAGGAAGAGAGGTCTCACCAGAACCCAACCATGTGGCAGCTTACTCTTGGAATTTTAGCCTCCAGAATTGTGGAAGGGACAAAGAGAAGACTAAAGTCCCCACCCTTTGGATACTGGGCAGTGTTCAGCAGCAACATCAACTGGGTGGGTGAATAGTCAGGTGGGCGCAGTGCTGAAGTCCTTGAAACCATCTGTCTCAACCTGCTGGGGACAGACCTTTGGAGGAACGTGGCTCAAAGGTCAGATGAGTGAGAGATATAGGAAAGTGCCCAGGGGCCGGCGGCCTCACGCGGTCAGACCCGTGCAGTGACAGACCCCAGAATGGTGGGGCAAGAAATGCTACGGATGGCCACCTTCCCTCATGTCGCATCCACCTCTGCTCCCTCCCTGGCTGTCCCCACCCAATCACTGGGGTACGTTCTCTAGTGGGCAGAGTTAAACCACATTAAAAAGCTGTACCTGCCAGTGTTTTCTGGCACTTTCCTCCCCATATATTTCTAATACTTCTTCTCCCAGTGGCAGAGTCCATGGGACTGTGTAGGTGAAGGAATTCAGAGGGATTCATAGCCATTGAAAGATTCGACGTGTGTGTATGGAACGAGCATGTGAAGGTGCTGTAATACACCTCTCCTTCTCCCACGTAGAAGCTAAATTCAGCGCGGAGACTGGAAATCCCACATTGGTTTTGAGGTCTCCTTAGCAAATGACCAAGATGGCTTCCACATTGGTTATTAAGGCCTCTGCCTTAAATAAGGAGTTAATGAGCTGGATGAATTATTATTATTATTACTGATGTCATTTCCATTTAGTTACACCTTCATTCTTGATCCCTTGCTATAATACTATCTAATATTAAAATGCCACCATAACCCTAAAAAAAAAAAAAGGCTGGGAATTTGATAGCTTGTGGAAAAGAATAAGATTATTGCTTAAATAGCTTCAGGTTTAAAAGTATTAATATAAATCTGATGAAGGGGACGCCTGGCGAAGCGTCCAACTTCGGCTCAGGTCATGATCTTGTGGTTCACGGGTTTGAGCCCCACGTCGGGCTCTGTGCTGACAGCTCGGAGCCTGGAGCCTGCTTCATGGGTTCTGTGTCTCTCTCTCTCTGTGTCCTTCCCCCGCTCACACTCCATCTCTCTTTCTCTCTCTCAAAAAATAAATAAAACATTAAAAAAGTATATAAATCTGATAATAACACTTGCTCTGTATTTCATATATTCCCGAGAGTGCTGGAAAAAATAAATCCTAATTTATAGTCTATGTACTGATTACTTCAGAGGTTGATGTAACATTGAGCTGACATGGGTGTTCCATTATTTTGGCATGAATATTTTGAAAAACAGATTGTTCCTTTAGACGTGCCTCACACACACAAAATAAATAATGCAGGAATTGAAACAAAATGAGTCCAAGGATTTTTGTCGATGGATTGATGTACACCTACTTATAAAACATTTGAAGTAATTCTTTGCCACCTTGATCCTGGCAGATCATGATTCTGCTTGGCAGAATCTCAAAATGTGTTCCTGGAACAAATACTCCAATATGTTCTTAAGTCTGCAACAGTCAAAAGTAACTCTTCAATTCAAATCCTAAGTATTTGGCCTGTTTCTCGGTAGCAAAACTGTCCACACTTCCTTTCCCTTCAAATCATTGATGCGAGAGTATCGCAACAGCATAAAATGCTGACAACAGAGCCCGTACAGTTTTTTTCTGCTTTGCTTCTCAATTTTTCAGTGGAAACACTTAGACTGTCAAAAATAATTTCTATAGCGTTGTCATCTGATATGGAAAGTCTGACAAATACCATTTTTCTGATTTCGATGCAGTAATTTATGAGGCACTGGGATCAGAAAGGAATTTCTGTCAATTCTATTCTTCACAACGTCTCTGCCCCCCGCCCTCCCCGGTTTAGGTAAGATTAATCCCATCTCTTCCTACAAAATCTGACTCGAAGTTCACCTTCCTGCGGGCAGTCTAGCCCGAGAAAGTCTTCCCCATTTTCTCTCTCTTCTACCTTAAACAGCCCTCTGTTCATATCTACATTGTACATTTGTGTGATATCAATGGAAAAACCATTAAAGTTTCTAGGAAGGGAAGATGTAGGATATGATTTACATTTCAGAAATATTGTTCTTGCCAGAGGATAGGGGATACACTGAAGGGGAATAAGGATTGATAGTGAACTGGGGTGTAACAAAGAGGAGATGCCAGAGAAGTGGTTTAGACGATGACAAGGGCAATTGACAATGATTTAGTCTAAGATTAATGACAAGGTTTTGAGCCCGTGACATGGGGAAGATACGTGGCATTAACCCAGATGGGCTGTAAAAGGAGAAGGTCAGATCTGGAGGGGATATCTGCATAGAAGGTAGAGATACCTGATGAGTTCTATTTTAAGAGGTCCAAAGAGAGAGGACATCTCCATGGGATGTTCTATCGACATCCATAGGTTGGAAATTTCCATAGGTTGGAAGTTTCTCTGTCGAGTTTGGGAGAGCAAATGGAACAGGAAACAGAAGTGTAGTAAATGTGTGTGTGTGTGTGTGTGTGTGTGTGTGTGTGTGTGTATGGGGAGATTGGCAAATCTGTGGGAGTCCATAAGACCCAGAAGTCCTGACATATGCATGTTTTCCTGAATGACTTTCTAAAAAAAATTGCTTAGACCTTAGAACCTTGTGAAATGTCATCTTTAACCTGTGGCTGACTTGCCTTATTGCTGCAAAGTGGCTGCCAATACTTAACTTTTCGCTTATGTCCAGAGACAAGCGCAAATTTTAGTTCCTCTGGTAATGATCCAACAAGCACCCTGAGATCACCCTGTCATCCTGATGAGACCCTCTGGGTTCCAGGCTCACCCTCAGTCGCGGTTGGGGAACTCGACGTGTTGATGATACTCAGGTCTGGAATATTGCCCATCCATCATCTGGAAGAAGAACCAAATCCATGCACACGTGTAGCTGCCGTCCAGTGAGATAGAGATAGAGATGATAGATAGAGATGGAGATAGAGATAGAGATAGAGAGAGAGAGAGAGAGAGAGAGATAGAGATAGAGATAGGGAAGGCAACCAGCCATGCCACTTCAGAGCTTAAGGAGCAGGGTGACAATTCCGATGCAGAAAGATTACTCTGCAGCCCTGTAGATGTGAATGTTGGAGGCTTGCTCTGTTGGAGACAGACCAGTCCGGAGGTGATCGAAGGAATCCCGACAAGAAAAGATGAAGGCAGGGGTGACATTGGGGGGGCCATGTGAGTCAAGAGAAGGCAGGCTGATGCAACTTACGGTAAGAAGTAGCTTGAAGAACTTGCGGGCCACCTTGATGAGGAGGGTGAGGGGGACAAAATCAGAGGAGAGACGACTCTCGCCTTTCTTGCCTGGTGGTGGTGCTGTCACTGGATAAGGAAGGGAAGGGGGAAGACATTTCAGTTTTGGTGGAAAGGTAACTATGTAATTTTTTGTCTTTCGACCCCCCCTCCCCAACCTTTGGTTGAGATGACTTAGGAGTATAAAAATGGAGCCTGTCGTCATAAGATGGGTGAACGGCTTTGGACTTGGAAGAGGCTGGAAATGCAGACTCAGGGCTGCCGGTGTAGGGTTGAATACATGGGGGTGGCCAAGGTCTTCCTCGGTAGAGCTGGGATGGATTGGCAGTGAAGGCATGGGGCGGGGGGTCCCACAGGGGCACCGGGGAGAAGGGCTTCGGTTCCCAGCCCTGCCACCAAGGAGCTCTGCGATTTGGGGCCACCTCTTTCAACCATTGTTTCCTAAACTGTGAAACAGGGGTAATACTAACAGTCTCACGGGCTTCTTTTGTTGATCTCCCGAGGAAGAGTATACGTAAAGCTTTCCTGGTACCCGATACAAAGGAAGCATTTGCAGAAATTCTACGTCCTGCCTAAGACAATAAAGACAACCATTTGCCAAGGAGGTAGGTCCCGGCCTGCTCTTCTGGTCCTCATGGTCATAGCTGAGCAGACCCTGGCCTTGGGAAGAAGCCCAGTGGACATGGCCACGGTCCAGCTTTGTGACCTTGGCCGAGGCTCTCCACGACTGGTTTCTCTTCTGAGAACGGACGTTCCTGGCACATTCCACGGGCATGTGGTGGTACGTACATGAGGACACAGGTAAAATCCTTGGCAGAGTTCTTGGCACACGCCAGACAGGTAATGATTTTAAAGGGGCAAGACTCAGAGGGATTCGTGTCCCAGGGGCACAGGGGAGAGAGAACAGTGTCAGACTCGGGAACTTAATCTATGGCATGAGGACGAGGAGCGTCCCTGGATTTGGCAACAAGGGGGGACCATTGACCCGGGAAGATGTGGTTTTGAAATTTTGCTGGGAGTGGAATCTGGCTGCAGGTGGGTGACAGGGGCTGAATGAACTGGAGGCCAATGGAGCCAACATGACCTTCAAGTATAAAGAGAAGGAAAGGGAGGAAGAGGGTAGGAACTTGAGGGTCCGGAGGGTCGTACATTTTTGTTACTCGGTTGGTTTTCATTTTGTTTCAACATGGAAGTAGGCCCATTTCTGGACCTCTTTGTGTGTTTCCAAGATATCCTTTTAACTCAGATTTTTAAAAATTTTTTTTAACATTTATTTATTTTTGAGACAGAGAGAGACACAGCATGAACAGGGGAGGGTCAGAGAGAGAGAGGGAGACACAGAATCCGAAACAGGCTCCAGGCTCCGAGCTGTCAGCACTGAGCCCGACGCGGGGCTCGAACTCACGGACCGCGAGATCATGATCTGAGCCGAAGTCAGACGCTTCACCGACTGAGCCCCCCGGGTGCCCCTAACTCAGATTTTATAAAGGATTATAGAAAATACTGATCATCCATTACTCGGGATGAAGGCCTTTTCTTTCTGCAGGTCTAAATAAGACAGGCTTGTTTGGGTATAAAGACTATCCTTTTAATCAAGATAAATGGTTGGAAACTGTTAGAAATACTTTTTTTCCCCCTCTAAATCACAGTCTGCTTAAGATCAGCCTAATCAGACAAGACAAGGAAATTGCACTGTGTTTGGAAACACGGGCAAGATAAAGACCCTGTGTGCTTTGCATTCTCTCGGCAAGCTTTCAATTCTGCTCTGAGTGCAAATCTTTTCTAGCAGAGGCGTGGCTAGTTCAAAGGCACACACAGGTACACACACATGACACACATAGAACTCTGCAACCCGTGTGGAGGGATCGCAAAGGCTCTGGGACATCTCCATAATGTATTTTACCTTGGGTGTAATTTGTGTTTCTACTTTTCTTTTTTTTTTTTTCCTGCCAGAAGTTCTGTTTTCAAAAGACCACCCCAGATTAAAAGTAGAACATCCCAATTCAGCTCATAATTCAGCAGATAAATCAGGGAGGAGATTTACACTCTTTGTAGGTAATCAGACCTACCATTCATCTCGGCAGATTCCTGGCTACCTTTTGGCTCTACTGAGAACATCATCTCGAACTGACTCCCCCAGAATGGAAGACAGTGATGACTTAGAATCCCCAGATTCGGCCCCTTGGACTCCTTCCATTGTTCAAATTAGAGGAAGTTGAGCTTTCCCCCGGATAAAGAGAATAAGCATTTTCAATTTTTTCCCAAACATCGCCGATAGCTGCATTATTTTCAACTCCTTGCTACCTTTCAATCTCTTGCAATTATTTCCACCCCACCACTACTTTCCTCCAAACTCCTTTACTTTAACCTATGTTCCTATTTCTTCCCCATGTTGAATAACTAAAGTTGAGTTTCATACTAAAAAACTAGAAACGAGTGGAGAAAAGAACTCTTCAGCTAAAAAGGCATCGGGACGCAGCTCAGGTACCTATGTTCATGGTGGGTTTCCTCACTTGAGAAGACACCCGTGTCTAGGGCTGAGAAGCAGGAAGAGGAGAGAGAAGCAGAGACTAAGGAGGAAGGAGAAGGTGACAAGGACAATGTCACAAGCGTAGTTGGCTTGCTGTCATTGCTTCCATGGATGGTCCCCAAGAAAAGAGTGGAAAGGGAGTCAAAGACTTGCTTGCAAAGATTTGAGTAGTAATACTCCCTACCAAAGTAGTACTTTGCTACATTGAGCAGGACTCTATCAATTTTGCCTGGTAAGAACTCAAGTTAGCCAAAAGGAATTGATTGGCTGATGTAACTGAAAATGCCAAGAGTTAGTTCTATTTCAGGCATGGATGGATGGATGTTTAAATAGACAATATCACCATGTTTTATTGTGACTTTTCTAGGTTTATAAGTTTCCTTTTTTTATGTCTATTCATTTTTGAAAGAGAGAGAGCAGGGGAGGGGCAGAGAGAGAGAGGGGGGCACAGAAGATCTGAAGCGGCCTCTGGGCTTCAGACAACAAAGAGCCCAATGTGGGGCTCGAACCCACGAACTGTGAGATCATGACCTGAGCCGAAGACGGACGCTTCACTGACTGACCCACCCAGGCGGGGGCCCTGGTTGCTAAGGTGCTGAAATGTCATACTTTCAGAGGGACTGATAACCTTTCAGACTTCCAGAATCCCCTATCAGTCTCTGCAAAAGGATTCTGATTGACCACAGGGGGGCCACGTGCCTATCTTGGAACCGTCTCTGTGTCTAAGGAAGTCGGATATTCTTGTATCCTCAGCCGTATATCTCTCACGGGGGCAGTGGACACGGGCACCTTGATTGATAGTTGGACCGGAATTACACGATGTGGAGCAGAGCAGTTCCGAAAGGGAAGAACTACGAGCCAAACAAAACAGTAACAGCTTGAAATAACCACACAAACTAATTCAGTAACTCAGAGGAAACTAAGGCACACAAAAGTGACCAAAAAAAGGATATGATATAGTACAAAGATCTTACATTAGCGGTAGATGTCCTCGAGCATCTCAAGTGAAGCTCTAACACAGAAGGGAGAACTTGTTTTGCCGGTTGTCGTACTCCTAGAGCCTGCTGCGTAGTCGGTGTCAAACAGTTTCTTTGTTATTAGAGTGTCGAGCGAAGCGAAAGGTAAAATAATCAGCCGGGGACTATCAAGTCACAGGAGCAGAGGTGGGAGGATTTTCCTTATCACGGTTAGAATCAAATAGGGAGCCCTCTCGAGGAGGAAGGAGAGGATGATGGATGTAATCCATGGTGTGCTGGTAAGTGTTTAACAACAGGATCTCCAGGGAAAAACCAGAATCCTGATTGGTAGCAATTGCTAATTTCTGCTGCGTGTATATTCCCGTCCATGGTTGATTTCAGGTCACCCACTAGAAGCACTGAAGGCACAGTTGGAAAGAGATACACACGATTGGTTGTCAGGAGCCTCTGTGCACTGGCTGTAGCCCAGCGTGGGATATAACCAAACCTTCTATGCTTTGATGAAGGTTGGTTTCTCCTGAGCCTCCTTGTACAAACTCCTTGGAAGGGGTTGCCTCATTGTATGTGAAACCTGGGGTTTTCTGGGGGCAAGAGATGGAAATCCAAAACCCTTATCCCAGTGTATGAAATTAGTTAATCATAATGAAGTGACTCAAAGTGGTTTTGATAAGATTCTTAAAAAAAAAATTTTTTTTAATGTTCATTTATTTTTGAGAAAGAGAGAGACAGAGCATGAGCAGGGGAGGTGCAGAGAGAGAGGGAGACGCAGAATCCAAAGCCAAGCTTCGAGCTGTTGGCACAGAGCCCAACGTGGGCCTCGAACTCACGAACCTCGAGATCATGACCTGAGCCACAATCGGATGCTTCACTGACTGAGCCCCCCAGGCGCCCCATAAGGACCTCAAGGATTCCAAAGAGAAACTCCACATGGCACCAGCAGGTGCCTTGGTGACCCGGGTGTAGCATTGGCCCCAAGCGTTTCTAAGAATTCCTATGTAGCTGATGGCTGAAGCTAGAAGCTGCTATGTACTCAGCCACCCAGGCAAGGGGGGTGTGCTTCAGAGAAAATAAGGTTAGGAACGAGAGCGTAACTAAAAATATTACAGCCACGAAGCCCAGTGTGTGCACCACTTGGGCTCCAGCAGGTTTCCAGACAGCAAAGACGTCACCACCGTGGTGGACAAAGTGTCCACTTTCCATGGCAAAGTAGGAAGAACAACAGTAATGGACACCAGGAGTTCGCGAGTAAGACCCAAGTGCTCATGGAGTGTATCGGTCAGGATAGGCTCAAGCATGCTGTGCTAACAAGCAGTACCGAAGTTTCAGTGGCTTCACATGACATAAGGTTATCTCTCACTCACTCTGTATGTCCATCAGGAGGACTCAGACTGATGGAGATCGTTTCTTGATGCCCATTTCTACCTTGGCAGAGGTAGAGAAGGATGTGGCAGCTGCACACCCCGGGTTCTTAAATGAGACATCACTTCTGCTCTCGTTTTATTGGCCAAAGCAGATCCCAAGTGGGCGGGATTGGACAATCCTAGCCTGTGCCCGGAAGATGGAGCTGGAAAACAGCGCTCACAACAACCCCGGAAGGTGATTGAACATTCTAATTGTTTCCTCTCTTTTAACCTTTGGAGGAAGGATCCAGGCTTATCTGATGTTTGAGCTGAATAAGCCCCCAGAATCTTGAATAATTCAGTTGCAGGAATACCTAAAGGAGATCCTAAACCTGTTTATAGGAGAAGCTTCTAGCAATTCAGTGAGCTATTATATGTATAATGCAGAACATAAAGAGAGGTGGCAGTTTGGGTATGTCAAAAGGGAAACTAAATCAAATCAAGTGCATGTTGAATGAATGAGTGAATGAATGAATGAATGAATGAAACTGTCTTAAAATGGAATTACACCTCTCTCCTGTAAACATCTGTTGTGACTTTTCTTGGATATTTTTCCGTGGAGATCCCATGCCTTTCAATCCAATCGCATTATTATTGTGGGTGAGAATAATCATTTACCCTCCTAGCTTGATAAGAAGTCACCATAATCAGGTTTACCTGTCTCCGGGTTGGTTTTAGAGGTAGAATTGAAAGATTTATGTTTTTTCATAAATGGGAGCCACGTGTTGAACGGGGACGTTCAAGCATGAGATGCCATAAAGTTGGAACAAGCTAGATTTTATCCCAGAGCACAGAAGTTTGCAAAAGATCACAAAACTCCTTTGTCCTAATTTGTGGAATTGTTCTTAACGAAATCCAAAAGCGAAGCATTCTTCTTTGCGTAAGAAAAAAGAATAAGAAACAAAAGTGTGACACCCAGTGAAAGTCTCTGTCCTACTACGCCGGCCCCCCTGGGGTTACCAACAGGAAGATGTGCCTCCTTCTACACCTTTTTCTAGACTCACCAACACAGTAGCCATTTCTGCAACGTACATCCTCATTTATAGAGTGCATTCTCCGTTCTTTCCTTTCTTCCGCAGACGAGATCTCGGTGCACACGTCACTCAGAAACTTGTTATTTTGTTCTTCATGTTTTATGAACACCTCTCTTGGTCGATGTTCTGCAGACTGTGGGGTTAACCATTTCTGTGTCATAAAATCAATGTACTGGGTCCTGATCGGCGATTTTTAAGTAAAGTAGCATAGGATACAGTAGTAATTCTGAATGGTAGGATGAGTATTGTTCCTTGAGAATTTTATCTCAGGTGCGTGTGTATGGTTTCCTCATCTATACAATGGGGATAATAATGGTGCTTACTACTCGGGTTGCTGATAGGCTCAAATGAGCTTTTCTATGTAAAAGGCTTAGAACAGCAGCTGACACAATCTAGAACAATCTAGAACAATCTAGGGTCGTCACCACCAACCTCCTCCTTCTCCTCCTCCTCACTATTCTTCACATTTTTTCTAACAGGAAGGTGAAGAAAGGCATCTTATTGGCATTCGGCTTTGCATATGCCTGTCCACGGGTGAGTCAGATTTTCTTTTCATATGTTTGTTGGCTGTTTGCATTTTTCCTTGGATAAATTTCTTGTTTAGTATTATTGTTATTATTTATTTTCAAAAATCTATTTTTGTATTGTATCACTGAGTCTCCAATATTAGCAAGTATTTAAAAAAAATTTTTTTTAATGCTTATTCATTTTTGAGAGACAGAGAGAGACAGAGCATGAGCGGGGAAGGGGCAGAGAGAGGGAGACACAGAATCCAAAACAGGCTCCAGGCTCGGAGTTGTCAGCACAGAGCCCGACGCGGGGCTCGAACCCACGAACCGCGAGATCCGGACCTGAGCGGAAGTCGGACGCATAACCGACTGAGCCACCCAGGCGCCCCGCAAGTATTTTTTTTCCAGCCTCTCGTAGGGCCTCTGGACTTTATTTGTGGTGTCCTTTGCCATTTAGACATCGCTGATTTTTGAAATAAAATGTATTTTGTTTTTTAAATGGCTTCGGGGTTCCTTTCTTGCTTAATGAGAACGTTCATGCCCAATGGCTAGATAAATATTCTCCTAAAATTTCCCCTAATAATCTTTATTCCTCAAATTATTTCCACAAATTCTTTAATCTAGCTGACGTTTATTTTTGTGGCCCGAAGTAAGGGACTACCATTGTTTCATGCCAGCGAATAACCATTTATTCCTGTCTCATTTATAAAATAAACCATTCTTGGGGCGCCTGGGTGGCGCAGTCGGTTAAGCGTCCGACTTCAGCCAGGTCACGATCTCGCGGTCCGTGAGTTCGAGCCCCGCGTCAGGCTCTGGGCTGATGGCTCGGAGCCTGGAGCCTGTTTCAGATTCTGTGTCTCCCTCTCTCTCTGCCCCTCCCCCGTTCATGCTCTGTCTCTCTCTGTCCCAAAAAAAAAAAATAAATAAATAAATAAATAAATAAAATAAAATAAACCATTCTTTCATGACTGAACTTAAACACCACCATCATCATATATTAAGTTCCTATATATACCTGGATTTATTTCTGAACTCTTTCCACTGATTTCTTTGATCAGTCTTATGCCAGTACCATATGATTTTGATGGCACCAATTCACATATAGAGTCTTTCTTAGTCTACATTTTTTTCTGCAGTATCTTAGCAATTCTTACACATTGATTTTTCAATATGAAACTTAAAGTCATTTCACCATTTTTATTAAAGAATCCTTTAGGATTATGGGAGGTTAAATTTATTTGTATTGAGAAAGATTGACTTGTTTGTGAATTATGTTTTTCCGTTCACATATTTAGACATTTTATGTTGCTCCTGTGTTCTTCACATAGACCGTTGTTTAAGTTGATTCTTTAGAAATAGAAAGTTTCTAATGTGATCGTTAATGGAATTTTTTTTTTTAGTGTTTTATTTATTTTTGAGAGAGAGACAGAGCATGAGCAGGGGAGGGGCAGAGAGAGAGAGAGAGAGAGAGAGAGAGGGAGACACAGAATCAGAAGCAGGCTCCACGCTCTGAGCCATCAGCACAGACCCTGACGCAGGGCTCGAACTCACAGACCGCGAGATGGTGACCTGAGCCGAAGTCGGTTGCTTAACTGACCGAGCCACCCAGGCGCCCCATTAATGGAATTTTTAAAACTATAAATAACTATAAATAACGCCTTCTGGTACAAAGATGATTTTGGGGGGCACCTGGGGGGCTCAGTCGGTTGAGCACCCAACTCTTGATTTCGGCTCAGGTCATGATGTCACTGTTGTGAGATCAAACCCCGTGCTGGGCTCCATGCCGAGTGTGGAGCCTGCTTGGGATTCTCTCTCCCTCTCTCTGCCACGCTCTCTCTCCCTCTCTCAAAATAAATAAATACCCTTAAAAAAAAAAGATGATTTTTGCATTTTTGTGTACTTGTTAAACTTAAGAAGAACTTTGCCCTTTGATTGTAATAATTTAAAAAACATTACTATATTTTCTTGGTGTTCTGTGTGTTAAAAAAGAAACAGGCCCCCAGTGGAGTCACTTGTGCTAAGCCCCACATCAACACACGGGGATTGCCTAACGTAATTGACGTGTCAGCCTGTCCGGGGAATGGGACCTTCGGCAGTCATTCTGGAATTACCTGGTCAGCACTAGCCAGGCAATCTGTCTAATAGACCCCTTCCAGTCCCCACAGGAAGGTGACCTTGCCTGAAACCATCTTCTCTTTTCTTGCTCTCCCCCTCTTTCTGCCTCTGACAGCCTTCCATTTTGCACAGCTCGTCAGAGCTCCCTTCTGTGTGCTAGCTGGGACACTGCCTGATGCATGAATCACTCAATAAAGCTAATTTGATCTTCAAATGGACTCAGTTGAAGTTTGTTTCTTCACACAGGCCTATGGTTATATAATCTACAAGTAAAGATGATTTGCTCTTTTCATTTCCAAACTGAGGCCACTCATTTTCTTTTCTTTTATTATTGCATTAGCCAGAATCGCCAAAACAGTGCTGAATACAGCAGATGCTTGAAGACGTTCCCCCATAATGTTCGATTTTGGGCTTTGATAATAGTCTTTATCGTGCTCAGGGCATTTCTGTTTATTTCAGCAATAGTTGTGATGGCTGAAATTTATCAAGTGACTTTCACTGCCTATTGATCTAATCTGTTGTGATCATTAATTTTACGGATAAATGTTTTAATATTGATCTATCTCCTGTTCCTGGAACCAATGACGGCTTTGAATGCAAAGAGGGAAAAATGGTAAAAGAAAAGGATGAGAAAAGCTCTTTGTGTGTGAATGCACATAGAGAGAAAGAAAGTAGGTGTCAAAACGCAACTAGCCAGTGTGGCATTATCACTGATGTTTGCACTTATTAGGGGACAAAAGAAAAGAAAGGAAAAGAAATCTCCAAGGGTGTAAAACAAACAAAACAAAAACAAAATCTTATATCCAGATAGGCCTAATTACCTTTCTGGCAAGATACCGGAAGGAGGTCGCCTTCTGATCTCTGAGTATACGAGTGAAATTTTTCTCCATCTGGTGGATCCAAGTTTGGGCACAATGTTTGTGTAAAACCACGGCAGGGGAGGAATGTTGACTGTGGTCTTCCTAGTATTTGGAAAGGGCTACAAATATGATTTCTATACTTACTACCAGAGAAGTGAAGTGTCTCTTCCAGTGCCTGTATTTAATGGGTCATTAAGTACAGCTATTTATTTCTAGATCCCAAATATCTCTCAAAGCTGACCTTATCTCTTTCCCCAGAGCCACCGCTCTAGGACAGGGCTCATAATTTCCCACGTGGAGGGAAAGAATACCAAGCTTGAAGGACAAAGGTCCAAGGGACTGAGCCCGACACCTGGTCACCATAGAGCTTAGCATGACCAAGTGGAACTAGGGAAGGAAGCAATGCAGAGACTGCTAATCCTGACTGAATGTTAGAATCACAGGGATAGCCCAGGCCCCAGCCCAGATAATCTCACTAAACTGATCTAGGGTTGGGCCTCCACATTTTTATGTTTTCGTAAGTGCCTCAGCCCCAGGGCCATTTTAATGCACAGCCTGAGTTGACAAGATATATATATATATTTTTAAGTTTATTTATTTATTTTGAGAGAGACAGAGACAATGCAAGTGAGGGACTGACAGAGAGAGAGAGAGAGAGGGAGAGAGAGAGAGAATCCCAAGCAGGCTCTGCCCTGGCTCCACATGGGGCTCGAACCCGCGAAGCTGTGAGGTCATGACCTGGGCCGAAACCAAGAGTCGGATGCTTAACTGACTGAGCCCCCCGGGCGCCCCTTGAGTTGACAATATTTGAGCAGTGGTTCTTCAAGAGTGGTGCCTGGACAAGTTATATCAGCATCCCTTGGAAACTTGTCACGGCAATTCTGGGCCCCAGCCGGACCCGCTGAATCTGGGGGTGGAGCCCAACAATCTGCATTGTAGTGGGATTGCCAGGGAACCCGGATATTGGTGAGAACCACTCCCACAGTCTTGGAGTCGTTAGAGAACCACACCCTTAATGGGCCACTGCCACCAAAAGAAAGACCATTCTTTTATTTATTTATTTATTTATTTATTTATTATTTTTTAGAGAGAGAGAGAGAAAGAACATGACTGGAGGAGAGGGGCAGAGGGAAAGAGAGAATCCTAAACAGGTTCCATGCTCAGCTTGGAGTCCAGTGTGGGGCTTGATCCTACGACCCTGAGATAACATTCTGATTGCCCCACTACGGACAAGAATCGCGTGGATTCCAGGCAAGATGTGGACTGCCGTTGATGAGGGGATCAGAGGCATCCCAAAGCAGTGAGTGAGGAGTGGGGGGTGAGGGGGGGGAGTCACGATCCTCAGAGTTGAGAGGGAAATGATCACGAGAGAGGTGGAAGGGGGGTGTGGCCTCTTTGCTGCAGACCCACAACTAGGGAAGGAAGAAGGAAACCGGAGGTGAAGCCAGGGGCACAATCAAGCTCACGGAAAAGAGGATCTGTGTTTGTGTTGTTTTGGGGAAAACCGTAGGTTTGGTCATGGAGATTTCCTGCACAGAGAGAGGGGTGGGTTTTAGAAATTAAAAGAAAAAAAAAAGTGATTCCTTATTTTCTGGGTCAAAACATGTCCTCTCCACTCAAGGTTAGTTTGGGTGAACCACTAGTCCATTTGTGTCTGGTTTTGGCATTGACCTTTTGCAGAAAGACCACAGCTTCGCGGGTTCGAGCCCCACATTGGAGCCAGTGCAGAGGCTGCTTGGGATTCTCTCTCTCTCTCTCTCTCTCTCTCTCTCAACAGACTTGAGAGAAAACAAATCAGAAGTGTTTTAGGTAGGCCTGGGTCCCTTGGCTTAATGGCACCTTCCCAAGGGTGCCCCGTGTGGGCCCTTCCAGGGTGCCGCTGAGAGAGGGGCCCTCGTCTGTCCACTTCCTGCCCCCCCAACCCGCTGCCCCGCCACCCACCTGGATGCACATTGGCCTCCCTTCTGATCGGCAACGGAGAAACCTTGATCGTCCTGGCTATTTAAAGCCCCTTTGGGGCCCCACTGTTTTTCCACTCGCCGATTTCCAGAAAGGATGCCCTTTAGCCAAGCTTTTTGCCCTCTTGCCCCTTCCACCCTCAACAGTCTCCCCGGCTCCCCTTAAATTAGGAGGTTCCCAGTCTTAGACCTCCTGTGGGTGCTTGTCAACATTTGCTCCCAGATTATTGGTTCTTTGTTCCCAGATTAACCTCCCAGCTACCTCTGCCATCACCCCCTGGGGCACACCCCAGGGTCCTATTTTTAGCACCTTCTACTGTGCTATCTGGGACTCAAGCTGCTTCAGGCTCTGGAAGTCTCACAACAAAAGAGGTCTCCTTAATTAGCATAATTACTCTAGCTTCTGCATGCATAATTCTCCTGCCCCAGAACGGTAATTCACCCCTAGGGCTGGGCTCCAGCAGGATTTTTAAGACCCCAGGACCCAATGCGATCAGGAGTCGGGTTTCTTTGCCTTTTCTGGTGTCTCTGGGAGTGTTCGCGTCCCTGTCAGGGGGATCGGAGCTGGGAAGATCCTGGAGGATGGCTGGTTAGGACGTCTGTGATGTGTGTAGACAGTCGGTCCGCAATTTATCACAAGAGCCGCGTCGTTAGAAAACTACAACTTGGCTTAAAAGAAAGAGATTTGTGTTTCAGCGACTGGCTTCATCACAAATTATTTTGTTTTCCCTGTCTGCTGTGTAAATAGTGCCCCAGCCAGGGACCCCCATATCATCTCGGGGTCAGAATCTGTTTGTGAGAGCGATGATGTCTAAGCTCTCCTGTTTCTTAAGGGTGTTACCATTCAAGGCAAGAGTCCTTTCAAGGAGATCGTCCCTCTTTAGAAACGTTTTATAGTCTATTAAGGAAGCACAGTCTCTGCTCTCCTTTACAAGCCTGAAGGAACCCCACTGCCTCACAGACCAGGTTGCTAAAATGTCCTTCACCAAAGAAAACAAAACAAAACAGGAGTGGCACCCTCGGGCAAAGAAAATGAAGGTTCACTCGATAACTCGGACACACCGATCGATAGTCCGGGCGATTGTTATTTATCATATTTTTGCTCTTTTCCAGACCGGGTCCTTGGATTCCAGCACAGCTCAGATAACGTTCAGCAAGTTCACATACGTGGATTAGCGGTGGGCCCTGCATGGATCCGCGTGCGATATCGATTCCTAACCCTGCGGTTTATTAGGGCGTGGGCTTTCCCAAGTTCTGGCCTGAAAGGGTTGTATTTCTCTCCGGTGTTCGTTAAATTTTCTTCTGTCGCAACTAACAGAAAGATCGCCTTTGCAGGAGCCAGAGAAAAAGAGAGGTGGGGAGGCAGGGAATTTGCTGGCATGCCTCTCTTACCCCACCGGTGGTTTGAGCCTCATGGAGGGTTTTAGCTTCACGTGGAGGTGCTGTTAGCTTGACGTCCGGTTTCATCCAAGGATTCAAATGATGCGTCCGGGACCCGATTTCTCGCCTTTCTTGCTTTCTGGCTCCGGCAGGGGTTGATTTTTCTCTTCTCAGGCAGGCTCTCCCCTCCCGGTGACGGGACAGCCTCAGAAGCGCTCACGGAGGAGGCGGTGTGGACAAGCAGCGTGGCCGGGGGCACCGGGTCGGGGCTCTGGATCCCAGTTGTACTACCTGGGCGACGTGGCCCAAGGTACCTTTCAGCGGCGAGCCTCACGTGTGGAAAGGGCTCCTCGGGTGGCTGTGAGGGTTACGCACCAGATAATCCATGAAGAGCACGTGCAGACTCCGGGCACCTCTTGTCCTCGGTCCGCTGTTGTTGAGGTTCCTACTGTCCTTCCTACCTCGACTCCAGGAGGAAACAGTGTGTGCCTCTCTCTCAAAACTTGCAACAAAGACACATTCCATCCTCCAGCGCTCCCCCTGTCGCAGCGACTTGGTCATAGCTGGACAAGTTACCCAGCTGGAGCGACCAGAGTGAAGCTTGGGGCTTCCCCTTGGGCCACCGCAACAAAAACCCCTCTGCTTTCTTTCGGCAGTGCCTCGGGCCGATGTGGGGCTCAGGATGGCTGCAGCTGTTTTACTTCCATAAGAGAACCTGGCCTGGGGCTGAAATGGTCAAAGGGAAGGGCCAAGTAGAGAAAATTCGGTCAAAAAAGGAGCCAGGACGCTAGGAGCATCCTCGTGAGCGCCTGGATCAAACCGTACCTGCAGGCCATCTCCCACTGCAGTCGATAGCCACTGTGTGGGTTTGCTATCACTTGTGATCTGAGGATCCTTATTTTTTTAAGTTTTTAAATTTATCTTATCTTATTTATTTATTTGTTTTTTAGAGAGAGGGCACACGTGCACACTGCCTTTTTTTTTTTTTTTTTTTTTATGCTCCGGGCATTTGGCGTGCTTCCCCCACCGCTGTGCCTTTGCACATGCTGTTCCTTCTACCTGGAATGCTCCTCGCCCCGTTCTTTGGTTAATGGTACTCATCTTTCACACCTCTCGGCTGAATTCCTGATCATCCCCGATTAAAGCGGGCTCTTCCCATAAACTCTCTCCCAGCACCGAGTGCTTCCCTTCGGCAACTTTTATCATCGTCGCGCTTTTACATTTTGCTGAGTTAATGAACGTCTGGCTTCCTCACGGACCGCGAGGACCAGGTTGCTTCTTTACCCACGGTGCCTTGTACCGTGCACGCCTCCGGGAAGGCGTTCAACGCATAGCTGCTGAGTGAGTGAATGGAGACAGTGTTAGTAACCCCAGGGTCAAGTTCGCACAAGGAGGAGACCCTCTGTGCCAGCGTCGTCAGAGGAGTCCGAGAACCCACAGATGTCAAGACCTCCATTCTAAGCGCTTCCATTCACAGATGAAAGAACTTGGCAGTTAGTGACCATAGTGAGCTCTACAAATCCCACTCCCTGGAACAGAGGGGCGTCTGCGGACCGTGCTCTACGTAAGCTCTGCATCCGGGTGGGGGGGGGGTGATAATCATGTGCTTCTACGAGGGCATTTTGGATCCTGACGACTTGGGCAAAAAGCCACCAGAATGTTCGCGTCTCAGCATTCTCAGCATCCGGGCTCTAAAGCGCTTTGGCCCTAAGTGTTACTCTTGTTCGAGACCCACTTTTCAGTCTCCGCGTTTCTGTTTAAATTTTATTTGGGTGTGAATTGATCTTACTGTCCCGTAGGTTCCCCCACCTCAGCTACGTCTGTGAATTGGTGTCTTAGTGTAAATGAGCCGTATTCCTGCCTAGGCTCCCTCTTCCCGAATATCCCCATCTCCATCATAGCTGGTTTCGGGTTCTTCCCCTGAAAGTCTACACAGCAGTGTCATACGAAGCATATTTCGGCTCCTTAACGTCCCGAGCGAGGTGACGCTTTCGCTCAGAAAGCACATCCCGTTTTAAACCAGTGGATTTGGAGGTTTCCACAAGACTTCATGTTCTTTCACTCCCCCGTCTCTTTCGAACTGCATTTTTTTCTTTCTTTCAGGGTTCAGTATTCTTCTCAGAAGCAACTGGAAAGGCGGAACACTAATGATACATTCTACCTCCCACAGGAGGAACGGTGCCTTGGAACTTGCTAGAGACTTGTGTTAGGATTAAGGAAGATGAAATGAGGGTCAACTGGAGAGGAAAATTTTCCGTGAGACCAGAGGGTGTTAAGTCAGTCCACACTGGGAAAACCGTTGGCCAGAGGGCTCCGGAATCACAGTTGAGCTATGCAGCCAGGTTTAACCCACTCCATTTCATTTACCTTACGTTAAAAAAAAATATTTAATACGCCGCTAGACTGTATTTCTTTGCCCCCACCCCCACCAATCAATCTCTTATTTAGTTGAACCATGCTTCCCCCCCCCATGCAATGAAATGACGTTTCTTCCACACTAGATTAGCCATTCGTTGGTTGCATTAGCACAAATGAGTTGTTACAATAGCTGTAAATGTTGCATCGGCGGCGTTTTGACCCCGTGTTTGCTACGGTCTAGTCACGCTTGGTGCTACCTTTCGGCGGCCTTGTACAATCTCCTCTCGTCCATCTGTGTCCCTCCCATTGGAATACTCGACTCCCCCTGTCTACACATCCGCAATGAGCCGGATGGGAATGGAATAACGTCTTTCGGTTCTTCCTGAGTCTCTGGCCGTGATTACTGGGCTCCAGGGAACTTCTTGTTTTTATCTTCTTCTCCCTAAGGGGCACTTGGGGAGTCGTTTTCTTAGTCCTGAATTAGAAATTAGTGACCTTTACCCGGGCTGGCAAAGACACTCATTCTTTACATGCCGAACACATTCAAGAAGCGTTTGGAAGCAGATCAGTATAATGGGCACACGATTTTTGTTACGAGCGCTTGCCCCTGACTTAGTTTTTACATGTAACACAGGCTTGCGGTTAGATCTGGGTCTTAGAGTGGAGACGTCCAGGGGATAGCCTGCGTGTCGAAGTACTTTAGCGAATGGTGGCCGGTTGGTTCATCTTTACTCTGCATGCAGGAGAGAAAGAGTGCCTTTTTCCAGAATAAGGAAAAGGTCTCTCGTCATTTATCCGCTATAGTGATAAACACTGCACCCCAGAATTGGAGTTTGGATCTTTCTGGAGACTCTGATGATGGAGCCTCGTACATGAACATCATTTTATCATATTGACAATTTTTTTTGGGGGGGGGTTAGTTTTTAAGTTCAGTGATGTCCGTGACAGATTAGAACCACGTCGTCCAGTGTTCTAGCCACTGGCCACGTATAGCTAGGGAGACCTTGAATTAGGGCTGGCCCAAGTTTACGTGTGCTGCAACTGTAAAAGACACAGCGGGTCTGAACATTTAATACAAAAAAAGTAAACTATTTTAATAACCACTCGTTGTGGTTTACCTGCCGAACCGATAATCGTTTGGAAACGAATTCCACCGGTTTCTTTTTACTCTTTCTAAGGTGGCTACTAGAAATGCTAAGTGACCTTAGCATTTGTCGTGAGGAGCCCTGGGTGTTATATGGAAGCGATGAATCACTAAATTCGACACCTGAAACCCATCGTGCCGTATGTGTGAACTCGCTAGAATTTACATGAAAACTCGGAAGAACCGACATCAGTCGCGTTTGTGGCTCCTGTTCCATTTCTACCAAATACGACTTCCTTGGAGACTGCCCCGGACGTGTGACATTCAACCATTCACGGGGCGCACACACGCCTGTGGTTAAACACTAGAATTGATGGGGGGCACGTGTGACGGGGGGGCTGAGGGGTGCTACTTTGTCTTGACTTTCTCATGGTACCGGCTCATATCTACCGCACCTCACACACCCATACAGAGAAGAGGAAAGTGCTCTGTCACCGTAAGGGTGAGACACATTCCCTGGGGTTTTTTTTTTTTTTTTTTTTGGCCGATATTCAGACAGCTGTAGATTTGCAGTGTTGTGTCTCAATCCCCTGGTGTCATGGATCCCCATCAAAATCCCCAGCCAAGGCCTTGTACCCATTTCCTAAGGTATATCTCTAGGCTGGGCACCCGCTGCTGGCCGTAGCAGGAGGCCAATTCCAGAAGCTCCCCTGGCTCGGCTGCGTGGCCAACCCTCGCATTTACCCAGCAACCTGAAAGCCACGCCTGGAAACTTTAATCTTGTAATACCCCAGTGATCCCGTGACTTCCTGGGAAAAATACCGGCCAGCCAGAACGGGTGATCGGGGACCCTCACAGCTCAGAAGCACCTTGAGTGGAACCAAGGGTGAGCCAGGTGTAAATCCCGGGGCTCCCAAATCCCCTTCTGTCACATGTTGCAAGACGAGGCAAGGTCAGAGACGAAGAGGCCAATATGGCAGGGGCAGCGTGTGGCTGGTCCAAGGTCGGGGGAAGATACGGTGTGTGTGTGGTCTCGTGTTGTTTCTAATTCCTGTTTTAATGAAACAAAACAAATCCAACTAACCAACCTTCCACGGAATAAATAGAACCACGGCTGACGCTTCACCATCCACATGACAGATGTAGGAACAGTAATGTTCTGTTTCCTGCCATACTTTTGGATGGTTATAATTTTTTCTCGCTCTGGAGACTCAGGATATTACAGGAAATTGAGAGGCACATTGTACGTGGGAAGGGAGAGGGTAGAGTCACCCCTCTGCGTGGTTACGGTACAGGGATGAGGTTCTGATGCACGAGGGGGACAGAAGCTCTATTTCATAAAGTAACTCAATTGCCACCAAAAGCCATTTTGCTCTGACTTGAAACACTTTGAGCATGAAGCTGGCCTCCTGCTGGGTTCTGGGGGGTTCTGGGGCAAGATCCGCACATTGGCAGGGTGACCATCCGCCCTCCTTTTCAGAACACCCCTCTTCAGAGAGGCAGACTTTTGTAGCTTCTTTTTCTAAGCTTTGCTTCCCACGGACACATTTTATCTGAGGAGGGAGCGAATTTGATACGAAAGCCTTTGAGAAAAAAAATAAATAGGGCAAATCAATGGTATCATTTTCACAGACTCTCTTTTCCAAACATAACAATGTAAGAAGAGCGGCAGTGAGAGCCCCTGCTCCCGGGGACCTCCCAGATGCTGGGTTTCATGCCCTGCTAGGAGCCCGGGAGCTCACCTAAAAAGAGGACAAAGGCAATTCTGGGTTCTTCCGTTGAAGGCAGAGCTGGAGGGAGCCTTGGGGATCATCTGAGCCAATATTGTCTTTGCACAGGAGGCTTCTGAGGGAACCAGAGGCAGAAGGGACTTTCCTGAGGTCTCCCGTCTCAGGATTTCAGGAGTCCTTCTGTCGGTCAAGGTTGATCAAGATGAGACAACAACATCCTGTACACGCAGGACGGAATGGACAAGGTGGAGGATATTTTCACTCACCAAGTGCACCTTTCTCTCTGTGCTGGAATCTTTGTATTTAGGGAGACTCTAAGCTGAAAGACGCTTCTCCCTTCAATCCTTTTGCCTAAGTTTCTAGCGTCTTGTACATCCAATTCACTCGCCATGGTTTATGGGACACCATCATGGTGCCAGGACCGTTCCGAGCCCCAGTGGGGCAGCGGTGAGCAGACCCAGGTCCCTGTGTTCATGGGGCTTTCATCCTCGTGGAGAGAGCATGACCACGGGGCACTTGACGTCCTGCCTCTTTGCAACTCCTTACCTTTCGTACCCCGTGTTTTCTCCAGAGGGCTGGGACCGGTCTGCATCTGTATGGCGTCCAATGTTCAACATGCGGTAAGATGGTCTCCTGTCTTTCCCGCTCTTCGGGAAGAGAGGCCCCCTCTCATGCTTGTCTTCGATCTGGTAACTGATGTATGTGTTCCTTACTTCAGACGCTTCTCCTTGGGAGTCTTTCTCTCCCCCCCCCCCCCCCGCCTCCCCTTGCCACCACGCTTCCCCAGTTCCTGCCCAATGGTGTCACCAACTGTTAGTCACCCAGGCTTGCTGTGTCAGGGTTCTCTATCCCCTTCCGGGCTGGATTATGTTAAAG
This sequence comes from Panthera tigris, assembly GCF_018350195.1. Taxonomy (NCBI): domain Eukaryota; kingdom Metazoa; phylum Chordata; class Mammalia; order Carnivora; family Felidae; genus Panthera; species Panthera tigris. The sequence continues at coordinate 8,599,212 of NC_056673.1, read as the reverse complement.
TTCTCCTTATGGGGACTCCACGCCCTCAGAACTCTTCTCTCCCAAACACGGAAACCTGACTTTCTGTAACCACCCTCCCCGGTCAAAAAGATCCTTCAGTCATTTCTGTTGTGCCCAGGCTACCACGGAGATATCTCGCCTCGGCCTTCCAAGTCCTTTGGCCCACATCTCCATTCTTACCTTTCACAACTGCCTCTAGGGAGCTACTGTTTCCCTGAGACGTGTCTCCTCGGGCGCCCTGTCTCCCTCCCAGCCTTTCTTCGGACCCCTACCCACAGTCTGCTCCCCCACCCAGGCCAGCACCGATGCCATTCCTTGTCTACATAGCTGTGTCCCTTGGAAAAGGTAATCCTGTGTGGTCATTCACCCCTCTGTGTGCAGTTCCTGGGCCCCGAGCACCCAGCAAATGCCCAAAAGCTAGGGGATCTACCTCTTTGCCTAGAGCAGAATCTTTGGGTGCATAATAATAAACATTTGTGAATGCAGACGCCGTAGTCTCCGTGGGTGCTCAAACGAGGACACTACCTTCCGCTGCCCCTTCCCCGACTTCATTCCCTGAGGCACAAGGGGTGCCATGGTGGTTGGCTTTTTGGCAGACCGAGACTCCTTTTTCCACCTGAGAGATAACCCGGGGTTGAGCTGTCCTCTGTCATTTTGCAGCTGAAGTTGGAGCTCTCCCAGTGAGACAGAGAGAGATGAGCCCTTCTTCTGCTGTTTTCCCACCAACGAATCCGAAGCTCCCAGTGTTTCAGCGACTCGCGTACATTCACCCAAGACAGAAATTCCTACGATAACCCGAAACCTTAGCCAAGTGAGCCAACACGCCGGGACGGTGGCACTACGTCCCTAACTCTCTCCGACTCATCTGGAAGAGTCGGCTTTGCCTTTTGAATTTTACCCTGAGCGGAGAGAATGAGATGTTTTTGTCGACTTGGATGGCTGTAGCTCCTGGCTGGCTCCATTGGGCTCAGTGGGTTGGAAATCTCCCTTTTGTAAGAAGGAAACCTCTCTTGGCTTGCATCCAGGGCTCATTTGTGGGGGCAGCTGCAGCCAGCGGGGGCCACTTCTGCCTTCGTGTGGAAGGGGTGCCATGGGGCAGAGATGATTAAGTTCGTTCTAACCTTCTGAACCCAATGGGGAACCAGGTCATGCAAGACCGGAGTACCAAACTTTCCCCCAATGGTTAGCGGGTCAATCCAGCCCCAGTACCCTTTCAATCTCCTTAATTGAGGGAGGCATTTTGTTTCCCCGAGCAGCTCTCTGGTCCCCCAAGGCATAAATAAACAGCAAATCAGTCTAGATGCTTGGTGGCTCCAAGGATATCCAAGGGGAGGAGGGTTGCAATCAACTGGACGATTACAGAACCCCAGATGCTCAAGAAAGCTTTGCAAAAATGGGTGAAAGAGCTCACCTTGCAACTGGAGGTTTACAGCGTAACGGGCTTCTTCATATCATCGAATGTGTCAGCCACTTCCGTTGACTATTTGCGTTTCTTTCAGGCAACATTTATGAAGCACCTACTGCCAGCGGGAACGGGGGGTGCCAACCAAGGCATGCTTGGTTGGTGGAGCCAATCCCTGGTGCTGGAAGAATCCATGTGGCCATTGTCAGCTGAAGCCTCGGACCCCGGGTTTCAGAAAATGAATGGAAGCCTGGGTGTCTCCTCTGTTGCGGTGGGTGCCTTCGACGGAGTTCTGTTCATGCTTCATGGGGGACTTTCGTTAAGACCTTAAGCTTCCTTCCCTGTCAAGCCCACTCCCAAGGGAGAGGGCGGCCATCAAAGTACTTCAAGTCCAAGGTCACACTGAGGGCAGTGAGGCTTGCTCTTTCTTTTTTTTTTAATTTCAAAAACGTTTCTTTAAAGCATATTCTTGGAACACAATTGAAGCGGTTTACGTGTCCCAGGAGGGTGTGTGTGAACTCCTCCCGACGCACTTCTGCAGCTCTCCTCCTTCACCCCCAGCCTCTGAGACTCTGTCCCCCGGCGGGATCCCAGCACCCCCTCCTCCCCACCGCCCCACCAATCTTCCCCTCCAGGCTCTGAATGTGTTCTTCCTTCTCTTTGGATCAACCCTCCCCTGAAGCCATGACACTTCCTCATCAAACAAAATCAGCTTAAACTCGATCTCCTCCATGGAGCCATGGTCGCCTCCAAAGCAGGTGCCCATGACTGTTTATGTTCCTCCCCAGGCTCCCTCCAATGAATATTTATCTAATTGATTTGTCTGTTTCTGTGGTCTTTCCTGCTAGAAGATAAACTCCCTGAGGGCAGGGGCCCCTGCATGTCCTGTCCACGTCTAACAACATTCGGGGCAACACACAGCAGGGGGCTCAGAAAAGGTCTACTGAATGAATGACCTGGAACAACTGTACGAAAACACACAGTGAAACGGGAGCTCCTTTCTCTTTCAGGCCACTCTCTCCCAGAACCACTCCTCAAGGTTAACTGTTGGGAACAGTTCGATTTAGAGCCTACCCATCCAAATGTTTTGCCCTACATTTACAAAACAATCTCCAAGCCACCCATGCACACATTTTTGTCCTCCCCAGGGTGGGGAGCACACAGCTTTTGCACTGAATGAGGACTCCTAGGGTAGAATCTGAAAATGCAAGCAGAAATCTACGATGATTCAAGCTGTGAGCCTACTTCCTGAAAGCTCTGGGGACAGGTGTATTTGGAATCTCAAACAGTACGTGTAGCTGCCCGTGTCAAGTGAGGTCAGGAAAGCAAGACTCGTGATCCGAGAAGAAATGCGGATCCAGAGTTGGTAGTAGAAAGACTTCTTTCGTGTGACCCACGTAATCTAAAAACGCGGGGTGGTGGTACTTTCTGTGGGCGGTACAATTTTCATCATTGCTTTGATGATCGATGATGGACTTCCTTCCATTTTGGGGGGGGGGACTGGGAATATGCCGCGACCCAATTATAAGAGCTAGCAATGCACATTTGACAAAAACCAATAATTGCATGCCAGTGACAGAGTTCCTGGAATGTTAGCCAGGGGGCACTGACCAGACGATGCAGTCACTATGAAACCTTTATGAAACTCATGATTACTGGGAGCGTGCAAGGATTTGGAGGAAATCGTAATCCAACGATTTGGGAAATGCTTGGGCAATTTCTGCCACCGAAATGGTATAACTTGTGTATTTATTTTTTTTCCGTCTCGAAAACCTGAATGATCCGAGGGCTAGGGGATAAATGAAATCGCCAGGCGTCACCGTCGTATTTTAAGAGACACGGATCTCCAGTGCACACGCTGGAGACGGCAAGGGGATGGAGACTAAGTGCACGGACAAGTGATAAATGCGTTTGTCTTTGTCCACAGTAGACGTTTCTCAGTCATAGTCAAAAAGCATCTCAGCCTAACTCTGCAGATAACTGACTGCCTGTGAGCCTGATTTACTGAGGGGGCAACGCTTCAGCACTCTGGTTTGCCACAAGGATCAGTGGCACTAAGTTAATTACTGGAGGGACAACATTCTTCTTTTTCACCCGACACAAAATTTTCTTCTCAATCAGACGTGACGCATGCATGGCCCAAGGAGTCGCCATGCTGGGAAGTTAAGACAGGTGAATCCGGGAACCTGGGCACACGGGGGGAGTATTAATTTTGGAAGTGGCAAGCCTATAGAAAGCTATGACACCCTTCCTAGGGCTTACTAACATTTAGCGTGTGCTTTCACAGCCGTCGACATAATAAAAGATGAATATTTTATTCTCAAGGCTTCAGAACAGAGACACAGCCCATGGTCCGTGGTGAATTATTACTTTGTCTCAGGAGTTGCCCTATAAATAATTCCTGAGGCTTAAAACTTGTGAAAATAAATCTCCCTCTGTTTCTAACTGGAACTTCTGGTGTTCTCGATGTCATCTCCAAAATAAAGCGATCACTGTCCAGATTTTTCTAGGATTGGGTGTATATCCACCCCCCCACCCCCCACTTTCCCTCTCTTGTGAGGATGATTTAATGCTTGTAGAGAAAGGCAGATACTCAGCTGTCACCTGCAGAGACCAGGGACGCTTAACAACTTCACTAATAGATTCCATTTCTCATCCTGATTGGTTGCTGGAGGGCCTGTCACTAAACATAGCTTAGCAAATCGATGGCGATCTTGTTGCAACGCTTTGCCCTCTGAGATCAAGCTGGACCCATCTGACACTTCTGTTTTCATTTCATTCATAAAGGAACTGTCCAAAGCCTACCTGCATTTTTTCAAACGTGGGTGGAAGGCTTATCTGCTTAGAAAAATCCGTAAGTGATGATGCGTTTCTTTCTTTGCCTTACGCAGACCTCTGTTGGAAATTCCTGCCTATATTGACGCGGGGACAGCAGGCAGATGTAACCATCTTTTATCATTGTGTCATCCCTACTGTGGCATCAGAACTGCTCTGGGCACACTGCCTCTGACTAGCAATCATTCCTGGGAGGACCGTGCCCCTAACGTTCCTCTCAAACCCTCTCAAAGGGATGGATGCCTGAGCCGAAAGAAGTCATTAAATCTCTTCTGTTTCAATTTCTTAGCGATTCTTCGAAAAAGCTCTGGTCCCTTGGCAAGGGACATCGGTAATATTTTATTCCTACAAGATCATTGGCAATTTGGGGTCAGGTTTGATCGGGCTGGAGACAAGAAGAGCCAAATCACTGAGTTGCAGATGTTTTCTTTTTCTAAGCTAACATTACAGGGGAAATACAAATCATTCCCAGCTGGGAGAAGTGGGTTGAATGAGGATTTTAAAAAGGATTTTTTTTCTGATTATAATAGTAATAAATGTTTATTGCGGAAAATAAGAAATAATAATAATAATAATACTCCATAATATCAGAACCCAGATAAGCATCGTTACAATTGTAGTTTTATCTTTGTTTCCTTTTATTTTTATTTTTATTTAAAAAAATTTTTTTTAACGTTTATTTATTTTTGAGACAGAGAGAGACAGAGCATGAACGGGGGAGGGACAGAGAGAGAGGGAGACACAGAACCAGAAGCAGGCTCCAGGCTCCGAGCCATCAGCCCAGAGCCCGACGGGGGGCTCGAACTCACGGACCACGAGATCGTGACCTGAGCTGAAGTCGGACGCTTAACTGACTGAGCCACCCAGGCGCCCCTCTTTGTTTCCTTTTATAAACGTGTTTCATTTTTGCTTTATTTATACACAATTCTGTCATGCTGTCTGTGAATTAAGATTTTATGCAAGATATCTTTAGCATTTTCCCATTCTTTAAAATTTCATAAAAATTCAGGGCACCTGGGTGGCTCAGTTGGTTAAGCATCTGACTTCGGCTCAGGTCGTGATCTCACAATTCGAAAGTTCGAGCCCCGCGTGGGGCTCTGTGCTGACAGCTCGGAGCCTGGAGCCTGCTTCGGATTCTGTGTCTCCCTCTCTCTCTGCCCCTCCCCCGCTCATGCTCTGTCTCTCAAAAATAAATGAAAATGTCAAAAATTTTTTAATTTCATAAAACGTCTTTCAAATATAGTTTGTGATGCTTGCACATATTCAATCATGTTTAACCAAACTTCTAATGGACGTACACATCACTTCCTATTTTTGTATCATAAATTATACCAGGGATGTCTTTCCATGTAAATCTTGGTGTGCCCCTTTTCTTACTCCTTCATAATAAAGTCATAAAATTATGATTCCTGGAATTAAGAGTATAAACATCTGTCAGGCTCTCAAGACACATGTTGGCCAAAGTAACCCCAGAAAAATGACATCATTTACAAAGAAAGAAAAGAAAAATTATGTTATTGTCAGTTCCACAACGTATGAGTAAAGCCATTCCCTGGCTCATCAAAGAAGTATTTGAACGCAACAGCAGAAGCAAAAGGACTGAAAATTTTTTTAAATTCAAAATTGTAAAAAATTCTGTGCCATAGGAAAATTTTTAAACATTGTTTTAAAATTTGGGGTGCCTGGGTGGCTCCGCCGTTTAAGCACCTGACTCTTGATTTCAGCTCCGGTCAAGATCCCAGCGTCGCGGGGTTGAACCTCACACTGGGCTCCAGCCGAGCATGGACCTTGCTTAGGATTCTCTCTCTCCCTCTCCCTCTGCCCCTCCCCTGCTTGTGCACAAGCATAAACTCTGTCTCAATAAAATTAAAAAAAAAATTGTTTTAAGGGGCGCCTGGGTGGCTCAGTCGGTTGAGCATCCAACTTCAGCTCAGGTCATGATCTCATGATTCATGAGTTCGAGCCCCCCGGTCGGGCTCTGTGCTGACAACTCAGAGCCTGGAACCTGCTTCGGATTCTGTCTCTCTCTCTCTCTCTCTCTCTCTCTGCCCCTCCCCCACTCATGCCCTGTCTCTCTTTCTCTGTCAAGAATAAACATTAAAAAATTGTTTTAAAATTAGCATTTTTTCTTTACTATCAGGTTTCTTCTTCTTTTTTGTTAGTTTATGTTTGGTGGCCTTATCTAATTCTTCTGTCATTTTTATCTGTTTATATCCGTGGTCTATTTTATATTAGAATAAATGTCTCCTTATTGTTTTATAAAGTGTATTTATATGTTAATTAAAAATATCTTTTATTTCTTCAGGTAGAAAAGCTTAAATGTTAGTGTGATTCCATAATTTTTTTTTTTTTTTTGAGAGAGAGAGAGTGGCCTGGGAAGGGGTAGAGGGAGAGAGAGAGAGAGAGAGAGAGAGAGAGAGAGAGAATCTCGAGCAGACTTCTCACCTAGTGTGAAACCCGACTCGGGGCTCAATCCCCCAACCATGGGATCATGACCAGAGCCGAAATCAAGAATCTGACACCTGAGCCACACAGGGGCCCCTCCATAGTATTGACTTTTAAAATGCCTTTTTATAAATAGACCTCTTTTCCCCATCAGACAAATATTCACATGTATTTAAACTTTTAAATTTATACATTTTTAAAGTCATGTCATTTTGAGATTTTAAATTCACGTGTATTTAGTTTGTTTTGACATATAATATCCTAGTTCCATTAAAGCCAAATTGGTCTCCTCCCACTCACAATTTGAAAGCGATATGGTATATCGGTTAAGCAAATTCTGGAATCAGTCACGGGTCTACCTTGATGAATTGCCTAGACAAGGTACTTACCCTCTCTGAGCCTCCTTTCTTAGACGGCAATAGGTATAGCACCAACCTCACGGTGTTGTGCCAACTAGTAAATAAATCAATCAAAGTAGAGTGCTTCCAAATGTGCCTTGTCATAGAAATTGCTCAATAAATGTTAGCTATTCCTACCACAGATAAGTACTGATATATACTGGGTTCCAGGAGCAATTGTACAGATTGGGTTTGAGAACCGCCATGGTTTGAGCATGAATTCCCACTTTGACAAACTCTAATTGTGTGTCTTTTGCTGTTGTTGTTGTTTGTTGAAAGAGAGATGGACGGTGGGCAGAGGGAGAGGGAGAGAGAGAATCCGAAGCAGGGCTCGATCTCAAGATGGGGAGATGACGACCTGATCCCAAATCAGGATTAACCAACTTAACCAACTGAGCCACCCAGGCATCCCTAATTGTGTGCCTTTGAATAGGACCCTTAAACTCTCAGAACTGATTTTCTCACCTGTAAAATAAGGATAACCAAGTTTCATAAAACCTAAAAAATTTTTTTAATGTTTATTTATCTTTGAGATAGAGAGAGAGAGAGAGACAGAATGCGAACAGGGGAGGGCCAGGGAGAGAGGGAGACCCAGAATCTGAAACAGGTTCCAGACTTTGAGCTGTCAGCACAGAGCTCCACGCGTGGGTTGAACCCACAAACTGGGAGATCATGACCGGAGCCCAAGTAGGATGCTTAACCAACTGAACCACCCAGACTCCCCAGTGTGTTTGGAAGGATTTTAATATGAATTTGATTCCTTTAATTGATATAGGGCTATTCACATATTCGGTTTCTCCTTGAGTTGGTTTTGGAAATTTGTATCTTTCAAGAAATTTTCCCATTTCACTTAGGTGGTTGAGTTTATTATTGTCATGAAGTTTTTGATATGTCCTTATTACTTTTTTAAGGTTTGCAAATCTGTAGTGATGTTGTCTCTTTAATTTCTGATATTGAAATAAGGTTGATGTCATATCTCTGTTCATCAGTTTGCTAGGAATTTATCAATTTCTTTTATCTCTTCAGAAAACAAGTTTTGATTTCATGTTAAAAATTTTTTTGGGGCGCCTGGGTGGCTCAGTCGGTTGGGCGTCAGAGAACATAGTATGCCTGATTTTAATCCTCTTAAATTTATTGAGACTTGTTATATGGCTCAGAAAATGCTCCACGTTGGTGAATATACATGTACAGTTGAAACAAACATGTATTCTGCAGCTATTGGATCAAGTAGTGTATGAATGTCAGTTATAGCTGATTGCTTGTGTTTTTCGAGTGTTCTGTAGTCTTAACTGATTTTCAGTTGACTTGGTTCACTCTACTTTAGTTCTTACTTGGTTCCTGAATGAGAACGGATGAACCTCCAAAAGAAATTATGGATTTACTTCTCTTTTCAGTTCCTACTACTTTTTGTTTATGGATTTCAAAGCTTTGTTATTGGAGGCATACTAATTTAGGATCGTATGTCTTCTTGGCGAATTCATTAACGCATTATTACGAAATGTTTCTTCTTAACCCTGGTAACAATCTTTGTTCTGAAGTCTACTTCATCTGATGTTGGTATAGTCTGTCTAGCTTTCTACTCATTCCTGTCATTATATTTAAAGCGGGTTTCTCCTGGCCAGTCTGTAGTTGGGACGGCTTTGTATGCAGTCCAATAACCTGTCTTTTAATTGGAGTATTTGATTATTGGTATGTTTGGTTTTAAACCTGCCTTCTCACTTTTTGCTTTCTTCTATCTATTCTTTGTTCTTTTTTCTTATTTCTTTCTGCTTTCCTTTGGATTCAGTATTTTTTGCTGTTGGATTATTAGCGATACTTTTTTTTCTTTCGGTATTAACATAGGATTTATAACATGAATCTTTAACTCAGCCCAGTAATATCGATGTAGTTATAAGCCTGTCTTTTGCTTTGCTTCCCATTATCCTTTCATGTTTTGACATCCTGCTGCCTTTTTCTTATGTTCTTTTTGGGTTATTTGAGTTTCTTTTACTCAAATTATTTTAATTTTTTATTTTAATTTTATTAACGTATTTTGTTTTAATTTTTATTTTATTTTTTTCCATGGGCTTCTTAACTATACATTTCAAAGATGTTTAGTGTTTGTTTTTTTCTTTTTAAGAATTAAAAATATATGTCATTACCACATCAGAGTACTTCACATTTCACACTGGCCCCTGCTTACTTCCTTATTTTCCCTGCGCACCTGAAACTTCGCAGCTTCCTTTTCCACTTCTCGCTTCTCACTGGAAACTTCACGCTTTCCGCTTTTTAGTTGTCACTTCACCAACCCACCTCTCTAACCCAGCATCATTCTATTTACCTACCCACCACCCCTGTGCTTTTCTTCAGTCCCATCGTTACATCTACACGTGTCATAAATGCTGCTTTACAACACCATTACTTTCTATTGGAATAGACCCTAGTCTGGTTAGGAAATCATGACAAGAACACAAGTCATTGTCTTTTATAGATTTGCCTACTTATCTACAATTGGTGGTGTCTTCCTTCCTTCTTCGTATTGGATTTCCATCCAGTATCATTTCCCTTCAAGCTAAATAACATTATTTTGCATTTCTTGTTCTGGTTTGTTGACACTGAAGTCCTCTCAGCTTTCATATACCCCAACTGTGTATTTCACAGTCAGTTTTGAAGAGTATTTGGGGTTGACTTTCCTTTTTCCCTTCTGCACTTCAAAATGGCCTCCATTTTTTTTCTGATGAGACATCGGCAGTCATCCCTGTTGTCCCTCTCTGTGCCATATATCTGTATCTCAGTGCTTTTGAGAGTTTCTCTTGGTCTTTGGCTTTCAGTGCTTTGACGGTGATGTGCCCAGGGGTGTGTGGCTTTCTCTGAATGCATCCTTTTGCAAGGTGAGCCTCTTGAACTGGCAAGGTTTTTGTTTTCTATTGCAAAAACTTGGGATATTCTTCTCCCACTATTCCTTCAAATATTTTTCTGCTGATAAATTTCCTAATTCTGAGGCATCTTAGCATTCATGAAATGGATTCTACTTGCTTATTGTGCATTATTATTTTTCTGTCTAATTAAATTGGATATTCTTTTTTGAATTTTTATTTAGTTTTGAGAGAGAGAGAGAGAGCGAGCAGTGAAGGGACAGAGAAAGGGACACACAGATCCAAAGTAGGCTCCAGGCCCTGAGCTATCAACACAGAGCCTGACGTGGGGCTCTAACTCACTGACCGCGAGATCACGATCTGAGCCGAAGTCAGACCCTTAACCGACCGAACCCCCCAGGCGCCCCAGCAATATCAAATTTTTAATCATCATGAATTTTCATCCTCCCTTTTAAAAATGCATTCACGTAATCTAAAAGTATATAATCTATTTTTCCCTTCTTGTACTCTCACATTTATTTATTTATTTATTTATTTATGCTGGGATACTATGATATCAGTAAGAGAATAATTTCGTTGTCATCATTTACTTTCTGATTATTATTATTTCACGATTATTTAGGAAAATAATTTTGTCATATTGTGGGAGCTAGTGTCAAATGTTGTAGGTATTGCCACGGTTTAATTAATCAGGGTAGGTTTTTTTTTTCTTGTTGTATGTAATGTGGTGACGATCTCTGGCTGTGCTTAACTTTAGTATTCTGTAGTTTTCTCTGGTCCCGGGTGGTTTCCGTTTTCTATATTCAGTCTATGTCTGTGTCTCAGAGTGGGTGAATACAGAGAGAAAATTGGCCTTAATTCTTGGGAACAATTTATTTTGTTTGACTTACTCACTCTCAGCTACTGAAGTCCCTCCTTTATTTGTTTTGGGCATCGCTGGGGTGAGGACCAGTTAGGCACCTGCCTGAGTCTGATTCCGTCATCACTGACAATGGACCAATGTTTCCTACATTTCCTGACTTCTTCATGACGTGCATCTTCTATTTATTCCAACACACTCTTGCTCACGTCCGTATTTTCTTAGTTGCCTGCATTTTTCTTTTGAGATATCAGTGGGTGTTCAGGATGGAGGGGAGGAGGGAGTTAAAACCAGGGATTCGAAGTCACGTTTTGAAACGGATGCCCAGGAATGGCCAACTGTTTGGCTTTTAGTTCCAGATGCCTGTACCTGACATGTTGCACTGGCCGAAAGGTGAATTCAGGTTACAGTAGTTTCTGCTGAAATGGGAATATGTTTTGACATATCCACATATTACTAGAGGAAGACTTGAGCCAACAGACAAAGGAAACACATAAAAAAGTATGAGGATGGTAGCAGAAAGGGTGGGAAGGGAGGGGTTCAGTAAAACTTGGAGTTTGCATCCAGGCATCTCCAAGTATCCTATCTACATCCATTTTTCTCAGTCTGTTCTGGACAGAAAAGACTGCCAGTAGGATCTTACAGACCTCTCTCCATCTCTCTTACCTCCTCCTTTTTCCCTTTGGTCTCTCCAGTTTTTCCCTCATACAACTTAGATACGTTTTTAGGCTACAGTCATGTACTTAATTTAATTTTCCCCGGAATCCAATCTTCTGTTTGTAGTGACCACAGTGATTTTTAATTCAGTAACCATGTTTCTTTCTTTCTTTTTTTTAAATGCCCACCTCTCTTTCTTAGATGACTTTCTCCTCAGAAGGGCTTACTGAGAATTAATCAATTCAATGCCCCCTTGGAAGTTGTTAATTTTGTAGATTAATTTCATAGTGATTGATTTCATAGATATCCTGCTTTCTAAAAATATGTTATTTCTTGTAGCAAATTTATTGAATAGGGCGATGCTTTCCCTAATTTTCAGTGGGGTTCCCCTCCCCTTTTTTTTCTTTTTTTTTGCATTGCAGTATCTTTTCCAGATCCTGAGAAGTTTCTATTTTAGGTCCATTCTTGTAGAGAGACTTCTCGCTGGTTTCAACCATGAGAATGGCAACATTCCGTCCAAAAGGGGTTGGGGTTCCTACCTCAAGGCTGCAGTTCTATAGGTGGAGAAAACAGGAAATGTATGCCTTAGTGAGCATCTTGATTCAGAGTTCAGCAGCATGGGGTGGGAGTGGGGGTTGGGCGATGCAGTGTAGACGCCCCCAGGTGGGAAATTCCCCATTGCTGAAAAGGGTCCCTCTGTGTTTGCGTTGGCTGAAGCTAATGTACACAGCCATGATGAATCAGGCCAAGGTGGGGTGGGAGCGATCGAGTGCACTTCACACGCTGAGGCCCTTGGCCCCACTGTCTGACCTTCCCGCTCCGGGGTAGGGAGTGTGAGCAAAGTTTCGCAGGGGTCTCTTCTTCTTCACTTTGCAGACCACTCTACGTTTGGATGGGAAAGGGGTCATGATTCAACCAAAGGTGCTTCGTGAAATCAGGCCCACTGAAGACAATTAAAAAAAAAATAAAATGAGAAGCAATCACTTCATCTTGCTTGATCGGCCACGAACGTGGCCTTGATACATGGCATAGTTCGTGAGACATTGCAGAAATATGCTTTTGTATAAATGAACAAAAATATGTCACGGAACTTTTTTAAATTAATGTTTATTTATTTTTGAGAGAGAGAGAGAGAGAGAGAGAGTGGGGGAGGGGCACAGAGAGAGGGAGACACAGAATCCAAAACGGGCTCCAGGCTCTGAGCCGTCAGCACAGAGCCTGACGCGGGGCTTGAACTCACGGACCGCAAGATCACGACCTGAGCAGAAGTTGGGCGCTTAACCGACTGAGCCACCCAGGTGCCCCATCACAGAATTTTTTTTTTTTAATTTTTTTTTCAACGTTTTTTATTTATTTTTGGGACAGAGAGAGACAGAGCATGAACGGGGGAGGGGCAGAGAGAGAGAGGGAGACACAGAATCGGAAACAGGCTCCAGGCTCCGAGCCATCAGCCCAGAGCCCGACGCGGGGCTCGAACTCACAGACCGCGAGATCGTGACCTGGCTGAAGTCGGACGCTTAACCGACTGCGCCACCCAGGCGCCCCCAGAATTTTTAACATCTAGTGCCACCCTTAGACCTGGGCATCCAGGGCCTTGCCTTGAACCTGAGATTTAGAAGGCTTAGTCTGCATCCCCTCTCCTTTAAATCCTCCTCATGGATTGAGGTATCCCCAGCCTCAAAGGCTCGTGTCCATCCAGAGCAGTGTCTCTACCTCCCCACCCCCAGTTCTAGGAACCTGAGACTGGGAAATGAGATGCCCAAACAGTCTTGAACTTGCTTTAAGACCTACATCCACCTGTTCCCTGGATGCTCCTCATGAAGGTATATTGTGCCATAGCTGTGCCCATCCTTAAGTCCAAGAGGTGGCCAAGGAGTGGCTGCTGGGCAGGATGGAGGTGGAAAGAATAGGGAGGGAGGGTCTACCAGTCTCCCTTTCACTCTGGCTTCAAGTCAGAACAGGAAGGGTTATGTCGGTCATTCACTCTCCCCACCTCAACACCCCAAACATACTCCTATGCAATTTTTTTTGGAGCTGGAAAAACTCAACGCCCATTAAAACACACACACATACACACACACACCTCACAAAACCTCAACAGGCAAAAACTTTAATATCTATCTATCTATCTACCTATCTAGCTATCATCTCTCTGTTGATCTATGGCTCTACATCTATAAAGGTCTACGTAGATACTTCTCTCTATCTACATCTATATAGATCTATAAAGAATCCATATAGAATTATAAAGACATATATCACGAAGAAAGAATGTGTATTCTTTTCTTAATTCTTTGTAGAAAAAAAGCTTTCCGATTGCGACAAAATAGTACCTAAAGACCATTAAGCATTCCTAATCGTTCCCAGTTTCATCCTTTCACCCAAAGGATGTGTCTTCTCCAAATACTCCAGTGAATTCTCTGGAAGTGTTTAATGAACAGAGTACCGCGGGGAGAAATAGGCAGTCGCTGCTGAGACCCTTTCACTGCGTTATTTTGTCCCCGATTAATGTGTTAGACAAAGCACCCTTCCCCTCCGCGGGGCTTGGGTGGGTCTCCGAGCTGGGTCTTTGTTACGAGGGTTTGTAGGTGCTGGCAGACCATGGCGTCTCCTTCCTGTTCGACACCCTCTCCAAATCTCAGCTTAAAACGAAGCTTTGTCTATTTGGTGTTCCTGGCGTGGCTTTAAACTATTTCTATTTTCCAGGGATATGTTACCATTTGACCATCCGGGCGATTTGCCAGTTCTGATTTTGTCTTGC